>NC_047085.1:361110835-361747835 GCF_902459505.1 Geotrypetes seraphini
CTATTTACTATATATCTTAAAAGTAAAAAATTTTGACAAAAAATTCATTTACAATTTGATACCTTAATCAATGCCATCCGACTATTAAATCTGAAATATCTAACCATGCTACTGAAAATTATTTTTTGGATGTAGCCATACATTGGCAGAATAATACATTTTCCACTAGAGTATTTACTAAAAAGACTGATCGGACTACATACCTTCAGAATGGCAGTTTAAACACACCTCAATTGAAGAAACAGCCTTCTGGTATCGCAATTTTTTAGGATTAGAAGAATTTGTTCTTCAAATAAAGAATTTTTGGATAAGGATGAAGCATTATCTAAGAAATTTATATCACGTTGATATCCTATGCTTCCAACCTGTGCCGGTTCACCCCTTGTTAGACAACCTGGCGATCCTGAGCTCCCTCAGAAACTTTAATTTTCCAATTTTAATTATTAATAGCAGCTGGACATGCCCATGGTGTTCACATATCTTCAATACCTAAGAGTGTTGTGCAGAAAGCAGTAAAAAGAGCCTGGTTCAGCTTGAGGTCTGCATTGTTGGAATACAGGGCAAAAGATAGTAAGCAAGATAAAATTAATTGTGTTCTGAAGTTTTCTCCTCTAGCGTTATCTATTAATTTAAAAAAAAAAATAAAAAAAAAATTGGAGGATGATGGAAGTAGAATCAAGTTTTCAAAAATTGAAATGTGTAATTGCATACAGTAGGTATTGTAATCTTAAAAATCTATTGTGCTCCTTAGATTTATGGCCTTTAAGGTTGATTGAAAAGAAACCAGGACCTTCGTGATGTAGAACATGTACCCACTGCAATATTGTGGTTGAGGTTGAAAGTACAATGATTCTGGGACGTCAGCCTATGATTTTAAAGAATAAGACTAACAGCCTCCAGGATCAAGATGGCATTGAGGATGGACGCTTGAATGGATGCAGCAAGCTGTGGGGGTTAGTTTCCAGCGCTGCATGATGACTCTTCCCTGTTCTTAAATGGGAAAGAGGAAAGGGACTTCCCGTCCTAACCCTCTGGCGCTTGGGACCCCTCAGCATCTGGTTCAAACTACCGCTCAAGTGAGGAGACCGATCCTACTTTGGGGGTGAGCCTGGAGTCTTCAGGAGAACTCGGTGCAGGAGCTGCCTGGGCGTCGCTGAGCCCAGAGCAGAGGTTTGTCCCTCCCCAACCCGGAAGTGCTCTGGTGCAGGGAGGCACAGGAGTTCAGCTGCCCAGTGAATGAAGGCTTCACTCCAGCAGTGGAGGGACGCTAGCACTAGAGCCACAGGAGGTCGATGTTGGTGATTTTTGTCAGCTATCCCCCAGCACCGTTGAAGGAGAGGTGAGAGGTGCTTCGGGAAGGAATACCATAAGTTTTGGGGAGCTGAAAAAACTGGAGAAAATAGATATGGAAGTGCTCTGGCAGGCCATATCTATCATGGACGCTAAACTTAAATTGAGTCTTTTAACTATCAAAACTGATTAAGGAACTATCTATTCCAAAGTGGAGCAGCAAGGGCTGCGACTATCTAATTTAAGTGAGAAATTGGAGAAACAAGAGGAAAATTTGAGTGAAATAAAGAATGCCCAAATGGAAATGATTAAAGAAAAATTATTTCCCATAAGCTGGAGAATTCACTGAAGAAGAAGAATTTAAGATTTCTAAATTTTCCTATATGCCCCGTCATCTCACTTGTAGAGATGGAGAAAAAATATTTTCAAGAAGTTCTTGCCATTCCACTGGAAGATCTACCACCAATTGCTAGAACTTATTATTTGGATATCAAGAGACCTCAGGGGGAATCCACTCCTATTGAAAAACCTATAGAGAATGTTGTGGACATGAATTTGTCTTTATTTTTGGAACGTTCCCTTGAGGTGGTAACAGATAGAACTACTTTGTTGTTGACACTAGCTTTGGAAAGTGATAGGGAATATATTAAACGTTTGTACTTCCGTCACATTAATGACTAGTTTTTGGGCTCTAATGTTAGATTTTTCCCAGATTTGGCTCAGAAAACCCAGATGCGGAGGAAGGAGTTCTTGGCCTTGCAGCCATGAGTCCTCACTCTTAGGGCTACTTTTTGGGTTAAATTTCCAGCAAAATGTTTTGTTTCCTACCAAAGTAAGAATTATCTTTTCTTTGAGCCCAAACAACTGTTAAATTTCATAGGACCAAAAGAAGGGTTGGTATCTAAGTCCAATGATAAATGACCTGCCATCCGGCTGTAAGGTGGGTTATTCATTGCTGTTACTCTAATATAAATTTGTTTCTAATTTGTTGAATTTAATTTCCTTTCTTGATCTCAATAATGGTGGACTAAATAGTAGTTATTATTTCTATGTATATATATTGTATAATTATGATTTCCCTGATTTGCTTTTGATCTGTTTCAAGTTGCATATGCTTGATATAAAATTGAAAAGGTTATAAATAAATAATTTTATAAAAAAAGACTACACTTCCCCCTCCCCATTCGCGGTTTCTGCACTCGCGATTTCACATAATCGTGATTTTTTTCTGGGGAGGGGGAAAATAAAAAACCCATATTTTTTACATCCCTGACGCCTTCCCGGCCTTACCTGGTGGTCTAGCGGGCTTTCGGGGCAGGAGCGATCTTCCTACGCTCCTGCACCGTGCAGATCGCCATGAGGAAATGGCTGTAGGGAGTTCCCGTCGTAGTCTCGAGAGACTATGGGAACTCACAGGTAAGGCCGGGAAGGCAGCAGGGAGGTGGGTGTGGGTCAGAGCTGGATAATCACTGTTTTTCGCCATTCGCGGTCCGGCTCTGCCCATATCCCCCGCGAATAACGAGGGAGAAGTGCCTTTCTAGGTGGGTAGTCTATATGCTTATTTGTCTTTTTCAACTGATATACATAGGACATACATCACGCCCATTAAAGACCAGATTGTCAGAACAAATACAATACTCAAAATTTGAGAGCAGATGGATTTGCATGCACTGCCTCCTTGAAATTCAAATCTATCTCATGCATATTTATTGTGGATATTCTGAAAACTTGACCTGCCTGTGGCTCTCGAGGACTGGAATTGCCTACCCCTGGTCTGAAAAAATGTCATCATTTTGCGGATTTTATAGGCTCCTTTTACTAAGGTGAGCAAGCGTTTTTAGCGCACACAGAAAATTACCACACGCTAAACCGCGCGATACACTTCTAGAATAATGCCAGCTCAATGCTGGCGTTAAGGTCTAGCACGAGCAGCAATTTAGCACGTGCTATTCAGCATGTTAAGGCCCTAACACACCTTAGTAATAGGATCCCTAAGTGTACAGTATTAGAAATGATTGACTCAAATGCCTGGCGGAGTGATTATAAGAAAAGATTGTGGCAAATGGAACAGAAACTCATATTTAACTTAAGGACCATTTGACCGGAAGGGCTTAACACAAGGATTGAGTGGAATGATATTTTTGAGTATGTCCCTTTAATTTTCTCTGCCTTTTGATTGGAGCAATTTTTCTCAGTAGGAAGTGCCTAGCCATTCCCACGGCATTCTTTTTATAAATCAGGCGCCATTATAGGAGGATTAGTGCATGGGGTTGGTGTAGTTCCCCTGAAGCAGCCGGCTTGACTGGAGAAACAAGATTTCTTGTTGGGTTTCATCTGAACGGTGACTGATCCATGGGCAGTATTTGGAAGAATGTATCATTGTGAGAAGAGCCCAGGTTTACAGGACCGTACCAGATTAGTCACTTCATGTGCATCCTTAACCCAGTGGTGAGTGTTTCTACTGTGCTGTAAGGTTTATGATGAAAAGGGTTGGAGGTTTGTTTTTTTTAAATGCCAGTGTAACTTTATAGCAACACTACTTTTTTGACTGTCACTTTACTCTGAGGCTTTTTTTTTTTATCTCCACCCTGTTGTAGTTGCAGCATTGGTTGTTATACGCTCACTCTGTGGTTCTCCATTGTCAACAGTATTTGATTAAGTTATATTGCTCTCTATCTCTGCCAAAGCAGGCTTGGAGTTTGTCCCAGTACTGGTTTCCACCACCTCTCTTGGCAATTCGGTGAAAAATGTGGTCTATTGAAAAAAATGAAGCAGAATGCATTAAGATACCAGCCTATCAAAAGTCTTTAACAATTTTCCTATCTTGATTTTAGAAAACTGTTAAAGACGCAACTCTTTGATAGGCTGGTGGTATCTTAATGCATTCTGCTTCATTTTTTCAATCAAGTTCCTTATATTCAACTTGATGTATTTTATCTGTTCTATGTATTACTTCTTTCCCTGCCATATCAGTATTTTGTTGCTTGTCTGGCTGGCATTCAAACAGTTCTTTTTAAACTGTCAACAATGCTTCTCCAATTTTAAACTGTTGTTTTCTATTCTGCATTATATAGTAAATGCTTTCTGTCTTTCTCTGTTTTTAAGTCCATTATTCTAATTTGTATTTTAGCTGTATTCCATGTATTAGCTCACCTTGTTGTGAACCGCCTAGAACTTTTTCGGTATGGCGGTATATAAAATTATTATTATTATTATTCAGCAAAAATAAGTTTGTTTAGATTATTTTCTCATGACCAATCTATGTTGAAATGGGTTCTGATAATCTAGCCCTTGAACAGAAGTGGTATTGTTGCATTATTATTGATATAATCATTTCCTCCCACTCCTCCCCCCATCAATGGTAGAGAAATAGCACAATCACATCTGGTACTGCCTGGACAGTGTTTATAAGTGTACATTGAGTAGTGCAAATTCATTTCCTTCAGTTTCATCCAGCTACTTACCCATCCACAAGTCCTTGCTGCTTGACAAGCCTCTGTGATTCTTCTCTGGAAATACTGCCATGAAACCAGGACTGTGTTTTATGGATGGCTGATAGGGGAACGGGTAGCCCAGATAAAAGAAAGAAGAGCGTGGTGTTCTCAAACTCAAGGTCCAACATTGCTTTTTTAACAACAAAAATTTTCACAAACACATGAATGAAGCTCAAAATCTCATGTTTTTTTCGCTTGACAGAGGACACACATTATATCTAGTTTGGAGAAATGACAAATACAGGGAGGTTCCACTGACATGCTCCATTTTTATTATACATAATATTGTAAAAGGAAAAAAAAATCTCAGAATTTCATTATATGTGCTCCGGTACAGTATTAGATCAGGTCCCCATTTATATTTTTTATAAATTTTGAAAATAAAGGTTCATACTTTGAGGTTATGATCCTACTCTTCCTCTGCATATCATAGGCAACTGCTTCTAATATGATGGTACTAAGTTGTATTATGCTCACTATGAAGAAGCATTGTATGAACATCTGTGAATGTGTTCAAGAGCATGCTGAGCAAGCTCCTGATAGGTAAGAAAGCTCTTAGCTTATCCAGAACAGTCTCTTTTTTTTTTTTTTTGGGGGGGGGGGAGTAGGCACATCAGGATGGCACTTCTCCCATCAGGAGAAAAGAAATCATTTTACTTTCAATGGCTCTCAGTTAAGGAGGAGCAAAGGGGCAATTGATAAATGGTCACCATGAGTTTGTGTGTTCTCTTCCATTTGATCACTGTGTTGTTGCATCAAATCTTTGCCTCAGTTCTTGCTCTCTAACCAATTTTAGAAGGAAAGGAGCACTGTCCAATCCCTCTTATTACAGCTTAGACTGGATTTTGAGAAATAAGGCATCAAAAAACCCCACAAACACCTGAGCCATCTAACATAGAAGGTGAGCACAGTCCTTCACGTGATACCTTTCCCCCAAAATAAATAGGATCAACAAAGCGGAGCTTGTCCCACTTGTAAATACCACCATCTCAGAAAGAAAACCTTTCATATTCAAAGTCTAGTCCAATGTTTTTCAACCTTTTTACACCTAAGGACTGGCAGAAATAAAAGAATTATTCTGTGGATCGGCATCGGTCCGTGGACTGGCGGTTGTAGAACACTGGGTTAAGTCGTGGGCCAGACCCCGCCCATCTCTACCCAATCTCCACCCCAGACCCCGCCCCCATAATAGTACTAATTGCACCTTGCACGTCCCTTGCCTCATCTGGAAGAAGGCTTCCGGTTCAGGCATAGGATGCCCATAGGAGCCACTGCCCGTGGCTTTGTGCACTGAACCAGTTAGGAAGAGGGAGCTGGCTCGAAGATAACGCCGCATTGATCGCACCGTGGACCGGCGGTTGAAGAACACTGTTTTGGGCCTGATGCACGTGCTGGCCCTGTGGACCGTCAGGAAATTTCTGTGGACCGGCACTGGTTGAAGAACACTGGTCCAGTCTATGTTCTCACCTACTACCTCAGATACAAGAATATGTTAAGAAATACTGACTTTCCTGGGATAATCTTGGATATGTGTCTCAGAATGTATGCAATGTGCTAGTCAGATGGCATCTCTCTGAGGTCTGATGTTAGGCTCTCTCCCACTTTCATTGGCCCCCCAATGTGAGTGCACATAACAAAATGTTACTTGTAGCAGTAATTCACACAGATGTAATTTTTTTTTTTTTTTTGCTCTAATTCCTGCTCACTCAAACATCAGAAATGGGAACGCAGCATCAAACACAATCACAAAACAAGCTTCACTTAATGTAGATAATCATCTACAAAAACAGTAATTTTCTTAAGACCACTACTGAAATAATCAGATCATGCAAAAATGAGGAAGAAAGAAGTCTTTGAACTTGCATAAAAAGTTCTTTGAAGCATTAATCTATATTTAAATGATTTCTATTTTGGGAGGAGTGCCAATATAATTTTTTCCTAGATTTGGTTCTGTTAAACCCTGATGCAGCAGTTTGAAAAATGCTGGACACAGTAAGTAGGACCAATTTGACTTTTTGCTTTGGGTTTTAAGTTCTATAAATGAAGCAATAACATTTGTGTAAAGGACTGAGTTTTATGTGTGTTTTCTAAAACAGTTTAGAACAATCAAAAGTGTATTTAAGATGATTTCAGAAGGGAAGTTTTACTTTTTTTAGCCAATGAAGTTAACTACCCTTTCCAGTCAGCGAGCTGAAATTTGTGCTCCTAATAGGGTTCAGAGGCTTTTTCCTTTCTCTTTTTTTGTAAGATCTGATTATTTCAGGAGTATTATATGGTCTTAAGAAAATTCCTGTTTTTTTTGTAGATTATCAACATTGTAGTTTTATTGAGTGATTAGGTTCACACCTTCAACAGCTGTAACAGTAGATAGTGGATCCAACATTATAGACCAGGGCTGCCCAAGTCCGGTCCTTGAGATCTACTGGCAGGCCAAGTTTTCAGGATATCCACAATGAATATGCATAAGATGGATTTGCATACCAAGCAGGCAGTGCAGGAAAATCTCTCACATGCACATTCATTGTGGATATCCTGAAAACCTGGCCTGCCAGTAGATCTCGAGGACCGGGACTTGAGCAGCCCTGTTATAAACCTTCATTCATAACTACTTAGGGATTCCCCTTCCCCTCCATGTATATTCTGCTCCGGCTCTACTAATCTAGTTATTGCAGAGACCAGCCATGACCAGGAGTTTCTTCCAGAACTCTTCAATCATTGCTCCTAAAATCAGTCACTAGGTGTCGCTACTGGATGCTAAATATGACTCCTTACTACCATGGGCAGTGAACTCTACTGTATCCCCACATGACCTGGGAAGTTGAAAACCTAACTTGGGAATCAAATCCAAGTTTTCAGCACAGTAATGCATAGCGCTGCAGGAGCCTGGTTCTGAGAGACTTTTGAAAAATGTTTGTCTATTTTCTGCTTCTCTGACCCTTGGGAGATTACAGGGAAGAGGAAAGTGAAATTAAGTTTACCTCAACACCAGTGCAGGGTCCGATGACTAAACATTTCCTCTCCCGCACTGATCTGAATGTAACTATGAAGGTAGAAAGTTTGGAGCAAACCCCGGAAGATACCCTCCACTGTGGCCCCATAGGAATCTGGGCAAAGGAGAAAGGTTTCTGTGCTGGTAGATGAGGACCGCGGCAGGAAGTGGTTACTCCTGCATTAGATTAGCAATGCTCTTGGGAGATACTGCGTCTGCAAAATAAATGCTTCAGACCAAGTAGGAGCAATTGCTGTTAACATTCAATTCTTCAATCCCTCTCCCAAAGACTGTTCCAGGATCAACTGGTATGTCTGCTCAGCCTGGTAGGGTAAAACTGATGATACTGGAAGATGTATGGGAGGGAATGTTGTGGATTGAGAAAACACTGAAAGAATTGCTAATACTTCACAGGTTTTCTAAACAATTGGTAACCAAGATGGGTGATCAAGAGGAAAGATTGGCATCTGTAGAACAACGGATTGATCTCTTCAGGTGCAATGCATTACATCAACAGACTGCAGTCGCTTTTGTTTTGAATAGTTTGTCTGTGCATCAGACTTTTGAACTTTCCATGTAGAAGATTTCTATTATTGAAAGCAATATAGCAGATGTATTAAAAAGGTGTTCCAAAAGTAGAAACTCCAGAGAAAACTGTGATATTAAATATGTTTTATATTCCTATTGCTAGGCAAGAAGAGCACGTGGAAGGTGCATTAAGACAATACAGACAGTATTGCATCCCCTGATAGTTTGGATATTCCAGCTTTCCTGGAATCATCAATAGATAATATCTACCTTGAATAGTGGTTTTAGGCTCTGAAGTGGATAAGTGGTTTTTGATCAGTGCTTGACTATGAAAAATCAGATAGATGCAGTAGTTCAAAAGGGTTACCTTATGGAAACTTTGTACCATCAGATCCTACTTCAATGCTACCGCCTTAGTTGAGACATTACTTTTGAGTATTCTAGATTACTGTACTATTGTATATCTCACAAGTACTAAGAAAAATTTGGCCAGGTTGATTTTGGTTCAAAACACAGCAGTAAGAATGATTTTTGGCCATGTAACTCCTTATTATTGTAAGTTGCATTAGCTCCCAGTAGAGGCCTGGGTAATTTTTAAGTTAGGATGTTTATATTATAACATTGCTTTCGGTGTGGCCCCACGTTATCTTACTGATAGATTTGTTATTATGACACATGAGAAGAGTAGAAAATCTCATGCCCTATTTACTTTCCCTTCAGCTAAGGGCTGTAAAAGTAAGAAACATCATGGGTATTGTCTCTTTTATCAAGCAGCTTATTACGACAAAGATTTCCACTCATTATTGATCAGATCTACATCTTATACACATTATAGAAAACTTTTGAAGATTTTTCTTTTCGCCAAATTTTTGACTAACTAAATCTCTGTGTATTACATTATTTTGTATTTTCACATAGCATAATCTTTTGTTAACCGCATTGAACTTAGGGTTATCCCAGGACAAGTAGGCAGCATATTCTCACATGTGGGTGATGTCATCACAGAGCCCCGATGCGGACAGGCTTGTAAGAAGACTTGCTTGTAAAACTTTTAGAAAGTTTGCGACTGCTGCACCGCGCATGCACGAGTACCTTCCCACCCGATGTAGGGCGCATGTCTGCTCAGCATCTCCTCAGTTCTGAGTTTTCCACGGAGCCAAGAAGTCCTCATTTCGACGCTCTGCGCTAGACTTAGTTCTACTCGTGCCTTCTCTCACTGTGGCTTGTGTATTTTCCTTACAGGGTCGCTGTGTTTATTGCGCATTTCATTTTCTTTAAAAAAAAAAAAAAAAAAAAAGATGTTTCTTTTTTCTTCATGTCACGGCGGGGCCTAACCTGCAGCCTCAGCCGGCAGGCTTCAATTTAGCCACAGCTGTTTTTCATTCTATATCCCAGCCAGTCACAGGCTTCAAGAAGTGTAGCCGGTGCCAGCATGCAATCTCCCTCACTGACCCACACAAGTGGTGTGTTCAGTGTTTAGGACCTGACCATCGTCCGGAGTCGTGTGCCCGCAGTGCTATGCTTCAAACTCAAGCCTTTAAACATTGTCGAGTTCAGGTAGAAAACATATTCGGCGGCATGGATAGGCCTTTACCTAAGGCCCTGACCCCGATTCCAACCCCAACCACGAATCCAGTCAAGTCTTCTACGGGCTACCACCTTTCACCTTGACCTCGACCTTTTCACTTTTCAGAAGCTAAGTGATAGGTTTTATTTTTCTACACTATAATTGAAAAAATGAACAAATGAATTTATTCCATGCACAGTGATTGGGCGGTGGGTTTAAATATATAAATAAGTTGATATGTTTTGTATTAACTCATGAGAGTAGTTTTCTCTTTTCATATCTATTACCAAAGACATAAATATATTTTGAGGGGAGTCCACTGCAATTACATTTATTTCTTGCAGAAAATAGTTCCTCCACTAAGGGCTCCTTTTATGAAGTGCCTTAACGCGTGGAAATAGCACGCGCTAAAATGCCGCATGTGCTAGCCACTTCCTCTTGAGCAAGCGGTAGTTTTTTGGCTAGTGCGCGCTAATCGAGTGCATGTGCTAAAAATGCTAGTGCACCTTCGTGAAAGGAGTCCTTAATTTTCTTTATTAATGCTGCTGCTTGTGGTATGGGGTAGGAAACAGAACTTTGTATGGGGATAACACAGGTCAACACATCATTTTCATCAGCGTTAATATTGGGTGGGTTTTGTAGTATTTTTCATGTTGAATTCAAATCTGTGTTTAGTTTTTCACTTGCACATCACATTTTTGTGATGAGGCTCATTATATATATTTATAAACGTCAATTGGGCGATATATCATGTGTTTATAATGACAATTCTCTTTGATTTTTATGCTACAGACATTATTTATGGTGATTAATATCAGTCTCTATCATGCAGAGACGTTGTACTAATTATTTATTTATTTAAAATATTTCTTAACTGCCTATTCCTAGGTGGCTTTACAAATAGTAATATACATAACATAGAACAAATAAGACTTGTACGTACATCAAAGATTACATATCAATCAATGCAAACATAGTTCACAGCTCTCCATAATAAATCCATAAACCAGAATTAGTTAGAAACATCATTCATTGGAATGCTTCTATAAAAAGTGTAGTCTTGAGCATTTTCTTAAACTTCTGAATATCAGACATAGCTCTTTGTGGTCCAGTTAATTTATTTGAAGAGTTATTCCAGATAGTTTCTGTTATGTCTGTAGTTCATTCACGACGAAAGCACATTGTCGCCCAATTACTGTAGATCTGAAGAGGGTATACAAATTGTACTTTGGCTGTCCACTGGGTGACCAGGATAAGTCTTGGGCTTTACATATTATCTGTATCAGTTGTTCCAACAGACTTCATGACTGGCTCAATCGACGAAAGGCAGCGATGTCATATTAAAGATTGCTACTTTTGCCTTGTGAACACAAGTGGATTCTCAGTTAAACTAAGCACAAAATTATATATCCTACTCTGGTTTCTGCTATTAGGCCTGTTCCTCATGATGACTCACTGCCTGTACCTGTACCTCCACAAGATGGACTTGCTTGAGGAGGAATGTGATGATGATGCAGAAGCTGGTCACAATCCAGAATTATCTGATCCTAATTATGTGAATGATGAAGATTCAGAACCAGAGACCTTTACACAAGCTGAGCTTAATGATCCTATTCATGATCTAAATCTTTAAAAAAAAAACAAAAAACAGAACTTCTTGCTTCAAGGCTTAAGCAAAAGCACTTGCTTGCAAAAGATGCTAATATAACTCATTACAGAAAAAGAAATCACTGTAAATGGCTCATTGTGCTTTTGTCATGACATGGTCGGGCTCTTAAACAGTTTGTCAAAAGTGCATTGTCCAGATCAGGAGTGCCCAAAAGGTCGACTGCGATCGACCAGTAGATCGCAAAGGCAATGCAAGTCATTCACGATAGACTTGCGTTGCCTTTGCATTCTGTTCTCCCTGCTTCCCTGACACCAGGCTAGGCACATACAAGCGCCGGGCCCACAAGCCTCCCCCCCTCGACGTCAATTCTGACATCGTGGGGGGGGGGGAAGGCTTTTGGGCCTTGTGCTTGTATGTGCCTGGCCTAGTGTCAGGGAAGCAGGGAGAAATTGGTGATGATGGCTTGGGGGAGGGGGAGAGAGAAAGACACAAAGAAAGAAAGAGGATGATATAATAGAGGTCTATAAAATACTGAGTGAAGTGGAAAGGGTAGATGTGAATCGCTTGTTTACAGTTTCCAAAAATACTAGGTCTTCATGTACCCCGCGGCACTCCACTCGTGACGCTTTACCAGTCCGAGGATTGTTCATTTACCCCCACTCTCTGTTTCCTATCCGCCAACCAGTTTTTAATCCACTGAGTAATTCACCCTTGATTCCATGGCTCGCAATTTTTTGAAGTAGCCGTTCATGCGGGGCCTTGTCGAGTGCCTTCTGAAAATCCAGATATACAATATCGACCAGGTCCACCCTTGTCTATCTGCCTGTTTACTCCCTCGAAGAAGTGCAGCAAGTTCGTCAAGCAAGATCTTCCTTTGCTGAAGCCATGCTGGCTGGTCCTCAGACTGTGTCCGTCTAGGTGATCAATGATGCTGTCCTTTATCAGTGCCTCTATCATCTCTCCCGGTACCAAGGACAGACCCACCGGTCTGTAGTTTCCCGGTTCTCCCCTCGAACCTTTCTTGAAGATAGGCATAACATTCGCCACTTTCCAGTCTTCCGGAATCCTTTCTGATTTGATAGACAGATCGGCTAGTTGGAGCAGTTCAGCTATAGCCCCTTTCAGCTCCTTGATTACCCTCAGATGGATTCCATCCAGTCCTGGGGATTTATCGATTTTAAGCCTGTCAATCTGCCTGCATATCTCTACTAGACTGACTGTCAACCCTGTTTCCTGTCTTCGTTTCCTGCGTATAGCCTGTCAGCTTCCGGTATGTTGCGTATATCCTCTTAGGTAAATACAGACTCAAAAAATGTGTTTAGTTTGTTGGCGATAGCTTTATCCTCCTTTAGCATTCCCTTTATTCCATGGTCATCCTACGGCCCCACTACTTCCTTTGCGGATCTTTTCCCCTTAATATATCAAAAAAAATAGCTTTAAGTTTTTTTGCCTCCTTGGCTATTTTTTCCTCGTAGACTCTTTTGGCCCCTCTTACCGCCTTATGGCACCTGCTA
The DNA here is from genome assembly GCF_902459505.1 of Geotrypetes seraphini. NCBI lineage: Eukaryota > Metazoa > Chordata > Amphibia > Gymnophiona > Dermophiidae > Geotrypetes > Geotrypetes seraphini. The sequence continues at coordinate 361,123,827 of NC_047085.1, forward strand.
TGATGTTGTTTGTGCTTTTTCCAGTTTTCATCCGTTTTTGACCTTTTCCATTCCTTAAACGAAGTCTTCTTGTCTCTGATCACTTCCTTCAGTGAGCCACACCGGTTCCTTGCTCTTCTTCCTCTTGGATCCCTTGTTGATACACAGTATATATAGATTTTGCACTCCGGTGACTGTGTCCTTAAAAAGGGACCATGCCAGCTCTAGCGATTTTACAGTGCTTATCTTCTTCTTAATCTTCTTCCCCACTATGAGTCTCATCTCTTCATAATTTCCTTTTCGGAAGTTCAGTGCTGTTGCTGACGTTCTGGATCAAAGTTTTGCTCCTGTGTCCAGGGTAAAGCAGATCATATTGTGATCACTGCTTCCCAGAAATCTTTCTACACCTTGCGCTGGTCCTCATAGTCCAGAATTGCAATTCCTCTCATATTTTCCTTGACGAGTTGTTCTTCAACTGTCAGTCCGTGGACCGGTGCCGGTTCACAGAAATTTTCTGCCAGTCCACAGGGCCAGCACATCCATCGGGCAGAAGACAGTGTTCTTCAGCTGCCAGTCCACGGTGCGATCAACGCAGTGTCTTCGGGCGGCTCCCTGAGTGCTGCAGTGCACAAAGCCATGGGAAAAGGCTCCTACGCACGTCCTGCACCTGAACCGGAAGCCTTCTCTCCGACGTCGCAACGTCAGAGGGAAGGTTTCCAGATGAGGTGCGGGACGTGCGCGAGGAGCCCCTGCCCACAGATTTATGCAATGCAACACTCAGGGAGCCGGCCTGAAGATGCCGCGTTGATCGCACCATGGACCTGCCCAAAGATAACACCGGGGAGCAGGCCAGAAGGCAAGGCACAGCATGGAGGGAGAGAGACAACAATGGTAGGGGGAATGCTTTTATTTTTTTTATTTAGTGATTGATTTACATCTGCTTTCTGTTCAGGAATAAATGCATTTGTTTCTTTTCCTCTGGGGTTGTACTGCTTGCAGAATCTTGTCTCCTAGGGTTTGTTTGTAAATATTAGTACTTTTAGTTTTTGGTCCTGAACTTGCATGGGGTTATCTGTTTTCTGGTAGGAATAAATTTTGAAAAGCATACAGTGTGCTCTGTGTAACTTAATTTTGTGGTTAACCATTATGTGTTGTTAATATGATTATATTGTGTGTATGTGTGTATATATGAAAAAGGAATGGAAAAAATGATGTTACAATTAGTACTATTATGGGGCGGGGTCTGGGCGGAGATGGGCACTAGAGAATGACACGGTGACAAAATTCATCACCGTTCCCGTTCCCGCGGATAACCACGGGAAATAAACCCATGTCATTTTCTAGTGTCTATTTCATCCTCTGTCCTTCTACACCAGCATTATTCAAAGCAAAGCTTGCAGGTCAGTGGTTGTGGCCATTCATACTCTGATTCTTCCCTCTTTCCTTAAAGAATGACATGAAGATGGTTTCCCACGGTTATCCGCGGGGACAGGAACGGTGATTAATTTTGTCACCGTGTCATTCTCTAATGGGCTTAGCCAAGTGTTCTTCAACTGCTGGTCCGCTGACTGGTGCCGGTCCACAAAATAATGATTTTATTTCCACCAGTCCATAGGTGTCAAAAGGTTGAAGAACACTGGTGTGCATGATAGCTTCACTGTTGCCATGACATCATAGACCTGCCTGCTGAATCTGTGCGTTAGAGAATGACACATAGACAAATTTTTCCCCATCCCCGTGGGAAAAGTTTCCTGTCCCTCCTCCATTCCTGCAAGCTTCATCCTCATTTACATAAGCCTCAAGCACTTTAAAATCATAAGGGTTTGAGGCTTGAGCAGTTAAGGCAGAGCTTACAGGAATGGGGCAGGGACAAGGACAGAGATGGAGAAATTGAGTTCCTGTGGGGACAGGGAAAATTTTGTCCCTGTGTCATTCTCTACTGTGCACTTAAGACAGATTCAGTGACTAGATTAATCCCCTCTGTTCATATATCTATCTATAGGGTTAGCAAATGGCAGGGATAATGGAATGAGACATCCGGGTGTCTCAACCCATCCTTTTTCTGGAGCCATATGGTAACCCTATCTATCCATCTATCTATATATATATATATATATATAGCAAGGGGCCTGCATAAAGAAAAGGGGGACCCTTAAGCACAGATTCTCAGCTCTAAAAACTTCTATAAAGTTACATTGAGAGATATTCAAAATGGTGCTCAGTGAAACATTTTAAAACATGATTTACCTGTGTTGAGTGGACTTGCATGGAGGGGGCTTTGGCTACCTAAAAGGTTCAGTCTTGAACTTCGTTTCTGCAGAACAAACAAATCATGATATAGCACACACAATGAACACAGAAAGAATGGAAATTCAGAAAGCATTTTAGAAAGGACACGCAAAGGGAAATTCTAGCATCTATGTCAGCACATGTGAAATTTCCATACTATTTTGCAAAAGTCTCTCTCAAATGTACAACCTCTTGTAAAATAGGAGCAAGACTACATGTCCCATCCCTCTGCATCTAGAGAGAACAACGATTATAAAAAGCTGGATGTGAGGGGGGAAAAAACATACTTCCCAATCCTCAAATGTCAAAGCAACTTTCTAAAATCATTACTTCCTTAGTAAAGCAGCCCCCGTTATGACGCAAATATCCCCACTCCTTCATCCCCAACTCCTTGACTGCATATCAGAAATTAAAGTCCATCTCCCAACATCAACAGCCCCTCCCCCCTACAGGTTAGCACACGCCCAACATGCATACTCCTCCTCCTGGGTTTTAAAGTCCCCAAGAACTGGCCTGGGCCCACAAGCCCCTCTACCCTCCACACCACATATAACAAAGAAGCAAGTCTGTAATTATACAAGTACAACAATACAGTGGTACCTCGGTTTATGAGTGCACCGGTTTGCGAGTGTTTTGCAAGACGAGCAAAACATTCGCAAAATCGGCGCCTCGGAAACCGAGCTTGCCTTGATGTACGAGCGCCTCCTCCGCGATCTGGCATCCGCCCGTGATCCAGCATCCCCCTCCGCTCACGTTGCCCCCCCCCCCCGCCGCGATCTGACATCCCCCCCATGCACACCCATCCACCCACCCGAACACATCGCTTACCCCCCATCTGGCACCCGGCACCGACACCAATGCACAGGACATGCCGGTGCCCGAAGATCTGTCGTCCTTTTTGCTGGGCCTTGAGCATCTGCGCATGTTCAAGGTCTTCGAGTTCCCGCTCTCTCTGAGAATCTTGGAATGAAGCAGGAACTCAAAGGCCTTGAGTATGCGCAGATGCTCAAGGCCTGGCAAAAAGGACAACAGATCTTCGGGCACCAGCATGTCCTGTGCGTTGGTACCAGGTGCCAGATGGGGGGGTAAGCGATGTGTTCGGGTGGGTGGATAATGTGGGGGGGATGTTGGATCGCGGCGGAAGGGGGGGCGATGCGAGTGGAGGGATTCTGGATCACGGGGGGGATGGCGGATCATGCAGGGGGGCCTTTGTGAGCGGGGGGAATAGAGCAGTGCCGCTGGCCTCGGGGGGGGGGGGTTGGGTGGGAATGAATTAAGCGAGTTTCCCTTACTTTCTATGGGGAAACTCGCTTTGATATACGAGTAATTTGGTTTACGAGCATGCTTCTGGAATGAATTATGCTCGTAAACCAAGGTTCCACTATATTGTACTACAATGTCAGAAGATAAACCATATGGGCCTATGCAGCCTGCCCATCCATATTGACTACTCTTTCGTCCTCTCCCTCAGAGATTCTTTGAGACAAATTCTATAAGAAGCGCCTAATGTAATTAGTAAATTGGCTTCAATTATGAGCTTTAACAAGCTCATAATTGAAAAAGAATAAAAATTGGGTGATAGGTGCCTGTCTTAGGCGCAGTTCTACAAACGATAGGCATCTATGGCATGGTACCTAGTGGCGCCTAACTCCAATGTAGGTGTGTGTTTAGGGGCGAAGAATTATTAGGCACCACTAAGCATGATTCTCTAAGGGACTTAAGATGCCTTTAATGTAGGCCTTTAAAACCCTGGCCTACATTAAAAGCATCTAAGTTTTAAGTTAGGCATTTATAGGCACGAAGTGTGACTGACATGTCTACATTATAGGCGCCTGTGTTTTTAGATGACATTTACAGAATTTTCCTTTTTGTGCTTGTCCGTAGCTTTCTTGAAGTCAGACAGTATCCTTGAATACTTTTAAACAGGACATTTAGAGAATCCCATTAGGGAAGATTCAACAATGATGAAACAAAGCCACAAATGTTTAAGGGGAGAGCAGAGTAAAGGAAGCAAATTATCCCCATCAACTTCTAAGCAGCTTGTAGATTCAGGGGGAAAAAACCCCACAATTTAAAGTGCTTGTATGCAAATGCTATAAGTCTAAACAATTGAGGATTTAGAATATAAAGCACAAAATGAAGAGTTAACAGGCATTTCAGAGAACTGGTGGAAGGAGGACAAATCAATAGGACACTTAGAGTATAAATTATATTACAAACATAGAAACATAACGGCAGATAAAAGGCCAAAGGGCCCATCTAGTCTGCCCATACGAAGTAACCATTATCTCTTTCTCCCTCTGAGAGATCCCACATGCTTATCCCAGGCCCTCTTGAATACAGACAGTCTCAGTTTCCACCACCTCTTCCGGGAGTCTGTTCCACACATCTAACATCCTTTCTGTAAAAAGTATTTCCTTAGATTACTCCGGAGCCTATCACCTCTTAACTTCGACCTATGCCCTCTCATTGCAGTTTCCTTTCAAATGAAAGAGACTCGACTCATGCACATTTATATTACGTAGGTATTTAAACATCTATCATATCTCCCCTCTCCCGCCTTTCCTCCAAAGTATACAGATTGAGATCTTTAAGTCTGTCCCCATACGCCTTATCACAAAGACCATGCACCATTTTAGTAGATTTCCTCTGGACCGACTCCATCCTTTTTATATCTTTTAGAAGATGCGGCCTCCAGAATTGTACACAATATTCTAAATGAAGTCTCACCAGGGCCTAGTACAGAAGCATCAATACCTCCATTTTCCTACTGGCCATACCTCTCCATATGCAACCTAGCATCCTTCTAGCTTTCGCCATCATCTTTTCAATCTGTTTGGCCACCTTAAGATCATCATATACAATCACAATGACTTAAGGTGATTAGTCAAAAAGGAAAGGACAACTTACCCTCCAGGCATGTCCCTCTTCCATTGCTGCGCTCTGTGCTTCCACAGGATTTTCGATAACTCTTCCCGTTTGTCCAGAAAAATCCATAGCCACAAGTGAGTTTTCAGACACACTCCTCTGAAAGAAAATTTCAGCTCGGCTAACATATTGACATAATGCACATTAAAAAAATAAAACAGCAGCCACACAAGCTGAAAATAATTCTCCACATCACAGACTGTTCAATGGAACTCTATTGGCACAGTGCTATAAACTAGGAGTTAATGTTTTATGTGCATAAATGTTTAGAACAGAAACATATGCGAGCATTTATGCATGTAAATACCAACATGCTGCCTGAATACTACTTTGCAAATAAAGCACAGTTACTTACTGTAACAGGTGTTTATTCGGAGCAAGCAGGCAGATATTCTTACATTTGGGTGACGTGAGCCACGGAGTTCGGTACGGACAGTGAAAAGGATACTGTCACTTTGAGCTTCAACGAAGCTTTGCAAGTGCCTTCCCGTCCAATGCCGGCTCACAGTACCTCAGTTCTGTAAACAAGCTAAGAAGCCAACCAGGGGAGCTGGGAGGGTTTGTGAGAATATCTGCCTGCTGTCCTCAGATAACACCTGTTATGGTAAGTAACTGTGCTTTATCCTAGGACAAGCAGGCAGCATATGTGGGACTCCCTAGTTTAACTGAAATGGGATGGAGGGAATGTTGGCCTTCAAGAAGAAAACAAATTCTGATGTACTGCTTGGCTAAATCTACCATCTCATCTGGAATAGGTTTCCAGACAATAGTGAGATGTGAAGGTATGAATTGAGGATCAAGCAGCTGTTTTGCAAATATCCTCAATGGGAGTGGAACGCAGAAAGGCTACTGATGATGCCATCCCTCAGACCTTGTGAGGTGTTACACATCCCTCAAGCGGCAAACCAGCCCGAGTACAGCAAAATGAGATGCAGGCGGCCAACTAAATGGAAACAGTGACAGGAACTCCCAATCTGTTAGAATCAAAAGAGATGAAGAGTTGAGGAGAAGTCTTGTGTGGCTTAGTTCATTCCAAATAGTAAGCCAAGGCGCACTTGCAGTCCAAGGTATGAAGAACTGTTTCACCAAGATAAGAATGAGGCTTTGGAAAGAAAACTGATAGTATAACAGACTGATTGAGATACAATTCTGTGACAATCTTTGGTAGGAATTTAGGATGAGTTCTGAAAACAACTACAGCATAAGAAGGGTCACATACTAGTGTTTGGAGTTCACTTACTCGCCGAGCAGAAGTGACACCGATTAAGAAAACTACTTTCCAAGCAAGCTATTTAAGATTAGTAGTTGCAAGAGGTTCAAATGGAGGCTTCATTAGACTAGTGAGGAGGACATTTAAGCCCGGATTCTGTATAGGACGGCCCAGGAGAGGCGTCCTATACAGAATCGGGCCTACACTAAACCCCGATTCTGTAACTGGTGTCCATGTTACAGACGCAGGTTACAGAATCAGGTTAGAGTAGACGCGGCCGCTATACTTATCGCGGCAAGGGATCTCCCTGCCACGATAAGTATAGTGGCCGCCTGTCCGATTGCCTGCAGGAAGGTGCCCAAACCCTCCTGCCGGAAGATGCCCCCCCCGACACTACCGATCACTGGCAGGAGGGTGCCCAACCCCTCCTGCCGGAAGATGCCCCCACTCCCCCCGACACTACCGATCGCCGGCAGGAGGGTGCCCAAACTCTTCTGCCAGAAGATGCCCCCCCCCCGACACTACCGATCACCGGCAGGAGGGTGCCCAATCCCTCCTGCCGGAAGACGCCCCCTCCTCCCGCGCTAACAGCCCCCAAACCTCCCCCCCACCAAACTAACCTTTAATTGTTGGCCAGATGGGTCTTGCCCGTCCAGCCGGCAGGCCCGCCTCGTCGAAATGAGGCGGGCCCGCCCCTTCCCGGCCCATCCCGCGAAGCCTAAGGCCTGATTGGCCCAGGCTTTAGAAGCCCGGACCAATCAGGCCTTAGGAATAGCGGGTCCGCCCATCCCCACTAAGCTTAAGGCCTGATTGGCCCAGGCTCTAGGCTGTTAGGCAAATTAATACCCAGTTAGGCTAGTGTTCTATATAGGAAAGTATGCACCTATGTTCCTTTACAGAGAAAGCTCTGTAAAATCTGTCTCTCTCCCCTCCCCCAATATGTTTCCAAGTTTATTAAATTTTGTTATCCCGCCTTATCAAATATCAAGGCGGCTTTACATAAAAAAAGCATAAACAGGGTAGTACAATACACTTAGGACTTAACATCAAAGAAACATCAAAAGACAAAGTACCAAGACTAACAGCCCTAAATAGACTGGTACGGGAGGAAGGGGAAGAACTACAATTGTTTGAAAGGAAAGAACAAAAAAGGAAAAGATGAGAGGACAGGGGAACAGCGGGTTCAGCCAGAACGGCTGGACTAACCAAGAAAGCTGGACTAATATTAGATTAAAAACATCCTTAGAAGGACGGTCATACTGCAAAAGCATAATTTAAAAAAATGGTTTTAAAGCTAGACTTAAAATTATCTAATGTATTAATCTCTCGTAAATAAGCCGGTGCTGAGTTCCAGAGTGGGGGGGGGGGGGGGGAGGGGTGACTCAAATACTACTACTATTAATTATTTCTATAGCACTACCAGACAGTGCCTTTGGTTATTTATTAACCTCGTGTTTGTAGAGAAATCAAAATAGTGGTTTTTAAAATCACTTATTTAAGTTACATTTCAAATCAGATGCTATCACTTCCCTGCTGTTCAAAGGATAAGTACTGCAATTTCTGAGCACCATTCATATGTTTACTGGAGTTTCACTAGTCTGGATTTGTCTTTTTTTTGTTTTGTTTTTCAGTTCACTTGCTTTATTCAAATCCGAGCTCAAGGCATATTTCATAGTCAGGTTTCTGAGTTACCCAACTGCCCAGACAGACTTACATTCTAGGTGTTCTGAGGCCATGGAGGGAGATGTAACTTGCTTAAGGTCACAGAAAGGGAAGAGGATGGGATTTGATATACCACCTTTCTGTGATTACAATCAAAGTGGTTTACATATTATATACAGATACTTATTTTGTATCTGGGACAATGGAGGATTAAGTGACTTGCCCAGAATCATAAGGATCTGCAGTGGGAATTGAACCTGGTTCTCAGGTCACTGCACTAACCATTAGACTACTCTTCCACAAGATATCACTGGGCGAAACAGAATCTTAATCCTTGCTTGCAATGTTTGCAATCTCGCTTGCTAACAACTAGGCTACTTTTTTGGTCAGGTCTACTGACCTACAGGCCTATTAACAGAAGTTTTGTGCTACACTCTTCCCCTAGAAATAAGCATGAAAGGGGAAATTCTGTAAATGGCGTCTCGCCTATAATATAGGCGCCTATCTCTTATCAATCAGACTTATTACAAAACTACGCCTAACTTAAAACTTAGACGCCTGTAATTTAGGCCAGGGCTTTAAAAGCCTACATTATAGGCACCTAAGTCCTCTAGAGAATCGTGCCTAACAACGCCTAAGTTTTTCTCTGTCCCTAAACACATCTACTTTGGAGCTAGGTGCCTATCTTTTGTAGAATCACGCCTAATAAGATAGGTGTCTATCACCCAATTCATTTTTTTTTTTTTCAATTATGAGCCTCTTATAGAATTTCCCCCATACTGCTTTCCTATACAAGGTACATGCAACACGCTAGCTGCTTTTTTCTCCATGCCCTACAATATCCCTGAGACCATTTAAAAAAGACAGGTTAAACCTATTTATATTGTAAATAAATGGCATCAGTTTAGCCAGAAAGAGAATGCCAAGCACAATGCTTAAAACAGTAATGTCAGGTCAAAGATGTCATATTAAGCTCAAATAGCTGACAAGCAGAGGCCATGTTTAAAAGATAATTCAATTGTACAGTAACAATTTCTTCTTAGGAAAAGATGAGATTAAAAAAAAAATTTTTAAAGAAGGTTTTGGGGGGGTTTTGTGGTTTTCTTTTTTAATCTTGGAGCACAGGCAGAAAATGGTGGCTTAACTGGACAAGTCGACAGCCACATAGCAGGAGGAAGAAAGGATCGGCTGGTGACCTGTGTAACAGGATCCAAGGTAAAAGGATATAATGAGCCACATCGACAGGATCATCAACAATGCAGAAGGGGTAGATACGGCAGTGGTGATCCATGTTGGGACAAACAACGTGAGCAACAGGAACTACAGCAGGGAAACACTGAAAGACCAGTTCCGGGTGCTAAGAAGGAAGCTGAAGATCAGAACGCCGAAGGTAGCATTCTCGGAGATCTTGCCAGTACCCAGGGCCGACGGGAAGAGGCAGACAGAATTGCAAGCCTTTAACATATGGATGAGATGCTGGTGTGAGGAAGAAGGATTCCACTTCGTGTACAACTGGACGACTTTCTGGGGGAGGAGAAAGCTATACAGGAAGGATGGACTTCATCTCAGCGGAGACGGAATGAGGCTACTTGCAAGCAACATCAAGCAAGAATTTGAGAAGTTTTTAAACTAAGAAGGGGAAAGCCGACAGTAAACCAAGAGTTGATGGTTCGGGAAATGGTATACCCAGAGGATACCATGCAAGAAGATTGCAGGAAGACTCACCGGATCATAGGCAAGATAGAAATCCCAACGGATCAAAAAGGATGGAAGCGAGGGAGACAGAAAGGGAAAGGAAATGCAAGAAAGTAACAGGCCGCAAACTTAAGTGTATGTACACAAACGCAAGGAGCCTAAGGAATAAAATGGGGGAATTGGAAGCTATGGCACAAAAAGATAACCTAGACATCATTGGCATCACAGAAACATGGTGGAACGAGGACAATGTCTGGGACACTGTGCTACCGGGATACAAGCTATACCAGAGACAGAATAGGACATAAAGGTGGGGGTATTGCCCTATACATAAAAGAGAGAATTGAGTGTACCAGAGAGAACACGCCAGAAATGAACAATAAGGTAGAGTCTTTATTGGCCAAAATACCGGTAACAAATGGAATGGACACAAAGATTGGCATCAACTACCGACCTCCAGGGAGGGCAGTCCGAAGAGACTGATGGAGAAATTACAGACGAGATTAAACACGAATGCAAAGGAGGCAACACAGTTATCATGGGTGACTTCAAATATCCTGGGATAGATTGGAACCTAGGCAAGTCCAGCTGCAGTAGGGAGACCAAGTTCCTGGATGTTGTAGGTGATTGCTTCCTGGAACAACTTGCCAAGGAAAATACAAGAGGAAATGCAATTCTGGACTTAAATCTAAATGGACTACAAGGATAGGCACAAGGTATAGAAGTAGAAGGGACACTGGGAAACAGTAATCACAATATGATCCACTTCAGCCTAGACACAGGAACAAAAAAAAAAAAAAAAATAGATCTAGATGACTGCCATGGCACTGAACTTCCGAAAAAGGAACTACGAAGAGATGAGAGTCATGGTGAGGAAGAAGATTAGGAAGAGGATAAGCACTGTAAATATGCTAGAGCAAGCATGGTCCCTTTTTAAGGACACAGTCACCAAGACGCAAAATCTATATATACTGCATATCAACAAGGGTTCTAAGAGGAAAAAGAACAAGGAACCGGCTTGGCTCACTGTAGCAGTGAAGGAAGTGATCAAAGACAAGACGACTTTGTTTAAGGAATGGAAAAGGACAAAAACGTACGAAAACTGGAAAAAGCATAAACAACATCAAAGCAAGTGCCATAAGGCGGTAAGAGGGGCCAAAAGAGACTATGGGGAAAAAATAGCCAAGGAGGCAAACAATTTTAAGCTGTTCTTTCGATATATTAAAGAGAAACGACCTGCAAAGGAAGCAGTGGGGCCATTAGATGACCATGGAATAAAGGGAGTACTAAAGGAGGACAAAGCAATCGCTGACAAACTGAACACATTTTTTGCGTCTGTATTTACCGAAGAGGATATATCCAATAAACCAGAAGCCAACAGGCTATACACAGGAAATGAAGACGGGAGACTGACAGGGTCGACAGTCAGTCTAGAAGAGGTATGCAGACAGATTGATAGGCTTAAAATGATAAATCCCTGGGACCGGATGGCATTCACCCAAGGGTAATCAAGGAACTGAAAGGGGTTATAGCTGAACTGCTTCAACTAAAAGCCAATCTGTCGATCAAATCAGGAAAGATTCTGGAAGACTGGAAAGTGGCAAATGTTAAGCTGATCTTCAATAAAGATTTGAGGGGAGATCCGGGAAACTCCAGACCAGTGAGTCTGACTTCAGTACCGAGAAAGATGGTAGAGGCGCTGATAAAGGACCGCATCACTGATCACCTTGATGGACACAAACTGATGAGGACCAGCCAGCACAGCTTCAGCAAAGGAAGATCTTGCTTGACAAACATACTGCACTTCTTCGGGGGAGTACCGTATTTTCACGCATATAACGCGCGCGTTATACGCGTTTTTACCTACCGCGCATACCCCTCGCGCGTTATACGTGTGAGCGCGGTATACAAAATTTTTTTTACATAGTTCCCACCCCGCCCGACACCCGATTCACCCCCCCCAGCAGGACCGCTCGCACCCCCACCCCGAACGACCGCTCGCACGCGCTCCCACCCTCACCCGCATCCACGATCGGAGCAAGAGGGAGCCCAAGCCCTCTTGCCCGGCCGACTCCCCAACTCCCCGACAATATCGGGCCAGGAGGGAGCCCAAACCCTCCTGGCCACGGCGACCCCCTACCCCCACCCCGCACTACATTACGGGCAGGAGGGATCCCAGGCCCTCCTGCCCTCGAGGCAAACCCCCCTCCCTCCAACGACCGCCCCCCCCAAGAACCTCCGACTTCCCCCCCAGCCGACCCGCGACCCCCCTGGCCGACCCCCATGACACCCCCACCCCCCCTTCCCCGTACCTTTGGTAGTTGGCCGGACAGACGGGAGCCAAACCCGCCTGTCCGGCAGGCAGCCAACGACGGAATGAGGCCGGATTGGCCCATCCGTCCCAAAGCTCCGCCTACTGGTGGGGCCTAAGGCGCGTGGGCCAATCAGAATAGGCCCTGGAGCCTTAGGTCCCACCTGGGGGCGCGGCCTGAGGCACATGGGCCCAACCCGACCATCGAACTCTCTCGCTGCGGCCCGGTTGCCTATTTCCTCAGCTTTCGCAACGACTTGAAGCTTAAAGTCCACTGTATATGACTTTCGTCTTATTCCTGCCATTATGGCGGTACATTTAAATTTAATTGATAAACTCTACTACCGGGTAGATAAATGCAGAATACCAATCTGAAGAGATCAAATTAAAATGTGGGCTCTACATGCAGCATTAATCTTTTATAGGCTTACCCAAAGGCTGAGATGCTGTTGTATAGTCAAAATAGTATTCACTGGGCAAATTACAAGGCCAGATAGAGGGGGGCCACAGCCACGTGGTGAAAAGCACACCACCAGAAAAACAGCCTTGGTGAAAACTAAGCGGCAAGCATGCTCAGACCATTGCGCATGCTTACAGAGCTGGGAGCAGGGCAGGGCGGGCGAAAGGAGAGTCGGGACAGCGCACGGAGAGGCGGGGCAGTGCACGGAAAGTCAGGGCGGGTGAACGGAGAGTCGGGACAGCGCACGGAGAGTCGGGGCAGTGCACGGACAGTCAGGGCGGGTGAACGGAGAGTCGGGACAGCGCACGGAGAGGCGGGGCAGTGCACGGAAAGTCAGGGAGGGTGAACGGAGAGTCGGGACAGCGCACGGAGAGTCGGGGCAGTGCACGGAATGTCAGGGAGGGTGAACGGAGAGTCGGGACAGCGCACGGAGAGTCGGGGAGGGCGAAAGGAGAGTCGGGGTGGCCAGAGGAGAGTCGGGGCGGGCAAAAGGACAGTCGGGCTGCATGCGCGGTATACCCGTGAGCGCGGTATACAAAAGTTTTTGTACATAAAATCGTGGTTTCTGCGCGCTATACCCGTGTGCGCGTTTTACATGGGTGCGCGTTATCTGCGTGAAAATACGGTAAATAGGCAGACAAGGGTGACCAAGTCGACATCGTATATATAGATTTTCAGAAGGCGTTCGACAAGGTCCCGCATGAACGACTACTTCGAAAAATTGCGAGCCATGGAATCGAGGGGGATATATTCACGTGGATTAAAAATTTGTTGGCAAATAGGAAAGAGAGAGAGGGGTAAATGGACAATACTCGGACTGGAAAAGCATCACCTAAAAATTGACCTAGAAATTGGCACGACGAGTGAGGTGATTAAAAATGCGGACGATACAGAGTTATTCAGAGTAGTGAGGACACAGGAGGATTGTGAAGACCTACAATGAGACATAAACACATTCGAGGAATGGGCTGTGAGATAATAATAATAATAATAATACCGCCCAACCAGTAGTTCTGGGTGGTTCACAACAGGAGAATACCGAGACATTTCAGCACATGGTACAGTTTCATAGAACACACTATCTACGTACAATCTAAAATTACATAATAAGAGCAATACAATTGTTAAAAACATTCAAGTACAATATTAAAAATTATTAAAAAATTAAAACATACTATGACAATAAGAATAGAAACAAAAGACCTCATTTAAATATATCAAAATTAATATTCTTATTTGTCAAATAAATAGGTCTTTAATGATTTCCTAAATGTGAAGTAAGAATTAGATTGAATAATCATCGGACTTAGCCAAGAGTTCATCTTCCCAGCTTGATACTCCAAAGTCCTGTCTAAAAAGGTCTTAAAACGACAGGCCTTTGCAATAGGGAAGATGAACTTTCCAGAATTTCTAGTTCCTTTTGTTGAGTAAGAAAGTTTCAGATAGGGGGACAAATATGAGGGAGATAATCCAAAAAGCACCTTATAACAAATGCATCCAAACTTAAAAAGCACTCTGGCCCCAAAAGGCAACCAATGCAACTTGGTATAAAAAGGACTAACATGATCATTCTTTTTAAGATTAAAATCAGGCGAATTGCAGCATTTTGCACCAACTGAAGTCTTAATATAATCTTTTTAGGTAACCCCAAATAAATTATATTACAATAATCTAAAGTTGATAATACAATAGATTGAACCAGTAACCAAAAAGATTTGCTGTCCAAAAAACTTTTTAATGGTTCTTAATTTCCATAAAAGCGCATAACTTTTTTAATTAATAAATCTGTATGTTTCCTAAAAGTTAATGTGTGATCCAAAGTAACCCCCAGAATTTTCAAATTAGACGCTATCTTGAAATTTTGGCCCTTAAGTTGGATACTTTTTTCTTGAATTTTCTCATTAGGGCTTGCCAAAAAAAACCCTTGTTTTTTCAGAGTTAAGCTTCAACCTAACCTGTAGCATCCATAATTCTACCTTTTCTAAGATTATAGAAATTCGAGTAATCAATTCATTTGAGATGTTCTTACAAGGTAGCAATATAGAGAGGTCGTCTGCATAAATGTAAAACATTACTTCTAGACTTTGGAGTAAATGCGCCAGGGACACTAAATAGACATTAAACAACGTTGGGGATAAAGGAGAGCCCTGCGGTAATCTGCATGAGTTCCTCCAAGAGGAAGAATATTTCTTATCAGAAAACACTTTATATGTTCTTTGTTCTAAGAACCCTCTGAACCAATTTTGTACCTTACCATTGATCCCGATTGAGTCCAAGCAGTTTAACAGAAGATCATAATCATGAAATGGCAAATGAGGTTCAACATGGATAAGTGCAAGGTGATGCATGTCGGTAACAAAAATCATATGCACAAATATAGGATGTCTGGTGCTATACTCGGAGAGAGCACCCAGGAAAGAGACTTGGGAGTACTAGTAGAAAAGTCAATGAAACAGTCTGCGCAATTCGCGGCAAAAAGGGCAAACAGAATGTTAGGAATGATTAAGAAGGGGATCACAAACAGATCTGAGAAAGTTATCAAGCTGCTGTACTGGGCCATGGTACACCCCCACCTGGAATACTGCATCCAGCACTGGTCGCTGTACATGAAAAAGGACATTATACTACTCAAAAGGGTCCAGAGAAGAGCAACAAAAATGGTTAAGGGACTGGAGGAGTTGCCGTACAATGAGAGGCTAGAGAAACTGGGCTTCTTCTCCTTTGAAAAGAGGAGCATGAGAGGGGACATGATTGAAACATTCAAGATATTGAAGGGAATTGACTTAGGAGAGAGAGAGAGATTATTCATCCTCTCCAAGGTGGAGAGAACGAGAGGGCACTCGCTAAAGTTAAAAGAGGATAGATTCCATACAAACTTAAGGAAGTTCTTCTTCACCCAGAGAGTGGTAGATATCGGGAACGCTCTTCCAGAGGCTGTTATAGGGGAAAGCACCCTTCAGGGATTCAAGAAAAGGTTAGATAAGTTCCTGCTGGACCAGAACATACACAGGTAAGGCTAGACTCAAATAGGGCACTGGTCTTTGACCTAAGGGCCCTGCGTGAGTGGACTGCTGGGCACGATGGACCACTGGTCTGACCCAGCAGTTGCAAATCTTATGTTCTTCTGAGCAACAGTCACAGAGAAGTATGCTGTCCATGAAACCATGCAGTGAGAAACAGTTGCATGAGCTTACCACTGGTGCAGTGAAGTTTGAGTGCAAGGTTTTCTTCTGCTGAGGAATTCCGTAGTTTTGGTAAAGCAACATCCCATACTGTAGATGAGAAACAAAGAAGCAAAACAGTGTAGTTGGAAGCATCCGATCCCTAAAATGCAAACCAGGGTTTTCCCAAGTTTTATAGCAAACAGTATAATGCACAAAAAACCACAAAAACACAAAACCCAGTAGAAGATAAGATTGAATGATGCTTTGTCCCAAATCTCAGTTTATCGTATATTTGATAACAGATACCATTTGAATATTAACTACTTTGCTAGGGCTTAACTGTGAAAAGCAGGGACTGTGCACTCATATAATCTACTTCCATGAGGGGACTCTGGGAAAAGGGAATGAAATATTGTTTAAGTAAGTGTAAGCCTTGTTTGTAGATTGTTCATATTCCATTAGCAGAAATTCAATTGCTGAAGCTCAGTTACTCTCTCTGTGATACATCACATTACAATACAGTGGCGACAACTGCTTCAGTTATCACAAAGCCAACCTGTTAACACAAAATGTACAAACCTCTTCGGACTAGATGGCAAAAATTCCCTCAAGAGAATCGAACCATTAAATTTATAGATGTCATACCAATTCTTCCCTACCCTAACATCTAAAAGAGTAGCATTCTAACTGACTGACCCATCTACTCCATCTTTGGAATTAAAGAGAACCCACAATCATTAGGCAACAAAAGACCCAACATTGTTGTTCCATTTATGTACCTACAAGATCTGATCCCCCCCTTCCTTTCGTTTTTGTGGTGCTGTTTTTTTTTGTTTAATTCTTTTGGGCTTCTAGCATAACCGAAGGAAGGCAGGGTTCCCACATTATCTCCTGGATTTTTTATAGGTTGCCCAAATATTGGCATGCAAATTTGGACACAGATCCCAGGTCCACATATAGCTAATAAGCAGTTAATCAATAATTGGTGTTATTTGGCAGTCATTTGCGTTTATGTACAATCTGCCCTATGCTATAAAATACGTGGATGCTATAAAATACGTGGTTAAAGTTTATAACATGCAACTCAAAAGGGGCCGTGTGCATAGGGTAATTTACACACCTAATTGCCATTAGTTGCATACCAGCATTTACAACGGGTTTCAGTGAGTGTAAGGATGGATTAGGTTCTTACCTCAATAATCCTCTTTCCCATAGAGCAGGGGTGTCAAAGTCCCTCCTCGAGGGCCACAATCCAGTCGGGTTTTCAGGATTTCCCCAATGAATATGCATGAGATCTATTTGCATGCACTGCTTTCATTGTATTCTAATAGATCTCATGCATATTCATTGGGGAAATCCTGAAAACCCGACTGGATTGCGGCCCTCGAGGAGGGACTTTGACACCCCTGCCATAGGCAGAAATCAAGCCTCCCAACTAGTGCTGCCAAATTCACGATTTGAATCGATTCACCAATTCACTACGAGTGAATCTATTCAAATCAATTTAAAAACAAAAAAAATTGGCCTCCTGATTCAGTGACTGACCCTCCTCCCCTAAAGTAGGAATGGCAGTGCTACCTCTTGCTAGCCAGCCGCTGCCACTCCTTCTTTAGAGCGAGAGGGGGGAGGCTCAGTCGGAAAGTGCTGCGTTATCTGGCTTCCCCCTTGGCCTCCCACACATCCATTTACTTAATTCCAGCAGCAGAGCAGCCTGCAGAGAGCATCGCCAGTGCTAGCAATCTTTGCAGGCTGCTATCGGCCTCCGGAGCTGTGGTTTCCTCTGCCGCGATCCTGCCTCTGATGTCAGAGAAGGGGCGGGACCACAGCAGAGGGAAGACAGCTCCGGAGGCCGATGGCAGCCTGCAAAGATCGCTAGCACCGGCGATCCTCTCTGCAGGCTGCTCCGCTGCTGGAATTAAGTAAAAGTAAGACTGGAGGCCAAAATGCAACACGCAGGTTCAGGGAGGGTGCAGGCCTTCAAAGGGGGGGGGAGGACAGGCCTTCAGTGGTGGTAGGACGGGAATTCAGGGGTGGGGTGCAGGCCTATGGGGGAGGGGCGCCCTAGGGTAAAAGTACACAAAGAATCGTGCATATGCCAGACTGGGGGGGGGAAGAAATAATGGGTCTAAAAATAGAGGTGAGGGAGAGAGATGGTGGACAATGGGATTTAGGGAGGGATGGAACAGAAAGGGAGAAAAGTTGGACGCAAGGGATGGTGTGGAGGGTGGGGAGATAGAGATACTGGATAGGAGGGTAGATGGGAAGAGAAAGGGAGAGATGGTGGACCCTGGGGTGGTGGGGAAGGAGGGAGAGATGCTGGATGAAAGGGTAGTTGAGAAAAGGTGGATCTGGGGATGGAGATGTAAAAAAGGAAAGATGCATGTAGGCCAGAGATGGATGGTTAGCACGGAGAAAGAAGAAAATGACAAATGGGCAGGAGTGATTTGAATAATGACCAGACAACAAAAGGTAGAAAAAATAATTTTATTTTCTATTTTGTGATTACAATATGTCAGATTTGAAATGTGTATCCTGCCAGAGGTGGTGTTAGAGTCAGTCTCTCTCTCTCGACGCGTTAGCATTTAGTGCACGCTAAATCGGCTAGCACGCCTTAGTAAAAGAGGGGGTTTATAAGTTAATTACCTGAACAGAAAACAAAAAAAGGGTTCCACCTAAGAGATTCCACAAGGAAAACAGCAGCGCAAAAACAAAAGAAACTGTGGCATTGATCCTATCAGAAGTAATTGCTGCTTTTTTAGGGATGAAGGGGATTCCTCACAGGGACAGAGGGGATCCTGGCGGGGACAGGTGTGGACGGAGGGGATTCTGGCAGGGATGGGCGGGATTTCTGTCCCCGCGCAACTCTCTAGTACCAAGATATATATCCACCAAACTACAATCTTACATACCCAGGTGTTCACGCCACTCAAAAAATTAGAAATGACTCAGCATACCCTCTGGACAATTTCTCCACTTGGAAAAGGCAAGCAAGTGCTCCCACACCCACTTCCTCCCAAGACTATGGAACATGTTACCCCCACAAATCAAGTTGCTGGAAAGATGGACTTCAGAAAGGCAGTGAAAACTTTCCTTTTTCCAATGACACAGTCTCCGACCTGATGTGCTACATATGGTCTGGCAAACTGTCCTCCCCGCCTCCACTTACCCACTTTGAGACCTGCAATTCCTTAATGTGTTCCTGCCTTGCCTGCCCCTATGTATGACCACTAGCTGTTATCTGTACTGTTCTGACTAGGAAGATGAACTCCTGGTTAAGCCCATTGATTGCTCAATCCTACTCTTTACATTTGAGAAATTATTAAAAACTTACTTATTTGATAAACAAGAATGCTGATTTTTAATATTTCCGATGAGGTTTTTAGTTTTTATTCTTTTTTAACTCACGCTTTAATTCATAGCAATATTTGAAATTGTATTTTAACTAATGCTGTATTAGACTGATGCATGTAGTAGCACTTTTTTCAAACTGTATCTTTTGCTGAAATGTCTCAGTTTTCCAGTTGTGAATCGCCTAGAACTGTTGGCAGGGCGGTATACAAGAAAATAAATTATTATTATTATTATTGTTGTTCTGTTCTCTGTATAATATCTGCATCTTTCCCTCATTGATGATGCTATGTTCTTCCTTGCTACCCAAGATTATGTATGTTAGCTTGTAACCCATTCTGAGCATTCTGAGAGGATGGGATATAAACCTAAATAAATAAATCTAAGTAGAAAACTAATCTTTAGATAGATTTTTCCTTAACAAAAAAAAAAAGCAAAAGCATTTTATTAAAAAAAAAAAAATCAGATTTAAATAAAAGTATATTGATTTTTTTTTTTTTTTAATTTAAATCCCCCGCCCCCAAAAAAACAAAACAACAACAACTGATTTTTTTTATCCATCCTGGTTGTAAAGACTGGTACTCTCTCCCCCACCCCCTCAGGGGATTATGAACACTGCCTTTATATCATCCCCCAGTTGACCCAGGGGAATAAAAGATCTCAGATCTTCCACATGGCAATACATCAATGAACAGTGGGCCAGCACAGTGGTTTAATTTTTATAACAATAATATGGGCAGGGCGGAGGGAGCTGGAAACATCTAAAATGTCACATATTTACATATTGTCCTACATGACACTGTCACAAACAAGGTTTACCTAACACACCATTCTTGGACAGAAACCAAGTCCATTACCTTAAGAAGCCGATATGCCGTCATCCAACACGTTCTGCTTTGCTCGTCTTCTGAACAAAATAACTTCAATTCTTTTGCTTCATTTCTTCCCCTGTTGGGCTGTAGAAACATAGGAGGAGCATTAGCACCTTTAGCATAGAGAGGAAGTTGCATCATAAGGAGCCCGGCAGAGGAAAGACTGCGAGCACGGTCAAGCAGGTGTGTGTAGAGATCGGTTCACACTTCAAGGTGTGTGCCAGCATAGGAGAAAATGGATCTTTCAATTTCTTTGGTGGTGTACTTAATGGAAGGTGTGGCTTCTTGGGATTTTGGTTTAATTTAGGTTTATCATTTTTAGTCAGCTATTATGTATTTGGCATTTGTGTTCTGTGTGTGTGACTGAGATATTCTTTTAGGATAAATTTTCTATGTAGCATTCAGTTTTCCCGATAGTGGAGGGGATATTGTGAGGGGAGATGGGTTTTGTTGATCCTTTTTCTGTATTTGTGATTTATAAAACAACAGTTGTACAGAATATTGTTTCTTTCTATGCTTTATTAAAATGATTTCAGTATAAAATCATAACTATTCAAAGCTTGTACAGATAGGATCAGACAGAGTTCATGGGGATGGGGCAGGGACGGTGACAAATTTTTTTCCCGCGTCATTCTCTAGAATAGATTATACCTGCTGCCTCAGCACACACCCAGCTAGTCAGGCACTCAAGAATTCCACAGTGACTATGCAAGAGATAAATTTGCATACAATGGAGGCAGCACATGCAAATGTCTCTAAAGAATATTCATTTTGGGCATCTTGATTTAGCAGGCTTAACTTTTAATGAAAAATTTATGCATTTCATGGCTGAATGTCACCACTAAATAAATGTATGTGTGACAGCAATGCCTTTATCTCTCTCCCCTCCCCCACTGCCCCATGCTGATCTCCTTCTGAAATGTATAGCCAAGTTAAACAACCTGATTTTATGAGTAAAAGCATCAAAAATTGAAGAATAATTGAAATATGTTTTTGCATTCTGCAGGGGAACACACAACCATATTTGAACATCAACTATACCCCCACCCCAGTTTACCTTTATGCAAAATCCATAATCAGTAGGCGAACTGTATAGCTTCCTGCAAGTTACCAGCAAAAATATATTGTTGTCTTCAAGGTCTGCTATTAACTGTAAATGCCTTGGCTCCTGTAAAAGACAAAACACATTATCCCTTTTGTGCTTTATTAATCCAATTACAAATTCTTTTCCACAACAGCCAATTTCAATAACCAAGAAACATATTAGTAGAGCAAAACAAAAGGTCATTTGGGCAAAAATAAGATTTATATAGGTAAGCTTACAAAGGAAACCCCTCCCCTTGCATAACACAGAATAAAAGAAACATGCTCTATTTCAATGCAAAGTTCTCTTACTTTCTCATGTTTCTCCATCCTCCAAAGTAGGATAATAAAGAAAATATTCATACAATACATAGCGGTAACAAACAAAAAAACACCCTTCACACATCAGAGGATGTGTAAGTTAAAAATCTCAAGGCCCTTCATTGGCATGATATACAAGAAAACTCATAACTTTAGAAAAACTACAAATACTTTCCTTGGGTAAAATTAAACACATCTTTATAAATTAGTCCTATAAAATAGATACAGGATAAAACTGAGCAAATAAAAGAAGGTATGAGAGTCCCTGGCAGACAGCGAGGGCTATTATATTCTGCTTCAAACAGAATTTAAAAATTGTCATTCCCAGGCAACATATACCATGCTTTTTGACCAAGTATGTAAAATCACAGAAATCTATATGACTCTATAGGGGTAATTCTGTACAGGTTACCAAAACCTAGGCAGCAAAATGCAAGTCAGATTCCAATTTTGCATTTATGCACCAACATTTAGGCATGACCACTTATGCTTGGTCTCTAACAGGTTTAAATGCACACACCTAAATGTTCCAAGTACCATCACCAAGCAGTACAATTGTAAATTATTCTAATTCTCTATATATTTTTATGTATTTTAAGCAGTTTCTTCAGATGCCCCCTCCAGCCTGTTATTGTTTAAACATGGCCGAACGATTTCTCTCCGGCGCAGATGATTAAATACAACGGAAGTTGTAAGCCAACAGTGCAGCGACGATTAAGCTAAGTAAAATGAAAAAAACTATTGAATGGTTTTCTTAGAGATCAAATTATTGCTGTTTAAATTATTGAGAAGTTTTATAAGATTATAGTTTGCACATGAAGCACAAGAAGCACTTTAATTAAAAAATAATCAAAAAAGCAGATTCAATGATGATATATACGCCAGAGAGAAATCATTCGGCAGTGGAGGGGGCATATCTGAAGAAACTGCTTAACATACATAAAAAAATATATAAAATTAGAATATTTTACAATTGTACTGCTTGGTGATGGTACTTAGAAAAAGACATTGTGGCTCTGGTGGTCACACCTAAGGGCTCCTTTTACTAAGCTGCGATAGCGGTTTTAGCGTGCACTTAGCACGCGCAGAATTGCCGCACACGCTAGACGCTAATGCCAGCATTGAGCTGGCGTTGGTTCTAGCCGCGTAGCGTGGGTTTAGCGCGCGCTAAAAAACGCTTAGTAAAAGGCGCCCTAAGTGTTGGCATTTACACACAACTTATTTTATAAGCTTCATTCATGTCTGACCTACCCCCACCCCACTGCCGCAATTACTTGTTATATCACTTGGGTGCTATTCTATAAGGTAGCACTGAAGTGCAGTTATGCATGTAACTGCAAATAGAGGTGTCATGTGACAAATAATTGTATCCCAATTGAAGAGCACTTTTCCAAAAACAGGTAGTGGCTTTTGGACTGTGTGAGTGTCACATAGAGTAATCAACACAAGGTCATTAAAATACCATGGACTTAGTGAGCTTTGGCACAGGGATAAGATACAGCAAATGAATCTTGCTTTAATGCATAACTCAAAACTGACAAAAAATGGACTAAGTTTTGAAAACATACTCTTCAATTAGGTGCACAATTTTGAAGACAGAAGGTTCCTCGTTTTCAACACCCAATCCCCATCAAGTAGGATAAGATATCACTTGCAGGTTGATGGGGGCAGGCTCACTTTGTTGCTGCTGCCGGCTGCCCAAAGATTCAATTGCAGCAGACGGGGAGGAGGTAGGAGGGGGAGTTTGGAGAGCCAGGGGTGTAAGCCGGCCCTGCCAAATTGGGTGGTCTTGCAGGCAGGGCCGGTTTTAGACATGCTGGGGCCCAGAGCAGAAATTAAAGAGGAGGCCCCTCTTCTACCTGCCTGTCTCCCAATTTTCCCACCCACCTTGAAATGACTTCTTCACACATATAACACAGACAGATCTTCACCAAATATAGAACAATGCATCACAAATTAGAAATAGAAATATGAATACCAAAACTGAACTGGAAACCCCAAAAAGAAACTCAGCAAATACTTCATTTTGTACTGAACACAATCAGTGGCATAACTATGAGAGGGGGTTAGGCTTCCCACTTTGAGCTCAGGCCCCCTCAAAATGAAATCTTCTTTGCTGTAGGTGGTGGAGATCCCCAAGCCTCATCAGCTGATGACCACTTCATGCCCCTCCTCAAGTCCAGTGACCAGAACTTTCCAAGTTCTGCAGCTGGCAGCAGTATTACAGAGTCAATTACTACGTCGCTTATCATCAATTAAACCACTTAAGTTAGATGGCGGCAGGGTGCCTACTGCCATCTAACTTTTGGCACCCTAATTCACACACCCCAAAAGCTAACCTACAGTAGGGGTGCTAGGAGTGAGAATGGAATGATGGGGTTTAGTAGCTGAACCAAGAAAGAAACCGAACCATAGTTGGGAGGCAGGAAATCATTTACCACCTTCCAAACTCCACCCATCTTTCCTGTAACCTCTTCTTACTGTTGCCATGGTATTTCTTTGGGATGATACAGCATAATTTATTTATTTATTACACTTATAGCCTGCATATCAGACATCTATGTGGATACCTACAATATGCACTTAATTAAAACAAAAACAAAACATAACATACATCAACAAACAGAACATGGCAGATCATTATAAAATAACAGCATACAATAAACAACCTTAAACCTATACCTTAAAATAATTAAACCAAGCAATTACAAAATGGTCTAATTTTAAAAGGCAAGTTGAAAGAAGGTTTTCAGACTTTTTCGAAATGCCAGGAAATCAGAAATCAAACGGATGGAACCTGAAACTGAGTTCCACAGTAAAGGTCCAGCTACTTGGAACATACGTGGTCGATTTACAACTTTAGAGACAGAACAAACTGTGGGAACAACTAAGAAATCTCTGTCCTGTGATCTCAAAGAATGAGAAGGTATATATATCTGCAGAAGAGAAGCAATCACCTTAGGCAATAGGTAATGTACATATTTGAATATCAAAGTTAAAAGCTTGAATCGTATTCTCCATATAATTGGCAACCAGTGAAGTTCGGCCAGTACAGGTGTAACAAGGGAATAGCGGGGCAATCTAGCTATACCTAGCAACGGTATTCTGAGCCACTTGAAATGCTCTGAGTAATGGCTTCGGCAAGCCACAAATAAAAAAAGAGAGTTACAATAATCTAGGTGTGGTAAGACATAACTCTGCATAACTAATCTAAAGTTTGCAGCGGATATCAAATCCCGTAATTTGAGTACCATCCTAATTTTGAAAAAAACTGTCTTACTGAAGTGATGTGGATAAGAAATTTTAAGGATGTATCTAGAATTACTCCCAAACTCTTAATTTCCTGCTTTATTAGGATGATTACACTCGCAAACACAAAGTTCAGCGGAGCTCCTTCAATATCAGTGGGGGAAAGCCATAAAATCTTTGTCTTTGAGACATTCAGGCAAAGATGAGCCCACTTAGCCCAATACCACTGTCTCCTATAAGATGTTAACAAGGGAATGAATTATTTTTGTGAAAAAAAATGGAGATGGTGTTACTCTCTATTCACTTTCAATTTGAAACTCATAGGTCTCTGTATTTCAGAGCTGCTAAAGAAGCAATTTTAAAGATTTTTCAGGCTATGGCATCACATACTGGCACAGTCCTCTCCTGCTGCCCCATTGGAACAGGATGGAGAGGGTGAAATTTTTAGCTACAATTACATTAAAAAAAAAAATTCAAACTAAAATTTTTAACTTCCCTCTGTTGCCCCAGTATTGCTTTCTGTCTCCAGAAACTTTTTTCCCATCTTCCTTCGTTTACTTTAACAGGCCTGACTCCTCATAGGATCGCTGGCGGTGGCAGCAATTCCCACATGCTGTCTGCAGGTGACTCAGAAGCCTTCACCGTGCTGTGTCCTGACCTTCCCTGACACAACTTCCTATTTTGTCTTCACATGCTGTGATTAACCCCTTATTAACAAACAAACAAAGCAAAAGCACATATTAACCTTTGATGTTCCTTTTGTAGAGCAATACAGTCCAGATCTTCTTAAACATACAAACAACTTCTTCCATGACTTCTTCCCCAGGTCCTTCACATACAAGAAACCTTGAATTTCAGGACAGCTACTGGCATTTAGAAAGTTCTGTTGAAGGTAAAACACACACAAAAAACTGCATGTAACTACAGAGTCAGAAAGCACATTTGCTAAAGAGAACCTTCACAGGTGTGAAGCCTCAATTTTACATAGAATGTGTTGGATGTTTCCAATTCTGGTGGCAAACAGCCTTTTCTAAAATACCTGCAGGAGGGGAAAATGCACTTCTCAGCACACATATTAGGGGGTGGGGAGCCACAGTACAAACCCAGCAGCTTTCACACGCAGCTTCCATTTTACAAACTTACAAGTTTAAGCCCACCTTAGGGGTCAGCACCCCAGAAAAAGATCTAGGTGCCATCATAGACAATACATTAAAACCTTCCGCCCAATGTGTGGCAGCGGCCAATAAAGCAAACAAGATGGAATTATTAGAAAAGGGATGGTAAATAAAGACTAAGATTATTATATCGCCTCTGTCTCGCTCCATGATACAACCTCACCTTGAGTACTACGTTTGATTCTGGTCGCTGTATCTCAAAAAAGATATAGCAGAATTAGAAAAGGTTCAAAGAAGAGCAACTAAGATCTTAAAGGGGATGGAACTCCTCTCGTATGAGGAAAGACTAAAGAGATTAGGACTTTTCAGCTTCAAAAAGAGATAGCTGAGGGGAGTTATGATTGAAGTCTACAAAATCCTGAGTGGTACAGAATGGGTACAAGTGAACTGATTTTTTACTCCATCAAAAATTACAAAGACTAGGGGACACTTGATGAAGTTACAGGAAAATAATTTTAAAACCAACAGGAGGAAATATTTTTTCACTAAGAGACTAGTTAAGCTCTGGAACGTGTTGCCAGAGGATGTGGTAACAGTGGTTAACAGAAGGGTTTAAAAAAAAGCTTGACAAGTTCCTGGAGGAAAAGTCCATAGTCTGCTATTTTGACAGACATGGGGGAACCCAATATTTGCTCTGGGATTACTAGCATTGAATGTTGCTGTTATTTGGGTTTTTGCCAGGTACATGTGACCTGGATTGGCCATCATGAAGACATGATACTGGGCTACATGGACTGTTGGTATAACCCAGTTTGGCTATTCTTATATTAAGTACAATTACATAGTGAGGTCACAATTTCAATGTGGTGTTTTTTTGTTTTTTTTTAAAGAGGTGGACAAGCCACATGGAAGTAAGAATGAGGACTCTCTTAATCCCTTGTATAAAGCCCTGACCAAAACAAGCACTTTTTCCAATCTTTACATACTATAAAGCATATGTAAAAGCTAACATGGAAATTGATCCCCACACACAAATTCTCTTTATAAAATAGAGGTTACACATGCAGATTTTAGTCTCGCCTATGCCCTACCCATACCATGCCCCTTTGAAACCTCTACTCAGTGTGATCACTATATATAAACAGCAGCTTTCTGAAATTGGTATTTACAAGCATGCAACACATATGCAATGTTGGTATTTCCATGTGGAATTTGCCAATAAGGCAACTACAATAACCTCCTACATGTTTGTGACATTGTAAACCACATAAAAACACTACTTTTCAAAATTCAGAGAGGGGTTTAATTATTTACCTAGTTTTCTGAACATAATAGCTTAACTGAATCACGTTAATGGTTCCCAAAGACCATCACGTCAGGGAAGATGAGGGGCTTCAATCAAGTTCTAGAAAAATGGAAGAGATTCTAATATCACTAAGTCACAACAATTGGGAATAAACTAGCTACCTTATTGCCGTTTTGTAGCTGACATTGCAAAAAATAGGACTAATGGGTAGCTCCCAAAAATGAAAGACAAACAAATTATGTGCTCTGTAAATGCTGTACCAATGGGAAAGGCTTCTGGAATGTGATAACTCTTGTATACTGTGCCATCAGCTGTGGAAAAGACATTTCCAGATACATATTCTAAAGGGAAAACTATACCCAAAATTCTCACATGCCTTTTCCGTGTACAAAAGGTACTAAAAATGATCCACAATGGTGTTGGTGAACGCTAATCTTTGAAGTCTGGAAGAGACTGGCTTTCAAGATAGAATCTGCTATGTGCGTATAAGTAATATAGACAAATTAATATCACCTGATTTGATGTGAGGAGGGAGAAGGGCACCTATGAAGGGTACCCCATAAAGCTCACCTTTGGAATGTATCATCAACTCAAGGGAAAACCAGCAAGTCTTTGGACAGGATATTTTATAACTACCTAATGGCATTGTTGAAATATTCCCATACCAGGTGCACCGGGATGGCCAGAAGGTACAAATATTTTCCCTAGAGCACTTGCTGTTCTTCAGCTAAAATATAATACTACCAGCAAACTCAGGCTGACCTGTGTAAGGGACTCGGTAGGGTTTGGCATGATCTAGAGAAGCAAGTCTCAGCAAGTGTGGGTGGCATATGGATACGTTTGTGTGCGTTTGCTTTTGTCTATGGGAGTTGTATAAGTGTAAGGACATGTTTCAGGGTGGGATGCATGCAAGGCCACAGCCAATATGGCTTTAGCCACAGGCACCACACCAGCCCACTATTTTCTATAATCATCAATAACATGCCAGTGATACATACAGAAGTCTGCAAATCAATACAAACATCAAAACATGATGCCAAGCGAAGGCTAAACAGCCCATCTAGTATGCCTATCCACAGTAACCATTATCTCTTTCTCTCTCCGACACATCCCACGTGCCTATTCCAGACCCTCTTGAATTCAGATACATTCTCTCTCACCACCTCTTTTTGGAGACTGTTCCATGCATCTACCACCCTTTCAGTAAAAAAGTATTTGCTTAGATCACTCCACAGCCTATCACCTCTTAACTTCATCCTATGCCCTCTCATTGCAGAGCTTCCTTTCAAATGAAAGAGACTCGACTCATGCGCATTTATATTATGTAGGTATTTAAACCTCTCTATCATATCTCCCCTCTCTTGCCTTTCCTCCAAAGTACACAGATTGAGATCTTTAAGTCTGTCCCCATACGTCTTATAATGAAGACCACATACCATTTTAGTAGCTTTCTTCTGGACCAACTCCATCGTTTTTATATCTTTTTGAAGGTGCGGCCTCCAGAATTGTACACAATATTCCAAATGAGGTCTCACCAAAGTCTTATACAGAGGCATCAATACTTCCTTTTTCCTACTGGCCATACCTCTGCCTATGCAACCTAGCATCCTTCTAGCTTTTGCCGTCACCTTTTCAACCTGTTTGGCCACCTTAAGATCATCACATACAGTCACACCCAAGTTTCGCTCTTCTATTGTGCACATAAGTTCTTCACTCCCTAAACTATACTGTTCCCTTGGGTTTTTGCAGCCCAAATGCATGACCTTGCATTTCTTAGCATTAAATTTTAACTGCCAAATTTCAGACCATTATTCAATCTTTGCCAGGTCTTTCTTCAGGTTATTCACATCATCCGGCGTGTCTACTCTATTGCAAATTTTGGCATTATCCGCAAAGAGGCAATGGTTTTATTACACTTTCTCCCCTCTGAGGGGCAAGTCAAGATACTCCTCACTTCTGGTCACTCCCTGCTTGTCTAGATAAGCAATCATAATCAGAACTCAATCAAGTCAATCTATTGTCCCTTGATACTTAAATTTTGGAGATCCATTTGGGGGTCAAGTGAATAAATTATTGGAAAATCCAGTGGAATTGACGTATGATACTGTGCTATTTGGCATGATAATGAGGGCTAAAAGCCAAACATCCTCCCATAATAATAAACTTCTCTTTATTATGACAGGGGTTGCCATACAACGTATTTTGAGGAACTGGAAAAACTGGGATCGGTTAAATTATACTTTCTGGTGGGAATCTCTATGCCACACTTTTAAAATGGAGCGTATGATGGTCATACAACAGGGACATTATAGGAAATTTATGGATGTTTGGGAGCCATTGACAAAATTCTGTATGGAATGATTGTTGATTTTGCCTTTTGATCATACACGTCCAGGGTGGGTGGGGAGATACTTTTAATTAGAGCGCAATTGTTGGATATGTATAAAGGGGGGATGATATATGTATTTGTCATAAAATATAATTTGATAGAAGTTAAGTGCTGTTAAAGTGTAATATGTTGCACTTATTTTTGGCTTTAAAATGAATAAAGATATATAAAAAAAAAAAGAAGTCAATCAAGAAAAGGGTGATCAAAAAATGAATGGGAGCAACGCAGGAGCTGGAAGCAGGGATCAGAGTGAAAATGAACAAGGGATGCTGAGAAAGCATGTGGGAATGTGGGAGCAAACATTGATGAACAAAGGGACAGAAAAGCATACTTGTCATGGGAAGCACTTTTCATCCCGATTGGATGATGAGGAACAGCCCACTACTTTCTATGTGTAATTTTCCAATAAGGCTTTCTTTGATATGCTGGATGAATTCCGAGTTTTGTGGGAAATAGAATACATGTCGTCAGAGATGACATCATGGAACCGGAAGTATTTCTAATCGTGAGTGTTTGGTGTCCAAGGCTGCCATTAGATGTGGTGATGTGCACGGAAGATGTTTGAAGCTCTCCTCTGAAGCAGCCAAAGGTGTCGGCGAAACAAGGTTTCTTGTCGGGAGTCATGAGATGGTGATCAAGTTACGAACACATTGGAGTAGAAGAAATCCCAGGGTTTCTCCATTTAATTTTTGTGGGCGTTGGGGTGGCGCGGGTCATTAGGTCGTTCGGCGCAGCTTTCCGTGGAAGAGGAGCTCGCCACCAGGCCCTCAACAAAAACTATAGCTCTCGGTTTACTGAGTCCCTGTTCCAATCAGACCTTATTCCTGGTTCCTACTTACGTCGAATAGCATGATTTGGGTAGTTCAAACTTTCATTTAAAAGCATCAACAGCTTTCTTTTCCTTTGGGATACTTTTACCTAGAGCACTTCACTTTTGTATCCCTCCTAATTACTAATTATGAGACTGGCTAGATCAGAGTTTTGTTTTTAATAAAGGACTTTTGTTCTGATCTGCTGGGGCTTAACTTTCCTCTCTGTTTAAAACAATTATCGGGTCTACAAAACCAGGAAACCATGTCTTCTTATGACTTGACCATTTCCCACTTCCAGGGTTTTAAAAGTTGTTCCTGTTTCTTAAATAAAATGGTAATAAACTCATAAAGAAGTCTCAATACCAAAATGCTATAGACAAATACAAGGAATGCCTGAGGTTGAAATCCACATAATGTTCCATATACACTAACAGAGTCTTGTATTATTTGAAGATGAATCGTTTTTCAAGAGGCCAAACAAGACTGTGATCGAGCTCTTGAGCTTGAGGCTGGCAATATCAAAGCATTCTACAGACGAGCTCTGGCTTACAAAGGATTACAGAACTACCAGGCTAGTGTCAAGGATCTTAACAAAGTTCTCCTAACGGATTCCAATATTGCGGAAGCGGAGAAGGAATTAGAAGTAATAGCATTACTTCTTAATTTACATAATGGTATACCCAGCAACCACAATAAGCCAAGAAAGAAGATCCCAATAGAAAAGGTAAATGAAGATGAGGAAAGGGAGACTATGAATACATCTAAAGGCTCTTTGGTTAATCATCCAGCAGCTGGAGAGACAGTTGAAACTGACAGATCAACCAAATCTTCTGATAAACTGCAAATAAGCCATCTAATACTTATGAATTTGGTCAACTTATCAATGTAGTGAATACTGAGCAGGACAGATTTGCCTGTGCTGACCTCCTATAGTATGGTCTTAATAATCTGCATGTTTTTACTTTTGTCTGGTTTCCACAGCAACTTTGATGGTTTAAGCAGAGACAGTGTAAACAGGGTTAGTTGAATTTTAGAAATACTGTAACAGTTCCTTAACTATATAGTTCTCCAGAAATGTAAATGGGATAAAGATAATTAAATTCTTAAATTTAATTAATTGATCTGTATTAAATGCTAAGGTACTTAGCATTTCCAAAATGTTTGGTTGTAATATGTTGGGTATGTTTTTTTGTTGGGTTTTTTTTTAAAGTGCTAATTTTTTCACTGATTACAAAGACAAATATAAGGCTTATAATGCTGTAAGATGCATGGTAGATAGTTGTGGTAATAATGTGATTGAATATTATATTAAATGAATACTTAATTGAAGTTGTTATATTCTCTTTGACAACAGGTAGCGCAAATTTGCATTCATTATAGTACCGGAAATGTTTTTCTGCTAAGTTTAATATATTTGGGCTAGCAATTCTTTTATTAATATTACTAATCCGAGGGTCTATTCCTAATTCATTCTAACTAGTGCTGACATATCTATGATTTATGAGATGATTTATTAATTTACTTTTTATGATTGCATTGACTTGTCAGTTTATTTAATTCAGTTAGGATATAAATTGAGGTTTTCTTATAAGGAAAGATTAATACATGTTACAGTAGTTCATAAGATAGATCCTTTTTCATGGACATAATTTATTGTTTTCAATAATTAATCAGATTAATAATTTTAAACAAAATGTATTTTGAATGTGATACTATACAAATGTCAAAGAAATGGATTGTTTAATGAATTATTTTAATTTAAACTGCTAGGAAGGTTAAATGATTTATATTGTAAATTGTTCATTGATATATTCAATACTTAATAATATAATTGGAATTGTTATAGTTTAATATAATTGGAAATCATAATTTATTTGATATTAATTATTAAATGGGGAGGATTAATTTTTGGGAAGAATTAGAGTGCCTGGGGGAGGTTGGTAATTGCCAGTCTATATGCGCGCACCCAAGTTTTTCAGACACTTAATGGGATGGGTTGGGGGGGGTTAGTTTAGGTTTCTAGATGTGTGTGGGAAAATTAGTTATAATTTCGGCAAAAAGGATGTTATATTTCCATTTGATAGTACCTATATATAAGAAGAAATGGATTTAAAATTATACTCATTAAATGTAAATGGACTCAATCACCCTATCAAAAGGAAAAAGGTTCTTAATTTCCTGAAACGCAAGCAAGCAGATATCTATTTTATTCGGGAAACTCATCTATTTGCTGTAGAGACGGCCAAATTGGCGGGAGGATGGGTAAAACATTGTTTTTTGGCCCCAGTAGTAGGTAAAAAGGCAGGTGTGGCAATCATGATTAACAAGAATGTCTCTCCTAACTTGGATAACTTTCAAGCTGATCCATTGGGTAGATAGCTCTATGTTAATATGACTTCAGGAAAAGATACTCTTGACGCTTTTTAATATTTATGCACCAAATACTAATCAGGCAGATTTCCAACAAATAATTCTGTCACTGGCTATGACTAATTTAATTGTAGTTGGAAATTTCAATGCTGTCATGGATCCAATAATGGATAAACAACTGAGTAGACAAATAAAATCATTAGGTCTGGTATATACATGTGGTTTAAAGGATATATGGTGGATTTTTCATTTTAATGCTCGGAAATTTTCCTTTTGTTCTCAAGTTAATAAATCGTTTTCAAAAATTGATTATTTTTTTGTTTCGGATCATTTAATTCAACAGGTCACAACAGCTAGCATAGATCTGTTTACTGAAGAAGGCTAGCATAGATCCGTTTACTGAAGAAGATTCTAATAGGCCTGTTTGGAGGTTTAATAATTCAATGCTTGCTGATTCAAATTTTCTTGAGAAAATTCAAATAAAAATGAATGAATATTTTCAATTCAACACCTCAGAGGAAATCTCTTTGGAAACTATTTGGAATGTTTTCAAAGCTACAATGAGAGGGCAAATATTTTCGTATTCGGAAAGTGCTAAAATTAGAATTTTCCAATTTGGAACAACCTATTTTGACTTTAAGAGTCACAATTGGCCTCAAAATGGGAACAAGACACTTTGAATGCCCTTTTGAAAGCTAAATAGAAATATAATGAGATTTCCTCACAATTGCCTAGGAAAGATTGCCTAGGCTCTGTATTATGGAAACTCGAATAAAGCAGGAAGATTATTTGCCAATTATCTTAAAGAAAAAAAAGAAAAGTAAAGATTGTAACTATTAAAGATGATAAAGGTAAAATTCATACCAATTTTAGGATCATTATAAAGCTTTATATTCTTCTGAGTTTTATTCAAATTGAAGGAAGCTTTATTCAAATTGAATGAAGAGAATTTATTAATTTAATTAATGGGCCAAAAATTCCCAAGTATGTGAAAGAAAAACTTGAGGTGCCTATATCATGTACAGAATTCCAGTCAGCATTGAAATCTCTCAGAGCTGGATCCGCTCCGGGTATGATGGTTTCACAGTGGAGTTTTTCAAATCTTTTCATAATTTACTATTACCTCATCTTTCAAATTTATATCAACCACAACTGACTAAGGAAAAATTATGTTCTTACCTGTTAATTTTCTTTCCTTTAGACGCAGCAGATGAATCCAGAGACTAGTGGGATAGCACACATCTACCAGCAGGCGGAGATAGATTAACAGGTGGTCCTACTGGCTGGCACGCCTCCTGCATCTTCAGTATCGCTCCTTGCCCAAGCATCCGGAACTAGGAATATACTTAGCATGTAAATAAAAAAACTTCTTTCCCATAAAAAAAATGCAAAGGCAGTAATACAGAATACAACGATCAACCACAATGAAATTGCTGAAACTCATGAAACAGAAACCGTGAGCCAATAACCAGAAAAGGGTGGGGCTCTGGATTTATCTGCTGCGTCTAAAGGAAAGAAAATTAACAGGAACATATTTTTCTCTCCTTAGTAACAGCAGCAGATGAATCCAGAGACTAGTGGATGTAGCAAAGCAATCCTTATCCTGGGCAGAAAGCGAACACTACCTCCATAATGACCGAAGCAACATCAGGCTCCACATGCGCAGCCACATGCAACTAGGAATGCATAAAAAAAGGAATGCTGAGAAGAGGAACCAGCCTCAAGACAAATCTCCTCCAAGGAAAAAACTGTCTGGGCTCAGCCGAAGAAGTAGCCATTGCTCCCGCTGAATGAGCATGTTCGTTCATCAAAGGCTGATTCGCTGGAACTCTGGAAGAGTGCTAATGTCAAGAAGAATCCAAGAAAGAAAAAACCTCCAAAAGGAAGCATAAGCCACAGGTGAAGACGCCTGTATCGCCCGGAGAAGAGAAGAAATAACCCGCTTCGCATAACCCTTACACGACAGCCATGATTGTTCAAAAGCTA
This sequence comes from Geotrypetes seraphini, assembly GCF_902459505.1. NCBI lineage: Eukaryota > Metazoa > Chordata > Amphibia > Gymnophiona > Dermophiidae > Geotrypetes > Geotrypetes seraphini. The sequence goes on from NC_047085.1 coordinate 361,158,376, forward strand.
TGGCGTAATATCAAAGCAGGATGAATATCCATGTTAATCAGATTTTAGATGAATAAAGCCAGAGATACCAGGAATCCCAAAAGTCCGGCTGCCGACTCATCAGATCCGCATAGCATGCAATTACTGTGCCCTGAAAGCGAGCCTGAGATGGGAAACCATCCAATCAGCAGCCAGGAGAAAACACCGAAAAAAGAGAAACCAGAGGCGAAAAAGAAGCAACGCTGCTACCCCTCTGACTGCCACTCCCTAAGTCTGCTGAAGAAGTGAGGAAGCATTGAATATAGAGATGAGGCCAGAAGGACTAGTTCCAGGAGATCTCACCCTTAGACAAAGAGCTGGAACACCTGAGCAATTAGGTCCCAAGTTCCAGGAAGTAGAAGATAGCACTACCACTACCAAATAGTATCGCTAAAGCGCTGAAAGGCGTACACAGTGCTGTACAGTTAAACATGATGGTTCATGTTCAGATTTTGCGGTGAGAAAGTCTATCTAAACTTTTTGCCTGTCCCATAAAATTAGCTGCCAACAGAAGAGGAATATGAGATTCCACCCATTGAAGTAGAACCATAATATAACTCATCAACAGAGTACAGCACAAACTGCCTTGGCTGTAGAGAAATACCACCAACATAATACTGACCTAAAAAACCTTTAGCGGCATTCTGGAAGAATGGTCTGAAACCCCAGAAACGGTAGCTAGACCATGCAACAGAGAAGAATGAACAAGTGAATATGACAAGTGAACTGAGTCGCCTCGTAAGACCAAACTCCTTGAGCCCTCCAACCCGACAGGCTGGGATGTTTGGTGAATATGAGCTAGTCCAGCAAAGACCAAGGCATGCCTTTGAAAAGAATAATCTCACTGAGCCGCTAAATTAGACTGAGCAAAGCTTGAGGAGCCTACGATAAAATACAACTGAAGCCGTGAGATACTGGGAACCACCAGAACCAAAGCGACTGCTATAGTGCTCCAATGCGAAAACAAGCCGAAGATCCCAGTGGAGTCAGCCCCATGGATCCTAGAACCTGTACAGAACCCCATACTCTTGTTCTGGGAGACTGAAGAAAAGGCAAACCGGAGACCAAAACCCATTGCTCTAGTCTCTGGTAAGAAACAGATTGCTCTCCAATATGAATAGCAACATCACCCCGATATGCCAAGAATAAGTACAGGAGAAAAGAGCACCTAGCAACTGTGAAGATTTATTTCCAAAGAACCGATGAAAATAAATCAACCGTCATCGTGTATGCCGCCTTGACCTGGCTTGAAGACGTTCAAATCAAGCAGTCAGCTAAGAAAGAAAGCAGGTTAATCTCCTGGTTGTGTCACAACAACACTACTGCCTTCATGTACTAAAAGGGTGTGAAGCCTCTGTTAGGGGAAGTGGCATGCGCCAAAACTGAGAGCGGTGCTCAAAGATAAGCATGCGAACCCAGTGCTGATTTGGTGGCCATAGCGAAAAGGGAAATAATCTCACAGTGATTCCTCAGAAATGGTTAACTAATCCAGTAGAATGAGATCCAGCCCCAGTCTGACCAAAACCCTTGTCTTGGGCACCATGACGAAAGTGGAAGAACTTTCCTTAGTTCCTGAAGAACTGTTTGGAGGACCAGTAACACTGAAAAAGGAAGCTCAACACATAGAGACCCCAAGAACGAAACGGAACTCAGAGGAGGAAGCAAAGTTGCAAGCATCCTGAAAAATATTCAAAGCTGCCTGGCCTAACACCACAGCGCATTTCCCCCTCCCGAGAAAGCTGAAAGAGGTATTGGAAGAAGTCAAGATCCCTTCAGAAAGGAGTGCAGAAGGGATGGATGGATGAGAAACTTAAGTTCTGGAAGATGTCGTGGTCATGCCCAATGGCATCCACCGAAGAGGTAACGCTGCCCGAGGACGGCAAAGCAAAGATACGACTGATACTGTGGAATATATCAATATGTAAGCAATCTCCTTCGAGAACCAACGCTGAAAGGAAATGCCGTGGATTAACCGCTGTAACGATCAATCTCACAGTTGTCATACCGAAATAACTGATGAACAAAATGCAGTACCAGTCTGACCAAACTTCTCATCAGGGGTACCAGAAAGGAAAAAGAATAACTTCCCTTGTCCCAGCGTTTAAGAGGAACTGGAACTACAGTCCCGAGGACTATTAACAGCTGAAGGGGCCTAGCACCAACATTACATGGTGACCCCCAAACAGAATCCGGAATAGAAGAGAAGGATGTAAAGTTGCAACCAACCTAAATAAGGTCCAAAACCCCTTGGCCGTACAGCGGCATGTCTTCCCTTTTGTGAGAAAGCCGGATGGGCTGGCAGAGAGAGCCAAGATCCCAACAAAGGAAGTGTAGAAGATGAGGCTCGGTCTAGACAAAAGTAGGAAGACCCAGATGGAGGAAAGAAACTGCTATGAAAAATCAGGTGCACAGTGAAAGAAGGAACATAAGAACAACTACCCTGAAAGGGAAGACGCACTAGGCAGAATTGTGAAGCTGCAGGAAGCACCAAATGGCAAATAAACTGCACCTTGATGCCTATAAGACAAGGCTGTGATCCCAAAAGAAAACTTCAGATATGAAACCAATGTCCAGATATCCGATGGTGCTCTTGAAACCAACCTGCGGCAAAAAGAGAGAAAGCACAGAGATCTGAACCGGTAGTAAGTGGCAAAAGGTGACTTGATACTGGCCTTTTCGATTGGATATGGCCTGCAAAGAAGTAGGTTCAGGGAAACAATTGACTTTCCCCTGGGCACCCAAAAGGTGCCCAGGGATACAAGCAGCTGTACAGCACATGCTGCCAGCTCAGTGAGCCGTCCAATATGATTGAATAGGAGATGGTGGTCCCAGACTGCTTCTGAACAGATTCTGAAACCTGGAGGACCTGTCAACCCCCAAAAAAGAGGAAGACAGTCCTGCCACATGAATAGGAGAAGTGCCATCCGTTCACCTGGCGCCATCCCTATGCTCAGCTGTAACCCGGACAGTCTCACTTAAACTTCCAAGGAATATAACTATAGGCTACCAAACACCCGCAGCGCTATCCAGAGACCCAGAGAATAAAACATCCAAGCAAGCAAAGCTTCTAGATTGAGAGACCCTGAGAGAGACAAGGATAAACCCGCAGAAAGCACCGTGCAATCTCCAAGCGCGGATGATACCCTGCCACGATGCGCTGTGTGCCAAACCGGTGCAGAAGGCCTCCAAATCGGGCAGAAACCACCAAGTTGAATTCTCCATGCCACCCCATGTCATACCTAACAAGCTGGGCGCACAACACTAGCACACACCTGAAACACCAGGCATTTTATTTTATGTGTTGTTTTTTTTTAAATGCAGAACACAAAATTATAGCCAACTCATCCATGTCTGACAACCCAGACACCTCAGCCCCACCGAAAATGACAGCCTCGGCAAACACTGCGGCCTGACGACAGTGAAGGAGTCCGGAATGCCAAAAATAACTGCTTCATGAAACGCTGCGGCACTACCGAGAGCGAAGGAATTCGGCCCGCTGAAAATCACAGCTTCAGAAAATGCTGTGGCTCTGCTGACAGCGAAGGGGCTCAGTCCGGCTAAAACGTACAGCCCCAGGAAACGCTGTGGCTCGGTCCCTCTGAAAATACAGCCTCGGGAAACTCAACGACTCATCTGACAGCAGAAAGGAAGAAGCGCACACCATCTGCACGTGGGAAAAAATGGCTGCCACTCAACGGCTTGCATAAAACCAAACCGGAGCCCTTCAAAAAAAAAACACATTCACACTCTAATAACTAAACTACAGGTCTGCCCAACCGAAATCTTAGCATACAGAACACAAAAATAACAGCTGCTGTACTCACGTGAGCCAAACCTGCATTGCATACAGCCACAGCCAAGAGATGTATAAGCTGCTTGAAAGTGCCGGTTAATGCCGGGAAATGCTGGCTGGTCAGCACAAACAGGGCAGAATGCAGCACCTGGGGTCTCCTTTTTTTTTTTTTTTTAAACCATCAAGGGAAAGAAGAAAAAAAATTTGGAGACCCAGTCATACCCTCTATCAATGGAGGGAGGGTGAGGCAGGGACCTGGGGGGGTGGGGGGGGGGGGGCAGGTGTAACCCCTAAAGCCGGCACCGTTCAGCCAGACACCCCTGTCTCACTGAAGAGAAAACCTCAACAGGAGAAATAGAATGGTCAGCTCACTGAAGAGAAAACCTCAACAGGAGAAAATAAAGTTCCAGTCACAGCCATAATCCAGGAGCTAGTTGAATAGCGACCGTCACCTGCTGGGAGATAGAGCATACTGAAGATGCAGGAGGCGTGCCAGCCAATAGGACCACCTGTTAATCAGTTTCTCTATCTCCGCCTGCTGGTAGATGAGTGCTATCCCACTAGTCTCTGGATTCATCTGCTGCTGTTGCTAAGGAAGGGTTGTATATCAGGTACTATGGCGAAATCGTTGACCATTGTTTTGCCAAAGCCAAACCGAGATCCCATGTTGGTTTCAAACTACAGGCCTATTTCTTTAATTAATGTGGATGGGAATATCCTGGTTCAATTATTGGCTCTAAGATTAGCTAAGGCTCTCCCTTATATGATTGGTATGCACCAAACGGGTTTCGTTGCTCAAAGACATTCTTCAGATAATACCAGATTGGCATTTCATATGCTAAATTTAGCAAAAACAATGGATGATCAGGCCTTCTCTGTTTCTTTGGATGCAGAGGCCTTTGATCATGTAGAATAGACTTTCATGTACCAAGCAATGGATTGGTTTGGAATAGGATCCAGATTTATTCAAATGATTCAAACCTTGTATAGTTCCTCTTCTGCCAGATTATATATTAATAATACATTCGTAGAGTGTTTTTGTCTGAAGAGGGGAATTAGACAAAGATGTCCCTTATCTCCTTTGCTTTTAGATATTGTTTTGGAACCCTTGCTGTTAGCCATTCAGCAGGCAAAGGAGAAACAGGGAATTCCATATTCAGGTCGAGAATATAAGGTTTCGGCCTATGCAGATGATATTTTGCTTCATTTGAAGAATCCTGAGTATTTGGCAAATTTTCTGGATACAAAATAAATTAGAGCAAATCAGAGGTTCTTCCATTAAATGTGCATTGTATAAAAGGTTTAATTGATCCATTCCCATTCTTTTGGAAGGAAGAGGAAATAAAATATTTGGGTATAATGATTCAAAGAACTTTGGAAGACACAATGACAGTAAACGGAAAGTCTTTATTGCTGAAAATCAAAGAAATGTGTGAGCATTGGAACCCACTACATCTTTCTTGGTGGAGAAGAGTCCAACCATAAAAATGATGATTTTGCCTGTGGTTTGTTACCAAATGAGTATGTTACCGGTTTATTTTCAAAGTTCCTTTTATAAGAAATTAAATGGGATTCTTATAAAATTTATTTGGCTGGGTAAAACTGCTAGAATAACCTTAGTATCTTTGCAAAAATTACAATCGGCAGGGGAGGTAAATTTTCCAAATTTTTATAGGTATCATCAAGCCTTCATATTGCGTCAGGGTATGTATTGGATCCTTCCTGAACTCATGGAGAATCTACCGGATTGGCTGATATTAGAGAGTCACCTCATGTCCCCATTACATCGAGAGAGAGCGAGACCAGAAGGCTTTGAGCATGCGCAAATGCTCAAAGCCCAGTACATCCCGGAAGAGGGAGGATCTCCCTCGCACCACCCAGCTCAGCCCAGCCCAGCCCAACGAGGGAGGATCTTCGGGCACTGGCACGTCCTGTGCATTGGTGCTAGTGCCGGTGCCCAATCGGGTAAGCGACCGATGTCTTTGCGGTGCTGGGGGGATGTAGGATCGCGGGGGAGGGGGGTGACGCGAGTGGGGGGGAGGATGCCGGTTCGCAGGCCAGAAGAGAGAGTAAGCGGGAGGAGGTTATAGCAGCATGCGCGGTGCATGCTATATAAAAATTTTTTTACACAAATGGTTTGGGCCAGCGCACTATATGCGTATGCGTGTTATATACGTATGCACGTTATATGCGTGAAAATACAGTAGATACTGGCACTGTCATCTTGAAGTAGGGACACTGGATCATTTGTTGTTTTATTGTCCCTTGATACTCAATTTCTGGAAATTAATATGGGCACATATTAATATGATACTGGAAACCGATTCCATTGTCCTACGATGTGGTCATGTGTGGGACATTGTTGAAAGCTAAAAGTCCATTAGACAGGTATAAAAGCAGACTTCTTATAATTATGACAGGGGTTGCCATACAAATGATCACCAGGATTGGAACAACTGGGATAGGCTAAATTTTTCCTTTTGGTGGGAAACTTTGTTTCAGTGTTATAGATATGAAAATATGAATTCGGAAATACTGGGACATAATAAAATATTTAAAACAACATGGGGTCCATTAGCGGAATTTGTCAAATCAGATTAATTGTATAAGCTTTTAATTCCTATTTGTTTTTCGCACACATCCAGGAAGGGTGGAGGGGTGGGAATATGTTTTCTATTGTATTATTCGATTGGATGTAAGTGCTGTTCTTTGTTTTACTTGTTTGTAAAATGTTTTGCACTTTGTATTCGAATTGAAAATCAATAAAGAATTACAAAATTTTTTTTTTGTCTGTATAGTTGTTTCTATTTCTAATTTGTGGTCCCTTATTCTGTATCTAGGGAGGATCTGTGTTCTGCACTTGTGACAAAAGTGAAGGATTTTGTTAAGTTTTGTTTCTATATAAGGATTGGTAACAGTTCAGGTTATTCTGTTTTCTCAATAAAAAAGGAATTAGTGTTCTAGGTCCCAATACAAGGATTCTCTTCTGTCAGAACACGCGTCAGAGAATAGTTAAGCTCTGTAACGCATTGTCAGAGGATATGGTAAGAGCGGATAGCGTAGCTGGTTTTAAGAAAGGTTTGGACAAGTTCCTGGAGGAAAAGTTCATAGTCTGTTATTGAGAAAGACACAGGGGAAGTCCCTGATTGCCCTGTATCGGTAGCATGGAATGTTGCTACACCTTGGGTTTTGGATAAGTACTAGTGACCTGGATTGGCCACCATGAGAACAGGCTACTGGGCTTGATGGACCATTGGTCTGACCCAGTAAGGTTATTCTTATGTTCTAGTATCAGCATCCTTCTTTGTCATACTTCTACAGATCTGGGGAAACCCATAGTCTCAGAAGATACAGTTTCCTCCCCTTCTTTCCAATTTCTACTTCTCCCCCTCCCTCCCATCATCAGGCAGTTATACCTGATCAGACAGACAATAGGTTTTGCAGCTCTTTCTATGAAAATGTCTCTGCACAGCAACTGAAAGAATATCTAATTAAGAACCATTACAGCTGCTGTTACTTCAGGGAGGAAGGGATGAGGATTAGGTGCAAGCCAATGACCCCAATACTTTAAGGTCCACATTACCCCTTGCCCACCAGTTTTCAATTTTTCCACATTCACTCACTCTCTAGCCTTATTTCACCCTTTTGTCAGACTCCTTTCCTAGTTTCCTGTTCTCTTTCTAATCCATAGGCGTCTCCCCCCTCCATGTCCACCTTTTGTACCGTATTTTCGTGGATATAACGCGCGCGTTATACGCGATTTTACCTACCGCGCATACCCCTCGCGCGTTATATGCCTGAGCGCGGTATAGAAAAGTTTTTAAACATAGTTCCCACCCCGCCCGACGCCCGATTCACCCCCCCAGCAGGACCGCTCGCACCCCCACCCCGAACGACCGCTCACACGCGCTCCCACCCGCACCCGCATCCACGATCGGAGCAAGAGGGAGCCCAAGCCCTCTTGCCCGGCCGACTCCCCGACGTCCGATACATCCCCCCCCCCCCGAAGGACCGCCGACTTCCCGACAATATCGGGCCAGGAGGGAGCCCAAACCCTCCTGGCCACGGCGACCCCCTACCCCCACCCCGCACTACATTACGGGCAGGAGGGATCCCAGGCCCTCCTGCCCTCGACGCAAACCCCCCTCCCTCCAACGACCGCCCCCCCCCAAGAACCTCCGACCGCCCCCCCAGCCGACCCGCGACCCCCCTGGCCGACCCCCACCCCCCTTCCCCGTACCTTTGGAAGTTGGCCGGACAGACGGGAGCCAAACCCGCCTGTCCGGCAGGCAGCCAACGAAGGAATGAGGCCGGATTGGCCCATCCGTCCTAAAGCTCCGCCTACTGGTGGGGCCTAAGGCGCGTGGGCCAATCAGAATAGGCCCTGGAGCCTTAGGTCCCACCTGGGGGCGCGGCCTGAGACACATGGTCGGGTTTGGCCCATGTGCCTCAGGCCGCGCCCCCAGGTGGGACCTAAGGCTCCAGGGCCTATTCTGATTGGCCCACGCGCCTTAGGCCCCACCAGTAGGCGGAGCTTTAGGACGGATGGGCCAATCCGGCCGCATTCCTTCGTTGGCTGCCTGCCGGACAGGCGGGTTTGGCTCCCGTCTGTCCGGCCAACTTCCAAAGGTACGGGGAGGGGGGGGGGGGGGGTCGTGGGGGTCGGCCAGGGGGGTCGCGGGTCGGCTGGGGGACGGGCGGAGGTTCTTGGGGGGGGGGGCGGTCGTTGGGGGGGGGGGGGGGTTTGCGTCGAGGGCAGGAGGGCCTGGGATCCCTCCTGCCCGTAATGTAGTGCGGGGTGGGGTTAGGGGGTCGCCGTGGCCAGGAGGGTTTGGGCTCCCTCCTGGCCCGATATTGTTGGGGAGTCGGCGGTCCTTCGGGGTGAGGGTGCGAGTGGTCCTGCCGGGGGGGGGATGTATCGGACGTCGGGGGGGGCATCAGGCTTTCAGGATGGGGACAGACCTTCAAGGGGGGACAGGACTTCAAGGGGGGACAGTGCACGGAAGTCAGGGGGGGTGAACGGAGAGTCGGGACAGCGCACGGAAAGTCAGGGCGGGCGAAAGGAGCGTCGGGCATCATGCGCGTTATATGCCTGAGCGCGGTATAGAAAAGTTTTGGTACATATCATCGTGATTTCTGCGTGCTATACCCCTGTGCGCGTTTTACACAGGTGCGCGTTATATCCGCGAAAATACGGTACTTAACTGCTTCGCAGCCTTCATGTGTCCTCTTTGCTTCACCAGCTTCTCTGTCACTTATCCCCTTCCGACATCCATTCCCTTTCTTTCCAATTTCCCATCTCTCGTCTTTCATGTACTTTCTGACCCTATTTTCACTTTTAATCATTCATAGAGCTTCCATTTCCCCCTCACAGATCGTTCAGTTGATTTACATTCCTAGTTTCTCCTGGTCTTTCACACAATGGCTTTGTGCCTCCCCATTTTCCATCCATTCTGATCCACCATGCCCCTCACTCCGCAGTCAAATCCAGCTGCCAGTTATCTGCTTCCTCTACCTCTGAATCACAGCCTAATCACTGCTCCTTTCCCCCTTTCTTCTGTCCTTCATATTTTTATTTTCTTTCTGCTTAGTCTCAATCATCCCTTCATAGTGACCACTTTTATACTTTCTATTCTTACTTGTCTACTATGTTCATCCACTTCTTTCTCCATCATCTTTCCCTACTCCCCAATCTAGGATCACCTCCATCTTGTACCATCCTCATTGATCCCCCTTTCTGCTAGATGCACTAAAGTCAGCAATCGTCACTAAACCGGTTTTCACAGCTTTAGCGATCTGATTCACAAAATGGCTCACCGCATGTTTTTCCTCTCGATCTCCCATTTTCCGATCCGGCCACACAAATTAGCTAAAACCCCTTGCAAAGCAGCCAAGCGATTGATGCACTAACATCGCTTGGCTATGCAAAAAGAACAAAACCAAAAACAGGGGTTTTAGCAATAGGAAAAAAAACTGACAGGTCTGCCTGGTTTTTCTTTCTTTGTTTCCAATGGCACAATTATTTTGCGTGTGTTACACACGCAAAGTATCTGTCCCGTTAAATTTTTTTTTTAAAAAAGTCCCCCACACTGATGAAGGCCCTCCCCATCAACCCCCGAACAGCTTTGCTTATAAAGATGTGATTCACTTTGATATAATAGCTATAAAAGATGAAAAAAAGAACGAAAGATTATCTAAAATGGTTGAAAGCAGAGGTTAGCCCAATGAGGAGGCTAGCTAAGTGATACTTAAACTAAAATGAAATATTATGTTCAAGTGTAGCTGTCGAGGTCTTCCTCCAGCTGAATGCTAATTACGTTATGAATGAGATTGTCATGAATGCTTACTTATAAGTATATATATGAGAAGATTTTTTTGGGGGGAAAAGATTAATAAAATAACGCAGATAATAAATATACGATTGTGAAGTACTGCTTTTGAATATCATATATTGCCCTGGACATTTTATGAACATGTTTCATTATTGCAGAAAAACATCCAAATCGTAAGTCAAACCTAAACCCACACAAAACACAATCTCAACACAACCCCTTGAGATTTAGACACTGCAGGCATACAGCATAGAAAACCATCTTAAAAATGTGTTTCAAAAATGGCAATTTGGACTTTTTAGCAAGCAATATCCAAATTCCTCTGTCATTTTTGGGATGTTTTTCTCTTTTGAAAATGAGCCCCGTAATCATCTATACCCAATTCAATTAAAATTACATTTCCTGGCATTCTCAGTCAAATGACCAGTATTAAATGGATAAGGAAGGTACCAGGACACGTGTTCTTGGCAGGAGACCTTAGTGTACCCTGTTGCTCGAGTCCTTTGGGCATTTTCATAAGTTTAGCATATGTTTACAGTCTTCTTAAAGATTATTTTACTGTTTGTTTTCCCAGCACTGGAGTGACTCCTAGTGGACCATTAGATGCACCCCTGAGGCAGGCTTCCATCTGGAGGCTGAAACTTGGACCGTGTCGGGTCATCAACTAGATCTTTTCAATATAAGGACATCACGTTTATAGGACTTTTTTATACATGTGTTTTTATTAATGTGTTTCTGTATTTATTTAGAGTTTATAGAAATAAAAGATTTTATCTCCCAAGGTTGACGTGTTCTATCCCACTCCCCACTTGTTCTTGGTTTAGTGTTCTATGAGGATTGAGCAAAGTAGGAGAAAAAAGGGTCACATGAAATAAAGTTGAGAAGCAATCGGGTGGACACTCACCTGAGGGGTGCATACAATGCTAGTTGTCAATTTATCCCAATACCATACACCTGGAGTGATTCAGGTCTGGTTGCCAGGGTCCACAAAAGGATCTGGTTTTCAAGACAGCTCTACAGACACAAAATCAACTAGTTCTTGGAAGACATGTATGTAAAATAATATATGAGCAGTTACTGTTTTAAGTAGCCTTGAAACACAAACCAGTTTGCAGTCCATGAGGACCAACACGAATCACTTCCACTATGAGCTATTATCCTCTTTTCCCTCTGTACACTGTTCTGCAAAGCTCACTCTCCTTTGACAAATGTGTACGCATTTTTTCATGAAACCATTATTGTTTCACTTTCACCTGAATTATGCAAGTGCGAATCCAAAAATTAAAGGCAATTGTTAAATTACCCGATAACCGGAACAGAGCTAGCGAAATGCAACACATGTACTTGTACATTTCCTGTTGGATAGTTCATCCATACACAGTACAGTGCTTGGCCTTTAGTCGTGTGGCAGCCACGAGGTCAGAAACATGGACGTTCCATTGCAAGATTGCACAATCGAAAAACAACATACAGCAGTGCTCTTTCTTTGGGCAGAGGAAGTGAAACCTGTGGAAATTCACCATCGGATATTGACTCGGTATGGACATAGCACCATGAATCAACGAAAGGTTTATGAATGGGTAAAAAGGTTTAAAGAGGGAAGAACATGTGTAAATGATGAAGGACATTCTAGTTGCCCATCAACATCACGCACAGAAGAGCACATTGACAGGGCGGATGCCTTGATTAGAAAAGACCGATGGATAACGGTGTCTCAGTTGGCTGCAAATTTGGATATCAGTTATGGATCTGCATGTGCCATAATGAATGATGGCTTGGAGTACAGGAAAGTCTGCAAGATGGGTTCCCAAACAGCTTACTGATCTGCACAAACAACAGCATATGGAGGTTGCAACCCATTTCCTGAGACGGTATGAAGAAGATCCGAGTATTCTGGAGAGAATTATCATCGGTGATGAGACATAGGTGCATCACTGTGACCCGGAGAGCAAAAGACAAAGCATGATGAAGTAAAGAAAGTAGTGATCATCTAGCTTCGGGAGCAGTCGAAAAACTTCACTGCAGGAATGCAGAAGCTAAGATGAATGATATAAATGCGTTATCTTGCATGACGACTATGTGGTAAAGTGATATGTTCAATTGTTCACAGTTACTTCTATTAAAGCTGTTAAATGTATTTTGCCTTTACTTTTTGATTTACCCTCATATTAGCAAGAATCTCCATTACCTGCAGGAGCTGAGAAGGGGAAATACTGCCATTTGACTGCTGACACGAGGCTACCATATGTTCCGGAAAGTAATTCTAAAAAAGATAAAACAGAAGAAATGGTTCATCATCTTGAATGCATTTGTAGATTCACTGCATTCACAACCTGGACCTGGCCTAAATGATTTAAGTTTGTCAAATGAAACTGATAAACTCAGGATGGTGGCATTTTAGTTCTCGCCAAATTCAGGCACCACAGCCCATGGCACTCTTGGTGGTAGTTGGAGTTTGCTGTTGCTTTCTGCAGGTAACAACACCTGACCTCCCCTTGGTCAACCTTCCCAAATACTGAACAGGCTCTGCTTAGCCTACACGGATCTGGCAGATTTGGGATCACTCAGGAGAGTACTGCTGAGGCACGGAAAAATTATTTTCAAACCCAGCACAACAAAAGAGGTGATCATGGCATGATGGCTTGGGATTCTTGTTCATATAGCTCTTTCATAGCTGCAAAGATCTTCCATGGAGGGTAGAAGGGCATAACATTTTGGAAACAACGATCCATACACAACAGACTCATGAAATCATATGATAGTGTTTTGTGGACAGAACTAGCTTAAAAACTGGTTAAGGGTAGCCTGGCATTAGTGAATGACATGGGGGACAAATTTTTTCCCGTCCCTGCGAGTTCTTTTCCTGTCCCTGCCCCATTCCCGCAAGCTCCAGCCTCATCTGAACAAAATTCAAATGCTTTAAAATCATAAGTGTTCGAGGCTTGTCTGGTTAAGGCAGAACTTACAGGAATGGAGCAGGGATAGGGACAATGGGGCGAGGAGGGGACAACTGAAGGAATGGGGCGAGGACGGGACAATTGAGTTCCTATGGGGACGGGGAAAACTTTGTCCCCGTGTCATTCTCTACCTGGCATCTCAGTGTTGGGATCACTAGGTGGAACACAGGTTTGACTCTAAGGTGCAGCAAATGGCTCTAACATGCTATCTAGACAAGGAGTGAGGGAATACCAGTCAACAGCAGCATCACTGACCACTTTGCAAGCACACGTGTATTGGATTACTGAGGGAACTACAGCATGTCTCACTATGTCTCAACAAGAGGACTGTCACTGCAATAGTTTCAAGTTTCAAGTTTATTATATTATTTGATTAAACGCTTTTCAGAATACAAAGCGTTTTACAAAGAAATAAAATTAAATTTCTAAAATCACAAATACATTGTAATTAAAATTAACTACTTTAAATTAAAAATAAAAACAAACTGAGGTAAACAATCCACATGAAACAATAGGAAAGGGGGAAAAAAGAAAAAAAAATACAATTTATAAAAAAAAAAAAAAAAAAAAAAGAAAAAGTAAGCAGGTTGGGTTAGTACATGGGGAAAGTATGAAGAGAAGGAAAAAAGAAGAAAAAAAAAATTTGAGAACTAGAAAGTCTAAAGAGAAGGGGAAAATAATCTGAATTTAATGAAGGAAGAAGAAATTCGGAATTAATCGGAAACTTAAACTTTTAGTTAAAGGCTTCTTTAAAAAGAAGACATTTTAAACTATTCTTAAATTTTTTCAAGTCTTGTTCAAGCCGTAAATATAGAGGGAGTGAGTTCCAAATAGATGGGGCAGTAACTGAAAAGATCAGGTCACAGCGAGTACCAATGATTTTTAATGAGGGAACATAAAGGGTAGCTTGTGAGGAAGATCTAAGAACTCTTGACGAACTATAAGGAATCAATAATTCAGAGGGGGGGGATTGAAATGGTAAAATGTTTCCCAGAAGGCTAACCTGTGCATACACTGCATTGTTTCAGTAGTCGCACATACCACATCCGAGCCCATGCTACATCCTGTCCCGTCCTGTCCTGTGTGTGCTAACACCACAAGCAATTTCAAAAAACTGCAACCTGAAATAAAAAGCTCAGAATCCCTTTAGGTGTAGTCCTACTAATTTCATAATGCAAAAGTCTGCAGAACATGACTTCAGAAGCTGCTCACAGTGCCGGCACAAAAGAGTCCGAGCCACATCCCTCTACCCAGTTAGCTGTAGCAGAGGAAGATGCAGGTAAGATTAAGAGATGCTGGGAAAGAGAAATGAGGGATGGTAGTAGCAAGAAGGAAGAAGAATGAAAAAGATGGTATCATAGGTATTCAATCAGCCTAGCCAGTTTTTGAAAGGCCAAGCCAGCTGCTGGCAGACCCCTTAAAACCAGACCTTTTTTTTTTTTTCCCTTCGCAGCAGCACCACCCCCTCAGGGGTGGACTGAAGCAGGAAGCCCAGTGCTTCCCACTCTCTTCCCCTTCTTTCCATGATCCAGCATCCCACAGTCTACCTTAAAGGTGTTTTCATGAGGTCCTTGGCAGTGGCAGCAAATCTGAAATGCTGCCTGTGGCTTGCTTAGAGCTTCCCTTCTGATGTGAACTGCCCCCACACAAACCAGAAGGTGTGTCAGAGAGGCGATTAATATTAGAAAAGAGGCTCCAAGCAGGCCACCAGAAGCATCTCTGAATTCCTGTCATTGCTGGAAATCCTGCCAAAGACACCAGTTAAGGAAGACTAGGGATAGAGAGTAGAGGGAAAGATGATGGGAGGGAGGGGGGTGAACAGAGGAGAGAATTTATGCATCTGGGGTATGAATGGGAGGGAAAAGTAAAATGATGGACTGGGGGTAAGGGAAGAAGAAAAAATGCTGGACCACTTGGGGTAGATGGGAGGGAAGAGAGAGAAGTGATGGACCAAGGGCGAGGGAAGAGAGAAAAATGATGGAGGGGAAGAAGGAAAAAGAAATGGTGGACCTAGGGGAGGGAAAAAAAGAGAAGGAATCAGAAGGGGGTGGAGAGGAGGGAAGGGGGAAAGAGAGAAATGATAGACCCAAGGGTGGAGGGGGAGAAAGGAAGCAGTGGGTAAAGCCTCTGGTGGGACTCCCAGGCTATCAACTGCCTGGTGCACGTTTTCAGTATCCAAGTCTGCTTTGTCCTCTGGTCTCCCGCATATAGCGGCCATACCAGATTCTGACAGTTTTTACCACTGGACTGTGGACATTGAGGAGGAGGAACTGGAAAAGTGGCATAGGTTTTGGGTTTTTTTTGGTTTTTGTTTTAAAGTGCTATTACAAAGATGCAAAACACAACATGGAAAAAATAACAAAAGCAATTACAAATATAACAACCTTCTGAAAGACACAATGAATTCTTTTCTGCGTAGTTATTGCATATGCAGGCACAATATAAAGTAAAAGAAACAAAATCAATTTCTGATCAGGCAAGTTCTATGAATAAAACAAACTATAAAAGAACACCACCTTGGGTATATTCCTTTATTACCAACTGCACATTAAAGATTTTGCAGTCACACAGAATTCCCCCTTTCCCATGCAGAATCTTAGATGGTGTCAGCTTTCGGATTGCGGTATCAGCAGCGATTCTCACACACTACCTGCCGCTAACCCGTAATCTCTCCGCAGCAGAGTGGAGTCTTCCGGGTTAGCGGCAGGAAGTGTGTGAGAATGGTTGCAGATACCATGACCCAATGAAGCAAGCCTTGATAGGAAGAGTATAGGGGAGGGGAGGAAGGAAAGTTGCTGGCATGGGGAGGGGAGGGGTGAGAAGAAGGGAAGTTGCTGGCATGGGGAGAGGCGAGAGGAAGGAAAAATGCTGGCACAGGGAAGAAGAGGGTGAGAGGAAAGAAAGATGCTTGCACAGGAGGGAGAGAGGGAGCAATGCATGGTGAGGGGAGAGAGGGTGAAATGTTGCACATGATAATGGAGGGGAGGAAGGGAGAGATGGTGCATGGAAGGGGATAGAGAGGTTTGCCCCAGGGCACAAGGCATGGGGAGAGAGATGGGGGGGACAGTAGGAAAGAATCAGAAATGTTGGCTATGGCAGAGGAAGGGAGAGAATGCTGCATAGGGGAGGGATGAAAAAAGAGGGAGAGAGAGAGGTACTGGACATGGGGGTGGATGAGAGGAAGAGAGAGAGATACACGAGGTGGAGGGGAGAAGGAGGAAGATGTTGTATCCAGGAGCAGAATGGAGTGATGGCGAGATATCTGGCAATGGGAGTGAGGGAAGAGTGTAGGAGTAACGCTGGAACATGGGAGAGAGTGAAGGAACGAAGAGAAGAGAGAGGGAGATGTCAGGCTATGAGGGTGGGAAAGGAAGGAAGAGGGAACAGATGCTGGTATAGGTGGAGGAAGGAAGACACTGACAATAGTAGAACCCTGAGGGTGACAAGGAAATGGATGAGAGGATAGATTTAACAGAGTGTAGAAATATGGTAATGGGGGTACATTGAAGATGAAAGAGAATGGAGGGCTGCAGAAGGAATGAGATGGATGAATGGGAGAGAAAGCACAGTTACTTACCTTAACAGATGTTATCCAGGGACAGCAGGCAGCTATTCTCACATATGGGTGACGTCATCAGCGGAGCCTGGATGCAGAAGCTCGCAAGCAGACTTGCTTGAAGAAAACTCGAAGTTTCGAGTCGACCGCACCGCGCATGTGCAAGTGCCTTCCCGCCCAGCGTAGGGCACGTCTCCTCAGTTCAGATAGCTAGCAGAGAAGCCAACCGGGAGAGGTGGGTGGGTTGTGAGAATAGCTGCCTGCTGTCCCTGGATAACACCTTTTCCGGTAAGTAACTGTGCTTTATCCCAGGACTAGCAGGCAGATTATTCTCACATATAGATGACCTCCAAGCTAACCAAAATGGGATGGTGGGAGTGTTGGCAATTTAAGAGAATAAATTTTGTAATACTGTTTGGCCAAACTGTCCATCCCGTCTGGAGAAAGTATCCAGACAATAGTGAGAAGTGAAGGTATGAACCGAGGACCAAGTAGCAGCCTTGCAAATTTCCTCAATAGGAGTAGATCTGAGGAAAGCTACTGAAGCTGCCATGGCTCTAACTTTGTGGGCTGTGACTCTACTGTGTAGGGGTAATCCAGCCTGGGAATAGCAGAAGGAGATACAAGCAGCCATCCAGTTGGAGATGGTACACTTAGAGATAGTATGTCCCAACTTATTTGGATCGAAGGAGACAAAAAGTTGAGGAGCAGTTCTGTGTGATTTGGTGCATTCCAAATAGAAGGCCAAAGCACATTTACAGTCCAGAGTATGAAGAGCTATTTCTCCAGGATGAGAATGAGGCTTTGGAAAGAAAACTAGAAGAACAATGGATTGGTTGAGATGAAATTACGAGACCACTTTAGGGAGGAATTTAGGATGAGTGCGAAGGACCACCTTGTCATGATGAAATACTGTGAAAGGTGGATCAGCAACTAAAGCTTGCAGCTCAATGACTCGTTGAGCAGAAGTGAGGGCAATGAGAAACACCACTTTACAAGTGAGATACTTCAGATGAGCCTTGTCAATTGGTTCAAATGGAGGTTTCATCAGTTGAGCAAGGACAACATTGAGGTCCCAAACCACAGGAGGCGATTTGAGAGAAGGCTTGACATTGAAAAGTCCTTTCATGAATCTGGAAACCACCGGAGGAGCAGAGAGGGGTTTCCCTTCGACAAGCTGATGGAAAGCTGCAATTGCACTGAGATGGACTCAGATCGATGTAGACTTGAGGCCAGAAGTTGATAAGTGCAAAAGATAATCCAAAACAGAAGATAAGGAGAAATGCTGGGGCTCTTTATCATGAGAAAAACACCATGTAGAAAATCTAGTCCATTTTTAGTGATATCATTGTCTAGTGGTAGGTTTCCTAGAAGCCTCCAAAATATCTCTGACAGGTTGAGAAAACTGCAGAGGAGTCATATGAAGAGGAACCAAGCTGTCAGGTGTAGAGACTGCAGGTTGGGATGAAGCAGAGATCCCTGACTCTGTGTAAGCAGAGATGGAAAAACTGGTAGAAGATATGGCTCCCTGCTGCTGAGTTGAAGTAGAATGGAGTACCAAGGTTGTCTCGGCCACCGAGGAGCAATCAGAATCATGGTGGCATGATCATTCTTTAACTTGACCAGTCTTGAGAATGAGAGGGAATGGAGGGAATGCATAGAGGAAGAGATTTGTCCATTCCAGGAGAAAAGCATCTGCCTCAAGGCGATGAGGAGAGTATATCCTGGAGCAGAACTGAGGCAGTTTGTAGTTGTGGAGAGCTGCAAAGAGGTCTATCTGAGGTGTTCCCCACTGTGAAAAAATGTGATGAAGAGGCAAGGAATGGAGTGTCCATTCGCGAGGTTGCAGAAGACAACAAGTTGTCCGCCAAGCAATTTTTCGCCCCTTGGATATAGACAGCTTTGAGAAAGGTGTTGTGGCGGATTGCCCAGTCCCAAACCTTCAGAGCTTCTTGACAAAGGGAGGCAGATCCCGTCCCTCCCCGTTTGTTGACATAATACATGGCGACTTGGTTGTCCGACTGAATGAGGACTACCTGGTCGCGAAGATGTTGGAAAGCGTTGAGAGCCTTGAGGATCTCTCTGAGTTCCAATAGATTGATATGACACCGATGATCCGTACTGGTCCAGTGGCCTTGGGTACGGAGACCATCAAGATGAGCGCCCCAAGCGTAGGTCGAAGAATCTGTCGTGAAGACCTTCTGATGGGGGGGGCGTTTGAAAAAGCAAGCCTCTGGAGAGATTGGAAGAGAGTATCCACCAATGGAGAGACTGCTTCAATGAAGGAGTGACTGTTATGTGTCGAGAAAGTGGGTCGCAAACCTGCGTCCATTGAGATGCCAGGGTCCACTGAGGAATTCTGAGGTGAAGTCTGGCAAAAGGAGTCACGTGTACTGTGGAGGCCATGTGACCCAGAAGTACCATCATGTGTCTCGCTGAGATGGAAGAGCGGGAAGACACTGTATGACAGAGTTGAATAAGAGCTTCCAGACGTTGTTGTGGAAGGAATGCTCCGAGTTGGATAGTATCCAGAACAGCTCCGATGAATTGTAGATTCTGTGAGGGATGAAGATGGGATTTGGGAAAGTTGATTTCGAATCCCAAACTTTGTAGGAACCAGGTAGTCCATTGGGTCGCTACAATAACCCCCTGAGATGTTGAATCTTTGATGAGCCAGTTGTTGAGGTAGGGAAATACTTGAAGACCATGGTTCCTTAGAGCTGCTGCTACCACAACCAGGCACTGGGTGAACACTCAGAGAGGAAGCCAGGCCGAAGGTCAGCACTCTGTATTAATAATACAGATTCCCCACCCGAAATATGAGGTATTGACGGGAGGCCGGATGAATGGGAATGTGAGTGTAGGCCTCCTTGAGATCCAGAGAGCACAACCAGTCATTCTGCTCAAGAAGGGGATAAAGGGATGCCAGGGACAGCATTCAAAATTTTTCTTTGACCATAAATTTGTTGAGAGCCACCATGATTCTGAATGGGCCGCAGGTCGCCCGTCTTCTTCGGAACAAGGAAGTAACGGGAGTAAAAACCCCTGTTCTGCTGGTCCAGAGGAACTGGTTTGATGGCATGAAGACGAAGCAGAGCTTGAGCTTCCTGAAGAAGAAGGGCGGTCTGGGAAGGATTGGAAGGATACTCTCTTGGAGGAAGCTCTGGTGGAACCTGAGTGAAATGAAGAGAGTATCCTTCCCTGATGATGGTAAGCACCCAGAGGTCGGATGTAATAGTCATCCATTGATGGTAAAAATGATGGAGATGACCTCCTATAGGGGGAAAAGAAGGCAGAGTCAGAACGGTGGAGGTTATGCTCTGTTTTAAACAGTCAAAAAGGCTGAGTAGCCTTAGGTGCAGCAGAAGGTTGAGGTTTTTGTTGCTTCTGAGGCTTCTGTTTCTTAAGAGGAGGGCAATTGTAAGGAGCCATCCTCGGAGCAAAACGCCGTTGATAGATAGGAGCAGAGCGTGTAGGTTTGGCAGGAGCTGGCTTTGGCTTAGGTCTGACAATAGAAGCAAAGAATTTTTCATGTTCAGACAATTTCTTGATGGCTGCCTCGATAGATTCATCAAAGAGGTCATTGCCTGCACAAGGAATATTAGCTAAGCGATCCTGAAGATTAGGGTCCATGTCAATGGTACGAAGCCAGGCAAGGCGACGCATGGCTACAGAGCAAGCAGCTGCCTGTGCAGACAACTTGAAGGCATCAAAAGATGACTGGAGGAGATGTAATCGGAGTTGTGATAAAGAAGCAAGGACTTCTTGAAATTCAAAGTGCTTTTGAGTATCCAAATAAGTCAAGAATTTTGGTAATAGAGAAATGAGGAACTCAAAATAAGTAATAAAATGAAAATTATAATTGAGGACTTTAGAGGACATCATGGCATTTTGATAAATGCGACGTCCGAATTTGTCCATAGTTTTCCCTTCCCTTCCAGGAGGAACGGTGGCATAAACCTTGGAAGGATGGGACCTCTTCAAGGAGGACTCGACTAGCAGGGACTGATGAGATAGCACAGTTACTTACCGTAACAGGTGTTATCCAGGGACAGCAGGCAGATATTCTTAACGTATGGGTGACGTCACCGACGGAGCCCCGGTACGGACCTTTTTAACTAGAAAGTTCTAGTTGGCCGCACTTGCGCGAGTGCCTTCCCGCCCGACGGAGGAGTGCGTGGTCCCCAGTTAAGATAAGCCAGCTAAGAAGCCAACCCGGGGAGGAGGGTGGGACGTAAGAATATCTGCCTGCTGTCCCTGGATAACACCTGTTACGGTAAGTAACTGTGCTTTATCCCAGGACAAGCAGACAGCATATTCTTAACGTATGGGTGACCTCCAAGCTAACAGAGAGGGAGGAGGGATGGTTGGCCATTAGGAAAATAAATTTTGTAACACAGATTGGCCGAAGAGTCCATCCCGTCTGGAGAAGGCATCCAGACAGTAGTGAGTAGTGAACGTGTGAACTGAGGACCAAGTGGCAGCCTTGCAGATTTCCTCGATAGGTGTGGAGCGGAGGAAAGCCACAGAAGCAGCCATAGCTCTGACCCTGTGGGCCGTGACAGCACCTTCCAGTGAGAGACCGGCCCGAGCATAACAGAACGCAATGCAGGCAGCAAGCCAGTTGGAAAGCGTCCGTTTAGAGACAGGACGACCTAGACGGTTAGGATCGAAGGTCAGAAAGAGCTGAGGAGACGAGCGGTGAGCCCTGGTATGAACAAGGTAGTATGCAAGGGCACACTTACAATCCAGCGAGTGTAACGCCTGTTCCCCAGGATGGGAATGGGGCTTAGGGAAGAAAACAGGCAATACAATGGACTGGTTGAAGTGGAAGTCCGAGACCACCTTAGGCAGAAATTTAGGATGGGTACGCAGAACCACCCTGTCATGGTGAAAAACAGTGAAAGGTGGGTCGGCAACCAGTGCATGCAGCTCACTAACCCTCCTGGCAGAGGTGATGGCAATGAGGAAAAGCACCTTCCACGTAAGAAATTTGAGTGAAGTTGTGGCAAGAGGCTCAAATGGAGGTTTCATGAGGGCTGATAGAACCACATTCAGGTCCCAGACGACTGGAGGAGGGTTAGGTGGTGGTTTGACATTGAAGAGGCCTCTCATGAACCAGGAAACCAGGGGATGAGCCGTAAGAGGTTTTCCGAGGATAGGCTCATGAAACGCCGTGATGGCACCGAGGTGGACTCTGATTGAGGTCGACTTGAGGCCAGCGTCGGAGAGAGAGAGCAAATAGTCCAGTACAGTTTCCACCGCCAGTGAGGTGGGATTGTGATGATGAAGGAGACACCAAGAGGAGAACCGGGTCCACTTCTGATGGTAACATTGGAGGGTGGCCGGTTTCCTGGAAGCATCCAAAATACGACGGACAGGCTGAGACAGATTCTCTGGAGAGGTCAGCCCAAGAGAAACCAAGCTGTCAGGTGGAGCGAGGACAGATTGGGATGTAGTAGAGACTGATGCTGCTGTGTAAGTAGAGTAGGAAACACAGGAAGAGGAATGGGCTCCCTGGAGTTGAGCTGAAGCGAGGCCACCGAGGGGTGATGAGAATCATGGTGGCTCTGTCCCTGCGGAGTTTGAAGAGCATCCGCAACATCAGAGGTAGGGGAGGAAAGGCATAGAGGAACCGATCCGTCCAGTCGAGCAGGAATGCATCCGGGGCCAGACGATGAGGAGAGAAGAGTCTGGAACAGAACTGGGGCAGCTGATGGTTGTGAGGAGCTGCAAAGAGGTCCACCTGAGGAGTGCCCCAGAGAGCAAAGATGGAGTGGAGTGTGGGAGGATCCAGGGTCCACTCGTGAGGTTGAAGGATGCGGCTGAGATTGTCGGCCAGGGAGTTCTGTTCGCCCTGGATATAGACAGCCTTGAGGAAGAGACTGTGGGCCGTGGCCCAGGTCCAGATGCGGATGGCCTCCTGACAGAGGAGGGGAGATCCGGTGCCGCCTTGCTTGTTTATGTAGTACATGGCGACTTGGTTGTTTGTGCACAGGAGAAGAACCTAAGGGTAGAGAAGGTGCTGGAAGGCCTTGAGAGCATAGAACATGGCCTGAGTTCGAGGAAGTTGATGTAATGTTGATGCTCCTGAGGGGTCCAGAGTCCCTGGGTGCGAAGATCTCCCAGGTGAGTGCCCCATGCATAGGGGGAGGCATCTGTGGTTATGATCATGGAGTGAGGGGGTAGATGAAAGAGTAGACCCCTGGAAAGATTGGAGGAGTTCAACCACCATTGAAGAGATTGCCGAAGAGACGATGTCACAGAGATGGGATGAGACGGCTTAGATGAAGGAGGAGGTTTGGCAGGTTGAGCCTGTGGGCGAGCCTGAGTCTGATGTTGGTGGCGAGGACGGCGAGACTGTTGTTGAGGCGGATTGAGAGGTCTGGCCGAGAACCTACGCTGGTAAGAAGACTGTTGTCTGTAGGGACGAGCAGGTGGAGTCTTCTTTTTAGGTTTGATCAGAGTGTCCCACCTGGTCTCATGTGCTGAGAGTTTCTGGGTTGTTGAGTCCAGGGACTCTCCGAAGAGTTCATCGCCCAGACAAGGCGCGTTAGCCAGGCGGTCCTGGTGGTTAATGTCTAGGTCAGAGACTCTCAGCCATGCCAAACGGCGCATGGCCACCGCCATGGCAGAGGCGCGAGAGGTCAGCTCAAATGAGTCGTAGATGGAGCGAACCATAAATTTCCTGAGTTGGAGGAGGCTGGAAATTTGTTGCTGGAACAGAGGGACCTTACGTTCAGGAAGATATTTCTGTAAGGAGGAGAGCTGTTGCACCAGATGCTTCATGTAGAAGGAGAAGTGGAAGGTGTAGTTGTTGGCTCTATTGGCTAGCATGGAATTTTGGAAAAGGCGCTTACCAAATTTATCCATGGTTTTTCCCTCTCTGCCAGGAGGGGTGGAGGCATATACACTGGAACCCTGAGATTTTTTCAAAGTAGATTCCACCAGGAGGGACTCGTGGGGCAATTGAGGTTTGTCAAACCCTGGGATTGGGATAACCCGGTACAAGCTATCCAATTTACGAGGGGCTCCGGGAACAGTGAGGGGAGTCTCCCAGTTCTTATAGAAAGTTTCCCGTAAGATGTCGTGGACGGGCAACTTTAGAAATTCCTTGGGAGGTTGCTCAAAGTCTAGGGCATCGAGGAAAGCCTGAGACTTCTTAGAGTCGGACTCTAAGGGGATGGAAAGAGCTGCTGACATTTCCCTAAGGAATTTAGAGAAAGAGGATTGCTCTGGTTTGGAGGCGGTGTCGGTCATGGAGGGTTCTTCGTCGGTTGACGAAGCGTCCTCTTCGGTACCGTGAGGGGAGTCTTCCCACAAGTCTGGGTCCCTAACGTCGGGGTGCGTACGTTTGGACATCGACGTGGAGGGCTCGGCATGGCGGGTCTTTGAGAGAGATTTGCCTGAGCGCACCGAGGCGGTACCGGGTGAGGAAGACCAATGTCGTTCCTGGGACCGGACAGGGTCGGCAGTAGCACGGGTATGCACCGTAGGTGTTTCGGCCAAGAGCACCGGCATGGAGGTATTAGTCGGTACCGAGGGGGTCGACACCGATGGGACAGTGCGAGGCTCGGACCGGTCCTGTACCGGAAGGTGCGGTGCCAGCAACAGTTGTTGGAGTTGTTGTTGCAGCTGCTCCTGTAACTGTGTTTGGAGTATGGCTGCGATGCAGTCATCCAGGGGAGGCACCGGTACCGCTTTTTTCTTCTTCGGTACCATAGGTGCCACTCTACGCTCCGGCGATGAGGAGGCTGATGATGAGGCACTCACCGAGATCGGAGCGGAGCGTTTGCGGGGCCGGTGCGGCGCCGGAATGGCCGGTGTCGCAACCGTGGCAGGAGGGCACTCGAGGGAAGTGGAAGGCTTCTTAGCCGGCTTACCTGGGCCCAACGACCCCGAGGAAGGGTCCAGTGGTGTCGACGTCGTCGGTGCCGACTTTTGGGGTGCCGTCGACGTCGCGGCAGGTTCCATGGCAGATCCGGTACCAAACAAAATATTTTGCTGGATCTGCCTATTTTTCAAAGTGCGCTTTTTAAGCGTAGCACAGCGGGTGCAGGTGTCAGCCCGATGCTCTGGACCCAGGCACTGGAGGCACCAATTGTGCGGGTCTGTGAGAGAGATCGGGGGTGCACACCGCTGGCACTTCTTAAAACCCGGTTGAGGGGGCATGAAGGGAAACACGGCCTCCGCAAAATCAAAGCCGGAGGCCTGTATGGTGACAACAGGCCCCGCCAGGGCCGGCTCGAAAAAATAAAGAAAACTCGATGAGTTTTTTTTTTTTTTAAGGAAAAATAAAGTAATCCAAAGGGAAAAAAAGAAGAAATTCGGAAAAAAATACGCAAGCGGGAAGGCAAACTAATGATTTCAACGGCCGTTGAAAAACATGTGACTTCTTCGCTCCGCGGAAACGAAGAAACTGGGGACTACGCACTCCTCCGTCGGGCGGGAAGGCACTCGCGCATGCGCGGTGCGGCCAACTAGAACTTTCTAGTTAAAAAGGTCCGTACCGGGGCTCCGTCGGTGACATCACCCATACGTTAAGAATATGCTGCCTGCTTGTCCTGGGATAAAACTGTGAGTTGTCAAACCCTTTGCGATGTACAGTTTTATACCTAGAGTCCAATTTGCCTGGAACAGCCAGTATGGTATGGCAGGGGTCTCAAAGTCCCTCCTTGAGGGCCGTAATCCAGTCGGGTTTTCATGATTTCCCCAATGAATATGCTTGAGATCTATGTGCATGCACTGCTTTCAATGCATATTCATTGGGGAAATCCTGAAAACCCGACTGAATTGTGGCCCTCAAGGAGGGACTTTGAGATCCCTGGTATAAGGGGTCTCCAGGCATCGACCAAAAGTCTGAGACAAAAGCTTGTGAAGAGGAAGGTTGAGGGAGATGCATGATTTCGAGGTATTCCTTAGAGTATTTGGAACCAGCATCTAATTGAAGATCCAAATCAACAGCCATCTGACAAAGAAAAGATGAGAAAGATAGCTGATCCGCCAATGCTTTGCTCGTGAGGAAACAGGGGAAGATACAGCAGGTGTCGTCGAAGAGAGAGCCGCTGCAAACGATGAAGGTCTGATGAGGCTCGAGGTGGAAGCAGTAGAAGCAGGAGGAATCTCGGTCGAAGGTGAGGCCGAGGGCCCCTTCGATGTTAAGGGATCGGAGGAAGAATCCATCCCGAACAGCTTCTCCACCAAAAGATGATGACGTTTAAGGGCTTGAGATTGAAGAGTAGCACAGCACTCGCACGACTTCGGGTGATGTTCCGGCCCAAGGCACTTGAGGTACCGACGGTGTGGGTCCGTAAGGGAAATCGCACGCTGGCACTGGCTACACTTCTTGAAGCCCGTGACAGGCCGGGACATAGAAGGAAAAACAGCTGCCGCAAGATCGAAGTCCTTGGGCTGCGGCCGAGCGGCCTGCCCCGGCAGACGGACAGAAGATTGAAAATTATTTATTTTATTTCTAGTTTAAAAAAAAAACAACAAAGAACAGCGATTTGTGAAGAAAAAAATACAAACCGTGGTTCAGAGAAGGCACGAAGTAACGAAGTTAAACACAGAGAGTCAAAGACGGACTTCTCGGCTCCGCGGAAAAATGAGAACTGAGGAGATGTGCCCTACGCTGGGCGGGAAGGCACTCGTGCATGTGCGGTGTGGTCAACTCGAAACTTTGAGTTTTCTTCAAGCAAGTTTGCTTGCAAGCTTCCGCATCCAGGCTCCACTGATGACGTCACCCATGTGTGAGAATAGCTGCCTGCTTGTCCTGGGATAAGATGGAAATTTGATAGGTAGCTGAAAAGTGAAAAATAGGAGAAGGGTAAGAAGAGAGGCAGAAAAGATCTAAAAAGGAATAATCAATATATCTGAGGCAGGAGTAGTGAGGGAATAGATCAAAAGTAGAAAAGACAAATGGATAGCAGCTATTTGAAGGAGAATTAGCAGAAACAGGAAAGCAGAAAAAAGAAACTAGAACCAACATGATGGAAAAATAAAACTTCCAGAAACAAAGGTAGAAGAAAAACATTTTATTTTAAATGTTTTAAATGAAATATGGATAACAATTAGCAACAATATTGTTTAAATTTTGACAAATAATCTCACAGAATTTGCTAATTTTGTGCGCAGAATTTCGCCAGGAGTACTTTATACTCCTTCGCATACATCACCTTCCCTTGCTCCCCAATCTAGCAGGACCTAGATAAAAGATGGAGTATCCAGATGGATTCAAGTGCCCTGAAGCTTGAGTTGAAAACCCAAGTATAGCAATAGTAAAAATAAGTATAGGGTTCTTAAGCCACTCAGATTTTCAAGATATTCACACTGAATATGCATGAAATAAATTTGCACCTGATTGGCTATGTGTGTGTCCGCTAGAATAAGTGTACAAAGAATGTGAGATTAACTAAGTCAGCCATTTCCAATCCAGTCCTTTCGGCATTCCTAGCCCCCTTGTGTTTTCAGGATATCCACAATGAATATTTCATGCATATTCATTGTGGATATCCTGAAAACCTGATAGGACTAGGTGTCTCAAAGACTGGGTTGTTGAATGGCTGGACTAAGTGGATGAGTGAATGAATGAATGAATGAATATGCATATGTTGGTAGATAAACCTTACACAAGCAACAGGGTTACATATCATAACTGAACAAAACAGCAATATCAAACTATCTAATAAGAAGTTGCATTCCTTATGGGACAGAGTCAGCCAGTACAGTTCCCAGATAAATTAAAACACCTGACACTCGGGACTGACAACATGGCCCACAGAGTGACTTTCTATTAGCGCCAAATCAAACAAAAAAATGGTGCCATTTTCCCCCTGGGTGGCATGCTTTTCTCTCCAATAGAGTAATTTTTTTCTCCCTGTACCTACACCTTATGTAAAAAATATTTCTGTTCCTCTCATAGCAAAGAAACATTCTGCTCCCTCTACTTCAGTTTTTTTAAAAGCACCACTAGTAATTTCCTCCACCTCTTCTCTTACCCCCACCCCCACCCCCACCCCCAATTTCCCATTAGTCACTAAGCTGTACCATAAAAACAGAAACAAAGTAGGCTACTGCCAAGGATCACCAGCTTATGGAACAGGCATTCTGCAAGAGGCATTGCACACAGATCTGGGCGGGAGGCAAGGAAGGATGACTAGTCCCCTATGTCAACTCCTGCTAGCCAATGGGCTATGTTGATGGTGCATCTGGGAACAGCTGCCCATCCAGACCATCCTAGAGTCAGATAGAAAGGCAAATTACATGGACAAAAACCATGGGAGGAGAAACCGGAGACAAACCTGAGGGTGGGGAGCACAAACTGAACATGTGAGCTTATATGGCACATTCAGCCAATAGATCTAAGCAGTATAAAACAAACAAACCAAAAAATACATAAGCAGAGAAACTCACCACAGGGTTCTTAAAAAATTCATATTTTGCATAATTCTTCCTAAATAAAAATTTACTTTCACTTCCCATCATGGACTGAGCTTGGACCACCGATTCATGGTCTTCCAAACACCTTTCTGTAAGGGGAAGAACAAAAAACACCCCTCAGACATTTTAGTTTGAAAATGAGCTAAAAATTAAAGCAAAACTCTCTAAGCTCTTCATCCATTTAGACAAGTTTGAAGTGCAGTGCCAAGAGTTTTCTAGCAAAACCTGCCTGAACACAGACACAATAAAACACCATCCTACTAAATTTGCAAGCTCTGCCGTGACCTTGGAAAGCGATCAAGTGCTGATATTCAACCTGCTGCAGAACACACTTAATCTCAGCAGGAAAGAGCATGTAGAGGGAATGATATCAAAAGTTTCATTCCCACATCTAAGCCTTTAATTCATACTTACTCCTGGGTCTGCCTTTAATGACAGACACCATAGATGTTTTAAAAACATAACGTACTATAGAATGAAAACCTCTGGGTCTCCGTTTGAACATGCTCTGTGGCAATATACCCACAAGAAATCTAGAAGGCATTTTGGTGAATTGGTCAGTTTGATTCTTCCCGGACATAACATGTTATTAGCCACTAAAACAGCCTGAAGCACACATTGAGACATTCTCCTTTATGCTGCATAAGATACCCACTGGTTAGCATAGTATATCATAATATAACACAGTGTTGCTCAATTTCTTCAAGTCAAGTACCCCCTAAGTCTAGCAAATATTAACTAAGAACCCCTGACCACCCAAGCTCTGCTCCAGACCCCGCCACCATTACTAATTGTAACACAATTTCTTCGATTATTTTTTCATATACACACAATATACATCTCTCCTTCCTTTCCCATCTTCCCACAGTCTGGCATCTCTCCTTCTCGCAGTCTGGCATCTCTCTCTCCCCTCCTTCCCTTCCATTCCCTGGTATGGCACCCCTCCCTTCCTTGAGTAATCTCTCCTCCCCAGTGTGATATTTCTCTCTCCCTTCCTCCTTTCTGCCCCTTGCAGTCAAAACAAATCTCCCTCCCTTCCTCCATTATGGCCTCCTCCCAGTCCAACATTTCTCTCTCCAACAATCCAGCATTTCATTCTCTCTGCCTCCTGCACACTTCCTCTCCTCTGGTTCTCATTCCCTCCCCCAACCAACATTTCTCTCTCTCCCTCTATGAGTCCAACTTTTCACTCTCTGCCCCTCCCCCCGAGTGTGACATTTCTCCTTTCTGCCTTCCCCATCCAACATCTCTCCCTCCATGAGTTCAACACTTTCTGCCTCCTACATGGTTTCTCCCCGCTCCTTCCCTTGTGTGACATTCCTCATTCCCACCCCAACCCCAGTCTCTCTCTCCTCCCATCGCCTCCACTCCATGTCCATTTCTCTCTCTCATCACTCACCCCTCCTGCAGCAATTTTCCTTCCTTCCATCCCTACCTCCAACCCCACTCACAACTAATATGCTTTCTCCCCATGAATCATCTCACCCTTTCCTCCAGCATACAACACCTCCCCCTTCCCTCTCCTTCAAGTCTAGTAACATCTTTCCCTTCCCCTTTTACCAGGTCCAGCAGCACCTTTTCTCCCTTTCCTTTCCCTCCTCCCCTGTCCAGCAGCACATCTCCCTCTCCCATCCCAATGTCCAACAATACCTCTCCTCCCCCTAGTAGTAGGTCACTGTGTACTTTTAACTTCCCCACACAGCTGCCTCTAGCGTTAGTTTAGCGCAGTTCCATCAGGTAGCTTTGGGGCCTTTGCTAGGGTGGCCTGCCTCCGATAATACAGCTTCCTCTTTCGTCGGACCCCCAAAACTCTATGCTAGACTGCTAGTAATTCTCTGATATTTCAGGTGGTGGGCAAGGACAGGAATTCACTAAATTATAAAATTAAAAGCCAGCAGCAATAAGACTACTATCTCACTACAATTAAAATTGGCAATGGTAATGAATTTGATATACCATCTTTCTGTGGTACAAAACAAGTGGTTTACATATATTATATGGAGGACCTGTGATTCCAGAGGAAATTCTAGTCAATGGCGTAGTAAACGGGGGCCGTGGACCGTCCTGGCCACCATCTTGGAGGGGGCGCTGGCACCTCTCCGCTCCCCAAGGCACGCTCACGCCATCCCATCCCCGCTCCCGGTACCTCTTTAAATCTTCGCAAACGCAAGCAACTACTCTGGCCTGCTACTCGTGTTGGCCTGGATCTCTTTGAAATCACTTTCGTGTTGTGGGGCCAGGAAGTGACAGCAGAGGGAAAGCCACCCATGGGATATTCATGTGGGATCTCTGATGAGGTAAGGGCAGGAGGTTGGGGGAAGGGTCACTGGAGTGGGCAGACTTGGTGGGCTTTGGCCCTTTTCTGCCGTCATTTTTCTATGTTTCTATGTTTCTATGTTTACTATTTAATGCCTACCCACAAAGTACACACTATTAAAAATTGTCACCTACTTACAGAATTAGTCAAATAAATATGTGGCATCACTACCTACGTACTCTATATTGTATGAGTGATTAAAGAAGATCTGACAAATTTGATACAAAATCACTCTTCAATATTCAGGTGTTACTTTTCTCAAGATCATATCAACTTGTAATGGAAAAATATGCTCAGAAACAGAGGCAAAAACAAGGGGCGAACCCCAAAAATATCGCTTCACTACCCAATTATCGCACATTAAATATATTTCAATTGATATAAAAAATATTCAATATGCTGTGTTCTCGCAGTCTATCACATTCTCATGGAGTCAAAAATTCAAAATAACAAGCTTATGTTAAATTGCAGGTTCTGACGTGGCCCGTTTCGATTCTGCGTCAGGGAACCAATTGGTAGATTCAAAAAGTTTTTTCTAAGGTGGTGCTGTCAAATTGATATGATCTTTGAGAAAAGTAACACCTGAATATTGAAGAGTGATTTTCTATCAAATTTGTCAGATCTACTTACAGAATAGCATGTATCTGGACTGTTGTGTTCATATATGCATGGGCATTGGAACAGGGGTGGCCATAAGGGCCAAACACCCCCAATTGGTGTTTGGTGAAAAGAGATGGCTCTCCTGCCTCCCCCATCCACTTCCTCCACGGCCGCTCTCATTTTAAATCTTCGGGCAGCGGCAACAAGTGGAGCCTGCTGCCGTCAGCATGTCCCAGAAGTCTTCATTCTGCAGCTTCCAGCTGCTTCAGAATGAAGACTTCCAGGGCACCCAGAACAAACAAAAGGGGAGAACCAACAGAGTCTGCAGTAAAGGATGTGAAACCAAAACAAGGAAAACTGCAGAAACACATACAATGATGCAGGCTAAATTTATTATATCAAATAATTGAGTACGGTTAATAATACCACCTTAAAAACAAACCAAGGGCCCGACACGATCCGTGTTTTGGTTAACACGCCTTCATCAGGGGTCCCAGGTCGATAGGGGATCAAATGAAACCGCAAACAAAAAAAACTGTAGCCTGTGCAAAAGCAAATACCGAAGAACAAGCTATGTGTGAACTCCTACGTAGCAAGAATGAAGACTTCCAGGGCACACCACCGGCAGCAGGCTCACTCGTCGCCACTGCCCAAAGATTTAAAATGAAAGCAGCCGGGAGGAGGTAGGTGGGGATGGCGGGAGCCAGAAAGAGAGGTCTAGTGCAGAACTTTTGCCCCCCCCCAAAAAAAAATAAAAAATATTCCGCTGCCTATGCACATTGGGACCTCTTCATTGCTTGAAGTTGTGGATTATCTTGTTGAAAGTCTGCATCATGAACATCAGTCTCCACTGCGTCTTTTATTTTGGACATACGTGACTGCAGGAATTTACCTCCCAGAACAGCCAAATTTATCCACTGGAAAAGGGGCATGATTTGAGGTAGATGGCATGCAATTTATATAACTGATAGCACAATTCAGCTACTGAGATGGTAATTCTACAACTGGATGTCTCCGTTTAGGTGCCCCGAGGGCATACTTTAGGAACCTTTTCTATAAAGGAACTTGGACACCCATGTTCTATTATAGAATATCATCATAACCCAGTTTTGTAACCTGTTCTGAGTTCTTTGGGGACAATGGGATGGAAAACAAATAAAATAAATAAATATTGGCACACCTAGCATTTACATGCCCACAGTTACAATATTTTGTAAGTTATTAAAGTTAAAACAGGAGCCCTTCCTATATCCCCACCCAAGCTCTGTCCTTTTGGATGCCTCACTTTCAAATACTTGCTTAACACTCACATAGGAGTGATTTAACTAAGCTGATTCTGGTACTATACAGAATCGCCTAACCACCCTGATTCTCTAACTGGTGTCCATGTCACAGACGACGTTTAGAGAATCGCGTTGCTGCTGAACTGATCCTAGCACGGGAATCTCCCTGCCAAGATCAACTGAGCGGCAGCAGCAGGAAACCCCTGAACCCTACCGCAAATCGGCTGGCAGGAGGGATGACCACTCTCTCCCTCCGTCACCCCTGAAACCCCCTCCCCCTCCCCCACTGTCCGCAGTATGGGATTCGAGGGTGGTTGTGGGAGAGTTTGGGAATCCCTCCTGCCATGGATTCAGGTAGGGGGGGGGATGATGGTGGAAGGGAATAGGCATCCCTTCTGCCAGCTGACTTGCAGTGGACTTCAGGGGTTCACTGTCACTCGCTGATCGCGGCAGGGAGACTTCCTTACCATGATCAATTTAGTGGCTGCGTCTATTTGAAATATAGGCCAGCATTTCAATGGCCTACATTTCAGGGACCTATTGTCGCCCTAGGGAGATGCCTAAAGCCACTTCCGGGTGCCTTGGGCAAGCTTAAGCGTCTATAAGTGCCTCCTTACACTCGCAACAGGCGTCTATTATGTAGGCGGCCTGCCTCAGGTTGTTTTTTTGTTTGTTTGTTTTTTTGTTTTTGTTAGAAAACATGCATCCCAATTAGCTGGCTAGATAGCGGTAGGACGCCTTCCGCCGCTTACAATCGGGATGCCCTTTATAGTTGGCCCTGTGTGCTTACCACTAGTGCTGCCCGATTCACCGATTAACTTCAGATGAATCGATTCGAATCAATTACAAAAAAAAAAAAATTGGCCTCTCAATTCGGTAACTGACCCTCCCCCTCACCCCCTAAAGCAGGAGCGGCAGCACTGCCTCTTGCTAGCCAGCCACTGCCACACCTGCATTAGAGGCCGAGGGGAGAGAATCAGTCAGAAAGTGCTGGTGTCCGACTTCCCCCCTGGCCTCCCGCGTACTCATTTATCTAATATCAGCAGCATGCAGAGAAGATCGCTGGTGCTAGCGATCTTTGCAAGATGCCATAGGTCTTCGGAGCTGTTTCCTCTACCACAATCCTGCCTCTGATGTCAGAGGAGGGGGCGGGACCGCAGCAGAGGAAACAGCTCCGAAGACCTATGGCAGCTTGCAAAGATCACTAGCACTGACGATCTTCTCTGCAGGCTGCTGATATTAGGTAAATGGATGAGCGGGAGGTCAGGGGGAACATGCAGGCCTTCTGGGGGTGGTGGAGTGCACAGTCCTTCGGGAGTTGGTGCAGTCCTTCAGGGGGGACAAGCAGGCTTTCAAGGGTGGGGTGCAGGCCTTCAGGGGTGGTGGCAGAGGCCTTCAGGGATGGTGGCACAAGCATTCAGGGGTGAGGTGCCCTGGTGTAGAAGTACACGGAGGGAGGGAGGGAGGGAAGGGGGGGTCAAAGAAACGTGCATATGCCGGACTTTGGAGGGGAAGAAATAATGGGTCTAAAAACAGAGGAGAGGGAGAGAGATGTTGGACAATGGGATTTAGGGAGGGATGGAACAGAAAGGTAGAGAAGTAGAAATACTGGATAGGAGGGTAGTTGGGAAAAGAAAGGGAGAGATGGTGGACCCTGGGGTGGTGGGGAAGGAGGGAGAGATGCTGAATGAAAGGGTAGTTGAGAAAAGGTGAATCTGTGGATGGAGACGAAAAAAAGGACAGATGCCAGACTCTCGGGGGAGGGAAGGGAAACGGAAGGGGAGGACAGAGATAGAAGATGGATGGTTAGCACGGAGAAAGAAGAAAGGAGACCCTGGCAAGCAAGTTATCAGAAGACAACCAGAGCCTGGGCTCAACAAGATTTGAATAATGACCAGATAACAAAAGGTAGAAAAAATAAATTTTATTTTCTGTTTTGTGATTACAATATGTCAGATTTGAAATGTGTATCCTGCTAGAGCTGGTGTTAGAATGCAAACGTGAGCTAGGATTTAACAGAGAGAAGAAAAGTCTTTTTTGTATGTTTATTTTGTTTACACTACAGTGCCAGTGTGGTTAGGAGAAGGCAAAGGGGGTGAAGAGGCTATAAAATAAATCCACCAGAATGTTGGAAAAACAAACAAACAAACAAACAAAAAACTACCCAATTTGGGAAGGAAAATCAAATCGAATCAAAAAAGAAAAAAAATCAATTTAATAGGCTGAATCGAATTGAAATTTTTTTTCTGAATCAGGAAGCACTACTTACCACAGCTTAAAATGGCATACCACTGGTAACACTGAGAAATCCCATGGTAAGTTACAAATGTGCATGCACTGTTAGGTGCCATCGACTTGATGAATTACAGATCTAAAAAGAAATCGGTTTTGTGCTAGTCCGTTAAGCTCCTCCAGTGTCATCAACATGGTTGTTTTCAATGTGTCCAGCCATCTGATTGCAAGTTGCCCTTTTCGCCTGGTTCCTTTCATCTTCCCAAACATGTCCTTTTCCACTGATCTCTCTCTTCTGACAGTGTGACAAAAGACAGTTGTAACTCCATTTGGGCTTCTAGTGACATAGTTAGTTTGATCTCTTCCAGAATTGATTTGTTAATTCTTCTGGTGGTCCACGGCATTCATAAAATCCTTCTCTAGCACCAAAGCTTAAATGAGTCAATCTTCTTTCTGTCTTGTTTCCGCAGTGTCCAGTTTTCACATCCATAACTGACTACTGAGAAAATTAGTGTGAAAATTTGTTCGGAGTGTTACTGCCTTGTCTTTGAATACTTTGTTGAAAGTCTTCATTGAAGATCAATCAAGTGCTATTCTGTGGAGTATTTCTTCCTTGCCAGTTACAAGGGGGAAGTCACTGCTTGTCCTGTATTGGTAGCATGGAATATTACTACACCTTGGGTTTTGGCCAGGTACTAGTGACTTGGATTGGCCACTGTGAGAATGGGCTACTGGGCTTGATGGACCATTGGTCTGACCCAGTAAGGCTATTCTTATGTTACTTCTTTGTTTACAAAAGAGCCCAGGAGATTGAAATCCTTTACAACTTCTATTCTATTGTCTGCAAGCTCAAAATCTTCATCATTTTCTGTGTTCATGGTCTTTGTCTTGTTTATGTGCTACCTATGCACTACATTTTTTTTAGTCTGGGAATGAAGAGTGGACATTTCAGCACAACATGTGAACTCTTACCATAAGAACATAAGAAGTTGCCTCCACTGGGTCAGACCAGAGGTCCATCGCGCCCAGCGGTCCGCTCCCGCGGCGGCCCATGAGGTCTATGACCTGTGAAGTGGTTCCTGACCATTTCTCTAACCTACCTCTACTTCTATCTGTACCCCTCAATCCCCTTATCCTTTAGGAACCTATCTAAACCTTCCTTGAACCCCTGTAATATGCTCTGGCCTATCACAACCTCCGGAAGCGCGTTCCATGTGTCAACCACCCTCTGGGTAAAAAAGAACTTCCTAGCATTTGATCTAAACCTGTCCCCTCTCAGTTTCTCCAAGTGACCCCTTGTACTTGTGGTTCCTCACAGTCTGAAGAATCTGTCCCTGTCTACCTTCTCTATGCCCCTCAGGATCTTGAAGGTTTCTATCATGTCTCCTCTAAGTCTCCGCTTTTCCAGGGAGAACAGCCCCAGCATTTTCCACCTGTCAGCGTATGAAAAGTTTTCCATACCTTTTATCAGTTTAGTCGCTCTTCTCTGGACCCCCTCAAGTATTGCCATGTCCTTCTTGAGGTACGGCGACCAGTACTGGACACAGAACTCCAGATGTGGACGCACCATTGCACGATACAGCGGAATGATGACTTCCTTCGTCCTGGTTGTGATACCCTTTTTAATGATACCCAGCATTCTGTTTGCTTTCTTTGAAGCTGTTGCACACTGTGCCGATGCTTTCAATGTTGAGTCCACCATCACCCCCAGATCTCTTTCAAGGTTGCTCACCCCTAGCAATGATCCCCCCATTTTGTATCTGAACATCGGGTTCTTTTTCCCTACATGCATAACCTTTCATTTCTCTATGTTAAAACTCATTTGCCACTTTTTTGCCCACTCTTCCAGTCTCGTTAGGTCCCTTTGCAGGTCTTCACAGTCTTCCGTGGTTCTAACTCTGCTGCAGAGTTTGGTGTCATCAGCAAATTTAATAACCTCACATTTCGTCCCCGTCTCCAGGTCGTTAATAAATATATTGAACAGGAGCGGTCCCAGCACCGACCCCTGTGGAACTCCGCTCGTGACCCATTGCCAGTCTGAGTAATGGCCCTTTACTCCAACTCTCTGTTTCCTGCCTGCCAGCCAGTGTTTGATCCATCGGTGGACATCCCCATGCACCCCGTGGCACCACAGCTTCTTAAGCAGTCGTTCGTGAGGTACCTTGTCGAAGGCTTTTTGGAAGTCAAGGTGGCGGTAAGGACTCATGTGCTAAGTTTTGTTAACAGCCGTGCACTAATAGCAACATTAGCATATGGCCACAAGCCTGGTCCTGGAGGAACCCCAGCCAGTTGGGTTATCAGGATATCCTTAATGAAAATTTGTGAGAAA
Organism: Geotrypetes seraphini; assembly: GCF_902459505.1. NCBI lineage: Eukaryota > Metazoa > Chordata > Amphibia > Gymnophiona > Dermophiidae > Geotrypetes > Geotrypetes seraphini. Next base: position 361,195,232 of record NC_047085.1, read on the forward strand.
GAGTTGCAAGCACTGCCTCCATTGCACGCATATCCCTCTCATGAATCTTCATTAAAGATATCCTGAACACCCAAATGGCTGGGGTGCCTCCAGGACCAGGTTTGGGAACCACTGATCAAGACACTTACATGAATAGGTGCATAAATAAAGGTGCCTAGATTATAGAATTCCTCATTCAAATATACAAAACTGACGTGTATGTATTGATAAAGAAAGAGAAGGTATAACTTTTAAACCTATAGCTGTTATATGTAGAGTTATATATAAATTTCCAGACTTGCACTTACACATATAGGAGGTAGTTTTGCAAACCAATTTTATTTGTTTATATTTCTTGTATACCATTTCTATTCAAAATGGTTTACATTCAGGTATTCTATTTGTCCCTATCTGTCCTGGAGGGCTCACTGACATGTTTAAGTGTGGTAGAGTGGCTAGAGCTACAGCCTCAGCACCTTGAGGTTGTGGGTTCAAATCCCGCTCTATTCCTTGTGACCCTGGGCATGTCACTTAATCCTCCACTGCCCCAGGTACATTAGACAGATTGTGAGCCTACCAGGATAGACAGGGAAAATGCTTGTGTAAACCACTTTGAATGTGGTTGAGTAATGACAAAAAAGGTGGTATACAAGTCCCTATCCCTCCCCCTTTACCATTAAGTGATTTGCCCAAGGTCACAAGGAGCAGCGTGGGGATTGAACCCACAATTTTAACATAAGAACATAAGCATCATCTCTGCTGAGTCAGACCATAGGTCCATCATGCCCAGCAGTCCGCTCTCGCGGCGGCCCCCCAGGTCAATGACCTGTGAGTGATCTATTACTCCAAAGCATTTTGTACTATATAGTAACCCTCTACTTGCACCCCTCAATCCCCTTATCCTTCAGGAGCTCGTCCAATCCCATTTTGAAACCCAAAATCATACTCTGCTCTATCACCTTCCAGGTGTCCATCACCCTCTGAGTGAAGAAGAACTTCTTAGCATTTGTTCTGAACCTATCTCCCTTCAATTTTTTTGATTGCCCTCTAGTTTTTGTTGCCCCTGCCAGTCTGAAGAATCTGTCCCTCTCTACCTTCTCTATACCCTTCATGATCTTGTAAATTTCTATCATAACCACTCTAAGTCTTCGCTTTTCCAGGGAAAAGAGCCCCAGCTTCTCCAGCCTCTCAGCATTTGAAAGGTTTTCCATGCCCTTTGTCATATTTGTTACTCTTCTCTGGACCCTCTCGAGTATCGCCATATCCTTCTTAAAGTACGGCAACCAGTACTGAACGCAGTACTCCAGATGCGGCTGCACCATCGCTCTATACAGCGGGAGGATAACTTCCTTGGTTCTGGTAGTGATACCTTTTTTGATAATGCCCAACATTCTGTTTGCCTTTTGTGAGGCGGCCGCTGCGCATTGTGCCGCCGGTTTCATTGTTTTATCCCTCAAAACCCCCAAGTCCTTTTCTAGGTTGCCTTCCCCCAATATCATCCCTCCCATCGTGTAGTTATACATCGGGTTTCCTTTCCCTATGTGCCTGACTTTACATTTTTCCACATTGAAGCTCATCTTCCATTTATTTGCCCACTTACTCAGCTTGTTCAGGTCCCTTTGAAGTTCTTTACATTCCTCATCAGATCTAACCGTACTGGAGAGTTTTGTATCATCCGCAAATTTTATAACTTCGCACTTGGTCCCTGTTTCCAGGTCATTAATAAATATATTGAACAGGAGTGGTCCCAGCACTGACCCTTGCAGGACGCCACTCGTGACCCCTTTCCAGTCAGAATAATGTCCCTTTAGTCCTACCCTCTGTTTCCTGTCCGCCAGCCAGTTTCTGATCCATCTGTGTATGTCCCCTTCCACCCCGTGGTTCCACAGTTTCCTTAGTAGGCGCTCGTGAGGTACCTTGTCGAAGGCTTTCTGGAAGTCCAGGTATACTATGTCTATGGGGTCACCTTTGTCCAATTGTTCGCTTATCCCCTCAATGAAGTGCAGTAGGTTCGTTTGGCAAGATCTTCCAGTACAGAAACCATGCTGGCTTGTTCTCAGCAGCCTGTTTTTTTCTATATGCTCATTGATACTGTCCTTGATCAATAATTCGGACATCTTCCCCGAAACTGAGGTTAAGCTGACCGGTCTATAATTCCCCGGGTCACCTCTGGATTCCTTCTTGAAGATAGGTGTAACATTCGCTATCCTCCAATCTTCCGGGATTACCCCTGTTTTCAAGGATAGGTTGCAAATCTGCTGAAGTAACTCCGCTATTTCGCCTCTAAGTTCTTTTAGTATTCTCGGGTGGATTCCGCCTGGCCCGGAGATTTTTCAGTTTTTAGTCTATCTGTTTGAGTACGTCTTCGAGGCTTACCTCCATGCACGATAATTTTTCCTCTTGGTCCCCCTTGAAGAATATTTCCGGATCCGGCACATCGGATGTGCCCTCTATCGTGAAGACCGATGAGAAGAACATGTTTAATCTGTCCGCCACCTCCTTTTCCTTCTTTACCACTCCCTTCCTGTCACCCTCATCCAGGGGTCCCACCTCCTCCTTTGCCGGTTGTTTTCCTTTCACATATCGAAAGAATGGTTTGAAACTCCGTGCCTCCTTGGCATGTCTCTCTTCATTCTCTTTCTTTGCCGTTCTGACCACCCGGTGACATTCTTTTTGATGCTTCCTGTGCTCTTTCCAGTTTTCCTCGGTTTTGTCATTCTTCCACGTCCTGAAATATTTTTTCTTGTCTCTTATCATCTTCTTAACTTCATTGGTTAACCATGCTGGGTCTTTTGCTTGACTCTTTCTGCACCCTTTTCTAAATCTGGGTATATACCGGTTTTGCGCTTCGTTCACCGTGTCCTTGAATAAGGTCCAGGCTTGGTCCACTGTTTGTGCCTTTCTGGAGCAGTTCCTGAGTTTTCTCTTTACCATTTGTCTCATGGCATCGTAGTTCCCTTTCCTGAAGTTGAATGTTGTTGCAATGGTTCTCCTCCCCTTTGGTATACTTATTTCCACTTTGAATTTGATCATGTTGTGATCACTGTTCCCTAATGGTCCCCCTACTTCCACTGCTTGGGCAGGTCCTCTCAGCCCTTTGAGGATCAAGTCCAGAATAGCTGTCCCTCTCGTTGGTTCCTTGCCAAACTGGACTTGTATCAAATTACATCATGTACACATGGTGCATTAGATATGTGATTGAAAGCGACTTTTAGAAAGTGTGTTTCAGGGGAGGAGATTGGGTGGATCATGGGTGGAGGCATGATTAATGTGCATATTTTATTAAATGTGTTCTCCACAAACAGTACTTCATAACATATTCATTTATAATTTTTACTTATTCACTGGTCTTCATCTTTTTTATATGGAAAGACACCGAGTTGAATACCTTGGACCCTCAAATAAAATTTACTCTTACATACAATAATCATAGTGTACACTTCTTAGACTTCACCATCATTCGGACACATGACTGTTTAAAAACTACACTGTATCGAAAACCAGTTGAGAGGAACATGCTGTTACAGTTCCACAGCCATCATCCCTATAGATTTAAATTCAATCTATTATTATTAGGATTTTTTATATACCATCTATCAAGGTTATCTAAGCGGTTTTACAATCAGGTACTCAAGCATTTTCCCTATCTGTCCCGGTGGGCTCACAATCTATCTAACGTACCTGGGGGGCAATTCTTGAGACTAAGAAGAATTTGCACAGATGAAGAAGAGTTTGTGAAACAATCAAGAATTTTGGAGACACGCATTCGCCAGAGGGGGTACCCCAGGAAAGCAATATGGAAAGCTTTCCTGAGGGCAAAATATGCCAATCGGGATTTACTGTTAGCCCAAAAGACGCAACCCCAAGTAGAACAGCCTCAGATAGAACAACACACCCAAGAGGATAATAGACTGGTCTGTGTGTTACCATTTTATGATGGGTCGTACAACTTGGTCGTACAATATGAGAAAACACTGGCATGTGTTACAAATTATCCCTGAGCTTTTTGTGGATTTCCCCACGAATGCATATAGTAGAGCTAGCAATCTGGGAGAAAAATTGGCTAAACACAGGTATGATGGCAGTGATATGATACAAGAGCAAGATCAGGACATGGTGCACGCGAAATGTGGAAACTGTAAGTGGTGCACTAATACAATTGAAGGTGGGGAATGGAACCCTCCGGGAAGGGAGATTATAATCCATTCAAGAAGTAGGACAGCATGTAAATCTTGTAATGTAGTATATAGCATTATATGTTCATGCGGTCTGATATACATTGGAAGAACTAAAAGACAGTCCATATTAGACTAAATGAGCATAAATCTCGCATTATGAACAATGTCCTGGAAGCACCGCTTGTACAACATTGGCAGGATAAACAGCATACTTTACAAGACATCCAATGGCGAGTGATAGATCAAGTCAAAGAAGGATGGGAGGGAAGTAACTATGAACGCAAACTAAATTACTGTGAACAGAACTGGATTTTTAGGTTGAATACGGTATACTCGGGAGGTCTAAACCAGGAAATAGAATGGATGTCTCTTATCTGATTCCTGATTCGCTACTGTTGCCCCTGATGTCAGAGAAGTGGGATGTTAAAAAGAGGAACAAAATTTACCTATAAGAAATCAGGATCCTCAATTTACCTATAAGAAATCAGGATCCTCAAAAGAAAGAAGATGAAGGAATACCACAGAAAGAATCCTTGGACGTTTCCACTTTGTTAGAGCAATCAGATAGAGAATTGGCTATTCCAGCCACTCTCTTATTGACTGTGGCTTTGGCCCCAGACAAGGATTGGATTCTTAAACTTTTCTTTAAAAATAGGGCCAAGGACTTTTTGGGGTTTCATATCCAGATATTTCCTGATGTCTCGAGAGAGACTCAGAAGAGAAGAAGGGAATTCTTAATGTTAAAACCAGGAGTGACTCAAATAGGGGGTTTATTTTTTCTTAGGTATCCTTGTAAATGTGTCATAAGATACCGTTCCTTGAAATATGTATTTGTAGATCCAGCTCACTTGACTACTTTCCTTTCTGCGAAACGTCTTGAGTCTGTAGAACCATCTGTACCATTGTGATAATAATAATTAGCTCACTTCTCAGTAGTAGCTTAAGTGATTTTTCTTGTTAAAACGTTTTACTTTAATTTAATTTCTACTCTTATCGTTAATCTTGGATCTTAATTTGAGGACTAGTGTGTGATTAAGTTAGGATGTATACTTTCTTTATTATTTTGAATTGCTTTCAGGTTTGAGAGTAAATAATATTATTATGTTTTCTTGATCTCACTTTCTGTACAAGATGATATGCTTGACAATAAATGTGTAAATTTTATAAATAAATAAAAAAAAAAAAAAAAAAAGAGGAACAAAAAAATGCCGTGGCCATCTTTGCCACAAAATTTCCAATGATCGGGATGGTGTGGAGCTAAAGCAGAAGGGGAAACTATTCAACTACTAAAGGATTTGCCGGTTGAATAGCAGAAAGGTCTTTTAATTAAATTGATATCTTATACTGAGTTTAATGAATGCATTTTATTGCAGGGGACTTTTTCTTGATATAGCCTTTGGGCGAAACATGTCGGAATGGCAGGTCCCTTCCCAATAACTACTGACAAAGGGAAAACTCAGAAAATGAAGAAAAAAGATAAGTTGAAAGATTATTTATTTTTTCAAGCACTGAAGTATAGAAGCACTAATGCACTAAAGCACTTTATATAAAACATAGCGGTCTGATGAGGAGGCTAGTGCCACATAGTATTTGGCCACTCAAACCAATTGGCTAATACTGAAGACCAATGAATAAGTAAAAATTATAAATGAACATGTTATGAAGTACTGTTTGTGGAGAACACGAGTGATAGCATAACAGTACAAAGGACTGCTGTACACATTACTTATTTTATTAAATGAGCACAGACATCATGTCTTCATGCACTTATCAGGTGCATTTTAATAATGCTTATTCTGGCAGTTGGAGTAATCAATGTGGTGTCCTTCAGGGCTCCCCTTTGTCCCCGTTGCTTTTTAACACATCTATCTATCTTCCTTGGGTACAAAATTATCTCATTAAGGTATCAAGTTGTTTAGTTATGCTGATGACATAACTGTCCCGTTTCCGGTTTCAACTGCAGTGTCTCATATTGGGCATATAATAACTGAAGTATTTTCAATAATTGAACAATGGATGGTGGAATTTAAATTGAAACTTAAGAACAGGAAAAGACAAAATTATTTTATGCGTCTCCGCACCAAACTTGTACCGAAACATTGTTGACACTGAAGGCTGTGACCTAGCCAGTTCTTCCCACAATTAAGACCTTAGGTATAATCTTGGACCAGAATCTAACCGTGAAGAATCAGGTTGATACCCTAGTACGGAAAGACTTCCGCACTTTATGGAAATTGCGTAGTATAAGAGCATATTTTTACATCTCATCATTTAAATTATTGGTCCAGTCTTTGATTCTGAGCCAATTGGATTTTTGCAACATTGTCTTATTTAGCTGGTACTCAAAAAAATCTTTATAGATTGCAAATAATACAGAATGCAGCAATCCGACTGATTTTTGGTTTGAAAAAGTTCGACCATATCTCTCCTTTTTTTGCACGAATTGCATTGGTTGCCAGTGGAGGCACATGTGAAATTTAAGTTTGGTTGTTATGTGTTTCAAGGAATTATCTGAGCTTACACCTGGATATTCAGTGGCTTCATTTACATTTGTTAATGTAAAACGTTCTAGACGTTCAGATGCTTTCTTTTCGTTTCCATCTGTTAAAGGATGTAAACTAAAAAAATATCATCAACGTGTCTTAGCTTACCTGGGGTAAGGATTTGAATTCTTTAATAGTGAATTCTAGTACGTATCAACCATTTAGGAAACATCTTAAAACATTTTTTTTTTTTTACCAAATTTCTAGGCAACTAAATCATTCTTCTTGTTTTTTGCTCTTTTGTAAACCGCATGGATCTTCACGGTAATGCGGTTTAGAAATGGGTTTTTATGTTATGTTATGTCTGAACTTTCAACACAGGCAGTATTTCTGCAGGGTTTGTGTTATTTTATAAAGGCACACAGACACCTATGTCTTTTTAAAATAGGTGCTTTACTGCTCTTCACGCATAAATGCCTTTTTCTACAATTTTCCTCAAAGTACTACTGGGGAGTACGTGGTGCAGAGGTTGTGAGTTCAAACCCACGCTACTCCTTATGACCCTGGGCAAGTCACTCAATCCCCCCATTGCCCCAGGTACATTAGATAGATTGTGAGCCCACAGGGAAAGGCAGTGAAGCATACTTCAGTATCTGAATACATTCATGCAAAACCAGTATAGAAAATTGAACCAATAAATAAATACTGAAACTTCATATAACTATGCAGCTATATGTTGTGATAGAGAGAAGTAGGCAGTTCCTCTGTCACAGCAGTACAACAAGAGAGGAAACAGCAGAGAGAGGCTTTACAGCCAAGACCAAGTACCTGGAGTTAATGATTAAAGAGAATTCTTTCCTCCAGGAAAAGTGGGAGGCGAGAAGTCCTTCCCAGTTTAGCCAGACACAGAAGGACAGGGGTCTGAATTCCACTCTCCCTCAGGTCTTATACAGTATTTTATCCTATCCGAGAGAAATAGAAGAGAGACTAGGAATAGAAAATGACCCGGGGACAAATTTTTCCCTGTCCCCGCGGGAACTCATTTTCCCATCCCTTCAAGTTCTTTTCCTATCCCTGTCCCAAGTCTTTCAAGCTCTGTCCTCATCTGCACAAGCCTCAAACACTTTAAAATCCTAAGTGTTTGAGGCTTGTGCGGTAAGGCAGAGCTTACAGGAATGGGGCATAGACAGGGACAGTGAGAAAACTCACAGGTATGGGATGGGACAGGGAAATTGAGTTTGTGCAGGGATGGGGAAAATTTGTCCCCGTGTCATTCTCTAAACAGGAAGTTCCCCTGAGCTGCCTGCTGCACAGGAGAGAATAGAGGAACCCATGGAATGGTTACCCAGAAAGAATTAGGTACAAACTTCTGGAGGAAACAGACTTAAATGAAGTTCACTGTTTGTTGGTCTAAGAATGTCCATCTGCAAATGTTCTAATGAGTCCTCAGTGAGGTAGTTTAATTTTTATTACGGCCTTTGCTGTGTTTGATGGAAGAGGGGAGAGGGGGGTCTCACTAGTTCTGACACAGCAGCGAGCCATGTTCAGGTCTTTTATCAGGAGGGGAAAAGCTTATGTTAACATAAAAGTGTTTTGGATAAAAGCAGAATGAAAAATTTTGGTGAAAGCAGTTTTGGGAAACTGTGAAAGGTGGAAGAACTGGACGGATAGGTTAGTCAGGCCAGGGAAAGAGCGCCAAGCATTAACCCCTCATTACTGTTTTAATGAGGACTAGTTGTGCTGCAGACTGATGAAGATTTATTCTGTTGGGCTCTTTTATAGAGGCTTATCTTTGATGAACTCTTTCAAAGGTACTCAACAAGAGTCCTCCATAAAGAATTATTACTATTGTCTTCATGGCCAGACTGTTCCTGCTATATTCTTTACTGAGGGTGTTGTGCCTGTATTTCCTGACAGAGAATATTACTCATGTTGTTTGCTATGAAGAATTAACAGGTTTCAATATCACTGCTGTGTTCCACATTACCAATTATCACTGCTGTGTTTCTTTAGTGAAACTTCTGGATAAAACCTTCTGCTTTGGATTTACAGTATGATTCGGTTCACCGATTCACTTCGGGTGAATTGATTCGAATCAATTTAAAACAAAAACAAAAATCGGCCTCCCGATTCAGTAACTGACCCTCCCTGCTCATCCCCTAAAACAGGAGCGACAGCGTTGCCTCTTGCTGGCCGGCTGCTGCCGCTCCTGCTTTAGAGGGCGAGGGTCAGTCGGAAAGTGCTGGTGTCCAGCTTCCCTCCTGGCCTCCCACTGGTGTCCGGCTTCCCCCCTGGCCTCCCATGCATCCATTTACCTAATATCAACAGAGACGATCACCAGTGCTAGCGATCTTCTCTGCAGCCTGCTGATATTAGGTAAATGGATACGTGGGAGGTCAGGAGGAACTTGCAGGCCTTCCGTGGGGGAGGGGGTGCAGTCCTTTGTGGGGGTACAGCCCTTCAGGGGGGACAGGCCTTCATGGGGGACAGGCCTTTGGGGGATGCAGGCCTTCATGGGGGACAGGCCTTTGGGGGGGGTGCAGACCTTCAAGGTGGGACAGGCCTTTAGGGGTTGTGGCACAGGCCTTCAGGGATGGTGGCACAGGCAGGCCTTTGGGGGGGTGGGGGTTGTACAGACAGGCCTTCGGGGGGGGACAGACCTTCAGGGGAGGGGGGCCCTGGTGTACATGGAGGGAGGGAGGGGGGGTTCAAAGAGACATGCATATGCTGGACTTTGGGGGGAAGAAATAATGGGTCTAAAAACAGAGGAGAGGGAGAGAGATGGTGGATAATGGACTTAGGGAGGGAAGGAACAGAAAGGGAGAGAAGTTGGACACAAGGGATGGTGTGGAAGGGGGATAGATACTGGATAGGAGGGTAGTTGGGAAAAGAAAGGAGAGAGGGTGGTGGGGAAGGAGGGAGAGATGCTGGATGAAAGGGTAGTTGAGAAAAGATGGATCTGTGGATGGAGACAAAAAAAAAGGGAAGATGCCAGACCTCCGGGGGAGGGAAGGGAAGGACAGAGATAGAAGATGGATGGTTAGCACGGAGAAAGAAGGAGACCCTGGCAAGTAAGACAACCAGAGCCTGGGACCAACAAGAGTCTGGGATGAACAAGATTTGAATAATGACCAGACAACAAAAGGTAGAAAAAATAATTTTATTTTCTGTTTTGTGATTAAAATATGTCAGATTTGAAACGTGTATCCTGCCAGAGCTGGTGTTAGACCGCAAACATGAGCCAGGATTTAACAGAGAGAGGAAAAGTCTTTTTTGTTTATACCACAGCACCAGTGTGGTTAGGAGAAGGCAAAGGGGGGGGGGGGGGTGAAGAGGCTATAAAATAAACCCACCAGAATGTTTGAAAAAAACACACAATTGGGCAGGAAAATCGAATCATCGATTCAATAGGCTGAATTGAATCGAAATTTTTTTTCTGAATTGGGCAGCACTAGTTTGCACAATTAAGACTTAACTTCAAAACCCTCAGACAGCTAAGAGTGCACTTGAGCTATGTCATATCTACCATCAGGAGGTGGTGGTACCACACACAAGGCTTTATGCTATTGGCTATATGCTTGAAAGATGCTTGGCAGATTAATCACAGAATGGAGGGGTTATTAAAATCATTTATAACTCAAAATCAAATTTTTTCACAGGAAGTTGTTGAAAAATTGAGTAATGTGGACTCAAGTTTACAGATACTTGATAAATGACTGTCACCTGTTGAAATGCAGGCTGTATGCACTTCTGCGGTTAAAGATTCTTATAGTTTGCATTTAGACTGAGATGATGGAAAAGGTTGCAAGATCTAGTATTCTATGTTTAGTTAATTTTCCTGTCGCCCATTTGTTGTCACCTGAGATCCGTACTGAGAAAATACCTTAAGGACATCTTAGGGTTAGAGAAAGCAGACATATTACCTATTTCTAATTGTTATTATGTTCCTGCTAAAAGAAAGCTCCCAACTGAACAAGGGTTCAATCAACTTGTTTCAACTGAATCTGACCTCACTGAATTTCTTAAAGACTTTCAGAATTTGATACGGACTTGGTCTACCCTTTTAATGGTATGTTTGAATGAGAGTGCTAACACATTAGTCATGAAAATTTACGTTAGGAATAAAGAAGCAGTTTTTTGTAGAACTACGGTGTTAGTGGTTCCAGATAAGGCCAAGTCAACACAACTTAAGACATAAAGCCTTTATGGCATTGAAATCTAGGGTTGTGGCTTTGGGTGCTACATATTTTATTATTATTATTTTTAATTTCCCTGTAAATGATTGCTGTGTTTTCAAAATTTTGTTTTTTGGGATCTACTGCAAAACATTACTTTTCATAAACTATGTTCTTCAGTTCATTCTGATCTTGCTCAAAAGGGCTTTGCCAAAATAATTTCAGCTCTCTTAAAAGCTCACATGACTCTACTGGGGTCTAAAGCTCTGATCTACCAGTGATCTCTCCATCTCCTTTTGCCAAAATACTTGTCAGACATCAAAAGATATAACTTCAAACACTTTACCAGCCATCTTGTTTGGGAGCTGAGCAACAAATTCTTCACTGATGGGCTGATGTTGTAGGAACAGTGCCAGGAGATAACAGGAAAAATAAACTTCCCAATGCTCAACACTAATAACATGTAAATTATATGTGCACTGTTAGCACTGAGCATTGGGAGGTTAAAGAGGAGAACATGCGCACAAAAGCTGTGCAAGCAAAGCTCTTGTACGAATGCCCAGTCAAACCGGGAAGCAGGGTGTCCATGCTGAGCTTTGTAAGATCCTACACTATTATCACAGTGCTTTCAAATTCTCTCCCTCCCCTGCAAAGATCTTGTGAATTTTCGCAGCAGCAGCAGCATTTTGACTGATTTACAGACAGGCTGCAGGCTTTGCCCCTCCTGGCTTATCCGGCTCAGTACCAGCACTTAGAGGCTTCTCAGCACTTCTGAAATATGTCAAAACTGGCAGATTTTTAGAGTGAAAACCCTCCCCTTCAAGCATGCTACCACCATGCTCAGAGCTGGCGGAAGGCTTCCTGCGCTGTTCTCTGAGCATGAGAGGGAATCCCTGAAGACCTCTGTTTGCATACATTTAATTATTATTTATGCAAATTTTTGACAGGTGAGCTCTTTCTAGAACTAGAACCTCTCAGCATTGTGCGCAGTTTAATGTCGGCAGCACTAATCACGTCTAGCTCCAGCGTTAGGTTCTACGAATCGGCCTGTGAATGCAGCAGTTATGTCTGTGTGTGAGTATTCGTCAATTTATAAGGAAAGATATCCTTATTCTAAGCAAACAGTACAGAAATGGAACAAAGTAAGAGGGCAGAAAATGTCTGCTATTTGGGTGAAAACAAGATATTGGGCTAGATGGACCATTGGTCTGACCCCGTATGGCTATTCTTATGTCTTTAGATTTGAATGCAGAAGGGGTTTAAAACCTGTATTGTTCAACTTTTCTATCCGCAATACTAATACTTTACTGTTAAAAGCCATCAAATGCTGTACAATGAAGTAGAAATGTTAGTTCCACACTACAGTAACCAAATAGCATGCAAATAGATCCTGTGCAAACCTCCCCCCCCCCAAAAAAAAAAAAATCTGTATTAACATGGAAGGTCACATTGGATACATACAAACACAGGTCTACGACTAGAGTTTGTGCGCTGGTGGGAGAACAAAAAAAAAACCAACCTATCAGCACCCAGAGTTGCATGTGCATACACCTATGCATATAATTTTTTGCAATACTGATATTTATGTACAGAACAGGTACCGATATAATTGTGAGCATGCGGCTTTATCTCAATTCTGTGGGGTTTTATTATTGTTAAGCTTTTTGCGGATCCAAGAAAGAAAATGTTGTGGCTTTAATACAAATGCTGGCAGTTTAGAGACCACAGAAGAACAAACCATCCATTTGCGCTTCCTCAGACCTGGTGTTAAAAGCGTCTTCTGCACATTCCTCTCTGCATCTGAACAGAACAACTAAAAGCCTCTTTGGATTTAAAAATATTGTGCACAGAAGGCTTTATGTAGGGTTAGCTCATGTGCAACACACTTTTACATCTGTGTGCCCACAAATTTGTGCAATAAAACCTCCCTATCCCTATGCAAAGCCTAGCCCACTATTGCATCAGCATCCCCACCCCCCATGCTTCCATTCTGATGTGTTAAAGCCTTCATCCTTAGGGCACATGTAATACAGTATTTTATTTTTTCTTACCTATTCCTAAGTGAGGATGGTGCTCCACTAAAGACCAGCTGTTATCATTCACGCAGTGACTCTTGTAAACCAACAGCTGGCAGAGGTCCCTGGCCGTCATGTCTGATAGAATTTCTACTACTTTACTTGTCCCATCTTCACTATAGATTTTTATGACCTGTAATACAAAGAAAGAAACTGTAAAATTACAGTACTCCTTAAGAAAACATGAAACTAAATCCAGATATTTTAATATATTTATATTTTCAGATAGATACATCATAACAGAGAAACCAGAGAAGTGCGGTCTATTTAAGGCAGTTGGACCCACAAACAGCATAATTAGTTCAGTGAGATGTTAATTGCTTCTATGATACCAAAATATTACATCTGTTTTATATAATGCAGCTTCTGTACAATTAAAATTTAGTAGAAGAGAGACAGAGAACAAGAAATCCCTTTTAGTATTTTTTTTAATGTCTACAAACTGGGTCAAACTGCAGAATTCACTCGTCTTTCTCCTAGTAAGTTTTGGGCTCTCTGAAATAACATTTTGAACTGAAACTAAAATCAAAAGAGAGTCCTAATTCCAAGTAGTGCTTGACCGGCCATCTCCTAATTCCGATGATCGCTCTCAGTTAGTACCATCTAAATGTGAAATGTATACAGCCCGTGCACAGCAAACCTTGTCGAGAAGGGCTAAAGATGGGGGATGGGGAATATCTGCTTCACTTTCCGGCACAGATGCAGCATGTATGCATCTCTCTCTGCCATATAAACCATTGCTCAGCTTGCAACATCATATGCCTACCGGAAAATTGCTCTCCACCCCCCCCCCCCCCCCCACACACACACACACAGCTAGCATAAAAATCCACTTTTCAGTCCCTTCTACGTTCAAAATTGACTGGCACACATTTCTTTTGAGGGAAGGTTCACTTCATATGGAACGTCTTACCTCCACAGCATGTAAGAGGCAGCACTGGGGAGAACAAGATGGCATTTTAGTTCGAGGTTGCCCCCTCGAGAGAAAAGTGCTCGCCGGCAGTGCGCGCGGATCCCTGCGCTGTACCTGTCACGTAGCCGGTGCTCCGGGGAAAGCCTTCGGAAGCGTCACTCCAGCTTTCAGGAATCGAATCAAACCACGTCGGACCGACCAATCAGCAGCCTCCTTCCAATGATGCAATCATTCCCCCCCCCCCCCCCCCCGCCACCAATTTATTCTCCCGGCAAAGGGGGGGGGGAGAGGAGGGGGAAATCCTCCAGAGACTAAAATAATTTTAGGACCAGTCACGTACATAAAAGAATAAAACAGAACCCACACGAGAAACCCGCTCCCTTCTAGCGCCCAGCTCAGGGGGGGGGGGGGGGGGAGTTCTAAGGAGAAAGGAGGCAGAAATAGCATGGGAAGAAGGCATGTGAGCGAATCCTCTTTGCCAAGCCTCTCACACAATGGGCCCGGCATGGCAGCAGCTGATGTCATCCACATGCAACTTCAGCACTTGAACTTCTCCTGTGACTGCTGCCTCCTCCCCCCTCCCTAGCCTCTGTGGCCTTCCGGGAGCCTGCTGCTTTGTATGTCCGGAGTCTCTTCTTCCCTCCCCCCCCCCAGTGGGTGTGTTCTGCTCATTTGAATAGCGCACTCCCCATACAGTACTTTACTCTTTATCCCCCTGCCTGCCAGGTAATTCCCAGGATCCCGAAACTCCCATCCCTCCCCTCCCCCGCCTTCTCATGTCTGTCTTTCCCACAACTCCGCAGGAGGAGGATCGACCACTAAACTGTCTCCAGCCAGAAAACGGCTCCATTTCCAGGGACAAGTCCCTTCTGAAAAGACGATTGAAAGACAGGGGGGAAGGGGGAGGAAGGAATCTCTCCCCCCACCCCTCCCCTTGTTACAGCTGATCGGGGTGTGCCAGTGATGTATTGCATCAGCGCTCTGCCCAGTCTCCGGCTCAGGCTTACATCCAAGCATGCATATCCCAGCACAGTAAAATCTAATAGTTCCCCCCTCCCTTCTTTGTTCTTACCCAATGAAGCTTATTTACTGTAAGAATATATAAAATGCCCAAATTACTGTCGGAAAAAGTTAACTCTTCAACACTGAAAGTTCAGTGTACACAATTGCCCAGTACCCTCCCCCTCAACGCCCCAATTGCATGCAAATTACTTATCAAAGTAGATTTGGGATGGTATGATATAACTCGACTACCAGCCGAAACCTACTGGGCAGAGCCAATGTAAACATATTGGGGCCTCCAAATCCCACCGTGTTTCCATGGGATCCAAGGCAATTGCCCAGGTTGCACCCTCTTAATGCCAGCTTGGCCACACATGCCCTTCATTTAGAGAGAGCACGGTCCCATTTTCCCCAAAATGCTGCTTTCTAGTGGAGCCAAAATAACCCAATAATTTGTACAGAGTTGAGCCGACTTTCATTTTGAAGAAGATAACCTAATCAGCTGTAATACTGAAGCATATACAGTAGTAGTCAAAGTTTTTGAGCCAATAAGGCAAAAATAAAGCAAAAAATTGCATTGACCAGTGCATGCATTAAAATTATCCCCTCCCCTCCCTCTCGCCTCCAGTCATCTCATCCAGCATTTCTACTTCCTTGCCTCCCCCCTCTACCCATCCCAGTTTCCAGCATCTCCACTTCCTATCCCATAGGGAGATCAGCACAACAGACTGTATTTTATCAGTACTTTCAGCAATATTACTGCACTGTCTTCAATCCTCCTCCCCCCCCCGCCCCCACCAATTTTCTTGATTTATTGTTTGTTTTATTAACTTGATAGCCCAGCATCTTCTTGAAGCACAAGGAAGTTAGAGGACTAAATTCTATAGATGGTGCTGAAAAATCAGTGCCAAAAAAATATGTGCACTAAATGCTATTCTATAAATGACACTCCAAGCTGGGCACCATTTACAGAATATGCTTAGCACCAGGCTCCATGGCATAGTTTTAGACAAGGGAATATACAAGTCAGGTGTATCCTGTAATAGTTTGCACAAATTGTTGGAACACCCTCGACCTCCCCATGCACCTCCCATAGCCACACCCTCTTTTCAGATCCAACATACTAGAATGTACACACAACTCTTTATAGAATATGCCTAAAAAGATGTATGTGTAAGTTCTAATTATTGCCCATTAATGCTGACGATTCATACTGCTCAATTATTAGTGCTAATTGGCTCAATACTCAGTTAAATTGTGCATAATTGAGCATGTGCCTAAATTTGCACATGCAATTCAAAGCACTATATATAGAATCTGAAGAGGGGGCAAGCAGGTAATTCTATAAATGGGTGCCCATTTTTAGGCACCAAAAATATGCCTATTTGGAGTAGCATAACCTAGCAGATGACAGCAAATTTAGACCTGTATTGCCCATCCTTTTCGCCCAACAAGATTATTTATTTATTTCAATTTCTAGCCCGTCTATCTCCGAAGCTCAGAACGGGTTACATCAGGACATTCACAATGCAGACATTATACAAAAGCAGCGACATGACAGGTCTTTAGGGAAGTGGGTACGACGGGAGAAAAATTGTAGAAATTTCACAGAGACTAAGTTTGAGATTGGTCATTATATACAGGGGTACAAAGGCGGGTTACAGAAAGGGGGAGGCAGGTATGATGTCGTTCTACAGATACATACTTGATCTTGATTTGTCCTCGTCATTTTCAAGGCACAGACTGTAGAAGTCTGCCTGGCTCTAGCCTTCTCCACAAACTCCTGAAGCACGGACCACAGAAATCTGCCCAGTAACGGCTTTGCTTCTCAACTACTGGTGTTCCCATCTAGTCACTGCTAAGCTCGTTTGGGTCCATGCAGAATTCCTATGTGTTTACCTCATGCATTTTTAAATTCCATTACCACCACCTCACACGGGAGGGCATTCCAGGCATCTACCACCCTCTCCTTGAAAAAGTACTTCCTGACATTCCTGCAATCTAAAATTCATGTCCTCTAGTTTTACCACCTTCCCTCCTCTGGAAAAGGTTGGTTGTACATTTAATACCTCCCAAATATTTGAATGTCTGTATCATATCATCCCTGTCTCTCCTTTTCTCCAGGGTATACATCTTCAGGTCATCAAGCCTCTCCTCATATTTCTTGCAGTGCAAACCCCGTACCATTTTCATTGCTTTTCTCTGAATGGCTTCAAGTCTTTTTGGCCTGGATTCTCCATAAGGCGCCCAATATCGACGGCTGTCTAAAAAAGTGGCCACTGATCGTGTATCAATCACGCCTCTGAGAAAGATAGGCACCAGAAATGTAGGCAAGGGTTTTCCAGGCCTACATTTCCGGTGCCTATCTTTCTTGTGAATCTCGCCCACATAGGCACTTTAGGCCACCTAATGCCACTTCCGGCATTAGTGTTGCCCACAGTGCCAATTTTTTAGGCACCAGTAGGTGCTTTAAACTTTACCATTTTTTGCCATTTTAAACGGCATTTTTAATTAACTTAGGCACCAGTACTTTGTAGAATGCCCCCCTTTATGTCCTTAGCAAGATACAACCGAACACAGTACTCCAAGTGGATCCTCACCAATGACTTGTACCAGGGCAGGATTAATTCTTCAGTGGGCCCTAGGCATCCAAGTACACTGGGCCCCCTGGACCTGCCCTTCCATGGCCCTTTCTCCTCCCTGCCTCTGCCCTCTTATGTCCCCCAAACTCCAGAAGTCCAAGTAGCACCTTCTACTTCCTTCTTCATTATTCGACGCAGCCGAATTTGCAGTCTTCAAAAGGCCAAGGGCTGCGGTTCCTACATGCTGTACACAGCTGACCCAGAAGCCTTTCCGCTAATGCAAAATCCCAGCATCAGAGGAATGGCTTCCGGGTCAGCTGCGGGCAGCATGTAGGAACCACTGCCCATGTCCTTTTGAAGACTGCAAGTTCACCTGCGCTGAATATTGAAGAAGGCAGGAAGAGGCAATACTTGGATGACAGAAGCAGGACCCAGAGGCAGGTACACTTACGTCATCAGAGCAGGCAGCATTCTGGGCCCCCCCTGAACTCTCTGGGCCCGAAGCACGTGCCTACTTGCCTACGTGCCTACTTGCACGTGCCTACCCTTTAATCCTGCTCTGACTTGTACAGTACAGGGCATCAACACCTCCTTTCTGCTGGTTATGCTCCTCTCTGTGCAGCCTAGCATCCTTCTAGGTACTATCACCATCTTGTTTTCCCACCTGGAGATCCTCAGACACCATTCACTCCAAGCTCCCTACCCTAAGCTGTGCTCATGAATCTCTCTCCTCCTATCTCACACATCTACTCTGAATTTCTGCACTTTACATTAAAATTCTTCCAATTTTTGGAGAACTCTTCTCATGGTTTCTACTCCCTCTGGGGTATTTACTGTATTGGCTTTCTTCATGTCATCAGTAAAAAGGTCTTCTTCTAACCCTTCAGCAATGTCGCTCACAAATATATTAAACAGAATCCGTCCTAATACCAACCGCTGAGGCACTCGCAGTGGCGTAGCTAGGATAAGTGGTGCAAGGGTGGTGGTGCCCTTCCCCCACTCCTCCTTCCACACGTGCGCTGCCCCCCTTTCCTTCCCCCACACCTCTTTAATTTTCTCAGCGTGAGCAGCATCATGAACTTGCTGCCCGCGTTGTGTCGGCTCTCCCTCTGACGTCGCTTCTTAGGCGTGGGACTCGGAAATCATGTTAGAGAGCCGACACCAAAGCAGGCAGCAAGTTCGTGATGCTGCTTGCACCGGAAAAATTAAAGATGTACAAGGGAAGGGGCGGAGAGGAGGACGGGTGTCAGCACCCCCACCAAGATGGCACTCGGGGCAGACTTCCCCCCTCGCCCCCCCTCTTACACCACCACTGGGCACTCGCCTTCCTTTTCTCCATGCGAACTCCGTTTACCACTATCCTCTGTTGCTTGTTGGGCAACAGTTTCTAATCCAGTTCACCACTTTGGGTAAACTGGATTGGAAACTACCCCTAAAAGCATGTATTTTACCTGTTAGGTCAACCAATCACTTACACCAGTCAAAGAGTTGGCATAGCTACTCACACCTAGATTTGTTTGAAAACATGCATACATTATAATATTTTATAGTAAGAAAATAAGAATAGTCATACTGGCTTCAGAGTGACAGTCCATCTAGCCTAGTGTCCTGCTTCTAGTAGTAGCCAATCTAGGTCACAAGTACCAAAGAGTAGCAAGATTCCATACTACCAATCCCAGGGACAGCAGTGACTTCCTGTATGTCTATCTCAATAGCAGACTATGGATTTTTCCTCCAGGAACTTGTCCAAACTTTTTATAAACCCAGATATGTTAACCATTGTAACCACATCCTCTGACGACAAGTTCTGGAGCTTAACTGTTTGTTGAGTGAGAAAATGTATCCTCTTACGCATTTTAAAAGCGTTGCCAAACAACTTCATTGAATATCCCCTAGTCTTTGTACTTTTTAAAAGACCTCTATCAAATCCCCCTTCAGCTGTCTCTTTTCCATGCTGAAGAGCTCTAATCTGTTTAGCATTTCATCATACATATATAAATGAGCACTCAACCCATGTGGATGTTTATCTGTAAGGTATGTTCCATCAAATACCAGGGCATATTACTGTTGCCCGATTTGCCAATTCAAATCGATTCATATCAGTGAATCAATTTTCTTTCTAAAAAAATCAGACTCACCAATTCAGTGAGTCCCGACACCTCCCTGGGTCTCCTAAAGCAGCAGCAGCAGCGATGGCCGATGGGAAGAGGCAGTGCTCAGAAAAGGTAGCTCCTAGACTGCCCCACCGGGGCCTTCCCTCTGCTGTATCACCCCATCTGACATTTATGGCGACACTAATGATGTGGCAAAGGGAAGCTCTGGCGGGCCAGGCCAAAAGCAGCCTATTCAGAGCCTGCCTCTTCCCACCGGCCATCTCCACCACTGCTACTTTGGGAGGCTCATATGTCAGATCTCATCGTGGAGGGGGTCAGTCAGGAGGTGCTGCACAGGGGCATAGGAGAGAGGAATGAAAGCTGCTGCACAGGGGGATGGGAGGGATAGAAAGCTGCTGTGCATAGAGGAGAGAGGAAGAATTGTTGGACATGGGGTGAAGGAGAGAAAGAAAGATGCAACAGAGGTATAAAGGGTTGAACGTGAGAAATCCTGCATATGATGGAGGGGAGGGAGACATGCATGGAGAAGAGAGAGGGAGAAATGTTGGACATAGGGTGGAGGGCAGGGAGAGATGGTGCATGGGGACAGAAAGCACAGTTACTTACCATAACAGGTATTATCCAGGGACAGCAGGCAGATATTCTCTACATGTTGTACATGTGGGTGACGTCACTGATGGAGCCCCCTAGCGGACGTTTTCGCAAGCAGACTTGCTTGAAGACCTTCAAGCTTGCGATTGGCCCGCGAATGCGCGCGAGCCCCTCCCGCCCGGTCTAGGGCATGCATCTCCTCAGCGTGTCTTCAGTTCAGATAGCTAGCAAAAAAGGCAACCACGGGGAGGTGGGTGGGTTGCGAGAATATCTGCCTGCTGTCCCTGGATAACACCTGTTACGGTAAGTAACTGTGCTTTATCCCAGGACAAGCAGGCAGCATATTCTCTACATATGGGAGACCTCCATGTCAGTTTAATAAAATGTAAGGATTGTCGCACCCCCACAATGTTAGGTTGGAGGGGTTAAGTGAAAGGCGTTCTGACAAACGCTGGTCCCAGGTTCAGTTCCCTCACAGATGACTCACCAGAAAGTAGAATAAAGAAGGCATAGCCAGAGGTGTTTGCATAAAGAATATATATTATAGAAATAGTCTTACAGAAAAGTAATATTTATAAGCATTACAATTAAGCAGAGAGCATTACACTTAAGCAGAGAGCATTACACTTAAGCAGAGAGCAAAGCAGTCTCACTGCCTTACAGAGTCCAGAAGGAAGCGTGAAGTTTCAGGGAAAGGCAGAGAGAAAGAGAGAAAGAGAAAAGGGGGATGGGGTGATGTTTCGTGTTCCATAGATAAAGAGAAGGATAGACAGAGAGATAGAGAGAGCTCAAGAGAGAACCAGAGTGCCAAGCCAAGAGCCAAGAGATAGCTAGATAGAAAGAGAGAGCTTGATAGCTCCATAGAAAAAGAGAGAGATATTGATAGAGCAGAGAGCAGGCTTTTATACCTTGGAATCTTATTCTGACTAGAGAAAATATTGTATCTCCCAGTATCTTTCTGTTTAGAACTTGCAAACTGTTTGAAACAATGGTTAATTTAATTGACAAAGGAGGGTGTAACATCTGCAAGCATGGTGATGGGATTAAGTCTCTGGCTTGATCTGTGCACCATTGTCCTAAGCACCCTCTTAATCATACATTAACACCTTTTAGCTAGTCATGATTCAATCAGGGAAACTTAAAACAGTTTCCCTGCACTAAGGGTCTATCTGCCTTCCCATGCCAGGGTCAGATTGATATAATCTCCCATAAGCCTCTAGGCTGACACTCCAAGCTAACCAAAATGGGATGGAGGGAGAGTTGGCAATTTAAGAGAACAGATTTTGCAAAACGGACTGGCCAAAATGGCCATCACGCCTGGAGAAAGTATCCAGACAGTAGTGCAAGGTAAACGTATGAACCGAGGACCAAGTGGCAGCCTTACAGATTTCCACAAGTGAAGTCGAGCGGAGGAAAGCAACAGAAGCCGCCATCGCTCTGACCTTGTGGCCAGTGACTCGACCCGGGAGGGAGAGACCAGCCTGAGCATAACAAAACGAGATACAAGCGGCCAACCAGTTAGAAATGGTCTGCTTAGAAACAGAACGACCCAAGCGATTAGGATCAAAAGAGATGAATAGCTGTGGAGCAGTACGATGAGGAGCGGTGCGCTTCAAGTAGAAGGCCAGCGCACGCTTACAATCAAGAGAATGCAGAGCCATCTCTCCAGGGTGAGAATGGGGCTTCGGAAAAAAACACAGGGAGAACAATGGATTGGTTGATGTGAAACTCAGAAACAACCTTAGGCAAGAAGTTAGGATGGGTACGGAGCACCACTTTATCATGATGGAAGACAGTGAAAGGAGGGTCTGCTACCAAGGCTTGAAGCTCACTGACCCGACGGGCAGAAGTGAGAGCAATAAGAAACACAACCTTCCAAGTAAGATACTTTATGTGAGCCCGCGCAAGCAGCTCGAACGGGGGTTTCATTAAGCGAGCAAGGACCACGTTATGATCCCAAACCACAGGAGGAGGTTTAATGGGCGGATGAACGTGGAAAAGGCCTTTCATGAAGCGAGAAACCACAGGATGAACAGAGATAGGCTTCCCATCAATCGGCTGCTGAAAAGCAGCAATGGCACTAAGGTGGACTCGAACCGAGGAGGACCTGAGCCCAGCGCCAGACAAGTGTAACAGATAGTCAAGGACAGCAGACAAGGAGACAGACAAAGGCGCCTGCTGTCGAGTAGCACACCAGGAAGAGAAACGGGTCCACTTCTGATGGTAACATTGGCGAGTGGACCCCTTTCGAGACGCCTCCAGGACGTCCAGCACAGGCTGTGAGAACTGGAAGCGAGGGCATTAAGTCTCGAGGAACCAAGCCGTTAAGTGCAGAGACTGAAGGCTGGGATGAAGCAGAGAACCTCGACTCTGTGTAAGCAGAGAAGGAAAAACAGGCAGAAGAAGAGGCTCCCGGGAACTGAGTTGCAACAGAAGGGAGAACCACGGCTGTCGGGGCCACCGAGGAGCTATCAGGATCATGGTGGCACTCGTGGACTTGAGCCTGATGAGAGTCTTCAGAATCAGAGGGAATGGAGGGAATGCATACAGAAACAGGTTCATCCAATCCAGCAGGAAAGCATCCGCCTCAAGTCTGAGTGGGGTGTAGACCCTGGAGCAGAAGCGGGGGGGACGCGAACAGATCGACATCCGGAGTCCCCCAACGAGCAAATACCTGACGCAGGGTCAAGGAATGGATGGACCAATCGTGAGGCTGCAGAAGACGACTCAATTTGTCCGTCAGACAATAGTGTTGGCTCTGAATGTAGACCGCTTGAAGGAATATGTTGCGGCGGATGGCCCAATCTCAGAGTCGCATCACCTCCTGGCACAGGGACCGGGACACCGTTCCCCCTTGTTTGTTGATATAATACATGGCGACCTGGTTGTCCATGCGGACCAGCACCACTCGGTTGCGAAGCAGGTGATAAAAAGTCTTCAGGGCAAGGAAGATCGCTCGAAGCTCTAGCAGATTGATGTGACAAAATCGGTCGGCACTGGACCAAAGACCCTGAGTGCAAAGACCGTCCAGATGAGCCCCCCCAAGCGTAGGCTGACGAGTCCGTAGTCAGGACCTTCTGCGAAGGAGGAGCATGAAACCAAAAACCTCTGGAAAGATTGGAAGAGAGCATCCACCAACGGAGAGACTGCCTCAACAAAGGAGTCATGACAATGAATTGAGAGACAGGGTCCCAATCCTGGTTCCATTGGGACGCTAGAGTCCATTGAGGAATACGGAGGTGAAGTCTGGCAAAAGGAGTCACGTGAACCGTGGAGGCCATGTGACCTAGGAGGACCATCATGAGCCGAGCCGGGGCCGAAGACAGATGGGCTACTCTCTAGCATAAGCGAACAAGGGCCTCCTGTCAAGGCCGAGGCAAGAAGGAACGGAGACGAGCCGTGTCCAGGACCGCTCCGATGAATTCCAGAGACTGGGATGGACAGAGCTGAGACTTGGGGAAGTTCACCTCGAAGCTGAGGCTCTGAAGGAGAAAGATGGTTTGATTCATCGCTCGCAGAACTTCATGGCGAGAGGACGCTTTGATCAACTAATCGTCGAGGTAGGGAAACACCCACAGGCTGCGGAGACGCAGGGCCGCAGCAACCACCACGAGACATTTTGTGAAGACCCTCGGAGAGGCCGCCAGGCCGAAGGGAAGAACATGATACTGGAGATGGAGATCCCCCACCCGGAATCTCAGATACCGGCGAGAGGCCGGGTGAATTGGAATGTGCGTGTACGCCTCCTTGAGGTCCAGCGAGCACAGCCAATCCCCCTCATCCAAGAGGGGGTACAAAGTAGGAAGGGTGAGCATTCTGAACCGTTCCCTGACCAGAAACTTGTTCAGAGCACGGAGGTCCAGGATTGGACGCAGATCCCCCGTCTTCTTGGGGACCAGAAAGTACCGGGAATAAAATCCGGTGTTCCATTGGTCTGGGGGAACCTCCTCTACTGCCCGAAGGTGAAGAAGGGCCTGAGCTTCCTGCAAAAGGAGAGGCAGCTGAGACCGAGCAGAAGGAAACTCTCTTGGAGGTAGGTCTGGGGGTACGTGACTGAAGTGAAGGGAGTACCCCTCCCAGATGATGAAAGTACCCAACTGTCGTTGGTAAGACCTTCCCACTGGGCATAGAAATGATGGAGATGACCCCCGATGGGGAGGGGGGCAGGCTCCATGAGGAAGGAAGCCCGAAGGCTCAGACCATAATTGTCAAAAAGATGGTCCAGGCTTCGCTGGAGCCGGTGGCTGGGCCTTAGTTTGATGTTGCTGCTGTTGTTGAGGCCACTTCGGAGGAGGCCGGGAGAACGCAGGAGTAGATTTCTGCAGATACTTCCGGAGAGGAATTTTGTATTGCCGAGCTGGGGGCCCTTCGATTTAAGTTTCACCAGAGAGGCAAAGGACCGTTCGTGGTCCGATAGGCGCTTGGTGGCCGCTTCGGTAGATTTATCGAAGAGCTCATGACCCACACACAGGAGATTGGCAAGACGATCCTGTAGATTCGGATCCATATCCACAAGACGGAGCCAAGCGAGGTGACGCATGGCGACTGCAAAGGCCGTGACCCTTGAGGACAACTCAAAGGTGTCGTAGGATGCCTGGAACATATAGAGGCGGAGCTGGGAGAGGGTCTCCTTGAGGAGGCGAAACTCCCGACGCTGAGATTCCGGAACATCTTCCTGGAACGAGCGGAGGGTATCCACACAGAACCGGAGGTAGGACGTGAAGAGAAAGTTATAGTTGAGGGCACAATTTGCCATCATTGAGTTTTGGAAAAGACGGCGACCAAACTTGTCCATCATACGGCCTTCTTGGCCCGGAGGGACGGCAGCGTAAACCTTAGAGGGGTTGGACTTCTTTAAGGAAGACTCAACCACCAAGGACTGATGAGAAAGCTGAGAACTCTCAAACTCCTTAACCGGAATTGTCCGGTAACGGGACTCCAACTTGGAGGGAATGGCTGTGACTGCATAGGGGGATTCCAGGTTCCGGAGAAAAGTTTTCCGGAGAACCTGGTGCCAAGGCAAGCGTAACGCCTCACGGGGCAGATGATCAACACCCATCTCCTCCAGATATTCCTGGGTATAACGGGACTCAGACTGGAGGTCCAGTTTCAAGGCCCTACCCATGTCAGAGATGAAACGAGTAAAGGAGGAGTGTCGAGAAGAAGACTCATCCTTCTGAAGAGACCCCAAGCGAGATCTGGGGGCAGCCGAGAAAGAGGGAGAAATTTCCCTCAAATAGTAAGCCGGGGCCTCGGAGTCCCGTGCATGGGAGACTGAAGAGGCCCTACTAAAGTGTCTGGGGGGCATCAAGGAACGACCCTGTGCTAGGTGGGCCGGGGAAGACCCCGGGGTCCAAGGAAGTAATTGGCGACGCCTCAGAGAAGCCTGGGTAAAGGAGAAGTCCTCCACCGGTTTCGAAGAAGGCCCCTTAGAGGCTGGTAGCTGCCTCAACGGGGAACAGAACCCCAAGTCCAACTCGAGGACAAGCGTGTGTCTAGAAGGTTTTGTGGGCGGAGACCTGCCCCGAAGGGGCAGAGAAGCCCGAGGCTTCTTAGGAGGGGC
This sequence comes from Geotrypetes seraphini, assembly GCF_902459505.1. Taxonomy (NCBI): domain Eukaryota; kingdom Metazoa; phylum Chordata; class Amphibia; order Gymnophiona; family Dermophiidae; genus Geotrypetes; species Geotrypetes seraphini. The sequence goes on from NC_047085.1 coordinate 361,220,887, forward strand.
AAACCTCGACAAAGTAGCAGGGGAAAAATGATCCCCCTGTCTGGAACCCCGAAAAGTTACAGGTGACTCAGAGGCACACCACCGAGGAAAGCTGTGTGGTAAGAATAGCCTTAAGCATATCCTCGAACATAGGCACCGAGACCAAAGGTGGTTGGGTCTTAGGTGCCTATGGGGGTGACCTCGAGGAAGAGTATTCCCTACATGAGGAGGCACGCTTAGAGTGATGTCTCTAAGATGCCGACGAGGCGGCACTAGCATGAGACTCGGAGATAGGCTTCTTTACCGGCACACCTGAGGACGAAAGAGGAGACTTACCCATGGCCGGAGTAACAGGAGGGGCCGAGGCCGGAGCCTTCGAGGCCGACGGGGACTTCGAGACCGAGGACTTCGAGGCCGAAGCACCCGAGGGCGCCGAGGCCAAGCTCGAGGCCTGTCCCACAGGATCCATGGGGCCAAAGAGTTGGAGAATCTTGGCAACCCTCCGACGAAGAGTCCGCGGTTGCAAAGTTACACAACGGGGGCACGACTCAGCGCGGTGCTCTGCACCCAGGCACTCCACACACCAACAATGAGGGTCGGTGATGGAGATAACCCGGTTGCATTTAGTACAGGTTTTAAACCAGGAACGAGGCCGGGACATAAGAAAAAAGACGGCCGCGGCCAGGCGGCTAGAGTAAGATCGGGAACCCAGTCAAAAAGGTACGAACCGAAAAACAAATAAAAAGAAGAAAAACAGACGCAAGCACAGCGCGACTCAAAAAAAAACTAACCAAACAAGCCGCGGTGCAAGAGGGAAAATGATATCGCGTGAAGCAAGGGAGCAGTGCTCCTGGCTCCACGGAAAACAGAGAACTGAGGACACGCTGAGGAGATGCATGCCTTAGACCAGGCAGGAGGGGCACGCGCGCATACGCGGGCCAATCGCAAGTTTGAAGGTCCTCAAGCAAGTCTGCTTGCGAAAACGTCCGCTAGGGGGCTCCATCGGTGACGTCACCCACATGTAGAACATGTAGAGAATATGCTGCCTGCTTGTCCTGGGATAAATAAATGTTGCACATGATAATGGTGGGGAGGAAGGGAGACAAGCTGCATGGAGGTGAATAGAGAGGTTTGACCCATGACACAAGGCAGGGAGAGAGAGAGAGATAGTAGATAGTGGGAAAGAAACAGAAATATTGGATATGGCAGTGAAAGAAGGTACAGAGATGGAAGATGGATGATGAGCACAGAGAAAGAAGAAAATGTCAAATGGGCAGAAAATGTCAAATGGGCAGGAGATACTAGCAAGCCAGTCAACAGAAGACAAACCGAAACCAGAGCCTGGGACCAACATGATTTGAAAATAAAATGACCAGACAACAAAAGGTAGAAAAAAATAATTATATTTTCTATTTTATGATTACTATATGTCAGATTTGAAATGTGTATTCTGCCAGAGCTGGTGTTAGACAGAGAGTGTGAGCTAGGACCTAACAGAGAGAGGAAAAGTTGTTTTTGTTTATTTTGTTTACCCCACAGCGCCACGTGGAGTTGGAGAGGGCAAAGAAGGGTGAGGTGAGTGAAGAAGCTACAAAAAAAGCAAACAAGATGCTAGGAATTATTAAAAAAGGGATGGTTAACAAGACTAAAAATGTTATAATGCCTCTGTATCACTCCCAATTGGGCAGCACTAGTGCACTGCATACTCACAGTACATGTATGCTCATATATTTATACAAGTGTTTAAGCCCGCTACATTAACGGGTGCTAGAGTAGATATGTCTGTCTGTCTTTCTTTCTCTCCTTTTCCACTGTCTGTCTGGCTGTCTTTCTTTCTTTCTGTCTCTCTCTCACCTTGGCCGCTTAGTAGATAAGGACAGGTTGTTCACCCTCTCCAAGGTAGGGAGAACGAGATGGCACTCTCTAAAATTGAAAGGGGATAGATTCCATACGAACATAAGGAAGTTCTTCTTCACCCACAGAGTGGTAGAAAACTGGAATGCTCTTCTGGAGTCTGTCATAGGGGAAAACACCCTCCAGGGATTCAAGACAAAGTTAGACAAGTTCCTGCTGAACCAGAATGTACTCAGGTAGGGCTAGTCTCAGTTAGGGCGCTGGTCTTTGACCAGAGGGCTTCCGCGTGAGCGGACTGCTGGGCACGATGGACCACTAGTCTGACCCAGCAGTGGCAATTCTTATGTTCTTCTGTTCTACACTCAGGCCTGACAATTGTCCCTTTCTATTCCCTCCCTCCTTCCTTCCTTCCTATGTCCTTAGTGCCCCCAGTGCCTCCTTCCCATGTCCTTAGTGCCCTTTCCCATGTCCTTGGTGCCCCCAGTGCCTCCTTCCTATGTCCTTAGTGCCCCCAGTGTCTCCTTCTTATGTCCTTAGTGCCCCAGTGCCTCCTTCCTATGTCCTTAGTGCCCCTTCCCATGTCCTTAGTGTCTCCAGTGCCCCTTCCCATGTCCTTAGTGCCCCCAGTGCCCCTTCCCATGTCCCCCCTCACTGCCTTCTAGCCTTTGTCCCACCCACCTCCCCCAAAGCTAGCCAGCCTACCTCCCTCCCTATCTGCCGCGCTAAAGCCAGCCTGCCTGCCTCCTTCCAGCGCCGAAGCCTGCCCTCCCCCCCCCCCCCGTAATGGCCGACGCTGCTGCTACCTACTGTCTGGCTTACCGCTGCTTCAAACCCCCCCTTCCCCGGTCCGCCGCCGCATGCCGAAACTAAACCAAAAGGAAAAGGGTCCGCTGCACACAAACTGCTGAATGCATCGAACACTGCCACAGAGCTACAGAATCACAGAGGCAGGGATCACGAAGTTCTAAGTGCGCATGCGCGCTTAGGGTTTTACTATGATAGATGCTCAGGAAAGTCTGGGAATTGAAATGAAGGTTTAGAAGCACATTTTTAGAAACAAGTATGTGCAAGAATCAAAGCACATGAAAGTCTACACAAAAGTGATTCAGAGAGGTTTTTTTATGACTAACAAAGATAGCATTCAGCCTAATCTGTGAAATATTTCAGTATTTTCCCCATCTCTTTATTAGACAGAGAACACAGTTGCAAACATTCACAATATTCAGGTACAAATCATGCAGAAAATCCCATCATCCAAATGAGGGTCTGGTTTCTTATAGCCCCCATGCCAAGGTAAACAGTGAAGGCAAAGCAAACCAAGGACTATACAGATAAGCATTCTGTGAACATAAACCTCCTAGAGCTACATGCACTAAACAGGATCGGCAAGACTGTGTGGGTTCGCTCCAATCTGATTTTTGCCAGATTCTAAGAGCTATTGATGCACTAAAATTTTGAATACAAATGATTTGCGCGGAAATTTGTCATAAACCCCTGTCTCTTTCATCTAATTGATTGCTGAGAGAGCAACCCTCACACATGTGCAGAGCCAGCAGGGGAAGCCCAAATAGCTGAGAGGCAGGGGAAGCCCCGAAGCAGCCTTCTACCATTCAGCTGTTCAGGGCAGGAAAATTAAAAAAAAAAAAAAAAAAAAAATAGGCACAGATTCTATGTGTATGTTACACATTCACAATATCTGCCCCATGTAAACAAAAAAAAAAGGAAAAAAGATCCCCTCTGCCGATGACAGCCCGCATCAACATTCCCCTGACCAACCAGCACCGGAGACCGACATCCCCCTGGGGGACCTCCGTTGACAGGAGGGAGTGGGCATTCCTCCTTTTGAGTTTTCTCATGTTGGGAGGGGGGAGTCAGCATGGCCAGAGGAAGTGGGCATCGCTCCCTCCTGCCAATTTTTTTTCTCGCGCGGGGGGAGAAATTGACATGGCAGGACTGAATGGGCATCCCTCTTGCTGTTTTCGATGCCAAGCAGGGGGGCGGGAGTCGGTGCCGGTTCATTGGGGGATGGGCAGGGAGGGCCATCATTGGCAGGGGGTGGGACATTTTCTTTTTTTAATGAGGCAGATATTGTGTGTGTTTGTGTGTAATACACACACAGTATCCGTGCCCATAAAAAAAAAAAGTTTGGCATGTTATAAATATGTCTGCTGGTTTACATGGCATTTCAATATTAATGAGCTTATTTGCATGGTCGGATCGGAGAATGAGCGATCTTGAAGAAAACCATGCGGTGAACCGTTTTCTGCATCAGGTCAGCAAATGTGATAGTCGTTACACCATTTAGCGACAATTGTAAGACTATCGCTGACTTTAGTGTATCTGGCCCCTAATCCCCAACCTCCCAGCCATCTACCTAACCCTATTACCCAAACAAACCCCTCTAAAACCCAGAGTCAGCATGGGCTCAGCCAAGGGAGATCTTGCCTCACCAATTTGCTTGACTTTTTTGAAGGTGCGAATAAACATGTGGATAAAGGTGAGCCAGTTGATGTAGTGTATCTAGATTTTCAGAAAGCTTTTGACAAAGTTCTTCATAAGAGGCTCCTGAGAAAATTAAAGTCATGGGATAGGTGGCAAAGTTCAGTTGTGGATTAGGAATTAATTATCGGACAGAAAACAGAGGGTAGGGTTAAATTGTCATTTTTCTCAGTGAGGGAGAGTAAACAGTGGAGTGTCCCAGGAATCTGTATTGAGACCAGTGCTATTTAACTTACTGTATTTTTTGCTTCATAAGACACACTTTTCCCCAAAAAAGTGGGTGGAAATAAAAGTGCGAATATACACCCTCCTCCTCCCCCCCCCCCGGTACCTTTAAATTGTGGTGGTCCAGCGGTGTATCTGCAGGAGCGAGATTTCCGCGCTCCTACCCCTCCCTCGCAGGACGGCTGCCTCCTGAGTCCTCATTATTTTGGGGCTAGCGATGCATAAGGCAGGAGCGAGCTTTTTGTGCTCGAGCCTGGGCCTGCACCACTTCCTGAATGGCAGTTCTCACGAGTCCCATGAGAACTGACGGCAGCCATTCAGGGAGCGGAGCACAAAAAGCTCGCTCCTGCCTTGTGCGCCGCTAGCCCTAAGATAAGGAGGACTCAGGAAGCAGCCGTCCAGCGAGGGAGGGGCAGGAGCGCAGAAAGCTCGCTCCTGCCGATACACCGCTGGACCACCACAATTTAAAGGTGTCGGGAGTGGGGGCTGGGACTGCTTAGGGGCTGGGACTGCATACCACTTAGACCTGCCTTGTACCCTATCCTGGCCTACCACTAGATTACTAGAGGGGATACAGGCTACAGGGCAAGGGGACAGGATGCAGAACCAGGGGGGAACAGGGTGCAGACCCTGGCAAGGAGTGTGGGGTTGGGTACAGAGCCTGGCAGGGAGTGAGGGGGGCTGGGTGCAGAACCTGGTATATATTAGTACACAGTTTGGTTCAGAATGGTTTTTTTTCTTGTTTTCCTCCTCTAAATCTAGGGTGCGTCTTATGGTCAGGTGCGTCTTATGGAACGATAAATGTGCTGTTTATAAATGATCTGGAAATTGGAATGATGAATGAGGTGATTAGATTTGAAGATGACACTAAACTGTTCAAAGTCGTTAAAACGCATGCAGATTGTGAAAAATTGCAGGCAGACCTTAGGAAATTGGAAGATTGGGCATCCAAGTGGCAGATGAAATTTAATGTGGATAAATGCAAGTGATATACATTGGGACGAATAACTCAAATCAGTCCACTAGCTAGGGTCCACCTTGGGAGTTAGTGTCCAAGAAAACGATCTGGGTGTCATTGTAGACAATACGATGAAACCTTCCGCCTAATGTACAGCGGTGGCCAAAAAAAGCAAACAAGATGCTAGGAATTATTTAAAAAGGGATGGTTAACATGACTAAGAATGTTATAATGCCTCTATCTCTCCATAGTGCGACCTCATCTGGAGTATTGCATTCAATTCTGGTCTCATTATCTCAAAAAAGATATAGCAGCACTAGAAAAGGTTCAAAGAAGAGCAACCAAGATGATAAAGGAGATGGAATTCCTCTCGTATGAGGAAAGACTAAAAAGGTTAGGGCTCTTCAGCTTGGAAAAGAGACGGCTAAGGGAACATATGATGAAGTCTACAAAATCCTGAGTGCAGTAGAACAGGTACAAGTAGATCGATTTCTCACTCCGTCAAACACTACAAAAACTAGGGAACATTCAATGAAGTTCCAGGGAAATACTTTTAAAACCAATAGGAGGAAATATTTTTTCAATCAGAGAATAGTTAAGCTCTGGAATGCATTGCCAGAGGTTGTGGTAAGAGTGGATAGCATAGATGGTTTTAAGAAGGGTTTGGACAATTTCCTGGAGGAAAAGTCCATAGTCTGTTATTGAGAAAGACATGGGGGAAGCCACTGCTTGCCCTGGATCGGTAGCATGGAATGTTGCTGCTCCTTGGTTTTTTGCCAGGTACTAGTGACCTGGATTGACTACCATGAGAACGGGCTCCCAACAAGCTCCTGCCTTGTGCACCACTGGCCTCGAGATAATGAGGACCCAGTAAGGCTATTCCTATGTTCTTATATTCCCCCCTACTCCCAGTAAACAATACTATACAACAGCAGGCCAGTTCTCTCGAGACTGTAGCTTATTTAGTATCTGGCTTCTAGCCACCAGGGACAAAACAGTCAAATGTGAAGTCCAGGTTTTCAAGAATTCTTTACATCTTTGATGAGAGTAATAAGTGGTTCTCGCTTCCCATGTCATCAACTCATGAAGCTTGTTCCTCCAATAACAACTAAAGAACAATTTCTCTGATGTAGTAAGCATATCCAAAAGAGAAAATTTAGAGAACAGAACATCATATTTAATGCAGACATAGGAATGTGAGATTTCAAGACATCCTGTGAGACAGCAACTCTCCAGAACTGTTGGATTTTATCATCTTCCCACAGTCCATGAAAATAGGAGTTCACTGTAGTTGGACATTTTATACATAGCTGTGAATCAACACTAGTAGTATAGGTATAAAATTGAAAAAAATATGCCCTTAGCATTGTGCGAAAGTGGCACTTATAATTCTGCGCTATATACTGTCCCTGGAATTCTCTTAATAGCACTTTGCAAGGTTTCCACACTCAATGGTCTACCCAAATCCCTCTGCCAAGAATAAGATATTTCAATGTTAATCTTTGCAAAGGCTTCCGAGGTCTTTTTCTTCCATCCAGATACATGCTGACTTCAAGTTTATTATTAGGATTTTTATATACCGCCTATCAAGGTTATCTAAGCGGTTTTACAATCAGGTACTCAAGCATTTTCCCTATCTGTCCCGATAGGGACAAACCCCCCTCCCCCCAACGACCGCCCCCCCCAGCCGACCTGCGATCCCCCTGGCGACCCCCACGACCCCCCCACCCCCCTTCCCCGTACCTTTGGTAGTTGGCCGGACAGACGGGAGCCAAACCCGCCTGTCCGGCAGGCAGCCAACGAAGGAATGAGGCCGGATTGGCCCATCCATCCTAAAGCTCCGCCTACTGGTGGGGCCTAAGGCGCGTGGGCCAATCAGAATAGGCCCTGGAGCCTTAGGTCCCACCTGGGGGCGCGGCCTGAGGCACATGGGCCCAACCCGACCATGTGCCTCAGGCCGCGCCCCCAGGTGGGACCTAAGGCTCCAGGGCCTATTCTGATTGGCCCACGCGCCTTAGGCCCCACCAGTAGGCGGAGCTTTAGGATGGATGGGCCAATCCGGCCTCATTCCTTCGTTGGCTGCCTGCCGGACAGGCGGGTTTGGCTCCCGTCTGTCCGGCCAACTACCAAAGGTACGGGGAAGGGGGGTGGGGGGGTCGTGGGGGTCGCCAGGGGGATCGCAGGTCGGCTGGGGGGGGCGGTCGTTGGGGGGAGGGGGGTTTGCGTCGAGGGCAGGAGGGCCTGGGATCCCTCCTGCCCGTAATGTAGTGCGGGGTGGGGTTAGGGGGTCGCCGTGGCCAGGAGGATTTGGGCTCCCTCCTGGCCCGATATTGTTGGGGAGTCGGCGGTCCTTCGGGGGGAGGGATGTATCGGACGTCGGGGGGGGGCATCAGGCTTTCAGGATGGGGACAGACCTTCAAGGGGGGACAGTGCAGGGAAGTCAGGGAATTTATATTAATTAATTTTTTCTCTGCGTGTTTTGTTTTTGTATAGTTATTAACTAATATTTAACTAAGTTTTAAAGTTTTAAAGAATGTTTCCTTTATACGTAAATAAAGAAAAGTGAATGGGATTGCAGTGGCGGTGACGGGGCGGTGAAGAGGATGGTGAGACGGGGACGGGGCGGTGACGGGGATGGTGAGACGGGGACGGGGCGGTGACGGGGATGGTGAGACGGGGACGGGGCGGTGACGGGGACCAATTTTTTCACCGTGTCATTCTCTAATCCACATCTTGATCATTTGATACCCAATGTTGTATTACCAAACTTCAGTCCTGGGCAACAATGGTCCAGATGAAATTAAATGCTGTCAAGACTAAGCTTTTATGGCTTGGCCCAAAGTTAGATTCTCTCCCTTCTGCTGTGATCTTAGACTCAGGAGAATCTTTGAAAATTGAGTTTTTCTCGTTAATACTGGGTATTGTTAACGATTCTTCACTTACATTTAAGGACCAACTTAACTCGCTTATTAAAAAGTGTTTTTTCAGCCTCCGTGCTCTGAGAAGAGTGAGAACACTTTTTCACCAACAATGGGTAGACCATTGAGTGTGGAAACCTTGCAAAGTGCTATTAAGAGAATTCCAGGGACAGTATATAGCGCTTCTCTGTATTGGTTGAATCAATCATTTTGTCAAGGCTGGATTACTGTAATTCAGCAGCCGCGTGGAGGTAGGAAGAGCAGGCAGCGGCTGAAGAAGCAGGAGAGTTAGCTGAGAGGAGAAAAGACCGAAGGAAGGGGTAGCGAGGAGCGGGTAGCGGCGAGAGTTAGCTCCGCCCACCCACACCGCATCACCAACAGCGTCAGCACCCGGACTCCCCAGCCAACGGCGCGCAGCCGTTTGGCGCGCGGCAAAGGCGCTCGCCTTAGCGAGAGTGCCTTTGCGAAGAGCCGTACCACTACACCCAAGAGCACAAGGAGAGACAGCACGGTGAGGGAGTAGTAGGTGCAAAGGAGGAGAAACACATAAAGGCAAGTGAAGCAAAGGGACAGAAGGCACTGAAGACAAGGAACAGGTAGGTCCAGGGGGGCCGCATCCACACAAGAACCAAGAGAAGCGGCAGGCACTGAGGGCGCAGAAGTAAAGCAGCAGGAACAGAAGACAGGAAAAGAGCAGGTCCAGGAGGCAGGCCTAAGAGGTAACATACACGCACCTCAATGTAAAGGGTGGCGGCAGAGAGAGCACACACAAGCGAAGAGAGAACACACACAAACAAAGAGAACTCACATAAGCAGAACAACAACGGTAGAGGATTAAGAAAAGGCAAACTCAAGCAACAGGTTCTGACAAGCAACAGGTTCTGACAGGCACAGAGAACTAGGAAGAGAAGGACAATGCATACACAGTGGAAGGAAGCAGAAGACGAAGAAGATCAGGAAGAGCCAGGAACAGGAGTGAGCACACAAGCAAAGAGTACAGGAACTTCTAGAAGGCGGACAAGTATGGAAGCTGCAGGAACCCAGGGGTTGAGCTTCCCAGTGTACTGCACCGACTGCCATATGTACGACTACCTCCCCTCGGGGGGACAGTTGTATGTGTGCGGACGATGTCAGGAACTGAAGAGCTTGAAGAGTGAAGTCAGTCATCTGAAGCACAGGATCCAGGAACTGGAGGGACTCTACATCTCAGAAGACCCATTCCTGACAGCTGATTACCCTACGAGAGAGAGGCACATCGAGGAACAGGTCAGGGACCTTGAGAAGTTCATCGAGGATGCCTACAGGAGAGTGGAAGAGCAAGGTGTTCTCGTGCTCGTGTTGAGCAGCACAGGAACAAGGAGGATGCACTGAACGGAGTACACGAACCATCTGACACCAAGGCAGAAGGATCCCATGGAGGGTACTCGCAGGAGGAAGAGGCAAGACCCTACCATGGACACTGATCTGCGACCACAGCGGAGACTGAAAGAAGGGAAATCTGCAATCCTGGTGGGAGACGCGATCTTGAGACAGGTGGACAGTCACATAGCAGGAGGAAGAGAGGATCGGCTGGTGACCTGTCTCCCAGGAGCAAGAACCAAGGACATCATCGACAGAATTGAAAGGATCCTGGAAGGAGCAGAGACGGAAGAGATGGCATTGATATTCCACGTCGGGACAAATGATGTTGCAAGGAGAGACTACAGCAAAAAGGCACTCATCGAACAGCTCAAGATCTTGGGAAGGAAGCTGAAGATGACGACTCAGAGGATAGCGTTCTCGGAGACCCTACCAGTACTGAGGACTGATATGAAGAGGCAGACGGAACTACAATCAATAAAAGCGTGGATGAGGAGATGGTGTGGAGAGGGATTTCACTTCGTGAGGAACTGGACAACGTTATAGGGCAAGAACAAGCTCTACAGGAGAGATGGACTACATCTGAGCACGGCGGAAACTAGACTACTAGCAAATAACGTCAAGAGAGGAATAGAGCAAGCTTTAAACTGTGAGGAAGGGGAAAGCCGACAGTCGACCAGGAGTTGATAATTCGGAAGACAGTATCATGAAATGATACTGAGTGGGGAAAGTGTTGGGAAGACACCCAAAATGCCAAACAGGTAACGAAAAACCAACGGAGCCAGACAAATCAAGAGGGGGATAGGAGGAATCTATTACAAGGGGAAGACAAAAAGGAAGAAGAAGAAGGGAATGAACGTAATGAGGAAACATACCACGTACCATAGGGGGAAGACAAGAGAGACAATAAACAAAAGTTTGCAGAATGAGAAAGGGACGGAAAGAATAATGAATTGCAAGGGAAAATAACAAGAAAACAAAATTATCGAGACTTAAACTGTATGTACACTAATTTAAGAAGCCTGAAGAACAAAATGGGGGAACTAGAAATCATGGCCAAAGATGAGAATCTAGACGTCATAGCAATCACTGAAACATGGTGGAACAAGGAAAACAAATGGGACACAGTACTGCCAGGGTACAAGCTCTACTGAAGAGACAGGGCACATCAGAAAGGAGGAGGAGTAGCACTTTACGTAAGAGACACCATCCAATCGACCGGAGTGGACGCAGCAAAACCAAATGACCAACTGGAATCAATATGGGTTAAAATACCAGGAAGAAAGGGAACCGAGATAAAGTTGGGATTGTACTACCGCCCACCTGGGCAAACAGAAGCAATGGATGAAGAACTGAGAGCCGAGTTGAGGCGAGAATGTAAAAACGCAAACACCATAGTTATGGGAGATGTCAACTATCCCGGGATAGACTGGAAATATTCAAAGGAATCGGAGTTCCTAGAGGCTGTACGGGACTGGTACTTGGAACAGCTTGTCAAGGAACCAACGAGAGGGACAGCTATTCTGGCCTTGATCCTCAAAGGGCTGAAAGGACCTGCCCAAGAAGTGGAAGTAGTGGGACCATTAGGGAACAGTGATCACAACATGATCAAATCCAAAGTGGAAATAGGTATGCCAAAGGGGAGGAGAACCATTGCAACAACGTTCAATTTCAGGAAAGGGAACTATGATGCCATGAAAGAAATGGTAAAGAGAAAACTCAGGAACAGCTCCAGAAAGGCACAAACAGTGGACCAAGCCTGGACCTTATTCAAGGACACGGTGAACGAAGCGCAAAACCGGTATATACCCAGATTTAGAAAAGGGTGCAGAAAGAATCAAGCAAAAGACCCAGCATGGTTAACCAATAAAGTTAAGAAGGTGATAAAAGTGCAGCTGGAAAGAATGAGGAGGAGACCTACTTGGATGTTTTAGAGCCAGCCAGAACACAGGTACACACTCTTGGGAGGGAGCATGAACTTGGAACATAAGATGGGGGAAAGAGATGCTGAAGTGGGGGAGGGAATAGCAAGGGAGAATTGTTAAGCATGGGTGTGAGTGAGAGGGAAAGAGATGGTGTATATGGGTAAATGAAGAAAGAGGAGAATTATTGGACAAGGTGATGAGAGAGGAGTGGGGTAGAGAGAGAAATGTTGGATGTGGTTGTGGAGACGAAACAGTGCAACAGATGGAAATGGATGCAAGAGGGAGGAATATTGGACATGGTGGTGGAAGGAATGGAGGAAGAGATGTGGCATGGAACTGGAGAGGGGTGATAGAAGCAGAAATATTGGACATGGGCTGGTAGGCAGGGACAAAAGATGCTGCACACAGTCCAAGGGATAAGAGGGAGAAATACTGGATGTTGCAGTACAGAGGGTGGGAGAGAGGCACCCTGGATCCCTCTCTGTCTTTCCCCACTCCCTTTGCAACAAGGGAGGGAATGAGAAAGAGAGAGAGAGGGAGGAAGATGTTGCACATGGGGGTAGAGAAGAGAGGAAGAAATGCTGTGCAGTGATGGGCAGGGGAAAAAGAGTGTCCTTTGTGTAGTTTAATTTTGTGATTACCATTGTGTTTTATTAATAAGATTATATTGTATGTATATGAAAATGAATGGAAGAAATGGTGTTTACAATTAGTACTATTATGGGGGGGGTGAGGTCTGGGGAGGAATTTGGGCAGGTCTGGGGCAGGGTCTAGGGCAGAGCTTTTGCCCCCCCCCCCACCCCTCCCCCATACAAAAAAAGAATTTTGCTGCCTAAGCTGGACACCCTTAGTCTCTTGAAACAAGTTGCAAACTGTTTCATCTTTAAATTCTCTCAGTCTCATGAATATCCTTCTAGTGCTAAAAGGGACAAAAAAATGTACCCATATTTCAAACAAAGCCTTGACAAGGCTTTCTAATGTAAGAATACAAATTCATTCTAAGCCTCTCTATGCATAATTGTTTTTTTCAATTCACTGTCAGGGTTACCAAATCCTTTTCAGGCTTGCATATTCATACAACTTGCCACTCTGAACCATTTGCACTAGCCTCCTTAATTCTGCTCATTGACTATTTTGTTTAAAAAATTTAAAGCCCACCCATCTACAATTCTTGGCAGGTAACATACATAATTAAAATCACAAAATATACAACATACAAAAGCACTGCATTAAACAATTTATTATGACTGAAAATTGTTTAATGCAGCGCTCCATTGATTTTTCCTCCTTAACTGCCTACATTTTGGGTTGTGCAATCAAGAACGACATACAATACTAATGCTGTTCCACCAAGATGCATTTAGGTTAGAGTTGCAAATCAAAGCATTTCCCATCGGGTACAGCATTTTACGGCCAACCTTTTAGACAAAGAACTTGGAAGGTGGGAGGCTGGAGCACTTACTGCTGCTAAGCTTTTCTTTTCAAACTCTAGCAACATCACAAGTCCCTTGCTATAGCTGTGAGGACTGAGTATGTGACAAATGAGCTGTAGAGAAGTGATGGAAACCAATGCTGCATTAGATGTACCCCTTTTGACTGACCTCTCCTGCCAACTTGAACTAAATGGATGGGGGCAGGGAGGAATAGAGGGTAAAGGGGATGGGACTTGATATACCACTTTGTGTGCTTTATACAATCAAAATGGTATACATATTTTAAAACAGGTACTTATTTTGTACCTGAGGTAATGAAGTGTTAAGTGACTTGCCCAGAGTCACAAGGAGCTGCAGTGGGAATCAAACTCACAACCTGAGTGCTGAGGCAGCTGCTCTAACCACTAGGCCACGCCTCTGCTCCATAGCAGATGTGGTAAAAAAAACAAACAAAAAAAAAAAACCCAGAGGACAAGTTGGATAATGGAATTTCCTCACAGCAAGCCATACCCCAGATTCCATATAAGTTGCCAAAATGTAGGCATGGATCCCAAACTGCGCAAATTAGTTATTGAGCCATTATCAATAAATGTTAATTTGGCACTCATTTAAGGAGATTTGCCCCATGCCCTATCTATAAAACGTGGTCCTAAATTTCATAATATGCAACAGAAAAATTATAAGACTTGAAAATTGTAAGATATTTACGGAACATTTAAAACATTTTTTATTCAAAAAGTTTCATTCTAGTTAGATGAAATTACATTGCACTATTTGGAAGAGTATTTTGTTCTGTTATAAGATACATAAAGATTGTTACTCTGCTTATGTTTAACTGAGTGAGTTCTCAGTAGATTGTTTTTAATTGTAATCAGTCATGAATCATATTAGGTAATTATGGACATCACGTTTGGGAAGATTGAAGGAACCAGGCAAAGGTGACCTGCAATCAGATGGCTGGGAATGCTGAAAACAACGATGGGGATGACGGTAGAGGACCTTACCAGACAAGAACAAGATCAATTTCTTTTTAGATCTGTAAGTTGCTAGGACTTGAGAATGAGTCGATGGCACCTAACAATGCAATGTAATGGGCAGGTCAGTGACATTCCCAGAAATTAGGTGCCCTGTGTAATAGAATCATTTACATGCCTGACTGCCATTAGTTGTGTAACCACTTAAACCAGGTGAGAAAATTTTGAGATTTGCTATTATATCAAAATTCACAAAATTGTGCAAATCATTCCATTTTATATTGAAAATATTCTTCACAAAGTTTTGCAGACAAGTACTTTCGCTGACTTCCAAACAGTTCTCAGATAGTGGTTGCCCTCAGAAGCGGCAACCCAGATACCCAAAATATCAATTTATGGGGCTTTTTGCCCCTGGTGCTTCCTCATAGGCTCACACACCACTAAGTAACTGTGTTATTTTTATAATTTATTGAATAAATAATTTAATATAAGTTGTGTAACAGCATTTACACCAGGTTTCCGCAGGCATAAATGCCATGCTCAAAGATAGGTGTAAGATCTACACTAAACTAGCATTTTGTAGAATACCTGTTTAGTGCAAATCTTCCTGGTGCCTAACTTTGGGCAGCATTCATAGAATTCCTCCCTACAAGACCAACATGCAAACTAACACACAAACAGGAAGAAAAGATGTCAAAAGGCAACTTGTGATGGGGTTTAGAAGACCAAATTGAGGGTTACCATATTTTCCCCATTCCAAAGTAATATAAAGAAATAAAACAAAAAACAATACCCTGTTTAATGGACTAATTCAATGCATTGGACTGAGTGAGGTGGGGTGGGGCTTGAAGGATGCACACATTATTCAGGATTAGCATATTTTTGAATAGAAAAATGAATATTTTGCCTAGGATTATTTAGCTAGCGTCACCATTCTAAATCTGCAGATACTGTTATTTATTGGACTAATTCAATGTATTTTATGATGAGCTTTCGAAAGTAACCCTTCTTCTTCAGATCAGAAATAAGCAAATGTTGATAAATATCAATATAAATAAGGAAAACATGAAAGCATTTTAGGGATGGGGGGGAGGAAACAGAGGTATCACAGCAGTTTTAAATGTCTTTGTAGTGGGAAAGGAAGCCCAGATCTCTGTTAAGTCCTATCTGGTAGATATCAAAATATTTTATTATTTTGATTTCAAAGGTGTTATGCTCTTGGATGGTCTTAAAGTTCCCTTTTAGTATTCTTACCATAAAATCGTTGGTGCAGTGGTCATTTCAAAGAAAGTAGAAATACAGGAGCAAGAGTTTGCAACATTACCACTTGGTGAAAACTCTTGGAGAGGCCAGACCGAAGGGCAGAGTTTTGTATTGAAAATATTAATGGGCTATCTCAATCCGCAGAAACTTTCTGTGAGCTGGATGAATTGGTATAAGGGTATAAGCCTCTTTTAGATTTAGAGAGCATAGCCAATCATTTTGATCAAATAGTGGATATAAAGTTCCCAGAGATAGCATTCAAATTTTCTTTGACTAGGAATTTATTTACTTCTCGGAGGTCAAGAATTGGACATAGACCACCCGTCTTCTTTGGGATGAGAAAATACCTGGAGTAGAACCCCTGATTTTTTGAGACGAGGGTACTACCTCTATGGCATTTAGTTGAAGCAGAGCGTCTATTTCCTGAAGAAGGGATGTCTGCTGAGGGTTGAAAGTGGACTCTCTTGGAGGATGATTTGGAGGTATAGTGACAAAATGAAGAGAGTAACCTTCCTTGATGACTTTGAGAACCCACAGGTTAGTTGTTATCAGAGCCCAACATTGATAGTAGAATTGTAGACAACCTTCGATTGGTTGAGGAAGAGGTTGAGATAGAGGAACAGCAGCTATGCTCTCCATAATCACGTCAAAAGGAGTGAGCAGGTTTCTGAGGAGCTTCTGCTTGAGCTTTCTGAGGATGCTGCTGTTTTTGCTTCTTTTGCGGTGGTGGTGACCTAGAAGCAGAAGGTTTAGAAGTATATCGCCTCTGATATGAATAAGAAGGCTTAGTAGACTGCTGTGAAGCTTGAGGCTTAATCTTCATTCTGACTAAAGAATTCCAATTCTTTTCATGTTGTGCTAATTTCTGCGTGGCCGCCTTGATGGAATCGCCAAAAAGTTCTCCTAAACATGGAATATTGGCTAATCTATCTTGGAGATTCAAGTTTCAAGTTTTATTTTAGTTTGATGAATCGCTTATTTAGTTTTACTAAGTAACTGTGTTATTTTTATAATTTATTATTACTTAGTAAAATTTATTTACTAAGTAAAATTTATTTACTAAGTAATTTATTATTACTTAGTAAAATAATAAAAATATATAAGCATATATTTAGATATACCATTTAAAATTTAAAATAATGGGTTAGACAAATAGACTTACAGACCAATCAATATACAAGGTAAAAAGGAATAACTACAATTCAATGCTTTAAAGTACAGAGGAGAACCATAAATGGAAAGAACATTAGGGAGGGAAGAGTGGAAACCTGGAAGAAAACTA
This sequence comes from Geotrypetes seraphini, assembly GCF_902459505.1. NCBI lineage: Eukaryota > Metazoa > Chordata > Amphibia > Gymnophiona > Dermophiidae > Geotrypetes > Geotrypetes seraphini. The sequence continues at coordinate 361,237,556 of NC_047085.1, forward strand.
ATATAAAATTTCAGCATAATATAAAATTTGAGCATAATTTAAAGATTGATGTCCATATTAGAGATTCTTAGCCAAGCTAGACATCTCATAGCCACAGACATAGCAGATGCTTTGGATGACATCTCAAAAGTATCATAAGCTGACCTTGCTATATATTTTCTAGTCTGTGAAAGTGTGTGAAGTTTACTGATATCTGAAAGGTGGTCTGAAGGAATATACTTTTCAAAGTCAGACAATTTCCTTACCAGATGTTTTAGATAACAGGACATGTAGCAACTGTAATTAAGTATCTTGTTTGCCAGCATAGAATTTTGATAAAGGTGATGTCCAAATTTGTCCATAGCACGTCCTTCACGCCCTGGTGGTGCTGAGACAAACTTTTATACTGGAAGATTTTTTAAGGATTTATTCCACAAGTAATCATTGATGTTTTAGCTGTGGTTTATCAAACCCTGGCCAGGAAATGATTCTGTAAATGGAATCCAGTTTTCTTGGAGCTACCATGATAGTTAAAGGCGTTTTCCAATTTTTGAGAAGCGTTTCTAAGAATGCCATGTAACGATAACTTGAGGAGCTCTTTGGGAAGCTCATTATAGTCCAAGGTGTTCAGGTACTCAGCACTTGATCCAGTGTCAGCTTCCAATTTGACAGGTAGGGCTTTGCCCAACTGCCTAATATACCTTTCTGGAGGGTGTTTTATGTGGTGACTGTTCTGAAGGTGTATGAAACGTATTGTGGATCGTATTTAGTAGCAGGGAATCATTCATACCACATTTACAAAAACTCTTGACATCACACCATCAATATGAAAAAATATATAAAACAACGGAGAAAAATAAACCTCAATTGTGAGAGGCTGGGACTACACAAGTACCCGAGCCAACTCACATCATCACTGATTTATGAAAAAACTCCGTGTACATTTAAATAAATAGTTTTCATTCATGCACAATTAATATTTTTCAAAGATTTTTTTCAGAGATTTTTTAGTGTGAGCAGTGTAAGCAGAGTTCAAAATGTTGGAACATATCAACAGCATGAAACAGATCTCAAACTAACTAAAATATTAGCGAGGGCTACAGCTCAACTTTACAGGTATAAGCAGTTGTTGAAGCGTGGGGTCTAGAACAATAGTAAGAGAAAAAAAACATCCACTCATCTGAAGGTGTGAAGTGACTCAAAAGATTCTCAATTCCTTGTCCCGACAGAAAAGTCTTTCTGTTTCACCTAGACGGCTACTTCAGGGGATAAATCCAAATGTCCAAATATCACCCCATTTTGAGAGGAGCCAGCTTTACAACTGTTGCGTTAGAAGAAGCGGGGTGATATTTGGACATTTGGATTTATCCCCTGAAGTATCCGTCTAGGCGAAACAGAAAGACTTTTCTGTCGGGACAAGGAATTGAGAATCTTTTGAGTCACTTCACACCTTCAGATGAGTGGATGTTTTTTTTCTCTTACTATTGTTCTAGACCCCACGCTTCAACAACTGCTTATACCTGTAAAGTTGAGCTGTAGCCCTCGCTAATATTTTAGTTAGTTTGGGATCTGTTTCATGCTGTTAATATGTTCCAACATTTTGAACTCTGCTTACACTGCTCACACTAAAAAATCTCTGAAAAAAATCTTTGAAAAATATTAATTGTGCATGAATGAAAACTATTTATTTAAATGTACACGGAGTTTTTTCATAAATCAGTGATGATGTGAGTTGGCTCGGGTACTTGTGTAGTCCCGGCCTCTCACAATTGAGGTTTATTTTTCTCCGTTGTTTTATATATTTTTTCATATTGATGGTGTGATATCAAGAGTTTTTGTAAATGTGGTATGAATGATTCCCTGCTACTAAATACGATCCACAATACATTTCATATATATTTTGATCATTCTTATTTCTAATCTTAATGTATATTTTCTGTAAACCGCTTAGAACCTAACGGATGTAGCGGTATATAAGAAATAAATTACATTACATTACAATTGGACTTCCTAATACATTTAGTTGTATAACTTGTTCTGAAGGTGTGCCATAAGACTCAGTCGCAGATAAAATTCATTCACACCAAGTCAGATCGCAAATATGAATCATAGAGAAGACTTGGAGAAGCTGCGTGTCGAGGAGAACGATGTCTATGGGAAGGTTTGCAATGTCTTTATTACCAATCCAATAAAGATGATGATGAGGATCGATGAATATCCCTTTTTCACTTTGAAGCATGAGATCGATGCGATGAGGAATGATGATATCTTGACGTCGAACATCGTGTTGAATAAGAGCATCGATGCTTCAAAGTAGTGGATCGATGCTTTGATGGAGAACAATGAGATGAGCTACAACGTCAATGCGAAGATCAATGCCTGGAGGTAGAACATTGTCGAGATGGGGAGTGACAATGCCTCGCAGAAGATCCATGAGAAATAGCTTGATGCTTTGATGGATAGCTGACATCAGTACCTTGAGGCCTTGTAGTGCTATATTTAGGCTGGGCCGGTACCAAGGGAGTCGATGTTAGCACCGGCATGCAGTGCAATTTTAACGTATTACCGAGCTCCCTCTGGAAGAACTCATTGAGTTTCTCCCTGAAAGTATGCTCATCAGCCGGTACCATCGGTGCAGCAGGTTTTCTCGGAGTGGATGACCTTGATGAGTGACCTGCCCTGGAAGTCGCCTTTCTGCAAGTCCTGCCTACACGGAAACAGGAGGTCGCTGCAGAGAGGGGCTTCTTGTACAGGCCAGCGGTAGCAGGCTCACCTTGTTGCTGCCACCGGCTGCATGAAGATTCAATCATGGCGGCCAGGACCGGGAGGAGATAGGTGGGTGAGTTGAGCCAGTTAAACCTGGACTCCCCCATCTTTAAAAAAACATATTGGCACCTGGACAGTCCTTGAAGAGGACATGTCTGAGTTTTCTCAGATGTTTAGTAACTCTACTTAGGGGGGGAGGTGCTGGGGTATTGGATTTTTACAGCAGGTATGGGGGGCTGTAATTGGGCAGCCTCTCCTCTCTCTGCCAGCTTAACTGATCCTGGATTCCCCTGCTGTGATCAGTTGAGCCAGCAGGGAGAATAAAGCAGCAGCAGCAGAAATTTTAGTTTTTATTTAATTTAATGGGCGCAGATGCTGTACATGTGTTGTGTGCTCACACAACACACGAACAGCTACCGGCAGTTCTAGAGCTGCCAGAAACTTTTGGCACCGCTTATTTGGTGCTTTGGGGGGGGCATTCCCTTTAGTGCATCACAAAGAGAGCTCATTAGAATAATAATGAGCTCCTTGTAATGCATTTGCATAGAGTTCTTGGTGGCTGCTAAGAGGATTGGTAGCAACCAAGGAGAACCCTTTTGTGTACTGGCAGGAGAGCTTTCTGTGACAGTAAGACTGCTTTAACGAGTCTTACTGTCACTGAAAGCTTTTGTGCATTGGGGCCTGAGTGGGAAATTGAGCAGACTGGGAGGAAGAAAAGTCTCAGGACCCTAAATTAAAGCAGGAATGGAAGGAGGAGAAAGATGTCTGGGAAGAGTAAGGATTAAAGAGGCAGGCAAGTACCAGGGGCTAGGGGAGAAAAGAGAGAGAGAAAGGACTTTGGTGGACAGGGGAGGGAGTAGACTGAGGCAGAAAGGCCTGAAGTGAAGAGCAGGACTCAAGAGGATTGGGGAAATACATTCCAACCCCTCTCTGCTTCTCTGTAAAGTGATAGCACAACAGTTCAACCTGGATGATAAGTAGCAGAAAACTGAACCAAGTATTTTCATCGACTCTCATCAGCATCTAGATTAATCCATAAACCTTCTGAAGTACCCAGGATTGATACCCATTTCAAATTTCTTCTAAGAGCTTTCTTGCCATATTTTGAATGCAAGTATACTAAAGGCAGTATACTAAAGGCAGTGTCCTTTGAACTATGCAATCTAATTTTAATACATGATGGAACACGACAGATTAACTTGAGATGAGCAGGATAATATGGCCCAGATTCTATAAACAGCGCTGGTGGCTGCTTAAAAAACAGCCGCCGATCGCATGTCAATCACCGAACAGTGTCATTTATAGAATCACGGCTTTGTAGAAAGGTAGGGCCTACATTTCCAACACCTAGCTTTCACGTGAATCAAGGCTATGGAGCACTTCATGATGACTAATGCCACTTCCAGCATTAGCCACGCCTACAGTATCATTAGGCATCATAAAGCACCTCCTTAGTCGCAATGCGGTGGTGTTTTTTTAGGTGTTAGTAGGTACTACTGCTGCCCAATTCAAAGAAAAAAAAATTTGATTCAATTCAGCCTACTGGATTGATTTTTTGATTCGATTCATTTTTCCCTTCCAATAGGGCATTTTTATCAAATGTCCTGGAGTGTTTATTTTGTAGCCTCTTCACCCACCCCAGCCCCCTTTCCCTCTCCAGTCCCATGCCGGTGCTGTAAGTGTAAACAAAATAAAGAAAAAATACTTTTCCTCTCTCTGTTAGGTCCTAGTTCACGCACACCATCTAACACCAGCTCTAGCAGGATACACATTTCAAATCTGATATATTGTAATCACAAAATAGAAAATAAAATTATTTTTTCTACCTTTTGTTGACTGGTCATTATTCAAATCATATTGGTCCCAGGCTCTGGTTTCTGTCTGTCTTCTCACCAGGGTCTCCTGTCCATTTGACATTTTCTCCTTTCTCCAGGCTCATCATCCACCATCCATCCCCCATCTCTGTACCATCCCTTCCACTGCCATATCCAACATTTATGTTTCTTTCTTACTGTCTACCACATCGCTTTCTCCCTGGATCAAATCTCTCTATTCCTCCTCCATGCAGCATCTCTTCCTTCCTCCCCTCCGTTATCATGTGCACTATTTCTTTCTCCCCCATAAACCACCTCTCCCTGCTCTCTACCCTATGTCCAATATTTCTACCTCTCTCTTCTCCATGCATGTATCCCCACCCTCCACCATATGCAGGATATCTCTCTCTCACCCCTTTCTATCTCTGTTGCATTTATCCCTTCATCTCCTCCATCCCATCTCCACCAATTCTTCCCATCTCCTCTCTCCCCCCTTTGCAGCATCTTTCTATCCCTCTCTCCCTTCCTCCTGTGCAGCAGTTTTCCAAGCAGTGGGGAAGAGGGGGGGGGGGCATGGCACAGCAATGCTGGGTGCCAGCCTCCCTCCCTACAACCACTGAGTATGGGCCCATGGGATTAAGAGCAAAGATAGCTCAGTGTGCAGGTTTAGAAGGCACAGTGAGCTCGATTCTATATATGGTGCCTAAAAATTAGTTGCCATCTAGTGCGGCACTAGGCACAATTCTTTTTAGCACCCCCCCCCCTCTCCTGCAAATGGTAGTCTTTAAAAAATAAAATAAAAAATAAAAAAAAAATAGTACAATGTACTGCAGTTATGGTGCTTTCCCTTAATCCATTTCATCCTGTCCCCTGGAGTGACCCATACCCTAGTTCCATGGCCACTGAAATAAAGATTTCCTAACCTGCTCAAGGACTCAATTGAATCAGCAAAGGAGTATCAATCTTCATATGTCACATTTTAACTCTTCATCCTTGAATATTCATCATAATACTTGGAAAAAGTAGACATAAGACTTGAATATTTAATATGGTACCAATGGACTATTTGTTTGAAAAACTGTGTAAAAGCTTCCTCTGCAAGATACGGTATATTAAAATGTACTACAGAATTATTCAAAATAATATCTAGCCCTGTTACAAGTTTATCGGAAGAAAATGTTAATCTCTAGCAGGCTTGCCACATGAACAGCCTTTACTGTCATGGTATCTGGTTGTATCCTAGGATTCACACCTCCTACCTACTTGGAAAAAGGGTTACTTATTGTCTGCTGACAAAACATTTTTTCTGGTTTATTTTTGAAGAGAACACAGATTCACCGAGAATGTCTAAGACAAGTGCAGAGGATATTTGCAGCCCAGAAAGCTACTCTTCAAGTTCAGAAATTGACTGATCTTTCCACATTTGCAGCTTATTATTTAACTTTGAATTGGTCACATGTATGCAGTAAACTTAAAACTTGCATATACAGACATATATGCTCCCCCTTGTAAGCATAATGCAGTTTTAGATTAAATCAATTAATCTTCTGCTGATGTTATTGTGGCAGACCTCTCAGACTGGCAGGGCTGAGAGATACATCACAGGCTGGTATATCATTTAGTTATGACCTGTGGCTAAAATCTTCTCCAGTCCCTGTGAACAGTATCTCTCAATGCACCCAGACTATCAAAGAGTCCCCTACTGGCAGGCTTGTAAGTTAATGTCATTAGATAAGCATGGTAAAGTCAAAGGCATATGGAAACAGCCTGCTCTTGGTTAGAACAAAATTTCCATTCATTGGATTCTCTCATTCTGTACAAATATATACTAGGATTGCATTTTGATTCAATTTTTTAAAAAAATTGCAATTGCACAATTTAAAGAATTTTACATCTTTCTTTCCCACTGCAGCTTCTTGTAACATCGGCAAGTCATTTAACCCTTCATTGTCCCAGGTACAAAATAAGTACCTGTATATAATAAACTGCTTTGAACGTAACTATAGAAAACATTATATTAAATCCCATCCCCCCTCTCTTTCCTTACAGGCTATTAAACCTCCCTCCCTCTCCAGAGCCAACATATCCTCTATTCTCTTTCTTCTCTCCCTCTCTTTCTCCAGATCCATTACCTCTCTCTCTTTCCTTCCTCTTCACCACCATGAGTAGCAATACAAATTTGGTGGTGAGCAGCATCCTGTGGCTGCAGGAGCTCACTGCCTTGGCTATATCTTCCATTGGCGGCCCCTCCAGTTCTGTTCCCAGGTTTGCAGCTCACTCCCCTCCCTCTACCTGGAGTTTGGTTTCTGACTCATCCAACCCTCCCCCCCCCCAATCTACCTTAACAGTGGTCTTTTGTTGGTGCCTGGCAGTAGCAGCATAGGCTGCCTGTAGCCTAATCCAAAGCTTTCCCTTTGACCTGTTCCACCTCCTCTGACATCACTTCCTATTTCTGCATGGGCAGGTCAGGTCACAGGAAAGCTTTGGACCAGGCCACAGGCAGCATATGTTGCCATTGCTGAGGACCAACAGAAGACTACCTGTAAGTACACCAGCATGGGAGGTAGAGAGGGAAAGATGCTTTATCATGCCGTAGGCGGGGGTTGAGAGTAAAAGAGAGCAGAAGGAATCTTTGGAAGAGACAGGAGATGCTGCAATGTGATTAAATTTTTTAATTGTGATTAATAATTCATGCATTAATCGCTGTTAACTGCATTTAATTTGCAGCCCTAGAGAATCATTGACTTCAGAGGGTGTTGGTAAATGGTACTCCCTCAGAAACGTCGGAAGTGACCAGTGGAGTGCCGCAGGGCTCGGTCTTGAGTCCGATACTATTTAATATCTTTGTACAAGACCTGCCTTAGGGACTTCGAGGTAAAATTACATTATTTGCCGATGACTCTAAGCTATGCAACATTGTGGACAGCGCAACCGTGCCCGACATTATGAGGCAGGACCTACTTTTACTGGAACAATGGTCTAATACAGTGGTTCCCAAACCTGTCCTGGAGGACCCCCAGGCCAGTCGGGTTTTCAGGATAGCCCTAATGAATATGCATGGAGCAGATTTGCATGCCTGGCACCTCCATTATATGCAGATCGCTCTCATGCATATTCATTAGGGTTATCCTGAAAACCCGACTGGCCTGGGGGTCCTCCAGGACAGGTTTGGGAACCACTGGTCTAATACTTGGCAACTGAGTTTTAATGCCAAAAAGTGTAAGGTTATGCACCTTGGTAGCGGTAACCCCTGCAGAACATACACCCTAAATGGTGAAAACTTAACAAGAACTGTCGCAGAACGGGACCTGGGTGTAATCATTAGTGAAGATATGAAAACTGCCAATCAAGTGTAGAGAGCTTCAGCCAAGGCTAGACAAATGCTGAGTTGCATCCGAAGAAGTTTTGTCAGCCGAAAGCCTGAAGTTATAATGCCGTTGTACAGGTCCATGGTGAGACCTCATCTGGAGTACTGTGTTCAGTTTTGGAGGCCACATTATCAAAAGGATGTGAAGAGAATGGAATCGGTTCAGCGAATGGCCACTAAGATGGTCTCAGGATTCAAGGATCTCCCATATAAAGAACGTCTAAGCAGGCTGCAGTTATATTCTCTTGAAAAACGCAGAGAGAAGGGAGACATGATAGAGACATTCAAATTTCTTACAGGCCATATTGAGGTGGAAGAAGATATAATTTTCCCTACGGGTCCCATGGCAACAAGAGGGCATCCGCTCAAACTCAAGGGTGGGAGACTTCATGGTGACATCAGGAAATACTTCTTCGCCGAAAGGGTGGTTTATCGCTGGAATGGTCTTCCACGTCAGGTAGTTGATGCCAGTAACGTGCTCGACTTCAAGGGACGAAGGGATAAATATGTGGGTTCACTCCAGGGAAATGCTTAGAGGGAGGGTTCTTTGAATGGGCAGACTTTTTGGACCGACGGCCCTTTTCTGCCGTCACACTCTATGTTTCTATATCATAGCATTTGTATACCGCAAAACCATGAGGATCCTTGTGGTTTGACAGTTTAAAAAAAAAAAAAAAAAGCTGAACATCAGGCAGCAAATTACGAAAAGTATAAGATGGTCAGTTAAAAAAATTTATCGTACAAATAAATTTTTAACTGCTTTCTAAAGTTCATATACAAGGTAGAAGTAAGAAATAGTCGATGGAGAACAGAATACCAAGTAGCTGCTTGATATGAGAGCAGCCTATTATGAAATCTTTTGTAACGGCATCCCCTGACTGATGGAAAATCGAACATTGTTGAAATACGTGAAAGAACATCGAAAACTAGAAAAGTTAAAATGATCCACTAAATACCCTAGAGCCATACCTTGCAACACCTTATAGCATAGACATCCAAACTTAAACAACACCCTTGCCACAATGGGAAGCCAATGCAGCTCTCTGTAATATGGGGTTATATGATCTGCTTTTTTTTATCTATAAATTAAGCGTACCATGGTATTTTGTATCAAACACAGGTGATAGTAATTTTTTTTGAAAACCCCCAAATATACAATATTACAATAATCCAATATTCCCAAAACAAGTGATTGGACCAATAGTCTAAATGACCGATCGTCAAAGTAAGTTCTGAGGTACGAAGCTTCCATAACATGAAATAACACTTTCTGACCTGGGCATCTACTTGTGCAGTCATTGAAAAATTTCTATCCAAATATATACCAAGCATCCTAATGGTTTAGATAAGTGGGGAAATTATCCCATTTAAAGTCAAGTTTTCCTCATCGCATTTAAATGGAGAAGCTAAGAAGAATCTGGTTTTCTCTGAATTTAGTTTGAGTTTATAATCCTCCACCGTTGCTATTATTGATGATAATGTTTGTAAAATATTTGAGATGTGAGAATGTAATGGAAGTACAATAGTTGTCATCAGCATAGCTGTATAATTTTATTCTGTAATTACATAATTTTTTTCCCCAACGATGCCAAGTAAATGTTAAATAGCTGGGGAACTCCACAAGGGTTAGCCCATGTTTCTGATAGCACAGTTTTAAGATACTATTAGTTATTTTCCATAGTGTTATTTCCAGGATATGGTGACTTTTATATCCTTAGATTTTTGTTTGTGGTCTTTTCAGGGAGCAGTTATATGTGCCTTCAGTGAAAGCTAAGCAGACTATATGGATCCCTAATAGGGCTTTTTCTGTAGTGGTCCCAACCCTATGAATATCTTCCCCACAGAATTGAGGCTAGAGTAGGAGTATACATCTTTTTATGAGAAAAGTAAAGACATGGCTATTTCCAGGACAAGTGTTGCCATGTCCTTAGCTTGTTTGGGCTTCAGGTGATTTGGCTGGAGGTAATTGTTGAGGAGCAGGAATGGAAGATTATATGCTCATGGTTTTTTGGTGTTTTTTTTTTCAATTGCTTTGATATAGTTGTAAACTACTTTTGATGGCTCATTTTAGTTGGGAAGAAAAGTCTATACATCTTTTTAAAATAAAATAAGCTATATGGGGTAGGTGAGGTTTAAGAGTAAACTCAGAAAATTATATTTGGAAGGTCAAATTGTAGCCTATGGGGTAATAACCTTTTTTTTTTTTTTTTTTACAACAAATAGTAGTAATGCTGGCCTATAGCTGGCGGAGCTTATTCCTCAGTCCCATAACAACCTGCTAAGATGCTGTGCTGTGGTATGGGGCCTGTAATTATCGCTGCAGACTGTAATTTTAAAGGACATAATTGGTGTTTCATGCTCCCACTAGCAGATTTGTTTTCATTCTACCGGCAGACACAATATGTGATAACAGACTTGACCTTGTGTCACTGTGGAGCAAGGCACGGGAGACTCCTGTGCTATTTTAAGCTTTCTGCTACAAGCATTGCCTGCATTGGCCATCAGTAGATTTTTTTTTTTTTTAAGAGCACAGGCATCTACCCAGGAACAGAGGATTTTGGAGATGATGCTGGCTCTCTGAAGAACATGTCAATTACAGCTGAAAGCTGTGTCATCACATTGTTGAGCGCATGTCATTATTACTTACTGTAAGAACACTTTAGTCCAAGCTAATGTGAACAGTGATCTTCGTTATGCATTCCCACAAGAAAATGCTGTTCTGAGAAGAGCACATTTGGATTTCTTGCTCTGGTAATTTACCGCTGGTCATGCTATCTATGTTGCCAGAGCTGCCTCAGGTCAAGAAGCTGAGGTATAAAAATAAGCAAGGAACTGGCCTAATCATAGGGATGGCAGATCTATGTTTACATACTCCTTTTTTTTTTTTTTTTTTTAATCCGAGTATGAATACTTCTGCAGGCTTTGCCTTTTCCCAGTAGTTCTCTAGTCACTGTCCCTCCTGTGCCATAAGACTTCTTTTTTTGTCTTTTTGTTGATAATATAGTACATAAGTTTATTTAGGTGAAAGAAATAATATTTTCTGATGGTACTCTGATTTATGTGAGCCACATAGTAACTAATCTACACCCATGAAATATTTTACATAGAAACCATTCTGTTTTCTATTAAAATGTGGTAATTTTAGTGAACTCTGATATAAAATGGGTAGGCTATCCGTGATGCAAAAATCATGATAAAGAACAGCAGAGGAGGAAGAATGTGACTGAAAACTTGAGGGTTACCAGCCAGAGTTAGGATTTAACCTACTGGGAGTTCAGAGGAGGCAATAGGAAGAGATAGTACTATAAACGGGACATTGTTGGTTAACATGGTTCCATGGAGACAGGTGTGGCTAATTAGGGCATGGTCTAGGTAGAATACAGCCATCTTGGAAGAGCTATAGAATATATGGGGGAGGGACAACAATGCCTACGTTGAGATGCACAGGTTGGAACTCTACAATTGACAGCATCTCTACAGTAAATACCGGTTTCTTTTGATGCCTCGAAGGAGAGATGAGGGCTTTTAAATCCTGAGTCCACTCAGATCCTGTGTTGTGGCAGATTCTGGCACTCATACCATAGGAGAATTATTCCTTTGGCTGAGTCCACGGTGCTCAAGGGATATCACTGAATCCAAGACAGTGGCCTCCCTCTACAACTGGAAGTACTTGCTACAGATTGCAGGAGCTGCCTCCAGGAAATGTGATGAATAAGTCCTGGAAAGTTTCTTCAGGAGGAAATTCCAGCAGTTACATCTCCCCTCTCTGGGCAAATTGAGGAAGCAAGAACATCTCCCCAAAGTCCATCTGATTTGAGCTTGCCTGTTACTGGGGATGGAAGACTGAACTCTGAGGACTTTCTTAGAGATCAGACTCCTCAGGTGACTCTTGAAGGGAGGAATGCTGGCCTAGTGCCTAACCCTCTGTAAGCCTGATTCTGAGGGAGGTTGTAGAGGCTCAACATTAAAGATAGTTTTCACAATTAATGTGGATGGAAAGATCCTGGCTAAGTTATTGACTTTAAGATTAGCCAAGGCTCTCTCAAGGCTCAGAATGCACCAAACGGGTTTCGTTGCTCAAAAACATTCTTCAAATAATACTGATTGGCATTTTATAAGTTAAATTTAGCAAAAACAATGGATGATCCGGCCTTCTCAGTTTCTTGGGATGCAGAGAAGGCCTTTAATCATGTAGAATGGACTTCATGTATCAAGCGATGGATTGGTTTGGTATAGGATCTAGATTTATTCAAATGATTCAAACCTTGTATAGTTCCCCTTCTGGCAGATTATATATTAATAATACAATTTCATAGCGTTTTTGTCTGGAGAGGGGAGTTAGACAAGGATGTCCTTTATCTCCTTTGCTTTTTGATATTGTTTTGGAACCCTTGTTGTTGGCTATTCAGCAGGCAAAGAAGATACAGGGCATTCCATATGCAGATCGGGAATATAAGGTCTCTGCTTATGCAGATGATATCTTGCTTCATTTGAAGAATCCTGAATCTACCATTCTGCATTTACTGGAATTGATTGATCGATTTGGCAAATTTTCAGGTTACAAAATAAATTGGAATAAATCAGAGGTTCTTCCACTAAATGTGCACTGTGTAAAAGGTTTATTTGACCCATTCCCTTTCATTTGGAAGGAAGAGGGAATAAAATATTTGGGTATTATGATTCAAAGAACTTTATTGCTGAAAGTCAAAAATGTGTGAGCATTGGAACCCACTACATCTTTCTTGGTGGGGGAGAGTCCAAACTATCAAAATGATTTTGACTGTACTTTGTTACCAAATGAGTATGTTGTCAGTTTATTTTCAAAGTTCATTTTATAAGAAATTAAATGGGGTTCTTACAAAATTTATTTGGCTGGATAAAACTGCTAGACTAGCCTTAGTATCTTTGCAAAAACCAATTATGGGGGTGGGGTAAATTTTCCAAATTTTTATAGATATCATCAATCTTTCATTATGCGTCAAGACATGTATTGGATCCTTCCTGAACTCAAGGAACATTTTCCAGATTGGATGATTTTAGAAGGACAATAGAATTCTTTGTGCCACCTGAAATACCTTAAAGTTTATCAATAATTTAACACCTAATATAATACAACAATCCACGTGAAAATCTATATGGTTAAACTCCAAGATACAAATCGGCGAATCTAAGATCCTCTGGAAGCGTTGGCTGCAGGCAAGTATATGTACTTTAGATGATGTGTTATCAAATGGGAAAATGCTTGATTTTTCACAACTGCAACAATCATTCAGTATTACAATGTCTCAAGCATATAAGTGGTTGCAGTTGAAGCAGGCCATTCAGAAGGGGTTCCCTGATTGGGGAAATGTAAATAATCAGTATAGCTTGCCGGGCCTATGCTTCCAGACAGATTTGCTAGGGTATCAGGCTACCAAGTAGTATAAATTAATATCTAAATAAAAAACCTAAAACTAGTCTAAAAGACGTTTGGAGCATTGAGATAAAGCATCAGATTTCTGCTACTCAATGTCCACGGATTTGGACTTGGAGGATGAGATGTACAGCGTCAGCATCTATGAGACAAACTTGGTTCTTTTTGTACTTGCAAGTTAGATAGTTCAAAGTCTAATAAATGCTGGCACTGTCATCTTGAAATAGGGACACTGGATCATCTGTTGTTCTATTGTCCCTTGATACTCAATTTTTGGAGATCAATATGGGGACAAATTAATTTGATACTGGAATCTTCGATTCCATTGTCTTATGAGACTGTAATCTGTGGGACATTATTGAAAACTACATCTCCATTAGACAAGTATAAAAGCAGGCTCCTAATTATTATTGCCATGCAGATGATTACCAAAAATTGGAAAAATTGGGACAAGCTTAACTTTTTCTTTTGGTGGGAGACGTGGAGGGGCATAATCAAAAGGGAGGTCTAAATCCGTTTGCATCCAATTCGCAAGTCGTCCAAAGTAAAAAAAACAGCCTAACACACATTTTCATCGTCTAATCATACATCCTGCCGATCTGATCGTCCAAGTCGCTAAAGCGTCCATCTTTATACCACATTTCCATTCAACTTTTTGTCCAAGTCAAAAACACCTAGAACAAGCCCTGTTGAACATAGGATGGGTCTGCAAAGTGATGGACTGAACACCCAGACATGGCACCTAAATAATGGGGTACCTTACAGGGCACTTCTGTGAACTTTACAAAAAGGGTGCCATGTCTTCTCCTCACTACAGCTCCCTTATAGGTCATGGTGAGCCCCCCAAACCACCTCTAAAATCCCCACCCCAATAGCCCTTATGGCTGCAGGAGCCACTTTCATGCCAGTAAAAAAGGGTTTTGGGGGTGTATAGGGGAGTGCACATGTTTAAGTATCAATGCAGTGATTATAGGGGCTTATAGGCATGGGTCCTCCTCTCTATGAGTCCCTAACCTATCCCAATATGACTTAAGCTGCCTCTGTGCTGGACTACTAGGCTTTCCTATGCCATGGTCTGGAGGCTGAATTTTAAAGGTACGATTAATATTTTTATGGGGGTGGGGGGGGTGTTGGTGATCACTGGGGTAGTGTGTGGGGGTATGTTTATGTGTTTGCAGTGCTTATCTGATGACTTTAGGTGGCTGTTTGTGACTTAGACCATGCTTTACATGGTATAAGTCACAACGTCCAAGTTCTGTCGATCGTGGGTTGTATAACTTTCGGTTATACATGCTGTACAACTAAGTCTAAGCCAGCCCACGTCCTGCCCAACTCCTCCCGAAATGCCCCATTTAGATTTGGTCGTTCAGTGGCACTATGTAGGCCTAGGTCGTTTAGAAATACGTCCGAAACCCTGTTTTATTATCGGCATTTGGACATATTTGGGAAATGTTCGTCCAAGTGCCGACTTAGGCCGGTTTTTGGACATTTTTCTCTTTCTATTATGAGACCCTTAATGTTTATGTTATAAAGTTGAAAAAATGAATTCAGTTACCATTATATTAGGTCATTATAATTTTTTAAAATTAGTATGGGGCCCATTTATGAATTTTGTTAACTCCAAGTAGTTGTGTATTGTTTTTATTTTTTTACCTGCCTTGCACACACATCCAAGGAGGGTGGGAGGGAGAGGGGGAATACATTGAGTATTCTTTTTGATTGGTTATAATAAAAGGGGGGGAATATGTTTTGTATTGATATTGATTGAATACAAGTGCTGTTTATGATTTTTTTTGTGTATAATTTAATGCACTTTTGAATGTGATGTGAAAATTAATAAAGAATTAAAAAAAAAAAGATAGTTTTCACAGCAACCTGTGAACTGCATAAATAATTTGCATATATTTGTTGAGGAGAGAGCTGTTGACTAAAAGGGTTTTTTGGATCTGTTTAGGACCTTTTTGAGACTTTGGGGAATTGTAAGTGGGAGAGAGACCTGGAAAACTGTTAAGTCAGGCCAAAAACGCTATACTTCATGGGGGCAATGTCTGGAAAGCAGTATAAACTAATGCTCGAAGTATGGGAAACAAGATTCTGGATCTAGAAGCTGTGATGGAAGAAGAGTAGTTGGATATAGTGGTGATCACGGAGATGTGGTTCATGGAGAGCTATGACTGGGATGTAGTTATACTAGGCTATAATCTGTTCAGGAAAGACAGGTTAGGAAGAAAAGGAGAGTAGCATTATATTGCAGGATCTGCAGAGCAAGGAAGAGGCACTGTGGATCAATTTGGAAAGAGGGAATGGTGAATATATTTACATTGGTGTGATATACAGGCCTCCTTCACAGACGGAAGAAGTAGATATTGGTTTCATAGCAGACATTCAGAATATATCTAAAAAAGGGGTAGTCTTGCTAATAGGTGATTTGAACATGCTGGATGTTGATTGAGGTATCCCTAATGCAGGGGTCTTCTAGAAGTAGAGAGATCCTGGATTCTCTACAAGGAGAACTGTTCCAGAAGTTGGAAATGGAACCCACAAGGAATGGGGGTCATACTGGACTTAGTGCTTACAAATGGGGGAAATGTTTCTTCTTTTTTTTTCTTTGAAAATTTATTGAAATTTTTCAATAAAAAATATACAGAAATAAAAAATTAAACAAAACAGGTCAACAAGACTGGTTATAATAGTCAAGGTATGTTACAGTGGGTGATCATCTCGCATTCAGTGATCACTGCATGGTACGGTTTAATATTAAGATGGGTATAGAGAGGGCTCATTCAAAAGCAAAGGTTCTAGACTTTTAAAAAACTAACTTTGGTTGGATGGGGGTTTACATCAAGGAATTATTGTTTGGATGGGAATGTCTGGAAGGAGTGCAAATGATGTGGGCAAAACTGAAAGGAGCAATTGTAATGGTGACAAACCTTTTTGTGAGGCAAATAAGTAAAAGTAAGAGGAAAAGAAGGCCGCTTTGGTTCTCAAAAGTAGTAGCTGAGAAGGTAAGGAATAAGAGGTTAGCTTTCATAAACTACAAAAGATCACAGAAAGAGAAAGACAGACAAAAATAGAGAGGCTGGTCGTGTAGTCAGGAAAGCAAAGATGCAAATGGAAGAAAAAAAATAGCTGACACAATACAACATGGAGACATTTTTTAGATATATTAGTGATAGAAGAAGTGCAAGAGTGGCATTGTGAGACACAAAGGTAAAGGGGGGAACTATGTAGAAGCTGATAAAGAAAAGGTTGAATTGCTTAACAAATATTTCTGTTCTGTGTTCATGGCTAAAGCGCCTGGTGCGGGACTGCAGAAGACAAATGTAAATAGGGATGGAGGAGTAATAGACCCTGATCGATTTTCAGAGGGTTTGTGTTCATGAGAAGCTAGCTAAAAATAAAGGTAGACAAAGCGCTGGGGCCGAATGGTGTACATCCAAGGGTGCTGAAGGAACTTAGGGAAGTTCTGGTGGCTCCACTGACTGACCTTTTCAATGAGTCTCTAAAGCTGGGAGTGGTACCGGCGGACTGGAGAAGGGAAGATGTGGTCCCTCTCCACAAAAGTGGAAGTAAAGAAGAAGTAGGGAATTACAGGCCAGTAAGTCTGACTTCTGTGGTAAGCAAATTAATGGAAACGCTTTTAAACAGAGAATGGTGAAGTTTCTGGAATCCTGTGGATTACAGGACTGGAGGCAACATGGATTCATTAGAGGTAGGTCTTGTCAGACAAATCTGATCAATTCCTTTGTCTGGGTGACCAGCGAATTGGATGTGTGCTAGATGTAGTGTATTTAGATTTTAGTAAAGCCTTTGACCGTGTTCCACACAGACATCTAATAAATAAATTGAGTTCCCTTAGGATGGGTTCCAAAGTGACAAGCTGGGTCAAGAACTGGTTGAGTGGAAGGCGACAGAAGGTAGTGATCAATAGAGATCGCTCTGAGGAATGGGATGTTACCAGTGGTGTGCCTCATGGTTCTGTTCTTGGGCCTGTTCTTTTTACCATTTTTATAAACCATATTGCTTGTTTAGTTTTACAATGGGCATATTGTTGTTCTACTGCTCACTGCAGTATGTAAGATGCTGCCTTTTCCTAGGTACACCCTTGCTGTGCGTGTGGATTGTTACTAAAAATCATACTTTTCATACAGATTGGTGGGTGGGGGGGAGTTGTCAAAAAATGATGGGCCCCGGGTGTCACATATGCTAGGTATGCCACTGTTTACTGTTATGCCTAATGTTATTTGTCTATGGAGTATATACTGTATAAGTGTATATCCTCATAGAGATGGAACTGATGCACAATGAGCACAAGTAGATCACTTGAACAGATTATACTTGCAAGTCTTTGATAATGGTCTTCCCACACAATCTCTTCTAGTCTATATATTTTTATTTTACTCCCCCCTTTTTACAAAACCGTAGCACGGTTTTTAGCGCCGGCCATGGCAGTAACAGCTCCGACGCTCATGTACTCATCACAGCTACATGAAGTGTCTTGACGAGCTGTTTGCGAATGGGCCAGAGTTTGGGTCTATCTTAGATTTAAGTTGACAATATTTACCCTATAGAACACAAAGTTCTCTATGCAGTTCACCCACCCCTATGGTTGTACATTTCACACTCTCCTGGGTTTTGGCCGATTGCTAAATATTTTGAAAGCCAGACACAGATGATTTATGAAACAAATTTCTATTCCCACCCCCCACCCCTCTTCATTTTTTGAGCCTCCTTTTGAAATACATAACTTTGTTTCAAGTACCAGTTATTGACAAATAGAAATGTGGGCATTATTACAAAATCTAGGTTTGCAAAATTTATAGTATAGGATCAGGTACCACCCTACACTATGACTGCATGCATTCTTTCACAGGGGAGGAAAGAATCTTATTGCCTGATTACACAGTTTGCTAAACCAAACTATGCCATGACATCAGGGTTTACCTGAATAGAACCAGTGATAAAACAGATCCGATCTGAAGGTGCAGCTCAGTTTTCCTTCCACTGAATTACAGTAGCTCCATCTTACTGTGCATTTAAGAGAAAAAAAAGTTCCACATGCCCAGTCCATAGAACTAAACTCGTATTAACAGTAAAGTGCATGCTTAAAATAAAAGCATCCGACGTTCTAATAGAAAAGCAAATTGTACTTGTAATAAAAGAGGAGCGAATAAACAGGATCGACGTGGAGCTCCCCCAGAGACCTCCAATTGACAGCACTTGTTGCTTTTTAGGAGCTCGCCAGAAATGTAACCAATGTCGTGTATCACATGGATCTTCCAAGCTGGCACAAAAAGCTAAACTGTACTTAGGCTGCCTGCTTGTCTAGCTCTTTGGGTTTTCACGTTTCCACTTTTGATGTCTTAGTGGGTCAGCGGAAAGTTTATACAAGTATACTGGAAAGACGTGGGCTCGAACGGGCCGCAATCGCTTTGTGCATTATCTACACCCCCCTGGATCCCCACTGTCCTTATCTTCTCATAGGATGCAGACAGCTCCTCTCTGATCATTGCTCCGCATGGGAGCCTGGAAACAGCCCATGCAGCTTTCCTTTTTCCGATCCTCACACGCCTCAATGCACCCAGTCTCAACTGGGCATGCACGGTCACTTTCATAATTAATCTTCCTGTGTGGTAAGCGGGGCTTTCAGAGGAAGGATTGGGCCAAGCCGGTGGAGATTAATAAGGGCCAACGCACAGCCATGTAAGACCCGTTTTCTTTTAAAATGCTTTTTACCTTGAGGGTCTTTCCTTGGCTTGCAGGGAGTCAGCATGTGATTTGCATTTGCTGTTTTTCCCCCTTTGCAAATAACAAAAGAAGGAGAAAGGGGTAATGATTGCGGGAGGCCAGGGGGGAAGCCAAAGGATGCTGCACAGAGCGCTAAGAGCTGCAGTACTTCTGAATTGGCCAGGCTGATTTTTTTTAAAAAGCGTATCGAAGTGAATCGGTGAATCGATTCGAATCGGATATCAGGCAGCAGTAGCAGATGTAAATCCCAATGTCTCTAGTCCCCCATGAGGCCAGCCCCTCCATATATCCCCACCCTGATACCAGCCTTCCAAACTCTTCCCCATTTGACAGCACAATGACTTCCTCCTCCCCCCATATCACAGGCTTCCAAATAAAGGCATTTTGTGATATCATTTTAAGATCCAGTGCCACCCCACTAGACACCAGAGATCCCCAGTATGGCCAGAGTTCCTATCTCAGAGAGGTTTGTGGGGGTGGGGGAGGAATGGGGTGGAGCTAGAGGCAGAATGGGGTGTGGCCTGGGGGGGGGCGGAACTAGGTGCCCTCTTTTTTAATAGAGGAAATCTGGCAACCCGAGTCCTACAACTATATCTCCTTTAGGAAAAGGATTATTTGTGCATTAATAATCTTTCACAGAGCAAAACAAGAGACTAGAGAAATGTCGAACGCAACTAAACAGTTACATTTATTGAAACATAAATAACAGCAACAATAAAAAATAATAAAAACAGAGTCCTAGATCTTGAAAAAGACCATGTGTGATCCAATTAAGGAATCCTAAAGATGTCCCAACCAGAATCCGGGTTTCGGCAACCAAGGTTGCCTTCCTCAGGAACAGTAAATGAACTGTAAATAAATGGACCAAAGGCTGAGTGTTTGTGTTTTTTACCCCTGTTTTTGCCTCTGTAAATAAATGGAACATGATGAAAATAAACAAACATTGAAAATTGATGATATGACAGAAATATTATTAAAAACGTATAACTAATGCAAAAAGGACAGGAAGCATGTTTCATAAAAAGCAGCTCATCAAATATCTCATCAATAAACAAATAGCTGGATCTAAATCATATATAACATATAAACTTAAATTGAACATATTTAAAAAATAAAGCATGTAGAAAACATGTCAACACAGAGCATGTATCATAAAACACAGTAAAAAAAAAAATCACAAGGAATTTGTAAACTTGGGCAAAAACATAAACACAAAACCATAGTACAGAAATAACTATGATCAGAAAAAACTAAAAAGGTGCATAATTATAGACAAGATGATATAAATGTATAACAATATAAATAAAAACAAATCATAAGACAAGAGACCTCTATGGAATGCAGATCATTCAACAAATATGGACGGAGCAATATATCAATAATGGAGTTTTACAATGTGATCTGGTGCTAGCGACGTCAGATGACAAAAATGAGAGACATGCAATCTAAAAGGACTAAAAAGTAGTTGCAAAAGGAATGCCAGGAAAATCGTAAATAAAATTAAAGAATGTAAAAAGCGGACCACATCCGATACTAAACTATATACGAACGACAGTACGAATAAAACAAAACAAAATACAAATAAAGTAAAGCCAGGGGCTTAAGTACTCACCAGGGTGAATACAAACAGCGCAGGCTGTCGCTACAGAACAAAGGGGAGGAAAAAAGTGTGGTCAAATTAGATATTTAAGATCCGACTGATACCAATGTTTAATTAAAGAAACTGGAGACAAAAGCCAGATAATACAAAGGCTTACTGTAACGGCGTCTCTATTCCAAGTGGCGCCAAAAAGTGGTACTTGCGCCGGAGTGCTCATAAAAGAGTGAAAGTGAACGTCATGACGTATGAACCAAAAGACGTCAGTACCGCTAAGAAATAATTGAAGAGACAGAGCTGGAGGTGGAACGGGGTGTGGCCTGGGAGGGTGGAACTAGGTATCCTCTTTTTTAATAGAGAAAATCTAGCAACCCGAGTCCTACAACTACATCTTCTTTGGGAAAAGTATTATTTATGCATTAATAATCTTTCAATTATTTTATAGGTGGCTGGAATCTTGCAGTATGGACACCTGCATAAATTCTCAGTGCCACTCTAAACAATGTAATTTTACCTTTTGCTTAATCAGAAATTGCCAGAGCAAGTCATAATCTGGAGTTTGCTAGCCTCTTCTAGCTAATACTATCCGCTATAATAAAAACCTTTGCGCGCATGCGCATGTCAAACTGCGTGCATCCGTGCTTTGTGCCTCCGTGCTGCCGCATGCTCAGAAGGAGGCAAAAGAAGGAGAGTTCAGCGGTCCGCATGCGCAGTAGAGCGTGAGGTGGTTTTGAGCGGCATGAGCGTGTGGCAGTTTAAACATTGGCTTCCCTCCCCGACGCTTCACTCAGAAGGAGCCTGCGACACTGCAAGCCCGGAACCACTGCAGACCACCACGAAAGCCAGGAGACTTCAGATAAGCCAAAACCTGTGTGCTGGGGGGCAGGAAGAGATTTTGGTTTGGGGGAAGGGGTGTGTGCTGGAGGGGGGCAGGGAGCGAACTTGCTTTGCTTTGGGGGAGGGGTGTGCTGGGGGTGCACTGAGTGATATTTCATTGGTTTGTGGGGAGCGATTTTGGTTTGGTTTGGGGGAAGGGGTGTGCTGAGGGGGCTAGGGAGCGGACTTGCTTTGTTTTGGGGGAGGGGTGTACTGGGGCAGGGAGAAATCTTGGTTTGCTTTGGGGGGAGGGGTGTGCTTGGTTGGGGTCAGTGAGCAATTTTTCATTGGTTTGGGGGAAGGGGGTGTGTTAGGGGGGCCAGGGAGCAATCTTGCTTTGGTTGGGGGGAAGGGTGCGTGTCAGTTAACCTTGCTGCCGGGAGAGAGCTTCCTCGGGGTTGCCATTCACTATAATAAAACCCTTAATAGCGCTCATGCACTACAACTCTGTGGCTTTGCATGAGCAGTACACTGCTGAGCAGGGAAGCGTAGGGGTCTACTGGAAAAAAGGGAAAGCAAACAATTTTTGAGGCCTGCAGCGTCCAACAAAAAATAAGAAAAAAAATTATTTAAAATTCAGAAAACTGTTTAAAGCCTGGAAATCATTAAAGCTCACATGGTAAGTTTTCAGTCGATTTTGTGGGCTGTTAAGTCTACACATCTATTCTAGCACCCGTTAATGTAACTGGCTTAAACACTAGTAATATTATAATCAGAGAGAGGGAGCAGTTTTGGTAGGCCACAAGTTTGTGTTGATGCAAAAAGAGATCTTTTATAAATGGTGGAATCAGGGCTGAAGGAGAGGCACTGACAGATAATGAGGTCACAGGTTTGTGCTGAGACAAAATCTCCAATATAAGAACCTGTTTTATGCATGAATAGTTGTCTTTGGTTATTCGCCTTCCTGGACTCTAATCATAAACGCAAGGACAAGAGCCCTTCAAGCCTAAAGCTCTAGCCATATAGACTGAAATCCACAGACCTCAAATTGTGCTACCTGTAGCTGGTTGAATGAGTCAAGGATTAATCCAGGATTATACAAACAGCAAGAGCTTCTTAAGGATCTAGCCTGCTAATAGGTGCCCAAGGAAATGGGAAACCCTCTACATCTCTTTTGAGAATCTAAAGAGACTGGGCTACACTTCCAACAGGGTAACGTGGACTACTGTATATACCTGAATACAGTACTCCCCCGTTCCAGGAAATCACTCACTGTATGCTCCGACCACCTCTTCCTGTACTAAAGTCAGGCTTCACCAATCAGGAGCTGCTTTGACACGCAGCTCCTGATTGGTGAGGCCCGACTTTAGTACAGGAAGAGGAGGTTGGAGCATACCACAAGTGATTTCCTTCACTCGCCGGTGCTCCGGTTGCCCTCTCCTGCCTCCCCTTCACGGTCAGAAAATACCGCGAATGACTGGGACCGCGAACTGCAGAACACAAATTTGCGGGGGAGCACTGTATAAACCAATCCAAATATAAACCTTTTTTTTTTGGGGGGGGGGGGAAGGTTGACTCAAGTATAAACTGAGGATATATATTCAAGTATAGGTATTGGTGGTCCAGTGGTAAGCCAAGACAGGAGCAATCCCTCCTTGTCCTGTCCCAGCTGGATCTGCAACCCCCACCCCAAAATTGTAGGAACTCATGAGGTTGCCACGGGAACTCACAGCAGTCATATCCTTTAGCGACTCTGCATGAGGCAGGACAGTAGGATCGCTCCTGCCCCGGTTCACCACAGGACCACCAGGGAGTGCAAGGTAGGCCTTTCAGGTGTGGCAGGGGGTGGGGTGGTGCAGAGCCAGTTGGGACAGGACATGGGAGGGGTCGCTCCCGTTTCAGCTCACCGCTGGACCACCAAGGCTCAAGGCAAGCCTGGGGAGGCCTGCAACAGGACCAGGAGAAGATGGAGGGAGTGCACAGCTGGATGATTTGAATAAAACTGAGACTCCCATTTTTATAGCCCAAAAAAATCTGTTTACATTCAAGTATATACTGTATTTCCATCTGTATGTGGTCCAGTAATGGGCTGGGGAAATTCTACCTGAACCTGAAAGATCTGCATCAGATCCTCAGAGTCTGCGAGTCTCATCACAGCCACTATGAAGTACACTTTAAGTGGAGATACTACTGAACTGCTTTGCCCTGTTAAGCTGAACTTAAGGCACCACAGAATGTAAGTTATTCAGTTGCCATCCTGTTGTCTTTTGCTTTGTTATCTGCCTCTTGTCATATGGCATTTGTTGCATGAAAAGTTTCTGTAAACACAGCAGGTTCCGAACAGCAGCCTTTGGAGTGCACTGGCTTACCGAGTGGGACATACAGAGAGATTCGATGCTTATGGCCTCCTCTAAGTACTGTAAATGCAGCAACGGGCTTAACATCTTGACATTTCTTTTTGCCACTTATAAGGAAAACAAAGTAGTGCTCAAATCTTCAAGACTTTAGGCTTATGAAGAAATAAGAGAAATAAAGTAGGGGTGGGTCTTGGAAAGAAGGTAGGGAAAGTTAGACCTGCCGATCAGTCTAGACCACACAAGTAGTCATATCCCTTTGTTGCCCAAGTCATTCTTGTAAAGTAGTTTTTAAGCCTCTAAAGAGACACCAGTTTTGCACAAAGCTCAAAAACTGCTTGTACACTAGGGTATATATGCATCCCAAGCTACAAATCATTTCATGTTGATTGTAATACTGCAGAGACTTCAAATTATATTATTCTACCTCCTCAATTAAGACTGATTGTTCTAATAAAAAAACCACACAGTAAAAATTTGCTTTCCGGTCAGGCTACCTCTGCGAAACCCCATGATAGTACAGTACTGGCTTAAAATAACTTTCTAAAACAGAATACTTGGAACAAGACTTGTAGCATTTCTTTTTTTCTTTTGCTATTTGGACATTTGCCTGGGTTGAAAATTAATGGAAAGGAGAAAATCAAGCTGTCCTATTTTTACAGCTGAAAGCTTCATTGACTCAGAATGAGTTAGATGGATATTCTGTGGCACCGCAGTGACCTAAATGTAATCTATTGCACATTTATTTTAAATTATTTGTATGTAGCAAGAAATTACACCCTGTGTGCTACAAACCATGGGATTTGAGTTCTACCACCAAGGAAGAACTGGACTGCAGTTAGTGGCTGGAGCTGCCGACGTGATTAAGAAGTATTCAGACAAGTTTGCTTTTGATTTAAGAGTAGCTGTGAGGCTAGGGGAGATTTCCACACATCAGGAGAAAGATAATAATGGCAAATCTATTTGCAGACATAAAAAAATAAGATCTACAGCATGCATCATATGAACATAAGAAGTTGCCTCCACTGGGTCAGACCAGAGGTCCATCGCGCCCAGCGGTCCGCTCCCGCAGCAGCCCATCAGGTCTGTGACCTGTGAAATGGTCACTGTCTATTCCTATAACCCAGTGGTCTCAAACTCAAACCTTTGCAGGGCCACATTTTGGATTTGTTGGTACTTGGAGGGCCTCAGAAAAAATAGTTAATGTCTTATTACAGAAATGACAACTTTGCATGAGGTAAAACTCTTTATAGTTTATAAATCTTTCCTTTTGGCTAAGTCTTAATAATAATATTGTCATTTATAGCTAAAGAGACATATGATCAAGAAACTGTTTTATTTTACTTTTGTGATTATGAAAAACATACTGAGGGCCTCAAAATAGTATCTGGCGGGCCGCATGTGGCCCCCGGGCCGCGAGTTTGAGACCACTGATCTACAAGGTTAGAACTTTTCAAGAAAGAAGACAACTTTCTATATTGTGGCTACAATACCTTCACATTTGTACTGTATGTCAAACCTACTACATTCCACCAAGCATGATGTCTAGAAAGAAGCTATTCTTAAATACCTAAGGGTAAATTTTAAAAAGCAAAACAACTGTGGTATTATACCCATCTATCTCAGGTGCATTCCATGCCATTGTGAATTCATTATCTGTTGATATCTGAAGCCTTTTTCCCCCAAAATATTAGTTGCCAAAATTGGCCCCTATAGGGTATCTGATAATGCATTAATCTGGATTCAGTTGAGATTAGGGAATAACTACCAGAATGGCTATCAAAGGAGGTTACCAGGGATTGCTATACAACTTATTTTGAGGAATTGGAAAAACTGGGATAGGTTAAGTTACACCTTTTGGTGGGAATCTTTATGCCATATTTTTAAAATGGAACGCATGTTGGCTATACAGCAGGGACATTATAGGAAATTTCTGGATGTTTGGGAGTCATTGATACAATTCTGTAAGGAGTGATAACCGACCTGATTTTATTTTTGGCACTTTCATCATACACATCCAGGGTGGGTGGGTGGGGGAGGGATTTGCATTGCTATTTTAAATTGGGTAAAGTTATTAAAAGGTTTTATGTAATTATTTTTCTTGATTATTAATTAGGTGGGTGGGAGGGTTAAAATGATTGTTTAGGTATATTTATAAGTTCAATGTGCTTTTCTTGTACTATTATATGTATATTTATAATTGGTTTGCACGATGGCTGTTTGAAAATTAATAAATCATTTTTTTTTTTTAAAAAAAAAAGGAGGTTCCCTAGGAACTTTATTGTTATCCCAATTTCATTAATTTATACATGAAAAATGGACATGATATCATCATCATAACCCAGGCCATGTGAATCAACCCATGCTTTACTGACTGGGAAGTGGCAAAAGTAGTCCTCAGGGGGGAAGTTATTGCATATTTGAAGAATAAAATAAAAATGAGGGACAAAGATATTCAGAGATTAGAAAAGCAGGTAAGGAAAGATAGGGTTTTGTTTGGTGCATGCCCCATGAGATGTAACAGACAGACTTTATTGGTATCCCAGGCAGCATTAAATGAGCTGATCCACCAAAGGGTAATAAAATCGATGAATTATTACAAATATCAATTATATTTACAGGGAAACAAGAGTGGCAAACTTCATATCTCATTTAGTTAAATCCTGTAGGAGCCCATCTAAAATATTGCTGCTAACAGGAGAACAAGGACAAAGTCCATTCAGAGGTAGAAATGGTATCTTCAAGATTTAGTATAAGACCTTATACATGATCAATAGCGAAGATCACCTGGACACATAAGAAATGCCGCTGCTGGGTCAGACCAGTGGTCCATCCTGCCCAGCAGTCCGCTCACACGGTGGCCCTCAGGTCAAAGACCAGTGCTCCAAATGAGTCCAACCTCATCTGCATACGTTCCAGTTTAGCAGGAACTTGTCCAACTTTGTCTTGAAACCCTGGAGGGTGTTTTCCCTTATAACAGACTCCGGAAGAACGTTCCAGCTTTCCACCACTCTCAGGGTGAAGAAAAATTTCCTTACATTTGTACGGAATCTATCCCCTTTCAACTTTAGAGAGTGCCCTCTCGTTCTCCCTACCTTGGAGAGGGTGAACAGTCTATCTTTCTCTACTAAGTCTATTCCCTTCAGTATTTTGAATGTTTCGATCAAGTCCCCTCTCAGTCTCCTCTTTTCAAAGGAGAAGAGGCCCAGTTTCTCCAATCTCTCACTATGGGCTCCTTTTACAAAGCTGCGTTAGGGCTTTAACGTGCGGAATAGCGTGCGCTGAATTGCTGCACGCGCTAGACCTTAATGCCAGCATTGAGTTGGCGTTAGTTCTAGCCACGTAGCATGCAGTGTAGCGCATGGTAATATCCTGTGTGCGCTAAAAACGCTAGGGCACCTTAGTAAAAAGAGCCCTATATATCGAAAATGTAAATTTACCAACAATAATGCTGTCCCATCGTTCTTTGCTAAATGACCACCCATTATTTTAGATGAATTACAGGTAGCAAAACAGCAAGGGAAATTACAAAAGGCACCAAGGTCTGATGGTTTTCAGGCAGAATTTTATAAGATCTTGTGGGAAGCCATTGGGCCTTTGTTGGTACTCATATTTAATGATATAACTACAAATAGGAAAACTACTGGACTCCCTTCAGATAGCTCAGATGATAGTTGATAAGCTGAAACCTGGTCATGATCCTTTAAATCCATCTTCTTACTGCCCTATATCATTATATTATTATTATTACATTAGTGATTTCTATTCCGCCATTACCTTCCGATTCAAGGCGGATTACATATGAATTGTCAGGACATTTAGGGCTCCTTTTACAAAGGTGCATTAGGGCCTTAATGCGTGGAATAGTGCGCCCTAAAATGCCACGCACGCTAGCCGCTACTGCCTCCTCTTGAGCGGGCGGTAGTTTTTCAGCTAGTGCGCACAAATCCGGTGCGTGCGCTAAAAACACTAGCGCACCTTTGTAAAAGGAGCCCTTAGAGGTACATAAGGAGTAGTCTAGACATTTTCTAAGTTGCTAAGGACTGGAGAGTATTGCAGGTGATGCTCGAGATAGATCTAGCTGTATTAGTTTGGTTTTATGCATTTTTTGAATAGTAGGGTTTTTATTTCTTTTTTGAAGGTTTTGTAGCCTGTGGTCGAGATCAGTAAGTTGGAGAGTTGGTGGTCCAGTGTTGCTGCTTGAGTGGCTAGGAGGTTGTCGTACAGTTTTTTTTCTTTTGACAGTTTTGGTTGGAGGGTGTGTGAATGGTGTGTGGGTTCTCCTGTGTCTGGTTGAGGTGGATTGAATTAGTCAGTTGTTCCAGTAGGCTGGGCTGTTTCCGTTTATGGCTTTAAATAGTAGGCAGTAGAATTTGAAGAATACTCTCGCTTGTAGAATACTCTCGCTTGTTTGGGAGCCAGTGTGAGTTTTACTATGAAACAAATATTTTGCGAAAATCTTGGCCAACCGGCTTGCAAAGGTACTGCCTTCCCTGGTTCATGAGTCTCAGGTTAGTTTTGTGAGGAATCAAACAGTGCCAAAAAAAATAAGGGCAATCCTAGCCTCTTTGGAAATGGTTCATCAACATGATTTACAGTCCATGCTCATCAGCTTTAATGTGGAAAAGGCATTTGAAGGTTTTTGCATTGAAAGGCAAGAGAGCTTATCAATTTATTAGGAAAGCAGGGATAGTTGGCAAAAGAGTTATTCTGGGGGTGTGGATGTAAGCAGATTCACTTGGGGCTCCTTTTACAAAGGTGCGTTAGGGCCTTAACACGCGGAATAGCGCGTGCTAAATTGCCACGCGCTAGACCTTAATGCCAGCATTGAGCTAGCATTATTCTAAAAGCATACCGCGTGGTTTAGTGCGCGGTAATTTTGTGCATGCGCTAAAAACGCTAGCGCACCTTAGTAAAAGGAGCCCTTGGTCTTGGGGGGGGGGCTGCTGGCTGGGAAAATCCCCTCTCCATTTTTGCTGGTATATCTCAGAGAAACTAATATAAGGCTAATATAAGGTTAAATTAAGTATCTGGAATATTGAAGGTGTATCTTCCCCAATCAAACTGATAAATCTTGCATGCCTTACACAACATACAGACAATGGCGTAGTAAAGGGGAAAGGGGAGTGGACCACTCCAAGTGCCGTCTTGGTGGAGGCGCCAGCACCTCTCCTATTCTCCGCCTTCACTCCTTCCCAATCCTCCCCCGCCACGCATGCTTTTAATTTCCCACCACTGCACCTCTAGCTCTTCGCCGGCGTCAGCAGCAGCTTTAATCTGCTGCTTGCGCCGGCCTCAGCACTCCCCTCTGATGTAAATTTCAAGTCCCATGAGTAGGAAGTGACATCAAAGAGAGAGCAGACATCATCACGGTTAGAAAGTTACCGATGCTGCTCACACCGGGGAAGTTAAACAGATATGGGGAAAGGGAAGGGGAGCACATATGGCAGGGGAGGGGGGCAGAGAGAAGGCGAGGGGGCACCATCCTCGCTAACCTAAGTACCTGGTGGGTAGGGGATATATTGGAGGCTCCAGCATGGGTGTTGGAAAAGGCAGGAGTTGCCATACTCTTTCATAAGCACATGGCGGTAGAAAAGCAAACTATAATTATTGACACAGAAGGCTGATATATCATTGCTCATGCATTGCTTGATTATATATCTTTGATTTGTAATTTATATACCCCTAATATCTATAAGACTTTTTTTCATAAGATTCTAGCTTCCCTACATTCTATTTCAGATTGTGCTTACTTAGTAGTAGGAAGTGATTTTCAACTGTGTTGCAGACCCTAATTTAAATAGAATGGCCAATTCCCGTAAAGAAATGTCAGACCTGAATAAAGGAGTGCCCTTATTTTGTAGATGTTTGGGGAGCCTTGCATCCTACTGAAACAAGATTTCACCCATCATTCACATGCCTTGCAATCTAGGTTAGATTATCTTTTAATTAATTAATCAGGAGATAAAATGGCGTAACAGATCCAAGATGGCTGCCGCTATCTGAATACTGACAGGATGCCTGAGAGTGTCTCATATCTTTGAAGAATGCCAAAAAGAAGGGGCAGAAGCATTGGTGGTGCCTCCCAGCGCTCGGTGCCCATGGTTCCTACAGTCGAAGACATCTTCAGACGCCTTCAAAATCGAGCAAGCTTCTTCGGGAAATCGCCCGTTGGGAGAGTCGGCAGAGCAGAGTGCTTCGGTGGAAACCCACGGGCTAGACGTTACTCTGAGCCCCGACGTCAGGACGCCTTCCCTTCAGCCGCTGCCGCTGGGAGCTAGCTCACCGCGAGAGGAGAGTACGTCCAACGAGTCAGTATTCTCCTCTCGAGAGGTCAGCATATTGGAGGGCTTGCCGCAGGGAACAGCCCAGAAGGATTTGGTCATTTTGGAGGAACCAGTGACTGGGACATCTTTAGCCAAGGAGGAACAAGGCACTGGGGAAGTAAACCAACCATCTGAGCTATTTCAAATTACACCAATAATTTCTTTTGCTCCTGTTAAACCCCCAGAAGTCACTTTAGACTTGCTCTGGGAATTAGTTTTGGCTTTGGGAAATTCCCTGAATCTTCAAATTAAAAATTTAGATAAAGAACGGAAGGACCAGAAAGAAGAAATTAATACTTTGAAAGAGGATATTGCATTATTGAAATCTGATATCTAAGAAGAAAAGAAGGACGTAAAAATGATTAAAATAATCATGATTTACTTGTAAAAGACAACTTGATTATGAGGAGAAAATTGGAAGTACTTGAAAATAATAGTCGGATTAATAATTCACATTTAATTAATTTTCCAAAGGTATCATCAATTTCCCCAAGAGAAATGATAAAGCGTTACTTTCTGGAAAATCTTAAAATTCCTGAGAATTCTCTACCACCATTGACAAAAGTGTTTTATTTACCTACAAGGATTCAGGATTTACAGAAGAAAGAAGATGTTGGAAAACCTCAGGAAGGTTCTCTGGATGTTTTCGCTTTATTGGAACAATCAGATAGAGAAGTGGCCATTTCAGCCACTCTCTCCAGCCAAAGATTGGATCCTTAAACTTTTCTTCAAAAATAGAACTAGAGACTTCCTTGGTTTCCATATTCAAATTTTTCTGGATGTCACTAAAGAGACTCAAAAGAGAAGGGAATTTCTAATATTGAAACCAGGTGTGACCTAGATTGGGGATTTATTCTTTGTTAGATATCCTTGTAAATGTGTAGTAAGGTATCGTACTTTAAAATATGTGTTCTTTGAACCGGCTCATTTGACGGCTTTCCTCTCTATGAAGCGCCTTGAAAATGGAGAAACACCTGTCCAAATAATAATTTAGCTCTATTTCAGTATCAGATAATGTGATTTCTTGATCGTTATTTTATATTATAATCACTCCTATTCTTTAATCTTGGATCCTAATTTTGAGGACTAGTGTGTGATTAATAGAGAGATATTTCCTACTATGGTTTGATTTATTTTCTGGATTGAAAGTAATTTAAATACTATGTTTTCTTAATTACACTTTCTGTACAAGATGATATGCTTGCTAAATAATGTGAAATTTATATATAAATAAAATTAATTAATCAGGGGTCTTCTCACCTGGTGACAGAAGTGGTTATTGGGCCTATCATCATATCAGATTACGTGGCTGTATAGATGGACTTTTGTACCCATGCCCTGTTACCATTTAATTCCTGGCAGTTCCCTCTTGAGTTTTGTACCTTTTCTTCTCCAAAAATGGGTGGACTATCATAGCTTTAATAAAGGTCATATTAATAGCGTGACCTTATACCAGGAAGTCGCAAAGGATGTCCTCCACGGCAAAATCATTGCCTAATGAGTGCTAAGGGGAAGGAACAGGACAGAGCTATATTGAGATTAGAGAGGAACCTATTCAGATGCATAAAATATATGGGGCTACCCCATCAGCAGCCCAAAGTCTCGTCTGGTTACCCAGACCACGTTAAATGAATTGCTGCAGCAGCAGGAAAAAAAAAAAATCAGTCTTATTTTTATCAATATCAGCTTTATAATCATGTGAGAAGCTCTTAGCTAAACTTACCACGCAGTGGCAAGATTCACAACTGGTGTTAATACTTCAGAACTACTCCAGTCATCCTATTACTGTGTTATACAGATATCCGACTTGTTTAAATGTTACTTTAAGAACCTTTACAAGCAGGATAAAGGTATCACGTTATACCCCAATGTTTATTTAGATAGCTTGGACATCCTTGGTCTATCCGCTGCAGCATCATAGGAATTGAATATCCCCATTAGAGAAGATAAAGTGGTTTTGGCTATTTAGAGAAGAGCCCACTGGGTAGGGCACCTGGCCCTAATACAACCTGGGCCAATCAGAGCCTCAGGCTCCTGACCCAGGTTGTATATGTATAAGGCCCCTCCTATGGGAGGGGCCTTAAACAACATAGGCCCATCAGAGTCCTAGGCCCCTCCCTGGTGCATCCCAGGATGCACCAGGGAGGAGAAAGCCCATTTTGGAAGAGGCAGGCCAGCTGGCTGGAGGGAGTAGGCATCCCTACTGTCAGCCATCTAATTAAAGGTATAGGGGAGAGGGGTCGGAGGCAGGAGGTGGTGTTGTGATGCAACGGGAGAGGATGGGTATCTCTCCCACTGCTGAGGAGGGTGATCACTTGGCAACAGGAGAAAGTGGGCATCTTTTCCGCTGCGGGAGGAGGGGATATTGGTTGACAGCAGGAGAGATTGAACATCTCTCCCGCTACTGTTGTGTTTTTGTTTTAGCGTTTTTTTCTGCACATGTGCCCATTGCTATCACCAGCGATGGGCATATGCAAATTTAGTGAGTCTTCGCTATAGTTATTATTCTGAAACTGTTTTATTTCTATTGCCACAGAGTTTTATTGATAATATTGCCATGGGCGGCATCTGATGTATGTCGATATTGAGTTTATGTTTACTGTATTTGTGTTTTATATTTTATGTATGTTAATTTTGCAAACCACTGAGTTTTGGGCGGTATAAAAATTTTTAAATAAATACTCTCAGCCAACCTCATTTATATGAGCGTTTTTTGGAGAATGACTCTTTTTTTTTTTTTAATTCGCTACCAAAACGGCTGCAATAGTAGCCAGTCTGTTTTTAATGCGTTTTTTTTTTTTTTAAGAATCTAGGCCTCAGTTTTTGCCAATTGCCATTGAAGGGCTCTGTTTGAACCTTTTTATTTCATGTGATACTGTGTACTTTTCCTGATTCACCACTGAAATGACAGCTCTATTAGGATAAATATCTGGAAGAAACAGGAATGTTATTTGCAGTATTTATTGGTTTGCATTCTTCAACCAGCCAAAAGAAGTCTCTTTATTTTGCTACAACTGGCACTCCCTCTCACAGGTTGGGAATGTTTCGTCCACTGGACAATAAACCCACATAATTTGGAAAGCGGAGCTCTCCCATGTATAACAACTTGCACCAGGGTTTCAGACCCTATAAGAAATAAAAAAGGATAGCATAGATATTTTCAGACAACCAGATATTGTAACCAGGAGACCAGAGACTCTTTTTTCCCCATTTATTCCAAAGCACCAATATGAGTTTCTACATCAAAAAAGATATCAGAAGGCCATATGCTGCTCTAAGTTAGAAGAAAATGTTCCCATCATTGTGATGCTATTTTATTCCTCTCAACACTTTGCAGCATTTTCCCCCCTAATGCTTCTCAAAATGCACCGAGGCATCCTCATTCACAGTTCTTATTTTTTCTTGGCATATGGATTTTTTGCATGAGTACTTTGAAAAAAAGCAGGTCTCTGTTTGCCTGCCAGATTGATGTTATTCCCTAGGAGGGCGGGGGGAAAAAAAGAAAGTGTCAGTTAAGGTAACCCTCAAAGCTCTGTCTTGGTGACTTTATACTGACAAAAGATACTCTACATCAGGCTTGTCCAAGTTCAGTCCTTGAGGGCTACAAACAGGCCAGGTTATCCCTAATAGGCATGAGAAAGATTTGAATAACTATTGCATGCATCTTATTATTGGTGATTTCTTAATTTGCTAATGGAGTAGAAATATGTAAAGTGAAGACTCCTAAGACTGCCAGTTATATGTTAGGCAATGCTAATATTTAGATTTTTTTTATTATTATTGTTATTTCTCTCTAGGGGACTAAGTAGATTGTGTTTCTAAGAGTTAATTATTGGCTGACAGAGATGCCCTAATTAACTTTCTGGTCTCCTAATTGGTTCAGGGGTCTATAAATATAGAACCCAAGAAGAAAGGTTTCAGTGCAGCAAAGCCTACTAAAAGAAAGATACCAGTATAGTTACACAATTAGAAGTGACTGAAAATAGAGAACAGGAGAGAGAGAGAGTACTGTAGGATGGAAAATGGAGCAGAATAAACCAATGAATGATGGGTGAGTAATGCATGAGCGTGAGAAAAATATAAGACAGACCAGGAAGCAGAAGAGAGAGAACAGGCAGGGAAGAGAGCAGGAACTGGCAGCTAATCTCCTGACATACATGGAGATATACAGGAGGAAACTACTTAAGCTAAACCTGACACCTGAAGTAAAAAGCATGGTTAAGTAAAATCAGCAAGGCCATAATCTTCATAAAGGAACCATCTATTGATATAAGAAATTGTAAATAAAATTGTGCAGCAAACATTATTAAGAGAAACCTACTGAGAAGGGCACAAGACCAGAGGAAAGGGAGAAAGCTAGCACCTCCCCTCAACAGATACATTAAATAAAACATTCATTGTATATAGAGGTTGGGTTACCATATTTTTCTCTGGGGAAACGACAGACACATGACCCCGCGCTGTTCCATTTCCAGCCTCAACCATTTCTGCCTCTGCCCCGCCCACCTCCAATCCTGCCTCTGCCATGCCCCCACAAAGCCTCCTCTCTTCTTCTGGACAAGCTCCAACTGCGTCTAGAGGGCCTGCAGCATGTGCAGATGTGTGTGATGTCATCCGTATATGCTCAGAGGCTCTCCAGATGTGGCCGGAACTTCTCAGGGCTTTCCAAAACCTGGACAAATTGCTGGGTTTTGGAAAGTCTGTCCGGAAGCCCAGACAGTCCTCTATAAAGAGGACATGTTCAGGTTTTCTTGGATGTCTGGTAACCCTATATAGAGTGTCGCTGATAACAGAGGTACCTCAAAGGGTTAGAATAATGAACCATGCTGCATTAACAGAAGATAAGCTTAAACTAATATCTGTGCTAATAACAAATTAGCAGCAGAAGCACAACTGTAGAGATGAGGAAAATAGAAATGATACATCAAAACATTTAAGGCTGGATTCTGTAACCGGCGCCCAAGTCGGTGGCCACCTTAAAAGCGGCTGCCAATCGCCTGTCAACCATTCCAGGGTGCCAGTTACAGAATCGCACCAAAATAGGTGGCTGAAATGTAGGTCCAGAATACCGAGGCCTACATTTCAGCCGCTTATCTTGACCACTAAACCACAGCAGCCAAGAGTAGCTGGGGGATCCCCTCCTCATCCCATCAGCTGAGATGCAGGGACTACTCAAAGCCACAATTCTGTAACCGGTGCCCAGAACTTGGATGCTGGTTACAGAATTGCGGCTTTGGAGAAACCCTGACGCTTAGCTTATGGGAGAGAAGGGAATTTCTCTGCTACAATCGGGTGCTGTGGTCTAGGCAAAGATAGACGGCTGAAATGTAGGCCAGGGATTCCCAGGCTTACATTTCAGCCACCTATTTTGGTGCGATTCACGACTGGGTAGCTGCTTTAGATCACTTAACACCACTTTAGGGGTTGGCCATGCCTACTTTGGCGTTCTGCGGCCTAAAGCGGCTTCCTAGCCGCGAGTCCAGCAGCCATTTCAGCCGCTTTTTATTTAAGCGTCGGTAGGCGCTTCAACCCTGCCTTTTCTGACCATTGACTGGGCGCCTACCAACACCTAAATTTAGGCGCTGTTTGTAGAATTTTCCCCTTAGAGAGAACTTAGTTATACTGGGAATTTGGAAAGAGCATTGCTGCAATGAAAAGACCACTTACAGAATCAGGCCCAAAGTGTTATATATGAAGGTATATATGAAAATCACTCTGTGTCCTTAAACTTGGACAAGAATTCTGACAAATAGAATGAATGAGAGAGAATCCACCAGTATAGATAGAAAAGGAAACAATTTGCAAAACAAGATAATTTTTTAAATTATTATTACATCAACAAATAAGGGAAAAACAAGTGGCCAATGAACAAATTCAGTGGGATATACGGAAACCATATGTCAATCAAAACAAAACACACAAAGACAAGATGTGATGGTAGTAAACAAACATTAACAATATTAGCAGCAATATAAACAATATTAGCAACTCACTTCTGAGCAATGCAACAGGATCAAAATGAAATATTGAAAACTATACAAAAAAATAGATTACCACTGAAAAATAGCTGGAAAGCAATGACCACAAACGCTCGCAGTCTAAGCAACAAAGTTTATGATCTGCTCCTTGTGACCAAGTCACTTAATTCAAGTTTTCAAGTTTCAAGTTTCAAGTTTATTCAATCTTTTGATGGATCGCCTATAACAGTTTCTAAGCGATGTACATAATATAATACAAAGAAATGAGAAACTTAACAAAATAGCTATATTAACATAACATAAAAACATTTAAAACTTACTTGAGGGGAAAGGGAAAAAATAAAAGTTACAATTTCGGGTTTCGTAAGAATAAGGGGAAAGAACAAGAGGTAGGGTAAAAGAGGTAGTACAAGGTGGCTCAAGCACACTTCATAATCAATAAAACCAAAGCATAAAAAAATTTAAAAGAACTGTTAAAAATCAAAGGCATCTTTAAATAAATATGTTTTTAAAAGTTTTTTAAATGTTGTAATATTTTTTTCTATTCTAATAAATTGAGGGAGTTTATTCCACCTTTGTGGACCAGCGACAGTAAATATAACTGCTCTTCTAGTGCCTATAATCTTCTATAGCCCCAAGTACGTTAGATAGATTACGAGCCCACCAGGACAGATAGGGAAAATGCTTGATTAACCTGATTGTAAAACTGCTTGATAACCTTGATAGGCAGTATATAAAATCCTAATAAACTTGAAACTTGATGTTTGAGGCAGACCTGGATATTGTTGCTATCACAGAGACATGGTTCAGTGACTCCTATGGATGGAATGCAAACATACTGGGATATAATCTTTTTAGGAAGGACAGAGATGGTCAAAAAAGGTGAAGGAGTAGCTCTCTATGTAAAGATCGATATCCAAGCGACTGAAATGCAGGGGAACTGGTGAGAGGAGGAAGCGATATGGATCGCTCTGAAAAGAGAAGATGGAACTTCTATCTACGTGAGCATAGTCTACAGACCTCCGACTCAATTGCAGCAAATTGATAAAGATCTGATTGCAGATATCCAAATGGTTGGAAAGAAAGAAGAGGTGCTGCTGTTGGGGGATTTCAATCTGCCGGATGCAGACTGGAAAGTTCCATCTGTGGAATTGGAAAGAAGTAGGGAGATTATGGATGTTTTTCAAGAGGCTTATGGGGAACATGTCGTGAGTCGTGGTAGGTGTTTTGAATACTTCAAAATTCCTGAATTTTGCGTAAAAAACATTCTTCTCCAGCTACCTTACTCTCCTGACTTGGCCCCTGCTGACTTTTTGTTGTTTCCTAAACTTAAATCCATGCTGAAAGGAAAGCAATTTAGCACCACTGAAGACATAAAGCAAAATTTGATGCAACAAATTTTGGAGATTCCTGAAGATGCATTTAAGGACTGCTTCCAGAAGTGGAAATGACATGGGGAAAAGTGTATACATAGGGAAGAGGAGTACTTTGAAGGGGACCCGATGGAATAAGTTGTAAGATTGTTTAATACCGTATTTTCACGCATATAACGCGCGCGTTATACGTGTTTTTACAAATAGAGGTAGTCTTGAGTTGGACATAGCTCCTCTGGGAGTAAATTCCAGAGTGTGGGGGCAACTCCTGAGAAGGCACGCTGGTGGGTATTGCAGCGTGCAATTTTTCTTTACAAGGGTTAACTTAAAGTACTCTGATCTATTTTGTCTGAAGATCTTGAAAATCAAACAGTTTTAAATTTAGGCCTGTAAGATACTGGTAATCAGTGTAGTTTCTGCAGGAAGGGTGTATTCTGAACTCTCTTTGGTTTGACCAGTGAACAGGATATTACAGTGGACATATTGTAATGTCATCATAGTGTGGACCACTGTGTCATCTCGTCAATATACAAAGAGAAATTTTGTAGCTGCCACATGTTATACATTTTTTAAAAGCTGTTTGAATTTGAGGGATCAAGGTAAGTAATGAGTCTAGCAGTAACCACCTTACAGATTCCTGACCTATGATTTTAGGGGGAGATCATACTTCCCAAAGGGTATTTTAAAGTATTTGTCCTCTTCTATGCACAAGTTGGGCAGCAGATTGAAAAGTAGTTCCTTTCTGGATATCTCCATGCCTGTCTTTCCATTAATATATCGAACATTAAACCCATCCAATCTTCCCATCTTTGGAAGCAGGAGGACTTCCAGGAGAGAATTGGCTTGCTTGTCCAGTGACATCAGTTGATTCTTTGCTTTTTGAAAATAAATGAAGGGTGGAAGGAGAGAGTGCCCCACCACTACCAAACACTGTGCAGTTTATTCCAGATCTGTTTCTAAAAGACAATCTTTGGGCAAAGCCAAAACATGTGGCCTAATGTCACCCTTAACCCCTTACACTTAGGACCATTCCCATTTGTATCAAGTTTGGCCTTGATCATTCTCCAGGGGGCCATATGTACTCATAGCAAAAATATGAATTCCAGTTCTCCAAGATGTATATTTTTGGTACACAGTGCTATATGGTCTGGCAATGGCTTTTCAATTTTTTTTATGCATATCAGAATTTCACTCAATTACATTTATTGGATGCTATTTTAATTGCAAATGCAATTTTTTATGCATATTAGTATGACATCATTATAATCAGTCACTTCATCATATTCATTCTATTACATATGTATTTTTTATACACAGCATTTTACACCATTATGATCATTTGCTGTGTCATTTTATTTTAATTATACGTATATGTATTTGTATTCAATCAATTCTGTTTTTATTCACACAAATATATATATATATTTTGTGTATATATCCCTGACACAGGTGGATCTCATGAAAACACAGCCTGTGTTGGGTCCATCAATAAAACCCTGTTTGATTGCTCCAAACTTGGTCCTTAGTGCTTTTTGTTTCCTTCTTTGGTTTAGAAATATGACGGCAGATAAAGGCCACAGTGATCTCATGCAGTCTGACCATCCACCATCTCCTCCTGGTTTCACACACGAAATGCAAAACAGGTTTTTGTTTCTTTTTTTTAAGGGCTTCTCAGAGAAATCTAAGATTGGGGAAAACTGTCATCTTTAATTACAAACTACCTATCTTGGATCCACCTTTCACATCCTATCTGTGGAAATACAAATAAAAAGCAAAATTTCAAAATCTTTTCCATTCATTGTTACTTATTGACACCTCTGCACTCACTGCTCACTCAAAGCCTGTCAAATACAATCTTTTCACCAAGTATTATTTCCCCCATACTAGAGAATGACACGGTGACAAAATTCATCACCGTTCCCGTCCGCGGGGAAACCATCTTCATGTCATTCTTTAAGAAGAGAGGGAAGAATCAGAGTATGAATGGCCACAACCACTGACCCGCAAGCTTTGCTCTGAAGAATGCTGGTGTAGAAGGACTGAGGTTGAGATAGACACTCAAGAATGACAGTCTCTGGTATCCAGAGCAGATATTGTGATGTCATAATGCCTCATTTCACCAGTGCCTAAGAGCCAATCACATCAGTGATGTCACAATGGCTTCATTATCCTTGGCTCACATAAGAATCAGAGTATGAATGGCCACAACCACTGACCCGCAAGCTTTGCTTTGAAGAATGCTGGTGTAGAAGGACTGAGGTTGAAATAGACACTAGAAAATGACAAGGGATTATTTCCCGCGGTTATCCGCGGGGACGGGAACGGTGATAAATTTTGTCACCGTGTCATTCTCTACCCCATACCCCAAGTAGTAATTAATTCCCACCTTTTTATACACAGCAGCAGTAAGAAAAGTACCTTTGGGAGTTGCACTGTACTTAAAATTCATGTGCGACTACTTGTAACATGGGACAAACCCTTCTTTCTCACCATTATACACAATAATATTTCCTCTTGTGCATTAGCTTTAAATATTAACAATAAATCTCACTTATACTAAAAGTATATCTCCCAGAGTTGACCTACTTCAAGTAAAGCACACACAAGATAAATTTTGTATTAGGAAACTAATTGTATACCTCAATCAGAATTTGCTGAGCGATTTACTGCACACTTTGCTTTGAGCAAGCTTCAAAGCATTCCATTTACATTTAATAGCTGATGTAAAGATCTGCAAATTCAGCCTATTTCATGCCAGCTTTGTAAACTACATCTTAAGTTTATTCATCAATAGTACTTAAGCTGCAGCATTTATTGGTACTCTCAAAAAGCACAAGACATGTTATATTGTGCAAGGCTTGGTGAAGATAAAAAGAGGGATTGAGAGGAGGCGTGGGGGCAATTTGACAGGCCAACACAAGAACAAGTATGTCATTTCCTTTCCAAGGATAACAGGGAGGGGGCTTCAAACAACAAGCGGGAGATTCATAGAAAGGGTGACTGAAAAGAAAAAGACATAACTAGAGAAAACCCACTTAGATGGTGAGCACACAGTATAACAATAGAAACAGAGAAAATGACAGCTAATGAAGGCCATATTGGCCATCCACATCAACCACTGTATCTCCTTTCCCCCCTAGGAGAGATTCCACATGACTGTCCCATGCTTTCTTGAATTCAGATGCAATCATTTCCATCACCTTCACCAGGAGGTCATTCCATGCCTCCACCACCCTTTCAGTAAAAATAGCATTTTCTTAGATTATTTCTGAGCCTATCCCCTTTTTATCATCATCTTATGCCCTTCCATTCCAGAGTTTCCTTTCCATTGATAGAGACTTGCCTCCTATGCATTTAAGCCATGGAGATATGTCTCAATCATATCTCCTCTCATTTCCTCCCATAGGATAAGGTCCAGTGGTATAGCAAGAGGGGGCGGCACCGGGGAGCGGTGGTGTCCGGCACCACGGCATGGTATACCCCCTGCACTCTTCCCCACTTGCAGACCTCTTGAGATCTTGACTGGCAGTGAGCAGCACCTCCTCCCTGATACTCGCACCAGCCTTGGCTCTCTCTCTCTCTCTCTGATGTCACTTCCTGGTCTTCCTGGAGAGCCGAGGCTGGTACAAGCAGTAGGGAAGAAGTGCTGCTTGGAGCAAAAGAAGATCTCAAAAGGTGGGTGGGCAGAGAGGTGCTGGTGCCCAAGATTATCCTTCCCCCCTTTACTATGTCACTATTAATGCCTATGGGTCTGCCTCTATATGCTTTATGATGGAGACCATTGGCCATTTTAGTAGCCACACTAGACTTCAATCTGTAAAACTGTTCCTAAATTATGTTAGTTTTCTGAAGAAATAGTTATTAAGGTAGCCAATCATGAGAGATTACTTGAGATGGAAATCAGACACAAAGTTGATTCCCCTATTACTGCTTTGCAGGCAATTTCAAATGTTAGAAATATTAGGTTATTACATATTAAGTTAGAAATTATGGAAAACTCCTTGAGGGCAAAGAATCTCAAGTTCTTAAATTTTCCTATTTATTACTTAGCCCCTCTGGAAATTTTCACTCATATAGACAATTTATCTCTTCAGAATATTTATTATATTCCTAGAGGTAACAGAGTAGTAACAGAGGAAGGAAATATAGATTTACGGTAAGTAGTTTCTCCTGATAATTTGGACATGTCACACGTTTGTCTTCTCAAGATTATATTGCTATACAAGCCAGACAATTAGTTACTTTTCATACTGAGTTTGAACAGAAAGCTATTTTGAAACTGTATTTCTCTAAAAAATAAGTTCCTTTTTGTGGTCAGCAAATTACTATTTTCCCTTATCTAAATGGGATATATTTTTCTTAAGATTTCCTTGCAAGTATTTGGCTACCTAAGGGACTAGTAAGTA
Organism: Geotrypetes seraphini; assembly: GCF_902459505.1. Lineage (NCBI taxonomy): Eukaryota > Metazoa > Chordata > Amphibia > Gymnophiona > Dermophiidae > Geotrypetes > Geotrypetes seraphini. The sequence continues at coordinate 361,279,493 of NC_047085.1, forward strand.
TGTATTTCTCAGATCCTGCCCACCTGGAGTCATTTCTTTAGGATAAACCTGTTCTTCAATCTAAAGTTGATTAGATTTCCATTTCTTTTGGGAGACAATTAAAATTTTCGGTCTGATTTTCTTTAATCTTATATGATATAGGCTACTTATATTCATGGTACATCTCATAATGTGTTCTGGAACTGAAACTTTGGGCTCCTTTTACAAAAGTGCGCTAGTGGTTTTAGCGTGTGCTTAGCGCGTGCTAAAATGCCACGTGCGCTAGCTGCTACCGCCTCCTTTTAAGCAGGCGATAGTTTTTCAGCTAGCGCGCGCTATAGTGCACGCTAATCTTGTGCATGCGCTAAAAACGCTCGCGCACTTGCGTAAAAAGAGCCCTTTGTTTCTTCTTTGAAATATCTGTATGTTTTATTGCAAAAGCATAAATAAAGAATGTTATTAAAATAGCTACCTACAACCATTTCACACTAACACGCTGGAGGGGGGTAGTTAGGGTTGGGAATCTAATTGTTGTATTTTGAACATTATGGGGGTCCTTTTACAAAGGCACAGTAGCGGTTTAACGCGGGGAATACCGCGCTAGTAGCTAACGCCTCCATTGACGAGGTGTTAGGATTTTAGGCTGGGGGTTAGCGCGTGATGAAATGTCTGACGCGCTAACCCCCGTAGCGCGCCTTGATAAAAGGAGCCCTATGTTTAGGGAGGGGGGTTGGGTGGGGGTTCTTAACCCTTTCAGGACCAAGGGACATATTTGTCCCATAACTTTAAAATCCTATAAATTTTGATTGGGATAGTCTACAGTTCTAAATTTGATATGTACGGATTCCATATGATATTGCCTTTATGTAAACAAACTGGTTCCGACATTCATTCATTAGCGTCGTTGCCAGATTGACGAGAAGATTCACTTGCCACACTGTCCATAAGCCAGAAGTGTGATTTTTTTTTAAAAAAAATAATGATATTTCACAAAAAAAAATCAATTTTTTGGCATCTGCAAGCCCTTTTTACCATAAAAATGTCGTCAAAACCACAAAAATTGGCCTACGATCCTTATGGTCCTGAAAGGGTTAAGCCTTTTTTGAAAAACTTGATGACTTGAACTGTATACTCATTTTCTGCTTGGCTTTGCATATATCTTGTTGGCATTGTCTGTTGTTCTTGTTTCTACTACTTTGTCGTCATCAATAAAAATTGTTTAAACATAAAATAGCTATCTATTTTAGGCCTATTTGCCCTCCCAACCAGGTGACATTATAAAATTACCCTTTTCTTTGCGTACACACCAGTTGGCTCATAACGAGTGTGGTTTGCATGAGCAAAATGCCTCTTATAAAATTATTCCTGCAATGGCAAGAACCCGCATACTTTTTCCAACTCCTGTATAGATATGTTTGGAGTTTTGTTTGGGCAGAGCATGAGCAGCTTCAAAATTTACATGCCTTGTTTATATAATACATGTGCACACTTTTCCTCCAATTTCTGCAAGATTTGCACTGGTATTAAAGGCACCCAGGTAATAAATAGGATAACATGAGATACCCACTTGCTTCTCATACATAAGTTACCTGTTATAAAATAACCCTCACTATATATATTTTTCAAGTGAGAATCTAATATATTTTATGTATTTTTAATTTAAAAATGTATAATCCACACTCTCTTACAATTCTAGGCAGTTTATAATAAAAACATGCACAATAAAAATGTACAACAGAACAGTACAAACAAATCGGCAATAAATTATAAATCAACACTATAAAACAATTATAACAATTAAAAAAAAAGCATTTCAATTTATACAGCAGTGGGGGAGGCTCCAGTAATCACTCAATAGAACGCTTGCTTTCCAAGCGAGTAAAATGAATGCCTGGCTAGGCGTAATGATACCATATGCTCCATCTTATTACTCTTTTAGAAAACTGGTGAAGACCTATTTATTTGAAAAAATTTGTTACTTGAGAGCAGTCTGTTTTCCATTGCTTGTATTTCCCTATTATTGTATTCTTCACTGATTGTTCAGTTTTTCTTTTTTGTGAACTGCCTAGAACAGGGTTCTCAAAGTCCCTCCTTGAGGGCCGCAATCCAGTCGGGTTTTCAGGATTTCCGCAATGAATATGCATGAGATCTATGTGCATGCATTGCTTTCAATGCATATTCATTGGGGAAATCCTGAAAACCTGACTGGATTGCGGCCCTCAAGGAGGGACTTTGAGATCCCTGGCCTAGAACTATGTGGTGTGGCGATATACAAGAATAAAGTTATTATTATTATTATTTACATTTACAGAAAAGTAGGGGGGCGGAGGAGGATCATCAGCATTTTTCCCTGTAAGTTGAGCAGTCCTCCTCTACCTGCATCTTGCCAGTAGAGGGAGATGTTTCACTATCATATTTTCAACAGTGAAGGACAGGCAAACTGTAAAAGATTCCAAGGAACCTGCCTGTCCCTACCTACCCCCCCTCCCCCACTGGCAAAAATGCAGTTGGAGGACTCCAACTCAGCTTAAAGGGAACAATGCTCATTATTCAAAGCAATTAATGCCATTATTAAACATTTTATACCAGTGGTTCTTAACCTTGCCTGGGGGGGGGGGGAGGGACCCCCAGCCAGTCAGATTTTCAGGATATCCCTAATAATAACTTTATTTTTTTTGAGAGAGAGATTTGCATATAATGGAGGAGACAGGCATGCAAATGTGTCTCATGCACATTCATTAGGGATATTCTGAAAACCTGCCTGGCTAGGGGTCCCTCAGGACAAGGATTGAGAACCACTTTTTATACCATTTCAGGTAAGAAGCTATAAAGAAGAGGAGTGGCCTAGTGGTTAGAGCAGCTGCCTCTGTACCCTGAGGTTGTGATTTCGATTCCCACTGCAGCTCCTTGCCCCAGGTACAAAATAAGTACCTGTTCAAAATATATAAACCGCTGTGATTGTAATCTCACACATAAAAAGTCCCATCCCCTGTACTTCAGACACAAGCTAATAGTACAGGATTGCACAGTGACAAGTTCAAAGCTATTATTGTCCACACACCCTAATCTGCAATCAACATGTAAAGAATTTCAGTGGCCTATTACTTTCAGTGAAGCCATATATACTTGACTGCTCAATTCATTCAGCTTCAGACTATCAAACTGCTTCCATCAAATGAGTCAATGTTTATAACAATTTGAAGATTATGCAACATCTTTCCTTTCTCCATCAAAACTGCTCAAATTTAAGTGAAGTTATGACCATACCGTTTGCTTGAGAAACCCAAAACACACTGTGGAGTGACTATGTTTCTGAAATGGACTTTATTGGGACAGTATATCATTTGCTTGCCATCTTTTTTTTCCCCCCTTAAACACTGAACACAGTTGAGCAGTGGCTCTTAAATCTGTCCTGGGAGACCCCCAGCCAGTCAGGTTTTCAAATATGCATTAGAGAAATTTGCATGCCTACTACCTACTTTATAGGCAAATCTTTCTCATGTATATTCATTAGGGATATCTTGAGAACCTGACCGGCTGGGGGACCCCGGGACAGGTTTAAAAACCAATGCGTAGAGTCTTGATTATACAACAGACGGGGCCGACCTGTTGTCGGATAACTGCAAAGCCAGATAATCAGAGACTACCATGCAATCTCATCCTCTGGCCACACCTCACAAACCTCCTCCCACCATCCCAAACAGATACAGCTCCCCTGCTCCTGAACCACCTCTTAAGTTCCTCTCTATTCACCAGCTCGACTGCAGCCTCATAGTGTAGCAGTGGTATCTGCTGCTATGGCTGGTTTAGAACCCCATCCATGCCCCACCAGCTGGTGGAGACAGGAACAGTTGAGAGAACACCAGTGGACAATCTCCTCAGCTAGCAGGGTTTGGGGCTTCACACCAGCCATAGTAGCAGATTTTGCTACTACACTATGAGGAAACCCAGGCCTCCAAGCCCCCCCCACCCCCCACCAGTGGCTGCAGTTGATTTGCTGACAGGGAAGGAAAAGGGACAGACCAGGAGCAGGGGAAGTTACATTTCTAGAGTAGGTGAGTGGTGTAGGAGGTGTGCACAGTGCTCTAGTGAAGGTAGGAGGCACCCCCCAACAGGACATATTTAAATCTTCGCCAATGGAAGCAGCTTCTCTGGCCTGCTGCTTGCACCAGCATTGGCTTTCCCTCTGACATCACTTTCTGGCCCCACGACCCAAAAGTGATTTCAGAGAGGAGGCAGGCCGGCGCAAGCAACAGGCCAGAGAAGTTACTCATACTGGCGAAGATTTAAAGAGGTATGAAGGGAGAGCAGAAGCGTGGCATGGGGGTGAAGAGGTGCTGGTGCCCCCACCAAGAAGGCACCTGGGGGGGTCCGCCCACCCCCATTACTACACCACTGTTTATGTGGTGGGTTTCAGGAAGTATGGTGGGAAGGAGTGGGCAGAGCCTGGTGAGTCAATCATCGTTTAATCCAGAGGGTTTGATAATCGAAGGTCAGTTTACCGAGACTCTACTGTACTATGGTTATACACAACCTTTCATTCCAATGTTATGCAAGTGAAATGTTTGAAGTACATGGGAACAGGGTGGCATCAGATTTTTAACACTCTCACTTCCCCCCGTCCTACCCCAGCAGAGTTCAAATGCATGAGACTACAGTTTAAATGGCAGAACACAGTGTTGTTCACTTTGAATAGCTAGTTCATCATATCACACTTACGTGTTTGCCAATAGGCTGGTTTTGAGGTAATGATCCAGGTGTCAAAACAGGGGAGCCTGTGAGGCCGCAAAGCTCTGGAAACGGGTTTGGGATGGCTGGCAAAGATGATGTTCGAAATTCCTCCTCTTGGAGTCGCCTATGAAACAAAAATTGGAGTACTCACACAAAAACATTCTTCCCATATATTTTAATAAAATTTAGCTTGTGGAAATGGCAAATGTTAGTTGGAAGCCCATGTGATGCTTGAAGTGAGCCTTGTGTCAGCTACCATTTGCTTAATCCAATCACATGGAACTTTACTAGGATGGCAGAACACAAGGTGCAACTGGAATCTAAGTCCTACCATCCGACAGCATAATACTAACAGCATAGTCATTCTTCAAATAAACATTTCATCCAGTCTTTTTTAAGTGCTAGCCTGCGCCTCTATACACTGCAGGGCAAATTCTATAAGAAGCACCTTAACATAGAAACATGATGGCAGATAAAGGTCAAATGATCCATCTAGTCTGCCCATCCGCAATAGCCATTATCTCTTTCTCTCTCTCTGAGAGATCCCATGTGCCTATCACAGGCCCCTCTTGAATTCAAAATAATCAATGAACTTGTTTACTCTTGACTGGAAAAATCTTAGTCAAGTAATTTCAAACTAAATATGAAACCCTCAGAGTCCTGCACTGCTCAATGTTACATTACATTACATTAGGTATTTCTATTCCGCCATTACCTTGCAGTTCAAGGCGGATTACAAAAGAATTATCCAAGATGTATTACAACAAGAACTTACAAAAAAAAAAATAAAAAATTGGTCATTTTCAAAAAGAGTGAGAAATGGGTAAGGTTATTTGTTTGGGGTAGTTGGCTTTAGTGAGAGGTGGAGTTTGAGACTTGTGGTATTATTTCTTTTTCAGAGTTGTCATTGAAACAGCTAATGGCGCTGGTAGGTTTAATTCTGTAAAGGGTGCCTAAGTGTGATTGGAATGTGATAGGTGCCTATCTTTTTAGAAGCTATTTACAGAATTTTCCCCCCTACAGTTGGGGGGGATGGTTTTGTTTTTTTTAACAGGTTCAACGAACGGTCTCTGTGATGGACTAAATGAATCACTTCTGAAGATGATATACCCCTGCTTCATAATTTATCCAAGATACCTTTAAATGATTCACTTTCTGCACCTCCTTCACAAAAACTATGCCAGGGAGAAAGTATATTTTTGTTACTTTGAATCTCTTTTCTGAGGGACTTCTGCTTTTTAAAAAAAAAATTTGTCGTTTATTGTTTGCCATCCAACCATTATTAATAGATTTGTCTGTCACTGATATGCATAGTCACTGCAGGCTTTTCCTCTGCAGACTTTTCCTCTAATTTAGGTAAGCCAGTGCCAGATCTCAGCAGTATATGAACCATTTTTGTCTTGCTTTACAGCCTTCTTGATACAACTGTATATTAATGTAGGAATGGTTATGTAGCTTAAACAAAGCAATTTAGGTTCTCCTTTACTACCGCAGCCAGGAGTGCTCAGACATTGCTTCGAAGCTCATAGAAAATTCTTTGAGTATCACAGCAGTGGCGGAACATTTAGACCACTATTCTTCAACCGCCGGTCCGCAGGAAATTTCTGTCGGTCTGCACAGGGCCAGCGAGATTGACTAACTTCAATTTCCAGCCGGTCTGCGCAGGGCCGGCAAGATCGACCAGATATTTCAGCTGGTCCGCGCTGGGCCGGAGAGATCATGGGGAGCCTCCGACAGTGGCTTTCTCCCCTCTCTGCAACTCTCCTTTACTTACCAGCGCAGCAACTCACGAAGGCAGCCTTGGGGCTTTTGCTGAGTCGCAGCTGCCTCTGTTGATGCAACTTCCTCTTTCCTCAGAGGCGGCGTGACCCAACAAAGGACCTGAGGCTGCCTTCCTGAATCGCTGCGCTGGCAAGGAGAGTTGCTGGGAGGGGAGAAAGCCACTGTTGGAGTCTGGGAAGCTGCTGGGCAAGGGAAAAAAATGAGACAGCTGCTACTGGACCTGAAGGGAAGGAGAAGGAGAGATGCTGCTAAGAGGGGAGGAGGGAAAGGACTCTGGAAAGCTGCTGGGCAAGGGAAAAAAAAAAGGGACAGCTGTTACTGGAGAGAGAGAAGGAGAGATGCTGCTGGGAGGGGAGGAGGGAAAGGAATCTGGGAAGCTGCTGGGCAAGGGAAAAAAAGGGACAGCTGCTACTGGACCTGGAGGGAAGGAGGAGAGATGCTGCTGGGAGGGGAGAAGGGAAAGGAGTCTGGGAAGCTGCAGGGCAAGGGAAAAATGGGACAGCTGCTACTGGACCTGGAGAGAAGGAGAAGGAGAGATGCTGCTGCGAGGGGAGGAAGGGAAGAGAGTTACTGCTGGACAGGAGGAGGAGGGAAGGGAGAAGGAAAAAAGGAAGGAAATAGCTGGCAGGGAGAGAATAGAGAAGGGGAGAGACAGGCATGAGAAAGTAGAGAGATTGATGATGGGAAGGGGTCAGCAGAAAAATAAACAGAGAGGGACAACTATGGTAGATCTGGTGTAGGAGAGATAAAAATGAAGAGAGCAGTGAAGCTGGAATGAATCATGTAAAAAGGAGAGAGGATGGATGGATGGAAAGGGGAGAGGGGCATAGAAAGAAGACAAATACCATATGTAAGGGGGAGAGGTCAGACAGTAGATGGAAGGGGCAGATGCTGGATTGAAGAGACAGCACAGAGAGGGTAGATGCTGGAAGGAAGAGAGTGAAAAGAAGATGAAAGCAGAAAGCAGAGACGACAAAAGGTAGAAAAAATAATAATTTTATTTCTATTTTGTGATTAGAATATATATCCTGCTAGAGCTGGTGTTAGACATAACTGGGGACTGCAAAGCTTCCAGCTGGCTTAGGGTGCTCTCTGACCAGGGGGCAGTTGCCCTAGTTGCACTCCCCTAAAATTATTCCTGTCATGTGCGACTGCAGTATTCTGTTAGCATGATATTTCTGTGTAGCATTCTGTAATAATTTGGCTTGTTCAGTTTTCTTGATAGTAGAAGGGATGTATGTGAAGGGGAGGGGAGACAGGGGTTTTGTTGATCCTTGTTCTGTATTATTTGTATTTATAAAATGACAATTGTACAGAACATTTAATAAAATACATTCAATATAAAATCATAACTGAAGCTTGTGTGTATGGGATCAGATGATTTGCGGGGACCGAGCTCACAGAGTTGGGGCGGAAATGGGGTTTTTAAATTTTAGTCCTAGTAGTTTGCTGGTCCAAAAAACAATTCTTTTATTTCTGCCAGTCCATGGGTGTAAAAATGTTGAAAAACACTGATTTAGACTATACGATATTTGTATTTCTTCTAATACTTGGTGTAGATAAGACGAGCCAATTGATATCCTGTGTAACCTTGCTAGAAGATAACTTTATTTGGGTTTTCTTGAACGTAGTTATAGGACTACAACTGTATCATTTTAGGAATTTGTATTGTATTGTATTAGCATTTACTAGCTAAGATAAACTACTAAATTTGTACTAAATGGTACTGGCCAACATACCAGGGATGACACAGTTAAGCCTGGGGCTAGGGAATAGTGTGAAAAGTTACACCGGGATAGAGTTACCATATTTGAAGACGGAGAAACCCGGATCATGGCCCCTTCTCCGTTCCGCCCCCAATCCCACCCTGTACTACCTCCAACCCGCCTCATTCTGCCTCTAGCCCCGCCCTGTTCCACATCTCCTTTTTCCCGACCTCCAGGTCATGTCTGGAGGGCCTCTAGCATGCATGTGACGTCATCCACGCAAGCTTGTTGAAGGCTCTCCAAACACAGCCAGAGCTTGGGGCTTTCCAAAACCTGGACAAACTGTCGGGTTTTGGAAAGTCCGTCCGGGAAACCAATCAGACCTCTAAAAAGAGGACATGTTTGGGTTTTAAACCTTGGTATTGAAAGGTCTGTCACATCCCCCTTTCCTGCCTCTTTTCTAAAATATAAATATTTTCTCTGTCTCCTATGCCTTATAAACAGACGACAATTTTAGTATCTGCCCTTGGACTGACTCCATCTGCTTTATATCTTTTTGAAGGAGGACAGATATGAGAGGTTCATAAAATATTGAGTAGAGTGGAATAGATAAAATCAGAATTGATTGCTTACACTTTTAGAAAGTAAACTCTGGGAAACCCCTTTTTAATACAAATCAGAGAGAGATTTTTTAAACTTTTTTTTTTTTAAAGTACTGGAACTTATTGACAGTGGATATGGTAAAAAAAAAAAACAACAAAAAAACCCCCTCCAGATTCTATAAAGGTCTCCCAAATCCCAAGAACCAGGTGCTAATGATTAACTATTAATTATTCGCTTTATTTGGCTCTAATTTGGAGTAGCATGTGGATCTGTCTACGTGCTATTCTATAGTATAACGCTGAACACCCTAATTGTCTCACCTGCAATCCAAAAGGGCATGGCAGGGGAAGGGGTGGGGGCAGGTACAACTCAACATTACAGGGAAATACATTTAAAACCAATTTGAGGAAATATTTTTTCACTCAGAAAATAGTTAACCCTTTCAGGACCAAGGGACATATTTGTCCCATAACTTTAAAATCCTATAAATTTTGATTGGGATAGTCTACAGTTCTAAATTTGATATGTACGGATTCCATATGATACTGCCTTTATGTAAACAAACTGGTTCCGACATTCATTCATTAGCGTCGTTGCCAGATTGACGAGAAGATTCACTTGCCACACTGTCCATAAGCCAGAAGTTTGATTTTTTTAAATAAAAATAATGATATTTCACAAAAAAAAATCAATTTTTTGGCATCTGCAAGCCCTTTTTACCATAAAAATGTCGTCAAAACCACAAAAATTGGCCTACGATCCTTATGGTCCTGAAAGGGTTAAGCTCTGGAACACACTGGCAGAGAATGCGGTAAAAGCAGTTAAAAGTAGCTGGTTTTAAAAAAAGGTTGGGGCAAGTTTCTGTTGGAAAAGTCCATGGTCTGCTATTGGAACAGACATGGCAGAACTGCTTGCCCTTGATCAGTAGCATGGAACGTTGGTACTCTTTGGGCTTTTGCCAGGTACAAGTGACCTGAATTAGCCACCATGAAGACAGGCTACTGGGCTAGACAGACCATAAGAATAGCCTTACTGGGTCAGACTAATGTTCTTATGTTACAGAATACTGGGGTAACACACCCAATCTGCATATCAAGATTTACAGCAATTTTTAGCATGCTCAAGTCCTCATGCCCAAAATTACTACTCATTTTGTTCTATAAAGGGTGCTCAGCTTTAAAGAACAGCGCTTAGCACAGATTTTTTTTTCCCCAGCACCTAAATTTGAGCTCCATTTACTAAGTTTAGAAAAGGACTGGCCAAGTTCCTGAAGGAAAAGCCATGAACTGTTAAAGGTAAACATGGTGACTGACAGCCATTGTTTATTCCTGAGTGTAAGTAGTAGAATCTTGCTATTTGGGGGGATCCTGCCACTGTTGGAAGCAAGAAACTGGGTTTAATGGCCCAATAGGGCAGTTGTTTAGTCTATATCTGGTAAAACCATGCTGCCTCAGATCTGTAACCCTCTGGGTTCCAGGAACTACACTATCTTTTTTTAGCAGACTTACTATTTATTCATCACACAAAACTATGGTCTCCATTCTGAACCAAAGCAAGCACCAAAGTCCTAATAAGTAATGGAGCAACACAGCATACCAGAGGGCGGTGTAAGACTATTTTTGACATCAATTTGACGTTTACAACTATGGGATATTTTCTTTGAACTGCAGATAATCTAGTTTTCTTCCATAAACCAGTATTCTCCAGGCTCAGTGATTCACTGGCACCCCGATTATTAGTGGAGAGCAAAACGGTTCAAAAAAGCATGGGATGAACACAGAAAATAATAGGCATTTATTGAAGAACTAAGGCTGGTACTGGGTGGACTTGCACGGTCTGTGTCCCGTATATGCCCATTCAGTTGAGGATGGGCTGGGTAGGGCTTTGACAGCTGGGATGGTTTAGATAGGCTTGTGAGCTTCAACTGAGACTTTAGTAGTTAGAACCTAAGCACAGAACTAGGCAGACCTCTCAGGCCTAGAAATATCTAAGAAAAAAGACAATTAAATTTATATCATGAATTAATATAGAACCAAATCTTTTTCAGAAAAGGGAAAATGATAAAAAATAACTAGACATAAATTGAGGCTACAAGGTGGTAGATTTAGGAGTAATGTCAGGAAATTCTTTTTCACGGAGAGGATGGTTGATACCTGGAATGCCCTCCCGAGGGAGGTGGTGGAGAGGAAAACGGTGCGAGAATTCAAAAAACGTGGGATGAACACAATGGAATTCTAATTAGAAAATGAATGGAATTCATTGAGGAACAAGGGCCTGTACTGGGAAGACTTGAACCGTCTGTGTCCCATATATGGCAACTTGGTTTATGGTGGATTAGAGAGGGCTTCGATGGAAACTCCAGAAATTTAGAACATGAGGAAGATGCTGGGTGGACTTTTGCAGTCTGTTTCCCACAAATGATGTGATGGTTTGGATAGGCTGTAGTTAGAACCCAAGGTATCAAGCTTTAACAGTAACTCCAATAGTTCCAGGCAGACTTCAATTTAAGCATACATTTTTATAATGAGTGTAACTGTTGGGCAAATTGGATGGACCATTCAGGTCTTCATCTGCCATCATTTACTATGTTACTAGGCATTTTAGTGCAATATATTGGCTATCTATGGAGTTCCATGTTAAGTATAAACTGCTACTGATGGTTTACTTGAGCCTTAATCAAATGTCACCTAAATATTTTTACAAGACTGTTTGATACCTTATGTACCTTCAAGAACCCTGTGTTCCTCAGCTCAATCTGGTCTGGTTGTTCCTACTCAGAAATGTTTGCACTATGAGTCAGTAAGGAAGTGTGTGGGACCATCAGATTGGAATAGTTTGCCCGTATACCTTCAGCAACAAACAAACCTGCATGGATTTTAAGAAACTGTTGAAGAAATGCTTTTTCTGTCAAATGAAATACGTTACTTAGTAGTAGCTCCAATTACAGTCTTGATTTTCACCTTTTTACAGCACTTTTGTGAGTAGTTTTAGTATTTTTTAATGAGATATTTATATATTGTAATTTGGATAAAAGCAGAATAGAAATAATAAAATATAACCCGCACCTTTTCCTGAAGGAAAAGACTTTGTCATCCTGAGTGTCAGTTCTATACAGGACAAGCCAGTGCTCTAATCATTAGACATCACCCAAGCCCAGTGGGCAGTACTTTCTAGGTCCCCCTGCCTTGATTCTGTATAATATTTCCTGTCAGGATTACATTACATTACATTAGGGATTTCTAGTCCGCCTGTGCTTTGCAGTTCTAGGCGGATTACAATAAAGAAGATTTCTGGGCATTTCCAGTAGAATTACATTACAGTAGACGAGTAAATTACAGGTAACAGTAAAGAGTTACAATACATTCAATATCACAGGAGATGTTACACAGCAACTGAATCAAGTTACATCGGGTGGAGAATAAAGAATTACAATACATTCTAGATTACAAAAGATGTTACATGACTGAATCAAGTTTCTTCGGGTGGAGAGTAGCATCATATGCCTATAAGCGAAGGTCCACAATAATTAACAACATAACACTGAGACATCTTTCTCATTTGAAATGATGTACAGTACCATTTCCTTACTTGGCATTCATTCCAAAATTGTTTTTAAGTTACTCAAAGATACCCTTAGGTCAGGACAACACACTGTTATTTACCCTATTCTTAACATTGGTATGCTGAAAGCTTTCCCTCTGCTACTGCTTCCTGGTCCCACTTAGGCATGAAGCAGTAGCAGAGGGAAAGCATCACTCACGCTGCCGGTGGCCCAAAGAGTGCAAGAGTAGAGGAAAGTGGAAAGCAGGGGGGGGGGGTCACTAGAGGATCGCAGGGAGGGAGTGGTCATTAGAGAAACGCTGGACTGTGGCATTCAGTTTCCTGATAGTGGAGGCGATATTGAGAGGGGAGATAGGTTTTGTTGATCCTTTTTCTGTAATTGTGATTTATAAAATGACAGTTGTTCAGCATATTGTTCCTTTTTATACTTTAATAGAATGATTTCAATATAAAATAGCTATTCTAGACTTTTGTGGATGGGATCCGACAGAGCAGGAGGTTTCATGGAGACTGCCTACAATTGGGATGCTGTTTATAGAATCCGGGCCTAAATGACACTCTTATGAGTTTCAACCAGCCGATACCTCTGACTGGCAGGTAATCGCAATTTCCTAGTGTCACATTATATAGAGGAGTATATAATGTCATTGATGATAAATAGTATGAAGATGCATTACCTGCCAGAGTCTTATATATCAAGCAAAATATCAAACTTAATTCACCAAAATACAGGAAGTCAATGTAAAGAACAGAACACTGGCGCAAGAGATGTCAATTGTTTGGAATTGGGAATCCAGCATTACAATAAAAAGTGAACGCAGTGGTTAAAGCCTCAGCATCCTGAGGTTGCAGGTTCAAACCCTGCGCTGCGTCCTGTGACCCTGGGCAAGTCACTTAATCCTCCACTGCCCCAGGTACATTAGATAGATTGTGAGCCCACTGGGACAGATAAGGAAAATGCTTGAAGTACCTGTACGTAAACAGCTTTGAGTGTGGTTGTAAAACTACAAAAAGGTGGTATACAAGTCTCAATCCCTTTCTTTTTCCTTTTTGAGTAGGCATTCAGGAGTCCCAAATATTCATCATTGCCCACTCCCCAACAACTGGGTGTGTTGGCACAGTGGTTAAAGCTAGAGCCTTAGCACCCTGGGGTTGTGGGTTCAAACCCACGCTGCTCCTTGTGACCCTGGGCAAATCACTTAATCCCCCCCCCCCCCATTGCCCCAGGTACATTAGATAGATTATGAGCCTGCCGGGACAGACAGGGGAAAATGCTTGAGTACCTGAATAAATTCATGTAAAACTGTTCTGAGCTCCCTTGGGAGAACGGTATACATAAGAACATAAGAAGTTGCCTCCGCTGAGGCAGACCCTAGGTCCATCCTGCTCAGCAGTCCGCTCCCGCGGTGGCCCATCAGGCCCATTGCCTGAGCAATGGTCTATACCTATCTATACCCCTCAATCCCTTTTTCTTCTAGGAATCTATCCAAACCTTCTTTGAAACCATTTAATGTTTTCTTGTCTACAACAGCCTCTGGAAGCGCGTTCCATGTGTCCACCACCCTCTGAGTGAAAAAGAACTTCCTAGCGTTTGTTCTAAACCTGTCCCCTTTCAATTTCTCCCAATGCCCCCTTGTGCTTGTGGCGCCCCTTAATTTGAAAAATCTGTCCCTGTCTACTTTTTCTATGCCCTTCAGGATCTTGAAGGTTTCTATCATGTCTCCTCTAAGTCTTCGCTTCTCCAGGGAGAAAAGTCCCAACTGCTTCAATCTGTCGGTATATGGGAGATTTTCCATTCCCTTTATCAGTCTAGTTGCTCTTCTTTGTACTCCCTCAAGTACCACCATGTCTTTCTTGAGGTACGGTGACCAGTACTGGACGCAGTACTCCAGATGCGGCCGCACCATTGCACAATACAGCGGCATGATAACTTCCTTCGTCCTGGTTGTAATACCCTTCTTAATGATACCCAACATTCTGTTTGCTTTCCTTGAGGCCATGGCACATTGCGCCGATGCCTTCAGTGTTGCATCTACCATCACTCCCAGGTCTCTCTCCAGGTTGCTGACCCCTAGTGGTGTTCCCCCCATTTTGTATGTGAACATCGGGTTCTTTTTCCCCACGTGCATGACCTTGCATTTCCCCACGTTGAAGCTCATCTGCCATTTTTTGGCCCACTTTTCCAGCTGTGTTAGATCATTTTGAAGATCTTCGCAGTCTTCCCTGGTTTGAGCCCTGCTGTATAGTTTGGTGTCATCTGCAAATTTAATGACCTCACACTTGGTTCTCGCCTCTAAGCGTTTATGTAGATATTGAACAGGAGCGGTCCCAGCACCGACCCCTGCGGAACTCCGCTCGTGACCTCTTTCCAGTCAGAGTAGTGGCCCTTTACGCCAACCCTCTGTTTCCTGTTTGCCAGCCAGATTTTGATCCATCGGTGGACCTCCCCTTGTACCCTGTGGTTCCATATCTTTTTAAGCAGTCTCTCGTGTGGCACCTTGTACTCTGGAATTGAGAAATTGGAAAATATTATATGTTCCTGGGCTCCTAAATTCAAGCCCACAGTCTTGCTTATACTGACGAGCAACAGACACAAGACCCAGGTATTAGCAAAACAAAATGACTTGTTTTTTTAGCAGCAGATAAATTGCTAGAACATCCATAATTCTGTTTGAAAGTGTGCCATCTAATTGCTGCAGAACCTTGAAAAATCTGCAAAGGAAATGGGGAACTGAGTTTTTATAAAACTGCAGAGTATGCAAAGAACATAAGAACATAAGAAGCGCCATCTCCGGATCAGACCTTCGGTCCATCAAGTCCGGCGATCCGCACACGCGGAGGCCCCGCCAGGTATACACCTGGTTTATTTATAGCCACCATATCTTTATATAGCTTAGGTGCATCGCTTACTTGAGGGGAATTGTTCATTAACTGATGGAAAACAGAGACAAATTATTGTAAATCAAGACATTTGTACTGTCTTGCTAAAGCTAAGGCACAGATTAAATTTTTTCAGCACGTGATAGGAGATTATTCTCTTGCACAAACCTACACACAAGCATAACCCAATATTATCCCAGGACAGTATAGAAAACTAAATAAATAAATAGATTTATGCAAGCTTTGCATTTTGTGAATTGATATCCAAATCATTTTTCTATCCTTTCTTTAATGGGCAAAGATAGTATCCCGATACTTTCCCATTTTAACCAGGGTTCATTGGCAATTTTCAGATGCCTACCAGATCATGTCATTCTGAGAAAACGGTCTTAATAATCTGGAATAATAATCTGGAGGTCTTATTCTATTATTTTCAAGCTTCATTCTTGATAGCGCATAAAATCCCTTAGATTAATGATACATCTTCACTTGTGTCCCATTTAGACTACTGTAATGGCCTAAGAATTGTCCTTAGAGACAAGTACTGGATATGGACTTCAGGAAGTCCACAGTGCAGCGGCAGAATTAGGTCATACCCAAATGTATTTTATCTACCTACTTGAAATACTCTTTCCACTGACTCCCAAGAGTAATTTAAGATCCTGATGTTAGTTTTTCAAGTTCTACAAAGAGACTGGCCCTCTATTTGAAGAACAAATTGGAACAGTATGTTCTTCAGTGATAGCTGTAATCTAGCCAGACAGCCTCATTATTGATTCCTAATTGCAAAATCCATTTCCAGAAGTAGATGAAAGCCTGGAGGATTTCCTTGAAGTGAGTCATTATAAAGTCTTTGCATTTATGGCTCATTTTTTGGGTCTAACACTTGTGTTTCAGCTTGTTTTCAAGCTATTAAAGTAAGAAAAATACCTAAGTATTTATTGCTTTCCAAGTTGTAGCAACACAATTATAAAAGAAGAGAAGGACATAAAACAAAAAGGGGAAATACATATCCATTACATCCAAATAATCCTTTTTAAGATCACAATTATGAGAATGAATGGAACAAATTCAAGGAAGTAAACAAAAAAAAAATTGACTAGCCAGCTATTGTCTATCCTGGCTACAAATAGGCAAAATGAATGGACCCCTCTGATCTCTCAAACTCTTCTTGGAGTGAAAGAAACATACCCCTAATTATTGATTGCAAAAAAATATATATATATATTCCAATTGAGATGGGAGGAGAAACATGGCCTGGTTCAATTCTTAATACAGTTTTGAGATACTTCAAGTAAAAATCCCATTCCCAGAGCCCAAGCTCTAGGTCTCAAACTGGAAATTCTAATAGCTTTAGTAGATGGAGAAAGAGCTGAAAATATATTTACCCTAAAACTGTGAAAAAGCAAGGGTCAAAACATTCAATTTGTTGCCAGAACCAAATCCCTATAAGAGATTTGAAAGAGCAACCACCACAGTGGCTCTGCTAATCTTCTACTTAAGTACCTGACAGTTCAGTTAAATTAAATTCATCAGAATTGGTAACATCAAAATTAGTTTATCCCTCGCATTTCACGCGGGTTATCATAGAAATCTTTATGGACTCTGCATCATACAAAACACGGCAATCTGATTAATTTTCAATCGGAAAAAAATCAAATCATGTCATACCTTATTACCAAAGACTACATTGGTTACCAGTCGAGGTCAGAGTCAGATTTAAGTTTGGTTGAATGTACTATAAAGTCTTACATGGTTTAGTATAAGAGGGTTTTTTTTACCTGAATTTTGGCTTACCAGGCTGCTCTTTGGGATAAGAGCTTTGGTAAGTTGATTTCCAGTTCCTATTCTTATATTAATTTCAGGAAATTATTAAAAACCTATCTTTTTAAGAAGAACTTTTAGCATCTAACTGTCAAAATTCCTCCTTTTTATTTCTTTAGAAAGCTTTTTATTATAGAATTGTCATATCACTGTGTATGTGCAGTCTTCTTTACTTGTAAACTGCATACAGCTGTGAGGTTGTAGCGGTATATAAGAGTACTGTTATGCTATCTTGTGGATCATTTTTTATTGATTGATTCATAATGCCTAAGAATCGGTAAAGGGTTATTTATACAAGAGCTATTTTCAACGACTCCTATCTTTTCAGGCAGCTTCCTGTGATAAAGAGTTTGTAAATCTGTTAGTTAGCTTTATCTCTTACCAGCAGTTCAGGAAATTATTGAAAACCTCCTTATTTTAAAAAAAAAATTTCTAGGTCATTTGTTTTTATTGTCACTGTTTCAATATTCTTTTGTAAACCGCATGGAACTCCTAAGGTACTGCAGTATATAAATATATTTTTATGTTATTTTATGTTATGTAAAGGAAGTCTGAAGGGTTCTGCAGGACTTACAGGACCGGATTGCAGGACTGGAGGCAACATGGATTCACTAGAGGTAGGTCTTGTCAGACAAACTTGATCAATTTCTTTGGCAGGGTGACCAGAGAATTGGATAGAGGATGAGCGCTAGGTGTGGTGAATTTAGATTTTAGAAAAACCTTTGACAGCGTTCCACACAGACGTCTAATAAATAAACTGAGTGCCCTAGGGATGGGTCCCAAAGTGACAGGCTGGGTCAAGAACTGGTTGAGTGGAAGGCAACAGAGAGTAGTGATCAATGGAGATCACTCTGAAAAAAGGGATGTTACCAGTGGTGTGCCTCAAGGTTCTGTTCTTGGGCCTATTCTTTTTAACATTTTTATAAACGATATTGCTGAAGGGTTATCGGGTAAGATTTGCCTCTTTGCAGATGATAAGAAAATCTACAATAGAGTAGACACGCCGGATGGTGTGAATAACATGAAGAAAGACCTGGAGAAGCTTGAAGAATGGCAGCTACAATTTAATGCTAAGAAATGCAAGATCAGGTTTCAGGTTTATTTAAAAATTTGATATACCGCCTTATTAAAAATTAAAAGCAGTTTTACATAATATAAAAACAAAGTATACTAAGAATGTACATTAAAAACAAATTACAAACAATGCTACAAACAATCAAACGCACTGACAAACATTAACTTACCGATACAAGATGGAGAAGGGCAGAAATACAATTTGTATAAAGAGAAAGAGAGGGGAAGAGGGATCAAGACAAAAGGAAAGGGAACAATGTATAAAAAGCCTAGAATAATGTAAAATAATGTAAAATGATTAAAAGATGGCAAGGAACAGATTTCCATTCATGCATTTGGGCAGCAAAAACCTGAGGGAACGGTACAGATTAGGGAGTGAAGAGCTTATGTGCATGACAGAAGAGCAGGACTTGGATGTGACTGTATGTGATGATCTTAAAGTGGCCAAACCGATTGAAAAGATGACTGTGAGAGCTAGAAGGATGCTAGGTTGCATAGGGAGAGGTATGGCTAGTAGTAAAAAGGAGGCATTGATGCCCATGTATAAGACTTTGATGAGACCTCATTTAGAATATTGTGTAAAATTCTGGAGGTCGCAATTTCAAAAAGATATAAAAAGGATGGAGTTGGTCCAGAGGAAGTCTACTAAAATGGTAAGAACAGAAGAATAGCCTTACTGGGTCAGACCAATGGTCCATCAAGCCCAGTAGCCCGTTCTCACGGAGGCCAATCCAGGTCACTAGTACCTGGCCAAAACCCAAGGTGTAGCAATATTCCATGCTACCAATACAGGGCAAGCAGTGGCTCCCCCCATGTATCAATAACAGACTATGTACTTTTCCTCCAGGAATTTGTCCAAACCTTTCTTAAAACCAGCTATGCTATTTGCTCTTACCACATCCTCTGGCAATGTGTTCCAGAGCTTAACTATTCTCTGAGTGGAAAAAAATTTCTTCCTATTTGTTTTAAAAGTATTTCCATGTAACTTCATTGACTGTCCTCTAGTCTTTGTAATTTTTGACGGAGCAAAAAAAATTGATCCACTTGTACCCATTCTACTCCACTCAGACTTAAAGATCTCAATCTGTATACTTTGGAGGAAAGGCGGGAGAGGGGAGATATCATAGAGACGTTTAAATACCTACGTAATGTAAATGCGCATGAGTCGAGTCTCTTTAATTTGAAAGGAATCTGCAAAGAGAGGGCATAGGATGAAGTTAAGAGGCGATAGGCCTCGGAGTAATCTAAGGCAGTGATTCCCAACCCTGTCCTGGAGGAACACCAGGCCAATCGGGTTTTCAGGCTAGCCCTAATGAATATGCATGAGAGAGATTTGCATATGATGGAAGTGATAGGCATGCAAATTTGCTTCATGCATATTCATTAGGGCTAGCCTGAAAACCCAATTAGCCTGGTGTTCCTCCAGGACAGGGTTGGGAACCACTGATCTAAGGAAACACTTTTTTATAGAAAGGGTGGTAGATGCATAGAACAGTCTCCCAGAAGAGGTGGTAGAGACATAGACTGTGTCTGAATTCAAAAGGGCCTGAGAGGGAAAGAGATAATGGTTACTGAGGATGGGCAGACTAGATGGGCCATTTGGCCTTTATCTGCCATCATGTTTCTATTCTCCAACTTGTTATGCACTAATTATCCTTCACCCTTCATTTTTTTTCCAATTCATCAATCTTTCCCCTGTTGGTGGATTTCAGTAGCACTGACCCTGGCGACAATCAATCTTTGCTACAGCATCTACAGAAAACAAAAGCTTAAAAACTTTTAGATATAGCCAGTTAAAATGGATTCCATATAGGAAATTAATTTCCACTCGTTGATAGTCACTTTCACAAGTTTTTGTTCGTTAAATCTTGAATGCACCATATTATGTCACTCAAAAGTATTTTAGCATTGTCACGGCCTTCTATTGCTTCACGCTCACTCAACACTTCGCAATCTTGTACGTGAAAGTTCTCGCGCTGTTCTTTGTCTTAGTTTGTAAGGATGTTTCCTTTTCGAGACAATAACACAATTCGGTTTTCGTGGTGATTCTTGGGCTTCATTGGGCCCTCTTGAGCTTCATAGGCCCTGGAGCAATGTACCGGCTGCACCCCCTTCTCCTCGGACCTGGCTACTGGGTGCTTCCCACCCTGTTAATCTGTCTCCAAGCATACTCTAGGTCACTATCGGCATTTCCTGGCTCCGGTCAATCCCACCATAGTTGCTCTCATTCCTTTTGGATTTTCGTATTGTGTTGTTTTTAGTTTGTCTGCTAAGTGCGTTTCTTTTCCCTTATAGTTTTATCTTTTATTTTAAACATAGCATTAGTATTTAAAGACTGGGAGAGTAGTTTAGATATATTTAGTACATACATATAAAATTGACAACGATCCTGATTTTTCATTTTATTTCTATCTGCTGGTAGACAGACAATCCACAATCTGGAGCAATACAGTCAAAAAATCCAAGGAAGACTTAGGATAAACATAGCTCATCCATTACCACATCAAACTTTATTCTAGCATTTTTTTAATTTATATTTTTACACAACAGAAATATATGACAAAAGGTTTACATTTTAGAGCTTCTGAAGGAGCTGGCTAGATGTTACTGATTGCTTAAACACCCATATCAGCCAGTAAGCATGGACAACAATAACAAAACCTGGCCCATCAAACTATTCCCAGATCTTTTAAGGAGCCATTTTCTTACAGTCTAAGCTATCTGCCACAGCACTATGACCCCCTTAATTTCTGCTGTAGCCAAGAAACTGCTACTTTTATATTAAAAAGCCTTGCACAATAGTTCAGTAATTCTTAATTCCTGGAATTTATTTTTAACTATCTCTTGATGAACCTCCTGCAGAATGTTCCATAGCATTAAGGGACTATAGGTACACTTTAGAAAGGAAAATCCCCAGAGAGCTGCAAATGGAAGGCTCACAGCGCCCAATTGTTCTGAGAAGAGAGGACATTTCTCTGGGTAAGTGAAAATTTTACTATGTGCTTTGGTGATTTAAAAATTGGGGATAAAAGAGAAAGTGTAAGGTTTACTGATAAAGATAGTTTGAATATAAAAAAAAAAAAGTAAACTTAACTAGTTTCTATAATTTTAAACTTAAGTTTCTAACTCTACCAGCTGTCATAACTTATAGCAGTGTTCTTCAACCGCCGGTCCGCAAAAAGTTCTTACCATTCCACAGGGCAGACACATGCATCGGGCCTGAGACAGTGTTCTTCAGCCACTGGTCCGTGATGTGATCGGGCCTGCTCCCTCTTCCTCAATGCTGCATTGCACAAAGCCACGGGCAGCGGCTCTTACACGCGTCCTGCGCCTGAACCGGAAGCCTTCTCTTTGCTGTCGCAACGTCAGAGGGAAAGCTTCCAGCACGCGAGGAGCCGCTGCCCACTTTTTTTTTGCACTGCGGCAGTGAGGAACAGGGAGCTGGCCTTAAAGATAACACCGGCATAAAACGGCATAAAACAGCCAGGCAGGAGCAGGCCAGAATGTAAGGCACAGCATGGAGGGAGGGAGACAACAAAGGTAGGGGGAATGATTTTATTTTTTAATTTAGTGATTGAATTGTGTCAATTTTAAGAATTTACATCTGCTGTCTATATTTTGCACTCTTCAGGAACAAATGCATTTGTTTCTATTTCTCTGGGGTTGTACTGCATGCAGAGTCTTGAATCTTAGGGTTTCGTTTGTATATATTAGTACTTTTAGTTTTTGGTCTGTATTCTGGTAGGAATGAATGTTGAGAAGCATACAGTGTGCTTTGTGTAGTTTAATTTTGTGGTTAACGACTATGTGTTGTTAATAAGATTATATTGTGTGTATACATGAAATATGAATGGAAAAAATAGTTACAATTAGTACTATTATGGGGGTGGGGTCTGGCCCACGACTTAGCCCAATGTTCTTCAATCGCTGGTACATGGACCAGTGCCAGTCCACAAAATAATTATTTTATTTCCGCCGGTCCATAGGTGTCAAAAAGGTTGAAGAACACTGGTTTATAGCATTAACAGCCTCTAGAACAGTGTTCTTCAACCACCGGTCCATGGATCAGTGCCGGTCCACAGAAATTTCCTGCCGGTCCACAGGGCCAGCATGTGCATCAGGCCCAAAACAGTGTTCTTCAACCGCCGGTCCACGGTCCTATCGATGCGGCGTTATCTTCGAGCCAGCTCCCTCTTCCTAACTGATTCAGTGCACAAAGCCACGGACAGTGGCTCCTACAGGCATCCTGCGCCTGAACTGGAAGCCTTCTCTCTGACGTTGCAACGTCATAGAGAAGACTTCCAGATGAGGCACGGGACGTGCAAGGTGCAATTAGTACTATTATGGGGGCGGGGTCTGGGGTGGAGATTTGGTGGAGATGGGCGAGGTCTGGCCCATGACTTAGCCCAGTGTTCTTCAACCGCCGGTCCATGGACCGATGCCGGTCCACAGAATAATTATTTTATTTCTGCCGGTCCATAGGTGTAAAAAGGTTGAAAAACACTGATCTAGAAGGCAGAGCAGGACCTACCTAGATCAGTCTTCATTCCCAATTATCCACCCACTACTCCCGACCAACTCAAGCACATCTCTACATTTATGCTCAATTATTCTCATTAGGATTATAAGAGGAGAGTTTATATTAAATTTCCTTTCTTGCTAAGAAGCACACACTAAATAAATCACACAATATACATTATAATTTAAGACTGTTTATATTAGTTTGATATCCATAGTACCCAAACAGGGTTCATAATCTTAAGCGCACGAGACAGATGCGCACCGACAAACGAGCGCTGACAATTCAGCGCAGGACTTCATCGCGGCAAAGAAAAACCTCCTTTTAAAGGGCTCCGATGGGGGGGGGGGTCTTGGTGGGGAACCTCCCCCACTCTACTTAATAGTGATCGCACTGGCATTGGGGGGGAGTTTGGGGGGATTGTAACCCACATTATACTGTAAACTTAACTTTCTCTCTATTTTTTAGGGAAAAAGTTAAGTTTTCAGTATAATGGGGGGGGGGGTTACACCCCCTACCCCCCAACGCCAGCATGATCCCTATTAAGTAGAGTGGGGGAGTTCCCCCACACCCCCCGTCGGAGTCCTTTAGAAGAAGGTTTTTCTTCGGCGCGATGAACTCCTGCGCTGAATTGTCGGAGCTCGTTTGTTGGCGTGCCTCAGTCTTGCGTGCTTAAGACCCGTCACCTCCAAACAGTTTTAAAGATGCAGACAGAAGTTCAGCAGCATGAGGGTGCTAGTCAGGGGGGGGGGTTTGTATTGAGTGTCACATTTTGATTATCTCCCCAATTGGCAAGAGATTATATATGTGTGCTAAATGCAAAGAGTTCCTAGCTCTCGGAGAACAAGTCCATTCTCTTGTGGCTAGAGTACCATTCTTTGAGGCGCTGAGAGAAACAGAGAGGTATATAGAAGAAACCTATAGGTACGTTAGACAGATTGTGAGCCCATCGGGACAGATACGGAAAATGCTTGTGTACCTGATTGTAAAACCGCTTAGATAACCTTGATAGGTGGTATATCAATACCTAATAAACTAGAAACTTGAAATTGAAGAAGGGTAGTGCTATATGTTGAGGAGGGAATTGAGCCAAATAAAATAAACTTTCTATATGAAACAGAGCATAGAATGGAAGCCTTATGGATTGAAATTTCAAATGTAGAGGCGTATACTGGTAGGGCTTTACTACCATCTGAAAGACAGAATGAACAGACAAATGCTTAAGGGACTTGAGTGAACACATCCCAGTCCCTGAAGCAGTTACCCATATGGAGTATTTTAGGGCAGAGGAAAGGGGTAGAAGACCTACACAGTGCCGCATTAGCCCCCCCCCCCCCCCCCAGCGCCTGTGCACCCCTAGGGGTACGCATACTGTGTGTTGAGAAACAATGTTTTAGGTGAGCCTTCTAATTGTTACAAGAGAACTACAGTGGTGTTACACTGGACTCCAGATAAGTAAAATGAATGTCATTTTGAAATAATTTGAATGACGCTTCATTTTTGAGCACTTTATACAAATTTCAATATACATGAGAGCACAATTTGATTTGTCCAGTTATATTAGGGAGTGTGCCCAATGAAAGATACTCAGTTGACATCCATCCAAGTAATGATAGCTTTATGTATATATCTGGGGGTAGGGCACTCCCTATTTTCATATAATTTTTTTCATTAAAAAATACATTATATAAAACTAAAAAATCTACTAAGTAAAGATTAGCAACAAACATACTGATATGAACACTTTGAGTGACATCATACATTGGTTTTGTTGTTTTGCAATTGTTGTACTATCAGAGATTTTTGGATTCATTTTTTATTTTGTGCCTGCATGCATGCATAACTGACTGAGTCGGATACATAAAACTCTCCAATCGTGTATCAAAAGTCACTAAACCAATTTGACTGGTTTAGCGACTGATAGAATTTGTCGACCCACTTTTCAAAATGTCTTACCACATGGTTTTCATGCGTTCGTACATTTTTTTTTATTCTGGCAAGCAAACGACCTCATTACTATTAAAATGAGGTCATTAATATGAAAATAAGCCATCTAATCGATGGCCTAACATTGCATGCCATAATCAGAATGCTAATACCGACCAGAAAAAAATGGTAGGTGTTACAGATAGGTCTGACATGTTTTTTCTATGGGCACAGATATGTATGTGTGTAACACACGCACAATATCTGGCCCATTAAAAAAAAAAATAGTCGAGCCGCCCCACCCCCAAAATAAAAATAGAAGCAAAAGGAATGTCCACTCCCTCCTGCTGACGCGAACCCCCTGACAAACTGGCCTCCCCCTGCCAGGATATCCCCCTGAACCAACCCTTCCCCTCCTTTCCCCACTTTACAAAAAAATCAGCAGGAGGGATGTGGGCATCCCTCCTGACTATTTTTTTGTAAAGTGGGGAAAAGGAGGGGTTGGTTTGGGGAGGTCATGGTGGATGGAGTGAATGGGCATCCCTCCTCCTCCTCCTCCTCTTATTAATTATTTCTATTGAGCTACCAGATGCACGAAGCGCTACACAGAGTCACAAAGAAGAAGAAAACAGTCCCTGCTCGAAAGACCTTACAATCTAAACAGCCAAGACAGACAAACAGGATGTCATGGATACAGTTAAGGGGAATGGATAATCAGCAGGCTGAGTTGGAGGACAGAGGAGTAGGGTTATGGATTGAAGGCTACATCAAAAAGGTAGGTTTTCAGTCTGCTTTTAAACAAGGGAAGGGGCCTGACGGACAAACTCGGGTAATTTATTCCAGGCATAGGAGGCAGCTAGATGAAAGGAACAAAGTCTGGAATTGGCAGTGGAGGAGAAGGGTAAAGTTAAGAGCAGCTTATCTGAGGAACGGAGTTCTATGGGAGGTGTATAAGGAGAGATATTGAGGAGCAACAGAATGAACACACTTGTAAGTCAGCAATAAGATCTTGAACTGTATGTGATGGCAGATAAAGAGCCAGTGAAGTGACTTAAGGAGAGGGGTGACATGAGCGTAGCGAGGTTGGTAGAAGATGAGTCGTGCAGCAGAGTTTTGCACAGATTGCAAGGGAAAGAGGCGACACTGAGGGATACCAGTTAGAAGTAGATTGTAGTAATCTAAGCATGAGGTTACGAGAGAATGGACAAGGGTCCGGGTAATGTGCTCAGAGAGGAAGGTGCAAATTTTGGTTATACTGAAGAGAAAGAAGCGACAGGTCTTAGCAGCTTGTTGGATGTGCATAGAAAATGACAGGTCGGAATCGAAGACCACTCCAAGGTTGCAAGCAGAGGAGAATGGAACAATGACAGTATTATTTACTAAGATGGAGAAAGGAGGAGGAGAAGCAGAGAGTTTAGGAGGAAAGAGAAGTAGCTCAGTCTAGGACATATTTAGTTTCAGATGACAGCAGACATCCAGACAATGTCAGCCAAACAAGCAGAGATTTTTTCTTGGACTTTAGGTGAAATTTCAGGTATAGAGAGGTAGATCTGGGAATCATCAGCATAAAGGTGATACTGGAAGCCATGGGAGGAGATCAGGACACCGAGGGAAGAGGTGTAGAGAGAGAAGAGAAGAGGTCCCAAGACAGAACCCTGGGGTATGCCAACCTCTAGAGTGGGGTAGCTGCAGAATAGGACCCACCAACATAGACACTAAAAGTGTGTTGGGAAAGGTAGGAGGCAAATGGGGGAAAGGACAAATTCACGGAATCCAAACGAGAAAAGCGTATCAAGGAGTAAGCTATGATTAACAGTATCGAAGGCAGCAGACAGGTCAAGAAAGATGAGAATAGAGTAAAGGCCCTTAGATCTGGCCAAGAACAAGTCACTGCTGACCATAGTGAGGGCAATCTCTGTGGGAGCATTGAGGGCAAAAACCTTATTGTAGAGGATCGAGAATCAGTCGCGTTGAAAGGAAGTCCTGGCAGCGACGGAGAATAGCACACTCGAGTATCTTGGATAGGAACAGGAGACAGGGCGATAGTTGTACGGGCAGGAGGGGTCCAGCAAGGAGTTTTTGAGCAGCGGTTTAACCACTGCATATTTGAAGGCAGCAGGGACTGTTGCAGTGGAAACAGATAGATTGAAAATATGGCATATGGGAGGGATAACAGTATGTGAGATGGGGTCGAGTAGAGCAGTGGAAATAGGGTCTGAGGGGCATGAAGTAGGTTTGGCTGAAGGCAGAAGTTGTGTAGTTTCTTCCTCTGTGATTTCAGAGAAGGAAGAAAAGTCAGCAGTAGTTGACGGAGGGACAAGAGAGTGGGACCAGACAGGAGAAGCTTCCTGAACTGTTTGGGTGAAGGATGAAGGGGAGGTGCAAGATTGAAGTTCAGGAGAGTGGATGATGGGTAGGGAAGAAGGATGTGACTCTGCAGTAAATTAAAGTGCAATCTTGCGGACTTTGTCATGGAAGTAATCAGCCATAGTCTGGGGAGAGAGAAAGGGAGGGGTCGGGAGGGGGGCGCTTTGAGGAGGGAGTTAATCATTGCAAAGAGAAGATGGGGGTTGGAAGAAAGGGAGTTAGTTGGATGCAGTAGTCTTGCTTGACCCATGTAAGTGCAGAATTAAAGGAGGTCAGCATAAATTTAAAGTGAAGAAAGTCAGCAAGTGTGCGAGATTTGAGCCAAAGGCGCTCAGCACAGCGGGAACAGGAACATAGGTAACGGACACTGGGAGTGAGCCAAGGTTAAGGTTTGGTACGCCTGACAGAACAAGGAACAGGAGGAGCAAGGGTGTCCAAAGCAGAGGAGAGAATAGAGTTGTATGACAAGACAGCCTCATGGACAGACCTGGATAACATAAAGGAGGCAAGGAGAGGTGAAACAGTGGTTGAGAGCATAGAAGGATTGAGGGATTGAAGATTTTTATTTTTATTAAAGTACTGGGAGAGGGGGTAATGCTGGGGGGGGCAATTTGGCTTGGTGGGGTTGTGGCAGCAGGAGGAGTGGGGTTGTGGCAGCAGGAGGAGCCTCCCTCTTGCCTCTATTTTGGCTCTGGGAGGCATTATCGGAAGGGGGGAAGCCAGCTCGCTTTTTTTTTCTTTTTGTAATGAGGACAGGTATTGTGCATGTGTAACACATGCACTACATCTGTACCATTAAAAAAAAAAAAAGAATAAAGTCACAAACAGCTGAATGGCAGGATGCTGCTTTGGGGCGTTTCCTGCCGCTCAGATGTTTGGGCTTCCCCATACCAGCTCTGTGCATATGTGAGAGCTGATTCCTAAGCAAGCGATCAGATGAGACTATGATTGCCCTCCACAAAACTCATTTGCACGGGAAGCCATTTGAATACCGATCACTCTTTAGAAATCGGCCTGCAAAGCAACCCGCACGGTCTTAACGACCATTGTTAGTGAATCTAGATCTGTATTCTATAAAAGTAGTGCCCGATCTTCCTGAAAACTCCCTTATTGATGCTCTTTTGTCATGATGCACCCTAGAACATAGACACAAAGTTAAATAATAGCACTTAAGTGCAGTTACTCACGTAACTGCAAATTGGAGACAATTAATGCTACTTAAGGGTCAATATTGGCAGTTAAAGCCAATAAGTGCCCACTTAAACACTAAGTTACGCATTATTCTAAAACTTACACGTTCAAGTTTATATAATTAAGTGGGCTGTACATAAGTTATTAAAAAAGTAAAGACCTGCAAGCAGTTAAACTACGAAATGCTATTTTTGCTTGACCATAAAGTGTAACACTTTCCTTTTCCTTGTATCTTCTTGGAAACATTCTTGCCTGTTCCTGAGCATATGATGTATATATACAGCAGCTGCAATCAGTATTTTTATACTACATAAGAACAGCCATACTGGGTCCGACCAATGGTCTATCTAGCCCAGTATCTAGTTTCGAACAGTTGCCAATCCAGTTTACGAGTACCTGGAAAAAACCTAAATAGTAGCAACATTCCATGCTACCAATCCCAGGGAGAAAAAACAAGGAAGGCAACCAAGTCACATTAAGGTCTGTGAGGGGGAAGCTCAAAGTGCCTAACTTGGCTCACAACTTGCAAACCAAATATAGTGTAATATGTCAAAGATCATGTCACATTATATGATGTTATAGGGCGCTCTCAGTGTGAACCCTCAGTGATAGGAGCACAGCTCCGACACTTCACTTCTGGGCCAAGGCCATAAGCCTCCACCCGCACACCATCATCGAGCGCCCTGTGTGTGCAGAAATCAAACCAATCAACAATCAAAGTGAGTAAATGAAACTCAACACAAGCAACCTGAGTGACCCCCACACAAACCCTGCCAGCCAAACCCCCTCAAAAAACTCACACAAAATCACAAACAAAGTCAAAAACCATACCAAAAAGTGAAAACATGTCCAAAAGAAACAATACTTATCCAAAACTGTCACACAAACGGAAAAACCGCGCCAGGAGGAGAGGTTCAACCGCGCTGGTTTCAGGAGGAGCCCTTCTTTCTTTTTCTTTTTCCCTCCCCTTTACCCTCCCTCTTCTCCTTCTCTTTTCTGTGGTGCTGATTGTGTTGAGTGCTGGCACTGTATGATTGGTTGGTTCGTGTATGATGTCACCTGTGGATCTGTTTTAGCCGGTGTGCTCTCCCTCCCGGGCACCCCGCCCTCCAGCCTTCCTCTCTGCTTGTGTTCTGTTGGAGGCCAGGTTCCTGAAGAAGGGCTCCTCCCGAAACCAGCGCGGTTGAACCTCTCCTCCTGGCGCGGTTTTTCCGTTTGTGTGACAGTTTTGGATAAGTATTGTTTCTTTTGGACATGTTTTCACTTTTTGGTATGGTTTTTGACTTTGTTTGTGATTTTGTGTGAGTTTTTTGAGGGGGTTTGGCTGGCAGGGTTTGTGTGGGGGTCACTCAGGTTGCTTGTGTTGAGTTTCATTTACTTACTTTGATTGTTGATTGGTTTGATTTCTGCACACACAGGGCGCTCGATGATGGTGTGCGGGTGGAGGCTTATGGCCTTGGCCCAGAAGTGAAGTGTCGGAGCTGTGCTCCTATCACTGAGGGTTCACACTGAGAGCGCCCTATAACATCATATAATGTGACATGTTCTTTGACATATTACACTATATTTGGTTTGCAAGTTGTGAGCCAAGTTAGGCACTTTGAGCTTCCCCCTCACAGACCTTGATGTGACTTGGTTGCCTTCCTTGTTTTTTCTAGTTTAGGATTTGTTTGGCAAATTAGGAGTGCGTTGTTGTTGACCAATCCCAGGGAAGCAGTGGATTTCCCTACATCTGTTTCGATAGCACAAATAGGTCATTAGTTACATAGATTTTGAGGACAATTTTCAGAAAATATTTTCAAGCATAAAGTGCATTTACCTGTGGAAAAGTCCCTTTTGAAAATCATCCCCCCCCCTGTTTTGTTTTGTGGTTTTTTTGCAGTAAAAGAAATATTCTGGGGGTTGGCCAGCTGAATTACCCAGCAGCATTTTGTTTTGAACTGCTAGCACTTTTTTCACGCTGCATGATGTGCATCTGCAAGGTCAGTGAGGTAAAAACATCCTCATGTTATTGGCAGCCACAGAATTTTCCAAGTGAAACTGTGCAGTTAATCTTTGAAAATGGGCTTGCAGGCTTCCAAGCGCTGCACAGCTACCTTACAAAAAAAGGGTAAGGAAACAAATAGCATAAATGAAACAAATAGCATACTAGCAGGATAAAAGAAAACCGTGCTGTATGCAACACGTTACAGGGAAAGATAACTGTCAGCCAACCAGGAAAACATGTGTAGGGAAGTCTATAAACTGCCACCTAGAAAAACAGGCCAACTGTGCATGTACGTTATAGAATAGTACTTATGCAGGACAAATTAGCATTTACAAATGTAAAGGCTAGGCACTAATCTTAAACATATGTGCCAAAATCACTTAGGGCCAGATTTTACAAAGGACGTCTAAGTACACCTACATTGTAGGCGCCACTCTGAACAGTTGTCAAACAACCTGTAGGGGTCCTTTATAGAATCCCGCCTAGCAGCACATAGGCATGCTTAGGCATCCCTAGGTGCTGGTACATTAGGCCAGGTTTTACTTTGCCTAATTTACCGGCGCCCAACTCGGACACCCTTCACCACACCTCCTTTTCAGGTAGGCACTGTTAGGTGTCAGAGGGCGCCTTGGCTTAGGTGTCACTAGACGCTGCTCCGAGTTCCACGCAGAACTCTTAATTAGTTAAATTTTTAAAAAAATTATCAATTAACTTCAATTCTGGTGCTAGCGTTTAAAGCCATTCAAGAGGCGTTGCCAAAGGCAACTGCTACTTTAATAGCACCATATATGCCTTCTCGAACTCCTCGGTTTGAATCGCAACATCTATTGGGAGTTCCCTCATTGAGGTCTGTTACCAAATCTACAATACATTCAAGGGTTTTTAGTGTAGTGGAACACTACCTAATAATATTCGACAGATCCCAATGTTTTTATCTTTTCGAAAGTCATTGAAGGGCCTACTTTTTTCAGGAAGCTTCTGGAAATGGTGGTCTGTTTAGTTAAGTTATTAGTTTTAACTGTCTCACTTGATGAAATGATTTTGGATATATATATATATATATTTTTTTATTTTCCTTTAAAGAAAACTGTGTTGTTTTATGTTTATTAATTTATGTATGTACGAGCATATGGTAACCCGTATAGATTGTTTGGATATGCAGGATAAGTAATTTAAAAAAAATAAATAAATAAAAATTACCACACCATTTAAGCTAATTAAAACAATTTGGATTGTGTGAGGATTTTAGTTATGTGTAGCTCGGGATCTGCGCTTAGTGGCACCTAATTTAAGCATCCTTTATAGAACCTGGCCCTTAGTATGTAAGTTTGAGGGGGGTGGTGGATTGCATATGGGTAGACTATGGACCTTGCATAATTAGCATGTAAGTTTGAGGGTGTGCACACATGGTGCATCATTGTTTTGGTGTAACTAGAATGTAAGTTGGGGGACATACATGAGTGGCAACTGGGCTGTGTACCATTAACTTGGCCTGTTAGCACCTAACTTTAGAGTTTCAATGTTGACAAACTCATATTATATAACAAAATCTTGGTGGGAGATGCTGCTATAAAGTTGGCACCAAGCACATGACACTGGGGAGTCTAAAGGCACCGTTTTCATATGCTCACTCTTTCATTTGATTATTGTAATATTCTATACGCAGGTCTCTCCCGCTGTTCCCTGAAAAATCTTCAAACCTTACAAAACACTGCTATTAGGCTTCTTTACCACGCATGCCAGATAGACCACATAACTCAACTATTAAAGATATGATACTTGCTCCCAATACAGTAGAGAATTATTTACAAAGTAGCTATACTTACCTTCAAAGCTTACAGATTTGGCGTTCCAGACTATCTTTCCAATCTCACTATTCCGTATTCTCCAAACATTTCTCTTCGCTGCCTAAGGGCTCCTTTTACTAAGCTGCGTTTTTAGCGCGCGCAGAATTTTAGTGTGCGCTAAACCCGCGCTACGTGGCTAGAACTAACGCCAGCTCAATGCTGGCGTTAGCATCTAGCGCGCGCACTAAAACCGCTATCGCAGCTTAGTAAAAGGAGCCCTAAATGATTATCATCTTGCGCTCCCAAATCCAAAATCAGCATATTTCGAATCCACAAGACACTGTACCTTCTATTTCATATCACGGAATAATCTCCCACATTCCCTGTCTAACAATTGAACCTTCAAAGATTTTAAAACAGAATTAAAAACCTGGCTCTTCAGTCAAGCGTATCATAGCCCTGATTGATCAGTGTCGTTCTTCAAAGCAACTGGCCTTTGCACGTTGTATCTTCTTACTCTCCTCTCTCCTTATCTACCTCTTCTTTCTTAATCCTGTATGATGACTACTGTCCTGATTATGGAGTTCCTTTCCAAATCTCTCATTTTCAGGCTGTACACTACTCAGCTCTGTCAGTCAGAATGGTATAGAAAGTTTTAAACTATTTATTTATTTATTCATTCATTCAATTTTCTATACCGTTCTCCCTAGGGAGCTCAGAATGGTTTACATGAATTTATTCAAGTACTTAAGCATTTTTCCCCAATCACAATCTAATATGTCTGGGGCAATGGAGGGATTAAGTGACTTGCCCAGGGTCATAAGGAGCAGCATGGGTTTGAACCCGCAACCTCAGGGTACTGAGGCTGTAGCTCTAACCACTGCGCCACACTCCCCACCAACTATAAACTATAAGCCATTTTATAGAATTGCCATCTTCAGCTTTGAAAATATTTGTTGTTTTATATAAGGGAGCCAACCTTCTTAGATATGACATCCTCAGGCCCAAAGAGAGAAAACCAGACTGTTGTCTACTGTGGCTAAACTTGCCAAATAGTGGTGCAAGTCGAGTCCTTGACCTCAAACACATGAAAGTGCCCTGGGCTAGCCAGGTATAGCATCTGTGAAAGATAACATGCAGCAGACACTAAGAGATGAAAGACAAAAAATACAAACATGTGTATAAATAAAAAGATCTAGAACCAGAATTGCAAAATGCCAAAAAAGTAGTGTATCCCTTTATGCTGGATGAATCAGCAGCAGAGCTATTAGCTTGCAATTATTTCATCTGACCACTAGATGTCAACAGCAGGCCTAACAATGCAATCAGAGTCCGCATGTCCTTTGAGCTGCTTCTCCCTGACAGTGACACTTTGAATTCCCTCCCGGTTATACAGATTATCTCTTCTCCCTGCTACTGGGAAATTTGGCTAGATGAAAGTTTGCTAATCAGCCTTTAGCACAATACTACTGCCAGCACCTCAAGAAAGAGCTGTTTTCAGCACAATGCCAGCCAAGAATTTAATTGTGTTCCATAGTGGGGAGCCAGCTGGTAAGTACATATTGCAGCATTTTGTTTACTCTACAGAGAGATATCAATTGTGTAGCTCCTCCCAATGCACCACAGGAGTATATTGGCTAGGAGTAATGTCTGAATTCCTCATGTATCCAAATCTCTTGTGCCTTGGATAAACTCACTATCACTTACTGAATTAATAAGCTTATTACTATTGCCTATCACTATTATCATATGCCAAACTGAATGCACAAAATAGTGTTCAACAGAACGTATCTGAAAGGGTTGGGAGAAAGAGCCTGAGTGAAACGGGCTGACTAGTCTATGCTGAAAGGCAGCAGAAAGGACCATATACTGAACAAGTTTTCAAACCACACTTAAAATTCAAACTTGCACAAGTGGGAGGATCTTGTATCTAGATTTAGCTCACACCTTTTCAGTAGTAGCTCAATGCGAGTTACATTCAGACACTCTAGGTGTTTCCCCTGTCCCTAGAGGGCTCATGATCTAATTTTGTAGATGAGGCAATGGAGATCACAAAGAACAACACGCATTGCCAGAGGATGTGGTAAGAGTGGATAGCATAGCTGGTTTTAAGAAAGGTTTGTACAATTTCCTGGAGGAAAAGTTCAAAGTCTGTTATTGAGACGGACATGGGGGAAGCCACTGCTTACCCTGGATCGGCAGCATGGAATGTTGCTACTCTTTGGGTTTTTGCTAGGTACTGGTGACCTGGATTGGCCATCGAACAGGCTATTGGGCTAGATAGACCATTAGTCTGACCCAATAAGGCTAGTCTTATGCTCTTAACACTGGGACTTGAACTGTGTACATCTGAATGTCAAGCCCAGTGTTCTAGCTACTAGGCTAATCTACTATGAGGAAGATGACCAAAACTGTTCTAGATAAGAGCAGATATCTTACAAGCAAGCACATACTGTGGCTGGCAGCTGAGATTGAGATGTATCCTTGAATGGTGGACAATAATTGGCCAGATTGGATAGACCAGCTGGCCTTTTCTACAATTGGCTTTGTGACCCTCTAATGACAAAAAAAGGAAAGAATATGGCCACACATATTAAATATAATTAGTAAACTGCACCTAACTAACCCCCCCCCCCCCTTTTATGAAGCTGCATTAGCTTTTTTTATAGCTGGCAGCGATGGTAAAAGCTCCAATGCTCAGAGAATTCTTATGTGTCAGAATTTTTACCACCGCGGCTGGCGATAAAAAAACGCTAGTGGGGCCTCATAAAAGTGGGAGTAACTAAGAATCTGGAAAAACTAAAATTTGTTGTGTTTGGTTTACACTGACATCATCAAAATTTCACCTTCTTATTTGGAAGGCTGATAGGGCAGCATTTATTTGATATAAGCATTTGATGATAGTTTGAGATCTAACAGTACATCTCAACTCCTAATACAGAAGTCTCTCAGTTAACTCTCTAGATCAGGGGTGTCAAACTCAATCACACTAAGGGGCCAAAATCCAAAACACAGGCAAAGTCAATCTCTGCCCCAGACCCCACTCCCATAATAGTACTAATTGTAACACAATTTTTTCCATTCATTTTTCATATATACACACACACACACAATATAATCTTATTAACACATAATAGTAATGGTTAACCACAAAATTAAACTACACAAAACGCACTGTATGCTTCTCAGCATTCATTCCTACCAGAACATAGATAACCCCTATGCAAATACAGGGCCAAAAACTAAAAGTACAACCTAGAGAAAAATAAACAAATGTATTTCTTCCTGAGCAGTGCAAAAGACAGCAGATTAAAACTCGCAAAATTGACACAATTCAAACACTAAATTGAAAATAAAATCATTCCCCCCTACCTTTGTCATTTCCCTCCCTCACCACTGCGGCTGTACAGAATATTACTAGAGGCAGGAGAGGTACTCATGCTCCTCCACCTCTGCGTATATTGTACTGCTGGGCCAGACCAGTAGGGAGGTGGAGTTGGAGGTGGAAATCAAGAGGTCAAGCCTACGGTTATAATCATCGCCCCCCTCCCCCTCGCTGCCTCAATTTTCTCTTATGGTCTAGCTTCCTCCTCTCTTCAGCAGTAATTTAACAGTGCCGACCAGTAATTTACACCGCTGGTGTGGTGTCAACTTGCACATGCCAATAGCGCACCAGAAATGAATTTAACTGTGCGATGCTTCCCAGCTGGGGCCGGCACAGTTAAATTCATGTCTGCTACGCTGCCAGCACACGCAAGTTGACAATCACACCAGCGGTGTAAATTACTGGCCGGTAATGGGGTGCATCGCTGGGGTAGTTTTTATTGTGTTGCCGACACGCACAAGCTGATGATCACCGCGGCCCACGAGTGCTGTTGTTGCCATCAGGTGAGGGCCCAAAACAGAAAGCAAGGCGACATTGTGAAGCCCTGTTTACTCCCCCGTAATGCCAGCCCTGAACCGTGAGCCGCATAAAACAGCCAGGCGGGCTGGATTCAGCTCGCGGGCCTTGTGTTTGACACATGTGCTCTAGATTGATAAGATACCGGATAAATGTAGTTTCTGATTGCTTGAGAGTTAATATAAAAATAGGCTTAACTAATACTGTACCCCATACTATGCCATACCATAAACTGTTCCAAACAAACTACCGGACATGTGGTAGTCAAAGCATGGGCGAACTCAGATGTGGAGTGCCAAAGTTCACATGTAAATTTCCACCAGAAATTGATTTTATTTTCATTTTTATTTAAAGTATTACAGTATTTCTTTGAATTTTTAAGCTGGTTGCTTTTGAGTTCTGGCTGCTTGAATTCCAGTTAAGAGTCTATTGTATTTGGAATCCACTTAGAACTTTTGGTTCAGCAGAATATAAATATCTTTATTAAATTCAATTCCTAACACTTTACATTTAGGGCTCCTTTTACTAAGGTGTGCTAGCGGTTTTAGCGCACACTAAACACTAACGCCTCCATAGAACCTGCATTAGTATTTTTCATTTAGCATGTGGTTTGCGCGCGCTAAAAACACTAGCGCACCTTAGTAAAATGAGCCCTTAATATACCAAATATTCCAATCAATTTATGTGGTTTGCAATAATTTAAAAAAGGGGGAAATACAGTAAATTAAGGAAATCAGTAAAAGGAATCTTTAAAAAATAAAAAAAACACTCCAAACCTCATATATAGAGACAATAGGCAGGTGGATAAAACATATTTCTGAGTTCACATCTCAAGAGTACTAGAAAGCTGAAATATACAGTGCAAATTTTGATTTGTTCATTTATATTAGGGAGTGTGCCCAATGAAAGATAATTATTGATCTCCACCCGAGTAATGACAGCTTTATGAATGTAGCTGCATGGTAGGGAATTCAAACTTCTGCGGGCACTCCCTATTTTCACATAATTTTTTCATGTTTTCAAAAACTACATTATAAAACTAAAAAGTAAGCTGAACCATTAAGCAGAATTCAGGGAGGGAATGCAAGTCTAATGAAAGTTCCCAAGTTGACATATTTTTTATTATTATTATTATTTAATGAGATTTCTAGTTTTATGCCCAAAAGCAGGCCATCCAAAGGGAAGTGGCCAGTATGCTAAAGCATAAGTGTTGCAAAGACCGAGCACTTGAAAAGATAAATGAGGGATGAGTAAACTTGAGTAAAAACACAAGACAAGTTATAGCAGTATCTCAAACTTTTTTAGCTCCGGCACACCAAACGGTGCAAATATTTTTCGCGGCACATTATAACTGAAATTATAAAATTGCAAAACCAATATAAAAATTAAAATTGCGAGCTATTTATTTAAAGTTCTTTAAGCTATGGGCTCCTTTTACAAAGGTGCGTTAGGGCCTTAACGCGCGGAATAGCGCGCGCTAGCCGCTACCGCCTCCTCTTGAGCAGGCAGTAGTTTTTCGGGTAGCGCGCGCTATAGCACGTGCTAATCCGGTGCGTGTGCTAAAAATGCTAGGGCACCTTTGTAAAAGGAGCCCTATGTATGGGTAATTGTAACAGTGAAACTGAAGTGGATAGAATAGAATTGCTATCAATGTGATGGATGTGCTTGTTTTTGACTGCAAATTAACTCAAAACACAGCTCGATAGTCGAAAAGCAAACACGCATTTCATCAGCCACCATCTGCAGTCGTTTGTTTGTTTTTTCTCAATTTAATTTCTGTCAGAGCTGAAAATCCAAATTCACAAAGATAAGATCCAAATGGTAATAAAGCCTTGATTGCTTTTGTTGGTCAAGTTAGGATAACCACTGCATAAAAAATAAAAACAAAATTACTTGCCATTAGTTTTCAAGGACCAATCACATCAAAGAATGGGAATGATGCTGTTATCCTTCTGCACACAGGTGCTCATAACGTTGACAGACTCTTGCATACATGTCATCTGTTCTAGTGTATACTTGTGAAGGAAATTTAAAAAAAATAAAGTAAACTTCTGGAATCTCTTGTGGCATACCCGAAATCTCTTCAGGGCACACCACTGTGCCGTGGCACACAGTTTGAGAGACAATGAGTTATAGTAAGAACCTTAAATGGAATTCTGAATTATCTCAGAATCCCAAACCCTTCTCTTAGAACTTCACTACAAATGCTTCAAGTCCTGAAATAATGGTCTATAAGAATCATTTGTCTTTCCTTCCCTGAGCCCTTACCTTGATTCATACACTGGACCACTGTGGTCCTAATAGCACCAGTGAAGAACCTCTAAGCATTTGCTGTTACTTGTCTTAGCCTGGATTATACTATTCACAAGAAAGGGAATATGGGAGCAGGGCCAAAGACAATACAACACAAGCATTTTGCATTCACAAATAAGGTGATTAATTTTACTAGAGGTGGTTCCAAAAATATCAGTTTCCCCTAACTCTTGTACTAATCTCTCTTCATCTCAATTTCCAGCAAGCCTGGAGGTACAGATGAACAGTTCTCAACCCAGTCCTCAGACACCCCCCAGCCTGTCAGGTTTTCTGGATGACCCTATAGGATCTCTATAGGATGCTGATATCGATGTCTGCCTAAAAAGTGGCCGCCGATCGCATGCTAATCATGCAATAGCGCCCTAAAAAAAATTGCAAAGCCAGAAAGAGTTTTCTGGGCCTAATTTATGCTAATTTCTGGTGCCTTTCTATGCCATGAATCACACCTTAAGGTCGCCTAACGCCTCTTCTGGTGTTAGCCATGCCCATAGTGGCATTCAGCTGCCTAAAGCACCTATGTAGGTGCAATTCCAGTGCGCATTATTTAGGCGTCAATAGACGCTTTAACAGTGCTATTTTTTGCTGTTTTAAATGGCGTTTTTTTTTACTTAACTTAGGCACTGTTTCTAGAATTTCTCCCTAAATGAATATGCATGATGCCGCATTGCATGCATATCTCTCATGCATATTCAATCCTGAAAAGCCAACCAGCTAGGAGTTCCCCCACAGACAGATTAGTGAGTCGCTAATCTAAAAGCCAGGCTTGCTTAAAAATGGTGATGAGAAGAGAATGTCCTGCTCAATAACCGCTGTTTAGTCCAACTCCAAATGCTCCTACCTGACAGATGAAATGTGCATTGGCTGGGACCTCTGAACCCCCTGTTTTTGAGGCACAGGTTGCAGCGGGCTCATTCCTGAGGCTGGCAAATGGCTGCGGTTAAGCTGCCCATTTTGCAGGAGTGGTGCGGTTTCTGACTGCACACTACAGGCAGAGTACAAGCTCTCGAAGGATGTGTTCATATCATTCACCAAAGCTTCCAGGTCCACATCATCATCTGAAATGTAGAAAAACAAAACCCACATTAACTAATTACAGTGAGTGTTGTACGAGGGACCTTCAAAATGTCTCCGCACTAATTATTTTTAAACACTATTTATGAAATATCTCAAAAGCAAATTACATCACTACCTGCAAGGTGAGCAGGCTTGTCTGACTGACTAGTCACATGACATTCTACGACACGCACTCTTGCCACTCTTCCCGCCCCAACCCTTTCCCACAAAAATATGAAAGTGCAGAAACTTTTTGAAGGACCCTCGTATAAACCAAAACACAGATCAATGCAACCTTCTAGCAGCTGTACCATTCTAGCAGAAAACTGGAATCTTTGTAAGCTAGAGCAGTGGTTCCCAACCCTGTCCTGGAGGAACACCAGGCCAATTGGGTTTTCAGGCTAGCCCTAATGAATATGCATGAAGCAAATTTGCAAGCCTATCACTTCCATCATATGCAAATCTC
Organism: Geotrypetes seraphini; assembly: GCF_902459505.1. Classification (NCBI taxonomy): domain Eukaryota; kingdom Metazoa; phylum Chordata; class Amphibia; order Gymnophiona; family Dermophiidae; genus Geotrypetes; species Geotrypetes seraphini. The sequence goes on from NC_047085.1 coordinate 361,319,143, forward strand.
TCTCATGCATATTCATTAGGGCTAGCCTGAAAACCCGATTGGCCTGGTGTTCCTCCAGGACAGGGTTGGGAACCACTGAGCTAGAGCATCTTTTTAAAAATCCACTTCCCCCATCCCCCACACAAAAAAGACCTTATTCTCCCCCATCTATAAAAGAAGCACTTCCGGTCACCAAGACATTGGCACATCCATATTCAGCAGTGGTGCTCAATGCATTTCTTTCATTTTTTTTTTTTTTTTAACTTTTATGTAACTCTGCCTCCAGAAGTCAGCCCCCAACTACCTTTATCAATACTGTGTAATCGTCTAAGAGGCCACTACCTCAGAGAGGCCCTCACCTAGAAGGCAAGGCACATGGAAATAGGAGAAATATAGGGGAACCGGTAAGCAGTTCTAAGATGAGGAACAAAACCCTGGGCTAGATTCTACAAAAGCTGCCGGAAGTTAGGCAGCAGCAGCTGCTCTACCGCCACCTAACTTAATTAGTTTACATAAGAACATTAGCAATGCCTTCACTGGGTCAGACCCGAGGTCCATCGTGCCCAGCAGTCCGCTCACGCGGCGGCCCAACAGGTCCAGGACCTGTGCAGTAGCCCTCTATCTATACCCCTCTATCCCTTTTTCCAGCAGGAAATTGTCCAATCCTTTCTTGAACTCTAGTACCGTACTCTGTCCTTTTAGGGGTCCTTTTACTAAGGCGTGCTAACCGATTTAGCACACGCTAATCTTACCATCATTTATTAAGGAAGAAAAATCACTAAGTAAATTTAAAGGACTGCTAACATGTTGGTTGTACAAGGATGCTTTTGAGACCTAATTACTGGAGTCTCTATTGATCCCATTCGCTGCTTAAACTCAATAGTCCTCTGTCTTAGGCGCTGAGAAATTAAAAAAAAAAAGTTCTTAACTTTCTATTATACTTTTATCAATACTTTTAAAGTTTCTTACCCTCCGTTTGTATTCTCCTTTCATGTGTCCTTTACTATACTTATTGTAGTTCTCCCTGCTTCCCTTATGTATTGGTACGTCAGGTCCGTTTGTGTTGGTTTTAGTTAATAATTAAGACCCTGTTTTTAATTGTAAATCGCTTTGAATTAATGATATTGCGATACATCAAAATTTTAATAAAACTTGAAACTTAGTAAAAGGACCCCTTAACAGTGGCATACCTAGGGTATGTGGCACCCGGGGCCCATCATTTTTTGACACCCCCCCCCCCCCCATGTAAAAATTTTTTTTTTTTTTTTTTTTTTTGCAATAACCATGAAATGGAATAAATGGTCAGAATAGAAACAGGCAGTGAAAATTTTCTTTTATTGAACCTCATATATGTAACCATTATTCCAAACATACCATAACATAACATAAATTATGTCTAAATTGTCATGGCATTAGAAGTACATATGGAGTAGTTGCAGGTGATGCTTGGGACAGTCCTGATTGTGTTAGTTCGGTTTTATGTGTTTTTTGAATAGAAGGGTTTTTATTTATTTTTTGAAAGTTTTGTAGTCTGCGGTCGAAGTCAATAGGTTGTAGAGTTGGAGGTCGAGAGTTGCAGCTCGAATGGCTACGAGGTTGTTGAACAGTTTTTGGTTGGAGGGTGTGTGAATGGTGCGTGAGTTCTCCTATGTCTAGTTGAGGTGGATTTAATTAGTCGATTGTTCCAATAGGCTGGGCTGTCTCTGTTTATTGCTTTAAATAGTAGGCAGGAAAATTGGAAGTGGTTAGTAGGGATAGTGGAGCATATCTGGAGACTGGTCACTGGTATGGGCAGACTCGATGGGCTATGGCCCTTTTCTGCCGTCAATTTCTATGTTTCTATGTTTCTATGAGTAAGAAGGTTAAAACAACAAACTTAAAAGCAACTTAGAATTCTCTTCCATTTTTGTTCCCATTATAAAAAAACACTGATAAGTTCCCAGGAAAAAAATACATTAAAATAAGAAGTGAAAACAAAGGCCCCTACAGATGAGAACATAACATAAGAATAGCCTAACTGGGTCACACCAATGGTCCATCATGCCCAGTAGCCCATTCTCATGGTAGCCAATAGTGCTGCCCGATTCAGAGAAAAATATTTCATTCGATTCGATTCACCCTGTTGAATCTATTTTTCGATTCGATTCACTGTTAATGACACCGCTTTTTAAGTTTAAACAAAGTATAACAATAAATTTCACAACAACAATAAATTTCACAAAGTACTTTAAAAAAAAAATCACATTTTTCCATTAAAGCAGTTCTGGTGACATTTGCTTGAACAGTCTTTTTTCCCAGTCCATAAGCAAGCAATATGAAAAAGATTTCCTTAATTATCTACTCAAACATTTTTGCTATTTACTTTCATTGTACCTAGACTATTATTCAGTAGAAAAAATTTAGTTTGTTCAATCAAGCAGAACATTCACTCATAGAAGTCCAATGTCCACACAGGATTTGATTGAACAAACCAAATTTTTTCTACTGAATAATAGTTTAGGTATACTGAATAGCAAAAATGTTAAAGCCACACAGAAAAGCAGTAAAAGTCAATAGGTTCTCCAAGTGGGAACAACCTGATGTCTCAGCACTTGAGGAAAAGACCACGTAATAATGTTTATAAGATAAATCAAATAAATGATTATACTGAAGCAGGGTGTCCTCAGCGTGAGAGGTAAGCGAGAGGAGAGAATTCTCCAGCGCTTTACACAATAAGGCACAGGTTAATCACCCTCTGCCTGCAGTGCACACCATCATAGGACACCTCAGGTGTGCTCAAATTAATCAATGTGATAAATTAAACAGTGATAAACAATTGGTCAATCACAAGAGTGCAAGATCAAACAGGTTGTTCCCACTCAGAGAACCTATTGACTTTACTGCTTTTCTGTGTGAGTAGATAATTAAGCAAATTTCTGATAGCCTACAGAACTGATTCTCACCTTCCATCCCCAGCCCCCAAGACTTACCAGACCCCCCCCCCTGCCGATGTATTTACTTACTGCCTGAACTGGATATTAAATAGTGGGGAAGAGAGGAGAAATGCGGGGAAAGAGCCAGCCAAAACTAGTATTTGTTGCTGCTGAGTGCCGAGGTCTGCTGCACGAGGTCCGCTCGCTTGCCGCTTGACTCTCCCACTCCTTTCGTTTCTTCCGATGTAATTTACTGTTTCGCAAAACCGGAAATTACATTAGATGGGAAGAGTCCGGCGGCGTGAAATAGTCCGAACTCGTCGATTCACCTGATTCGAATCGGTGAACCGATTCGAATCGTGAATCGGGCAGCACTAGTAGCCAATCCAGGTCACTAGTACTTGGTGAAAACCCAAAGAGTAGCAACATTCCATGCTACCAATCCAGGGCAAGCAGACGCTTCCCCCATGTCTTAATAACAGACAATGGACTTTTCCTCCAGAAATTTGTCCAAACCTTTCTTAAAACCAGCTACGCTATCTACTTTTAACATAACTTCTGGCTACTTCATTTTTAAGCTTAGATCTTTCCTTCCAAACAGAGACCTTGCTAGATGTCAAATACAGCACAAGGTAACTTCACACGGACTTAACTGTGCAGGAAATGAATCTCCTCATACACCCACCATATAGTGCAAAAATGTGCAAAGGTCTGTTTTTTTCTTTCGATCACTACATAGCCTAATGCCACACAAGCAGCGCTGTTACAAACATATTCTGAAGGTCAATGCTAAGGTTGACAAAGTTTCCTTCCTTGGACCAGAAGGAGATACTGACAAACCACTGGAAGAGATTCTAAAACAACTACCCAGAAATAACACCCAAAGACCCACTCAGTGTGTGAACCAGTTGAGTGGAGTGGACTAACTGGGGGTGGAAATGGGCCCAGAGTTTGCTCAGCAGAATTTCCCAGACTACCTCTTCCTCTCAACACACTGACATGCTACCACCACCACCAACACTAGGAACACCTCACCGAGTATGCCAGCAATGCTTATAAACTTTATAAAACACATTATTATATTTTCTTATAAAGCATATATTTTAACTGAACTCAGCCTTGCCATTCACAAAAATAGAAAAGTTCCCATTTCAAGCTGTCTCATGTACACTTTTCAAATCTAACATATTGTAATCACAAAACAGAAAATAAAATTATTTTTTCTACCTTTTGTTCTCTGGTCAATATTCAAATCTTGTTGGTCCCAGGCTCTTGTTGTCTTGCTTGCCAGGGTCTCCTTTCTCCGTGCTAACCATCCGTCTGCCATCTCTGTCCTCCCCTTCCGTTTCCCTTCCCTCTCCCGGAGATCTGGCATCTTTCCTTTTTTTTGTCTCCATCCACAGATTCACCTTTTCTCAACTCCCCACCACCCCAGGATCCACCATCTCTCCCTTTCTGTTCCCAACTATCCTCCTATCCAGTATCTCTATCCCCCCTCCACACCATCCCCTGTTTCCAAGTTCTCTCCCTTTCTGTTCCTTCCCTCCCTAAATCCCATTATGCACCATCTCTCTCCCACTCCTCTGTTTTTAGACCCATTATTTCTAACCCCCAAAGTCTGGCATATGCACGTATCTTTGAACCCCCCCTTCCCTCTCTCCCTCTGTGTACTTTTACACCAGGACCCTCCTCCCCCGAAGGTCTGTCCCCCCTCCGAAAGGCTAACCCCACCTCTGAAGGCCTGCACCCCCCCGAAGGACTTTACCTCCCACTGAAGGTCTGTCCCCCTCTGAAGGCCTAAACCCCACCCCTGAAGGCCTGCACCCTCCCCGAAGGATTGTACCCCCCACCCGAAGGTCTGTCCCCCCCTGAAGGCCTGCACCCACCCCGAATGCCTGCACCCACCCCGAAGGCCTGCACCTCCCCTTGAAGGCCTGCACCCCCCCCCCGAAGGCCTGCACCCGAAGGCCTGCACCCCTCCCCCCGAAGGCCTGCATCCCCCTGGAGGCCTGCACCCCTCCCCCAAAGATCTGTACCTCTTGAAGGCCTGCACCCCCCTGAAGGCCTGCACACCCCCTGAAGGCCTGTACCCCCCTGAAGGCCTGCACCCTCCCCGAAGGATTGTACCCCCCACCCGAAGGTCTGTCCCCCCTGAAGGCCTGCACCCATCCCGAAGACCTGCACCCATCCCGAAGGCCTGCACCCACCCCGAATGCCTGCACCCACCCCGAATGCCTGCACCCACCCCGAAGGCCTGCACCCCCCCTGAAGGCCTGCACCCCCCCCGAAGGCCTGCACCCCCCTGAAGGCCTGCACCCCCCTGAAGGCCTGCACCCCCCCGAAGGTCTGTACCTCCTGAAGGCCTGCACCCCCTGAAGGCCTGCACCCCCCCCTGAAGGCCTGCACCCCCCCAAAGGTCTGTACCTCCTGAAGGCCTGCACCCCCCCTGAAGGCCTGCACTCCCCTGAAGGCCTGCACTCCCCTGAAGGCCTGCACTCCCCTGAAGGCCTGCACCCCCCACCCAAAGGTCTTTACCTCCCACCCGAAGGTCTGTCCCCCCCCCTTAAGGCCTACACCTCCCTCTTAAGGCCTACACCCCCCCATCTAGTACTGTCTAATGCAATTAGGTATGGGTCAGGAGGCCAGAGGGGAAGCAGGACATTGCAGCAATTCCCAACTGACCCTCCCCCCTCGCCCTCTAAAGCAGGAGCCGGCTAGCAAGAGGAAGTTGCCGATCCTGCTTTAGGGGGGGAGGGTCAGTTGATGATTCGGGTGGCCGATTTTGGGGTTTTTAAAAAATTGATTCGGGCAGAAAAAAAAATAACAATAAAACCACTGCCAAGCAGCCCAGCGATACTCACCCTCTGTTCCTGCCTTAATTGCAGTGTCCCACGCGGCTCGGGCTCCCTTTCTTGCTTCCACCCAGCCGGAAACCGGAAGTTGCTGACCAAGCTCCGACGGCGACGGGGGGTGTGGCCGTGGGGGAATGGAAGTTAAGAGAGAGGGCTCAGGCAGGATCACTTCGGGGACTCGCGGAAGCCTTGGAGTCGGGCCATAGCAGGGAAGTTCCCGGGCCATGACTCCAAGGCTCGAGCACCCCTAATGAGCTGGTACCCGGGGCGGACCGCCCCCCCCCCCCCCCCGCCCCCCCCTAGGTACGCCACTGCCCCTTAATTAGGTTTAAGAGGCGCAATAATTGGTCACACCATTACAACCCGATTAAACCCTTGTTACAAAAAAATAAATAAGGGATAGGGACTTGTACACCACCTTTTTGTAGTTACACAACCACATTCAAAGCAGTTTACATACAGGTAGCTCAAGCATTTTCCCATCTGTCCCGGTGGGCTCACAATCTATCTAATGTACCTGGGCAGTGCTGCTGTGTGGCCTCCGGGACAGGCACCTAGGTACCTGCTGGCAAGCGATGCATAGTGACGCCCCAAAGTGGGTGTGTTTAGGGGGTCAGCACTAGACTTTGACGTCACTATGCGTCGCTGGCCACGATTCAGGAAGGACCCTGAGCACCGGACATGCAGACCCGTAAAACCGTGGCCTATATTTCTAGCACCTAGGGTCCTTGGGAAACATTATTCTCTAAGCAGTGCCTGTCAGTGATTGACACCCTGTACGATCAATAAATTTTCATACGATCACGAGGAAAACGATAAATTCTAAGACCTGTTCTTTTATTTTTCTTTCAGAAACCCTTACTGGATCCAGTCTACAAACTAAGGGGATCTTTTACAAAGTCACAGTACCATGCTGCCCACCGTAAATGGGCTTCAGTGCATTTATCGCAGCAGCATTGCTATCATGGCATTGTAAAAGACTACCTTAATGAAACAGAGTCAATGTCATTGAAACCCAGGATACTTACTCCCTTTGCTTTAATAACTCAATAAATAAAACTAACTCACTCAGGACCCCAGTTCCTTGTAAAACCGTTTAGCCAATTTTAGATAAATGGTATATCAAAAACCAATCAACTTGGAAACTAATTATAACAATGCACAATTAGAGTCTCTACTAAAACCACCACAATCCCCTTTCAGACACTCACTTTTTTTTTTTTTTTTTTAAATATACAACTCTCAAACTTTGGAATAGTACATGGAAAATATCTTTCTAAAAACGCAAACCAGGGCTGTCTGCAACAGCTGAAAAAAAATGTTTCAGCATAGCACTTTTTAATTAAGCAGAGAACACAATGTCTTCCATCAGACACAGCTGTGACAGATTCTTAGATCAGACTAGTAAGCCTATTTTAACAATGCCTTTTAAAATAAAAATTTGCACAAAACACTTTTTTTTTTTTTTAAATGTAGTAGTTTCTTTTAAAGCAGGAGTAGAGGAAATGGTTACAGTTAATAGGTCACAGCACAGTTGCAGTTTAACTCAAAATAATCAGCAGATTTTTCTCAGTGCCCCCAGAGGTAATTTACTAAGGGAGATGGTCTGTTTTTAAGCAGGGTCAAATTCAAAAATACGGATAAAACTTTGTTCTTTTAAACCACCAAACAAAACCTGAAAGCCAAAAACGTCTGTGGGCTTTCCAAATGAACTACAGCTGTCTGGTTACACTTACTCTTAGCCAACAGTCAAACAAATTTATTTTTTCAAAACAAAATTGACCCAAATGCTCAGAATCAGTGACCCATATCCACCTCTCGCAGTGTTGCTCACCCAACGGCCCAATTTGGCAGTTTAGAACTCTCCAGGGAGCTGAAAAGTTGCAGCAGGTGTTCCTGACCTCCTTTTTCCACCCTCTGTACTCTGGCCAAACACCTACATACAAAAAAAATTGTATTTTCTTAACCTTGCCAGGGTATTCTTCCAATCCTATTTTCAGTTTCTTTTTGCACCCACTTCTGGTTCCTGCTGCACACGCCCACCTCCCGCTACACAGCAATGACATGAGCCAACAGTCTCACAAGCTCAACAGTCACCTCAGTGCACCTCAAAAAATCTCAGGCCTGCACCGATTCCAGTCACAGAATTTTCAAGGCAGCTCTCCGGAGCTTTCTCATCACTGTCCCAAAATCTTCTTTCCCTTTCCGAGCTTCCCTTCACTACCCCAACAAAGCCTCGGCTCTCATATCTTCCCTCTGTACATCACCAAAACATACTACGCATGGTGATGTCACGTACATGTGCAGTGGGAACCCGAATTTCCTACTGCAGCACAGACTTGCTCACATCAGCTTCTCCAGCGCAGCTCCCGCAACTGCAAGGCCTACATCCAACACTTTCCCTAGTCACACTAACATGGCCCAACGCTAAACGTGGCATCATTTCTGCCACAACCCTGACATCCTAGCATTTACCCAAACTTCCACCGTAGCTGAATCCTGAAATCCAAAGCTCTTTCCCAGCATGATATCACTCTGTCATCGGCTGCCAAACCTCTCTCCCCGTGACCCAGCATGGCACTAATTAAATAAAATACAAAACCATGAACACCTGATAAATCTATAAAGCATATACAGCAGTGGTCTCAAACTTGTAGCCCAGGGGGCACAAGCGGCTCGCCAGATACTATTTTGAGGCACTTGGTATGTTACCATTCTGGAACATTGCCCAACTCACTGCCTCATGCAAGCACTTTCCTGCATCTTACTGCATGTTGCACTGCTTTCAGCTGTGTATAGCTGAAATTATCAGAAGCAATTAAGGAAAGATTTATAAACCATAATGAGTTTTACCTCATGCAAAGTTGTCATTTTTTTAATAAGACATTAACTAATTTTTCTGTGGCCCTCCAAGTACCTACAAATCTAAAATGTGGCCCTGCAAAAGGTTTGAGTTTGAGACCACTGATATACAGCATATGTTATGTGGAAAAGAGCCAAAACAGAAGACCAAAACGCTTGGTAAACCAAATCCAAAACAAGACAAAAGCAGTGGAGACAAAAAGACAGGGTGGCAATATTGACATCTAAAGACTCTTATTGCAGAAACAAATGGATGACGCTGTATTATGGTAAAGACTCGATTCGTGTTTTGGCCCCTAAGGCTTGCATCAGGAGTCTGCCTAGTCTTTATGCTGGTTTCATAAACTTATATTGTTCAGGCCTCAGGCTAAAAATCAGATCTTTAATATCTTGGGACATGAACAAAATGATGAATGTTATAGATAAAAACACCGGCAAAATAACAGCTGAACACACAGTGGTGCGCGCCAACAGAAGAGAAAAGGGCACCATTTTCAAGAGCGAATCAATCACTACAAGTCCACAGCACTTCACCCCTGATGAAGCCTCAAAATTTGGTGAAACGGAGGCCCCATAGGGTTTAAGCAGCAGTGCTGGAGTTTAAAAGTGGCATTTCTCTACTAACACAGATAAGTGCTGACACATAAACTAAACTAAAACTTAATTTTATAGACCCAGTCATCAACCAAGAGGAGCTCGACTTGGTTAACAATAATGTAATACATAATACATTAACTATTTCAGTCTACTTTTCCTTGTCAAGTTTATTTCCAAAATGTTTCGCAAACAAAAAATTTTTCTGAACTTTCTGGAATAAAGCAAAAGAACCTAAACTTCTTAATGTAAAGCATTCCAGAATTTGGTTAATTTCAAAGCAAAAGAATGACTAAATCTCTTAAAGGTTCTGTTTTTACCACTGAGAAAGGGAAATGTAAGTTTTAATTTTTGAGAACTTCTGGCAAGATGAGATCTATGAACATTCCAGTCTAAAGGAATCAAAGTGGCAAAAATGGCAAATAGTATCTTAAATGCACTTAAATTGAATTCTGAGATACACTGGAAGCCAATGTAATTCCTTGAGCAGAGGGGTTACGTGATTAAATTTACTCTTACCGAAAATAAGTTTAGCTGCAGTGTTTTGTATTTATTGAAGTCTCTGCAGACTGACCTTTGAAAGACCCAAATATACTGAATTGCAGTAATCCAGCCATGACAAAATGATTGATTGAACCAATACAGAGAAGTGTTGTTGGTGAAAAAGTGTTCTCACTGTTCTCAGAGCACGGAGGCTGAAAAAACACTTTTTAATAAGCGAGTTTAGTTGGTCCTTAAATGTAAGTGAAGAATCGATAACAATACCCAAGTGCTTTATTTTAGAAATTCAGCTTTAAAAAATGCTAAAAACTTGTTTGGAAAAAATTGTTTGAAAAGTTTTCTTAGCACAGTTAATGCAAAAAATCTGGAGTTCTTAGACAAATGAATGAGATTTGACCTCTTCGAGTCAACAACTGCCAAATATCTGTTCTGACATTAAGATCTCTGAGGTCTTTTTCTCCCTTTTCTACATAACATATGTTCTCCATATAATATATGCCGTATATGCTTTATAGATTATCAGGTGTTCATGGTTTTTGTATTTTGTTTGATTGTGGCACCTGAAGTTACAATTTTTGCTGGTGTTAGTTTACTATTAAAATTAATCCCGTGGGTTACATTTCATATTGAGTGCTGTTGAATATCCGCATTCACCACTGACTGTCAGCCACTATCCATACAAGTGGCAAAATTCAGCTATTATGCGGATGGCCTAGGATTTTACTTTTATAGGCTGGGTATTGGTGCCATACCGATGGAATATGGTTCATGCCCCTGAGATGCCAGACTCGGTAATCTCAGAAGAGAAACATAGTAACATAGTAGATGACGGCAGATAAAGACCCGAATGGTCCATCCAGTCTGCCCAACCTGATTCAATTTAAATTTTTTTTTTTATTTTATTTTATTTTTTTCTTCTTAGCTATTTCTGGGCGAGAATCCAAAGCTTTACCCGGTACTATGCTTGGGTTCCAACTGCCGAAATCTGTTAAGACTTACTCCAGCCCATCTACACCCTCCCAGCCATTGAAGCCCTCCCCTGCCCATCCTCCACCAAACGGCCATACACAGACACAGACCGTACAAGTCTGCCCAGTAACTGGCCTAGTTCAATATTTAATATTATTTTCTGATTCTAAATCTTCTGTGTTCATCCCACGCTTCTTTGAACTCAGAGAAGAGTTAGGACTAAGTATTACTGTTACTAGGAAATATAATCAAACTCAGACAAGCATACACCTAAAAAGTCTGACAGAAACAAATTTAGGACTCCTTTTGCAAAGCCACAGTAGGAGATTTTGCCCTTCTGCCCAATGGCGATTTGTTGGAAGCTTTTCAAAATCCGGGCAAAGTGCCAAGTTTTGAAAGGCTGTCCGGACCCCCGGACACGTCCTCAAAAGGAAGACATGTTCAGGGAAATCCGGACTTTTGGTAACCTTAAGTCAGTGGTCTCAAACACGCGGCCCGCTAGGTACTATTTTGAGGCCCTCGATATGTTTATCATAATCACAAAAGTAAAATAAAGCAGGTTCTTGATCATATGTCTCTTTAGCTATAAATTACAATATTATTATTAAGACTTAGCCAAAAGGAAAGATTTATAAACTATAAAGAGTTTTATGTCATGCAAAATTGTCATTTCTTTAATAAGACATTAACTATTTTTTTCTGAGGCCCTCCAAGTACCTAGAAACCCAAAATGTGGCCCTGCAAAGGGTTTGAGTTTGAGACCACTGCCTTAAGTGTACATGTGTGACTAGGACCCATCGAAGGATTAAATCTGCCCTGGTGCTGTCACTGAACAGACCTGATTGTCTAACAAGTAGTATTTGAACCATGTAATTATTGTGCCAGTGATACCTGTTTCTGCCAGCCTTATAAGCATGATATGATCCAGTGCCCAAGGCTGCTGAGAAATCAGCATCACAAGTATTGAGGCAGATCCCCTATCACTTTCTGTGGCAATCAACAAGAAGGGATAAAGGAACTGTCTGTTCCATACCCACATGTGAAGCCAGATTGGCATTAGTCTAGCCAGATTCTTTCATTTAGCCAGTGGTTCAGTTGAAAGCATGCCAAGAAAGGAAACTTTTTTTTTTTCAGTGTTGTTGGCAACTACCCTTCCACAAGACAAGAATTCATTTTAACAGCTCCTTTAACAAGGCCTTTGCTTGCTAGCTGTATTATCTTTCCTGGGCAGGGGTCCAAACTAAAGCTGTAGAGTTATTTTCTGAGTAAAATGAGCGATAACACATATCTAGGTAAGGTAATTAACATACAAAAGGCCAGTGTGAGATAATTTAATGATTTGTATATTGACCATACTGGAGCAGACTAGAAGATTTGGGCAGCAATATTCTAAGAATATCCAAGGTTAATTCCATTGGCTCAGTAAGATTCCAGTGGTACACAGGTCAAAAGATATGACTAGAACCAGCCCAAGGCATTCTTATGCTTTAAGATGGCCTTTCAGCTGTTCAAGGCTGAACCCTCCTCCACTCCCCCCCCCCCCTAAAAAAAAAGATTAGCATTACCCTCTCTCCTTAACCCCCCCCCCTCACAAATGGCCCTTTCTACTTCCTACCCCCCTCCCCCCCTCTTTCAGCATCTCATCCCTACTCCTTTCCAGACTCAAGCTGAAATTGCAAGCAGACTTGGTGTTATTTCATGGCTTTTAAATCCAGACTTGAGCACAAGAACTGCCATGAGCTGCCCCCCACAACAGAACTTGTGTTGAAATAGTCAGGATACAGCAGTACCTGGATTTAAAGACTCCACATCTATATTAAGTCAGCCTGAAACGTCAACCCAGGACCAGGAAGAGGTAAGGCAATAGCAGCAGGGAAGAATGGGAGAGTACAGGAGATGCTGAATAGGTGTGGGGTGGAGAAGAGGAGAGGAGATGCTGATCTCCTGTCACCCTGCCTAGCCCACCTTGTTGCCAGACCAGCCTTATAACCAGTCTAAGAAAAAGTATCATTAAGCTTTAAAATGTGAAGGATACTTTTCAACCAGAAGACAAAGTTCATAAGCTTCATCTTGGAATGTTTTTTGTGCAGTGTGAAAAAAAAGCTGGAAATGTGTTGAAGTTTTTGAATGTGTTATGAGAAATGTTCCAGGGAAGATGTTAAACATAACAACACATGTCAAATATTTAATCTTCAAATTAATCATCTAAATCCATGAAAAGTATGATAACCTCAATGAAGCATCTTTTTATAAACTCTTATTATAAAACACATAATAATGTCTACACAAATTAAGTAGATCCTTAGTATACCCAGATAGTAAGATAATCAAGAAAAAAAAACTCCTGGCAATATTAAATCCAGATCCCAGGCTAAATCTTTCAGAATATTGACCCCCAACTGAACAGATGTTTTAGGGACAGTAAAATAAAGCATATCTGCATATAATAATCTCTCATGTGAGACTGCATGGAGCTTTTAGCTTATAACTCCAACAGGTCACTCTGAATTAAATCAAAAGGGATAAAAGGATATGTCCAGTTTCACATAAGGGCAAAAAATAATAATAATTATCCCTTAGTTAGAACCTTAGCCCACAAGGTTTAATCAGGGAGATTAAATACTGAAAACACAATATCTCACTTAACTTTCAAAAGCTTTAACCAGCCATCGAGGGACATAACCTCATCTTTTTGTTTATTACATATACTAAGGGGTCATTTGACAAAGGCGCGGTAGCCGTGCGTTAAAACGTCTGTCGCGCTAGTACTCAACACCTCCATTGATGAGGCGTTAGAATTTTAGGCTGCCGCGGGGGTTAGCGCGGGATGAAATGTCCGACGCACTAACCCCCGTAGCGCGCCTTGATAAAAGGAGCCCCACGTAATAAACATTATTGGAAACAACCCACCCTTGGTAAAACCCATTTGATCAGTCAAGCAAGGTCATTACGTTTCCCAAAGACAGCTAAAACCTTAGCCAATTATGGAATGAACTTCCCCTAATTTTGAGGTGTCCCAGTTCCTTCCAACTCTTCCATAAACTTCTAAAAACTCTTTTGTTCGCTAAACATTTTGAAAACTAAGGGCTCCTTTTACGAAGGTGCGCTAGCACCTTAACGAGCGGAATAGCGCACGCTAAATCGCCACGCGCTTACCGCTACCGCCTCCTTTTGAGCAGGTGGTAGATTTCGGCTAGCACATGCTAATCCAGTGCGTGCGCTAAAAACGCTTGCGCACCTTCGTAAAAAGAGCCCTAATTCTCTTGTATTTCAATTTCCTTTGATTGAAGACCCGGTATATAAGGTTAAGTTTTAGTTTGGTTTAAATATTTGGTTTAAATATTTGCATGGGAGAGACTGACTAGTGCAAGTTACAAGTTTATCTTTCCATCGATATAGCTGCATCTGCTTATGGCAGATAGTCTACACCAGTGGTCTCAAACTCGCGGCCTGGGGGCAACATGCAGCCCGCCAGATACTATTTTGAGGCCTTCAGTATGTTTATCATAATCACTAAAGTAAAATAAAACAGTTTCTTGATCATATGTCTCTTTAGCTATAAATTACAATATTATTATTAAGACTTAGCCAAAAGGAAAGATTTATAAACTATAAGTAGTACCAATTTTTTAAAAAAGCGAGTCATTCTTAAAAAAAAAAAAAAAAACGCTCATGCAAATGAGGTTGGTGGAGAGTAACAAAAATTTGCTAAGTTTGCATGTGTCCATCATGCACACGCTCAAAACAAACACAAAAAAACAAAAATCTCTCCCGCCCAACCGACACCTCCCGAGTCCCAATTCCCCTCAGCAGCAGGAGAGTTGGCCATGCTCTCCTGGCACTACGACTCCCCCCCCCCCCACTCCTGTGACTCTGACGAAACACCCCCTTACCTTATTTTCAGATGACTGGCCAGAGGGATGCCTACTCCCTCTGGCCAGTTGGCCTGCTTCTTCAAAATGGTGGGCCTTCCTCTCCCCAGTGCATCCTGGGATGTGCCGAAGAGGGGCCTGAGGCTCTGATTGGCCCAGGTTATTTAAGGGCCCTCCTATGGGTAGGGCCTTATGCATCTAAATGAGAACCAGTCCCACTAAACCAGCTGGCAATGAAGCAGCCAGACACTGCAGGGGCCTTCCCTCTTGCCAAGTCACTATAGGCTCTGCCGGCCTCAATCCCAGCCCCTCAAAATCAGGAAGTAACCAGAGGGGGGCGGGATTGAGACCGGCAGAGTCTATAGTAACTTGGCAAGAGGGAAGGCACCCGCAGCAGCTGGCTTCTTCATTGCCAGCTGGTTTAGTGTGACTGGGACCAAAGACAGGGCTCATCACAATCATGATGCGAACTAACTCCTCACTCCCCCTGGCAGCTGGCAAACAGCATGAGCAACTGCCACAGCTACTGCCAGGAGGAATCAGCTGCCTGCCTTGCATTTTTGGGCCTACCCCGGATCCACGACTCCATTCCCTACAGCCAGAGCCCCAGGTAGGTAGTGCTGGAAGCGGCAAAGGGAAAGGGTGAGGGGAGAGATCTTGGATGGAGGTAGAGGGGGAGAGATGAGATGTTAGAAGAAAGGGGGGAGGGGATATACTGGATGGAGGGAACAAGACGGTACTAAACTGGTTAGAAGAGTGAAAATAAAGGGGGAAGAGAGAAAGAGAAGATGCTAGAAGGGGGAGAAAGGGAAGAATTAGCAAAAAAAACTGGCTAATAATAGGATGAGGGAGATGGAAAGCTGTAAATAGAAGCAGATAGAGATGCAGAAAAATAAATGGAGGCAGACAAAGGAAAAAGTTAAAGTCAGAGTTGGATTTAGGAGAGGACGTGAAGGAGAGAAAAGGCAGATAGACTGAAGACCCTGAAAGAAAATTAAGAAAACTTAAACTGGAAACTAGGATAAACATGAATAAACAGTCAAAAGTAGAAAAAAATAATTGTATTTTTAATTTCATGAACAAAAAATGCAGTTTTACAGTAATTTTACACTGCTTTCTTTTTATTTTCCAAAGTGTAGAGTGCTGTTTCTCTTTCAATGGTGTTGAACTGCATATGGCTTCTTTAGGTTTAAGTTTGATTTTTGTCTACATTTATTTAAGTTTGTGGTTGCTTGTAGTTGTGTTTTCTCATGTAGGGGGCCTTGTTGTGAATGTTACCTTTGGGATATATGCATTACATATTTCTATTATGTTTAGTGACCTAGGAGATAGCTGATGGGGAGGGAAGGTGAGCAGTCTTTATAGATTGGCTCAACACGATAACCCAAATTTCTAACCTCCAGTTTATATTCAAAGCCTTTTTTCCCCCTTTTTGGTTTATATTCAGATCAGTTTATATTTGAGTATATACGGTAAGTGCTTGATTAAAGGGAATTTTCAAACACATCTTGATAAGTTAACTACACATGTTCTATCTAATGAACTCCAGAAGGAAACTCTGTTTGGCACAATGCAAGTACTGTGGCGAGCATCAGCAGAAAATCTGAGAGGACTAATGTACTCCACATACCCTGACTCAGGAGTCAACTTCGTTTGTGTCATATGTTGCATTTCTACTCTGAGCCTCTTCAATATTGTTGACTCCTCAGTTGCACCAAATTTTAGCAGTTTGTGTGCCGTCTCTCCTCCTACTGCTCTCCACAGTTCCACAGAAACTGGTGGATTAAGAGTGAAGTAGCAGAACTGGAGCTATAATCATGAAAGTATTTGTTCACCCTGAGCTTTGTTCCATCTTAGAAAACTTTTTAAGACATTAAGACGTTAAGAGTTAGCCTGCGGTGATATCTTGTTGCGTTCTGCTATGATGAGCTGCTGGCAGCAGCAGGGTTAACTTCCCAAGGAGGCAGTGTCTGAACTTTAAACTCTATTATTCAGGTCATGAAAGTGCTAGTACTTGAAACAGCAACTTGTCACTCAGCCCAGAAGTCTGGCAGCGATTCCAGCATGATAAATTCCAAGCCTGCTGGGGATCTGCAGAGTTTAGTTCTATGTGCAAAATCAGTGCTAAGTTTATTGTAAAGAAAATCACTTCCCACCATGTTCAAATATATGTTTAACCACACCTCTTTTTTACTAATTTTGTTAATTAGCACGTCGTAACTAATATTCAATGTCCCGGATACCGAGATCCCCTTGTGACTTGCTTATTGAGAGGTACAGTATGATAGTGCTTTCTAAGAACTGTGTGACCCTATTTTCCCTCCTCCTCCCTCCCCCCCCCCCTCCTCACATCACAACAGCTTTCCCAGAGGCAAACAGGAATCCAGTTGATGGAGTAGGAGGTTACACAGGGCAGGTGTACAAGTAATGTCTAAACAGTGCTAGTCAAAGTGTCCAAAGGGTTTAACCCCTGGTGGGTATGAGTGTGAGTGTGAAGCTGTTACATGGCAGACAAGGAATGGCAGGGACAATGGCAGAGAAGTCAGAGTCATTTGGGAGGGGGAGGGGGAGAGGGAGGAATATGAGCAGAAGTGCTGGTTACAGACGGCAGGGAGTAATGCTAGAATTCTTTTATTAAGGAAACGTGTTCAATTTCAAACCAGACACACATTTTATACCCTTAAAGAACCGCTTATTAGCTGGAAAATAAAACACCAATTTATTGACACCTACAAACATACTTCCTAATCATATAATCATAATTATATAAAGGAGTAATGCCTTTATAGGGATCTTCATTTCTACATGAGTAAGGAGCACCAAAATAAAAAGGAATTCCATGCATGCACAAAAATACTGTAAAATCATTTACCAACATACACTTGTCTGCACATTCAGTGCTCTCAGTAACAGTGGCCACCATCCAGCTGCCATCTTACCCCTATTATAAGCTGCCACCACTGCTCAAGTTGTGTGCCATTCAAAAATCACAAGCAGACAACTTCCAATGAAACAGAAATGACTGCACATACTGGTTGTGCCTTTCCAGCCTCCCCATTACTCAAGAATTCTGATGACATCATCAGTCTCACTTCTTTGACTAAGAGAGCCATCAACTAATAAAATTTAAAATGGCAAATCTATTAAAGAAATGTATTTGGAGAATGTCCAGGAAACTAGTGGTGCTACTTCCACTCTTTGTAAAATAGTTTTTACAGGGGTACTTGGCAAAAACAGGTGAGGTGATCAATGCCTAATGCTCGAGAGGTATGAAAATATTCTAAATAAAACATAGAAGGATCAGAAATTTCAAATTCTTAAATAATGCTGAACATGGCTGTGAGGGAGTGGATGGTATAAAGCGCACACCCTCACTGTTGGTGTAGTTTGCCCACATTACAGCAGGTGGCGCTAGTCTGCTGAGACTGAGGCTGAGTCAAAGGGACAGAGATAAGAACATAAGAATTGTCACTGCTGGGTCAGACCAATGGTCCATTGTGCCCAGCAGTCCACTCACCCAGCGGCTCTTAGGTCAAAGACCAGTGCACTAACTGAGTCTAGCCTTACCTGCATTTGTTCTGGTTTAGCAGGAACTTGTCTAACTTTGTCTTGAATCCCTGGAGGGTGTTTTCCTCTATAAGTCTCCGGAAGAGCGTTCCAGTTTTCCACCACTCTCTGGGTGAAGAAGAACTTCCTTACGTTTGTTTGGAATCTATCCACTTCTAACTTTAGAGAGTGCCCTCTCGTTCTCCCTGCCT
Organism: Geotrypetes seraphini; assembly: GCF_902459505.1. Lineage (NCBI taxonomy): Eukaryota > Metazoa > Chordata > Amphibia > Gymnophiona > Dermophiidae > Geotrypetes > Geotrypetes seraphini. The sequence goes on from NC_047085.1 coordinate 361,337,442, forward strand.
TGGAGAGGGTGAACAACCTGTCTTTATCTACTAAGTCTATTCCTTTTATTATCTTGAACATTTCGATCATGTCCCCTCTCAGTCTCCTCTTTTCAAGGGAGAAGAGGCCTACTTTCTCTAATCTCTCACTGTACCACAACTCCTCCAGCCCCTTAACCATTTTAGTCGCTCTTATCTGAACCCTTTCGAGTAGTACCTTGTCCTTCTTCAAGTTCGACGACCAGTGCTAGACGCAGTATTCCAGATGGGGGCGTACCAGGGCCCAGTACAGTGGCATGATAATCTTCTCTGATCTGTTAGTAATCCCCTTCTTAATCATTCCTAGCATTCTGTTTGCCCTTTTCTCCGCCGCCGTGCATTGCACGGACGGCTTCATCGACTTGTCAACCAGTACTCCCAAGTCTCTTTCCTAGGGGGGGTCTCTCTGAGTACTGCACCGGACATCCTGTATTCATGTATAAGGTTTTTGTTACCAACATGCATCACCTTACACTTATCCACGTTAAACCTCATTTGCCATGTCGTGGCCCATTTCTCGAGCATGTTTATGTCACGTTGCAGGTCTTCGTAATCCTTCTGTGTCTTCACTACTCTAAATAACTTCTTATCGTCTGCAAATTTAATCACCTGCTCGTCGTACCAATTTCCAGGATGTTTATAAATATGCTGAAGAGCACGGGTCCAAGCACCGAACCCTGTGGCACTCCACTCGTGATACTTTTCCAGTCTGAGTATTGTCCATTTACCCCCACTCTCTGTTTCCTATCCGCCAACCAGTTTTTAATCCACGTGAGTATTTCACCCTCGATTCCATGGCTCGCAATTTTTCAAAGTAGTCGTTCATGCGGGACCTTGTTGAACACCTTCTGAAAATCCAGATATACTATGTTGACCAAGTAACCCTTGTCTATCTCCCTCGAAGAAGTGCAGCAAGTTCGTCAAGCAAGATCTTCCTTTGCTGAAGCCATGCTGGCTGGTCCTCATCAGATTGTATCTGTCAAGGTGGTCTTGTGCATCATAAATGATGAATCAGAGAAACTCATACAAATCTCTGTAACACTGGATGATGTAATGAGTCAATTTGACAAATTGAACATTAGCAAATTGCCTGGACCGGATGGTACAGATCACATAGAGTACTAACAGAACTGAAAAACAAACTTGCAGAGCTATTGTTAGTAATTTGTAATTTTTCTTTAAAATCCAGCATAGCACTAGAAGCCTGGAGGGTGGCCAACATGATGCTGAATTTTAAAAAGTGTTCCAGAGGTGATCCAGGAAATTATAGACCAGTGAGACTGGCGTTGGTGCCGGGCAAAATGGTAGAAACTATTATAAAGAACAAAATGTTAGAACATTTACATAAGCATGGATTAATGAGAGAAAGCACACATGGATTTAGTCAAGGGAGATCTTGCCTCACCAATCTACTGCATTTTGTTGAAGAAGTGAATGAACATGTGGATAAAGGTGAACTGGTTGATATTGTACATTTGGATTTTCAAACAGCATTTGACAAAGACTTCTGAGGAAATTAGAAAATCATGGGATAGGAGGTAATGTCCTATTATGGATTACGAACTGGTTGAAAGACAGAAAACAGAATAGGTTTAAATGGTCAATATTCTCAATGGAGAAGGGTAAATAGTGGGGTTCCCCAAGGTTCTGTGCTGGGATCCCTGCTTTTTAACATATTTATCACTGATCTAAAGATGGGAATAACTAGCTAGATAATGAAATTTTCTGATGAAACAAAGTTGTTCAAAGTTGTTAAATTGCAACAGAATTGTGAAAAATTGCAAGAGGACCTTGTGATATTGGAAGACTGGGTGTCAAAATGACAGATGACGTTTAATGTGAGCAAGTGCAAAGTGATGTATGTGGGAAAGAAGAACCCAAACTATAGCTATTTGATGCTGTATTCTATGTTAGGAGTCACTGCCCAGGAAAAGGATCTAGGTGTCATTGTTGAGGATACGATACAACACTCAGCTCAAAGTGCAGCAGCTAAGAAAGCAAATAAAATGTTAGAAATTATCAGGAAAGGAATGGAAAGCAAAGATGAAAATGTCATAATGCCCTTGCATCGCTCTGTGGTATGGCCGCAACTTCAATACTGTGTGCAGTTCTGGTCGCTGTATCTCAAAAATATATAGCAGAATTAGAAAAGGTACAAAGGTTTGGGACAATTCCCTATGAGAGGCTAAAGCGGATAGGGCTCTTCAGTTTGGAGAAGAGACGGCTCAGGGGTGACATGATAGAGGGCTATAAAATACTGAGTGGCGTGGAAAAGGTTGATATGAAACGCTTGTTCACTCTTTCCAAAGATACTAGAACTACAGGGCATGCGATGAAGCTACTAAGTAGTAGATTTAAAACAAACTGGAAAAAAATATTTCTTCACACAACGTGAAATTAAACTAGAATTCATTGCTGGAGAATGTGGTGAAATCAGTTAGTTTAGTGGGGTTTAAAAAAAAGGCTTGGATAATTTCCTAAAAGAGATGTTCATAGGCCATTATTGAGATGGCTTGGGGAAATCTATAACATCACATAACACCGGATTTCTAAACCGCATAACTAAAAAGTTCTACGCAGTTTACAAAAACTTTATCAAAAAGGTACAATAAGAAATATTAGATCAGAAATTTTGGAAAAAGGAAAATTTTCTGTTTTCTGGATTATTCATAAGAAATGTTGAGAAAAGAAAAGTTTTCAGTTGTTTTCTAAATTGTTCATAAGAAAATGTACATATTAAGTGCCTAAAATCTTTATCATGATGTGCTGCTTGATAGGCCTGCGTATGGTCAAGATATTTCTTACTTTTGCATCCTTTATTCCTAGGATAAGCAGAATAAAATCTGTTTTACTACTTGGGATCTAGCTAAGTACTTGGGACCTGGGTTGGCCAACTGTTGGAAACAGGATACTGGGCTTGATGGACCTTGTTTGCCCAGTATGAAAATTATTATGTTCTTAAGTGTTGAGTTTTGTGTCAATACTATGCGCTTTCTATTTAAGGATCCTTTGTGTCTAACCTATGCATTTTTGAACTCGTTACCATTTTTGCCTCCACCACCTCTAAAGGGAGGGCATTCCAGCCATGAAAGATTTGCATAAAATAGAGGCAGTGTATGCAAATCAATCTCATGCATGTTCTGGGTGTCTGACAAGAGGATACTCCAGGACCGATTTAGAAAACACTGGCTTAGGCTAAGCTACGTATTTTGAAACAATAAGTGAGCAGATCTTTGGAGATAGGTCATATTCAAATAACACCGATTATAAAAAAAAAAACCCTAAAAAATCTATTACTATTAATTTTAATTATATACCTGTTGCCAGTATTCCACTATTTACAAAGCTATTACAAGGATTAACTCAGAATTGGTAAAATACTTGGAAAACTTTGATATTCTTCAAATGTCCCAATCTAGATTTCGCTCAGGATTTAGTACAGAAACTGTAATCGCTTCATTGATGGATCATCTTCATGGACTGTTCAGGGTGGGATCCAATGCATTAATACTTCAGCTGGATTTGAGCAGTGCATTTGATCTGGTTGAACAAGAGATTCTTTTGGGCTGTCTGGACTCATATCGGTGTTTCGGGAACTGTTGGTAAATGGTTTCAGGGTTTAAAAAAAAAAAAATAGATCCTATCAGGTATACAGTGCTGGTAAGCATTCTGTTTCTTGGAGTAATCCTTGGTGGGGGGTCCCACAAGGCTCTCTATTATCACCAACTTTGTTTAACATTTACCTAGTGGCGTTGGGTAATTTATTGCAAAATCTGAAGGTTAAATTTTACATCTATGCCGATGATATTACTATACTTGTCCCAATGATGTCATTTACAGCAGATGTAAAACATCAGATCTCAGTAATTCTGGCACACAGAGAGAAATGGACCATTAATTTTAAACTCAAACTTAATCCCGAAAAACAAAGTTCTTTTTAGCTTGTCCAAATGATAATATTCATGAAAATGTACTTCAACTTAATGGACAGAATTTCCTGATATCTAATACTATTAAAATATTAGTGGTGTGTTAGATCGTCATCTTACTTTGAAAGTTCAGATGGATTTAATGATAAAGAAATGTTTTTCTGTCCTTTGGAATTTGCGTACGATTAAGAAATTTTTTGATTTAGAGTCATTTAGGCTATTGGTTCAGTCTTCAGTCCTGTCTGTCTTAGACTATTGTAACATAATTTATTTGGGATCTCATAAAAAAATTATTAACAGATTAAGAATAATACAAAACTCAACAGTTTGTTTGATCTTCAGTCTGAAAAAAACATGATCATGTTAGCTCTTATTATAGACAGCTTCACTGGTTACCATTTGATGCAAGAGTTTTATTCAAATTTGGTTGCATATGCTTTAAAGTATTATTCAGTTTAGCTCCAGTTTATCTTGTCTCTCATTTTGAATTTCAGAGAATAAACGTGAATACCCGCAAATCTTACTGGTTTGCATTTCCATAATCTAAAGCTTGTTGTTATACGAGATTTTTTTTTTATCAAACTTTAGCATTCCAGGCTAGCAAAATGAACACCTGGTGGACTATCTTAATTCCTCAAGCTCAATCTTACCATGCTTTTAGAAAAATACTGAAAACCTACTTGTTTGATAAATTCATATCTTAATTCTTTTAGTATTGTATTTATGATCTGTCATGTGGTGCACTTATAAGATTCACAGACTGACCAGCTTTTCTTGATGTAAACTGCCTAGAACTCATTGGTATGGCAGTATACAAAAATAAAGTTTATTATTGTTATCTTTTGGGAAAGAGTTTCCAAGGAAAGCCTGCATGTTTAATGTTGCACAAAAACTTGTAGGCATAGAACTACAGTTAACGAATAAAGTAGTTTTCCAGACCTTGATTACAAAATAAATAATAGGATTTCGGTAAGAGGTTTAATAACACTGACCAAGATTTTATCATCTCAACTGGAGTGCAAGAGCCAAAGAAAACTCACTAGCTAACCCCTTTTCATATGAGTTTTAAATGAAAATAATATAAACATTTGCTTCCTTAAAAATCCAATTTTAATAGGCATATGATGTTATAAAACAACTGTTTCCACTCTTTACCAAGAGGGTGCAACCCCTAGGCTAACCCATGGCTTGATAAATTCCAGTCACTACATTGCAATGGCCCTTAGAAACTGGACCCTGATGCTCAACATTGTATATGTTTCATAATTGTTCCTATGGTCCTGACCACCTCTCTGCACAGAAACAGACTTTCCTGTCCCCTGCACCATGCTGCTGAGCTCTCCAATTTGCACCATCCGCGTAGTGCAGGAAGAGTTTGTCATTTTCACAGATTCACAACTCAAGCCTATTCACTATTCTTCTGTGTGTCCGACAATACCTTTCTGGACAGGTCCCGATTGGTCCCTGTGTGTCACCTGTGCATGGCGAGCGGGAGAACCTGCGCAAACTGGACTCAGCTGAGTTTGGATTTAGAGGAATTTGGGTCTGAACTTGGAAAGTTCTGTGCATTTAGAGGAGAAACAAAGCAAATAAGAACCAGGAAATCTTCCTGGTTGTTATTTGCATTCCCATCGACTGATGGGGAGAGACTGTTCTGTATTTGGACACTAATGAACTTTGTCTCTGGAGTACGACCTTTTCCCGAAGAATTGGCAACTGAGAGCTAGATTCTCAAAAACGCACGTTAAAAACTAACTGTCTGCTGTCACAGCTGTTATAGTAGTGATTTTAAAAAAGGTGAATCATTCTCCAAAAAAATGCTCATGTAAATGAGATTGGCAGGGAGTAGTGAAGTTTTGCTGAATTTGCATGTGCCCAACGCTGATGATAGTGATGGGCACATGTGCAGAATAAACACCAAAAAAAAAAAAAACCCCAACATAAATCGAGCCACTGAAATCAAGCAACCCTCCACCCAACAGAGAGAGAGAGATGCCCACTCTCTCCTGCTGCCGGGTCCAGCAACTTGAAAAGAACAGTGGCCTAGTGCCCCGGTGGAGGAGTCACCTGGCCGAAGGACCCCGAGTGGCATCAGAGTGGGAAAGAGGGCAATGGCATCTGATGTCACACGCCACCGCCGGGACCAACAGCTTGAAAAGAACAGCATGCTAGTGGCGTGCGGCTAGTGGCATGTCCTAAGGGGCATGACTAGCCCCTTGTGAGCTGAAAGGAGTCCAAAAGGAGTGGGTGGAGGATAATTGGAGACTAGAGACTGAGGTACAAATGTATTACTTAATAGTGAAGCATAAGGGAAAGGCCAAAGGAGCCAGTTCACCAAAAACTGTTGGTCCAATGGACTAACATATTCAAACCAAGCCACTGATAAATCCTGTAGGTGACTATCTTTTTCAGGGGCTTCATTGAGCAAGGGTGGTCGTTCTACTCCTCCCCCCCTCCCCTTTTACTCCTATTTGTCCACCTGAGGATGGCTCCTTGACGGGAACAACACAGGTAGACAAAGTATCAGTAGATCTGAATGCACCTCTTCAGGCACAACCTAGTGCCATTAATTTACCAGTTGCCCAAATTTGTTTAAAAATTTGGACCAACTCTAAGATATTACTTTGAAAGATATCTGGCAAGTGGTTGTTAGGACCAAAGAATACATAACTCAGAGTTATGTCGTTTTTCTCAACAAACAGTAGAAAAATTTTGCGAAGTTGATACTAAAATTGACAAGTTTGATATCAGACTCTCTCAGATTTGCCTAATTATCAAGCAATCAGTTTCCTCTGCTTTTGTTAAAGATAGTATGATTATACACAGGCAATTAGAATTTCTTGAAAATCGAATGAGAGCTAAAACATTATGGTTATTGAATTTCCCTACTTATTCTCTACTGTCTCCTGAGATTTTGTTACGCAGCAGCGGCTTTATTCCCCCCAATGAAGGCTGATTGATAGCTGAAACGCTCTGGATGAAGTAGAGCGTCGGGTATTGGAATGTTAACCAACGTTGGCACTGGCAAAGTGCTGTTGAGATAAGTGTTGCTGTTTCTTCTCCAATTGATTTTGGATACACACACAATTTTAGTTTTTCTTTTGTTATTTGTTTTGTGTTTTTGAGTCTTTTGTGGTTGATATATAAAAATTCAATAAAAAATTTTAACCCTAGTTAGATAGAAATAAAGTTCATATTAAGGGTGTGAAGGAGGTTTGACGTAAATGATTATGAGGTTCTATGTTCCGAGTCTATAGCCTTTATATGATACTTCAACCTCCTAGTTTATTTTTCACTTGGGAGAGTTTGCTTATTAAATGGGGTACCGTATGAACGGTATGTTATAGAGTTACAGATAAATTATGACACTAGTGTGTAAGGAATTTTTACAAAAAAATTTGGGGGGGGATTATCCCAAAAAAAAACACCTATCTTTTTTTGATTGATGATATTGTATTGTGGGTTGGATACATCGTGAAGTGATCCAAGTGTATTTTTTCTGAGTAACACAGTTACCAACAGGTCTACAGCAGTCAGGTTTTAGGATCATAAAACCCAATGTAAAATAGCCAAGCAAATGTAAGTGAATTAATTGCTTGGCTATTTTGCATGGGGTTTTACTCATTTGCACGGCTGGATCAGAAAATGTGCAATCAAGGGGGAAAAACACACGGTGGGCCGTTTTGTGAATCGGCTCAGTTAGCAGCAATCGTCACTAAACCTGTGAAAACAGGTTTAGCGACGATCGCTGACTTTAGTGAATCTGGGCCTTTGATCCCTCTCAGATTGAGAGATTGTTGATTGAAAAAGAAGTTTCTGATGTGGGGTAGGCAATTTAGAGGACATATTAAATTTAGAAGGTAGTTTTGGTGTAAAAAGATGATAAGGTCCATATTTCTTGGCTGTTGGTAAATAGTTAAAATAATTTCTTGTTGCCTCCTCCCATTGATATGGATTATATATTTCATTTATTGTATTTCATTTGAAATATGTAATAAATAATGATTAATTAAAAAAAAAAAAAAAAAAAAGCTGCTGTTTGGTGTGTATTTTTTATTTTTGTGGGTTTTGGTTTTTTGTTTTTTTTAACTTTACCAGCGCCTCCAGACCTGTCAGAGATTTTGAAGCATTAAAAAAAACGGTGCTTCATTTTGTGCATCTGGGCATCGATTGGAGTGCTGATTTTAATATTGATGAGCCAGTTGTGATTCATTTACATACGATTATCAGAGGCTTCTAGAAACCATGGAAAAGGCTGTGATTAGCCATTTTGGGCATCAACAGCTGAAATACTTCTATGCAAAAAAGATTTAAACTGGTTTAGCGTTGCTCATTAAAGGCACGGTGAGTTTTCAACATCTGGGCCCCAGTGTGGAGCCTATGCCACAGCTATAAATAAAGGCCAAAAGGCAAATACCTCAAGGCACAGCTATCAGGTGGATGACTGCATACTGTAGACAGCACAAGGGGAGGGTTCATAGACAACCCCGCGAAAGACAAAGGCGCGCGCCGACAACTGAGCGCAAGACGGAGGCGCGCGCCGAAGAAAAGTAGTTTTTAGGGCTCCGACGGGGGGTTTTGTTGGGAGCCCCCCCAGTTTAACTTAATAGAGATCGCGCAGGCATTGTGGGGGGTTTGGGGGGTTGTTTACCCTCCACATTTTACTGTAAACTTAACTTTATCCCTAAAAACAGGGAAAAAGTGAAGTTTTCAGTAAAATTTGGGGGGTTACAACCCCCCAAACCCCACACAATGCCCCCACAATGTGGCGCGATCTCTATTAAGTAAAGTGGGGGGTTCCCCCACACACACCCCCGTCGGAGCCCTAAAAACAGTAATTTTCTGCGGCGCGCAACCTCCGCGCTGCGCTCAATTGTCTGCGCATGCCTTTGTCCCGGCGCGCTTTTGACCTGACACCCAAGGGGAGGGGTGGGATGCTGTTGGTTTCTGCCAGTGCTGTGTAGTGGAGACATTAAATACTTGATATACAAAGATGTATGTTATATGTAATCTTATATCAAGTTTCAAGTTTCAAGTTTATTAGGATTTTATATACCGCCTATCAAAGTTATCTAAGCGGTTTTTACAATCAGGTACTCAAGCATTTTTCCCTCTCTGTCCCAGTGGGCTCACAATCTATCTAACGTACCTGGGGCTATGGAGGATTAAGTGACTTGCCCAGGGTCACAAGGAGCAGCGCGGGGTTTGAACCCACAACCCCAGGGTGCTGAGGCTGTAGATCCAACCACTGCGCCACACACTCCTCGGGGATATCCTATCAAAATTCACAAAGCGGAGTTCAAGGGGTGGCCTAGTGGTTAGAGCTGCTACCTCAGCACCCTGAAGTTGCGAGTTCAATCCCAGCCTGCTCCCTGTGACTTTGGGCAAGTCACTTAACCCTCCATTGTCCCAGGTACCACAGATTGTGAGCCTGCCAAAACAGATAGGGAAAATACTTAAAGAGTATCTGATTACTATTCAATGTATTGAAAACCACTTTTGGGTGAATCTCTTCATGAAAAGACAGTTAATAAGGTTAATACACAAAAATATATGTACAAACAGCATTTTCACTACACACCAATAAACATATAATGCAAAATCAGGTCAAACTAAAATCCTTAACAAAGACTTCCAACAAAAGCCTGTTTTTCAGATTTTTTTTAATTTCCATCCTATAAGTTCACATAGAATATTTCTTTTTTCAACCATCTTTATTTTCTCTTCTTTATTAATTTCCAGGTACTTTAGTTAGATTGTGAGCCTTCGGGACAGTAAGGGAATTTTTTAAGTACCTTCTTACTTCTCATTTATAATCTTAATGTATATTTTCTTCAAACCGCTTAGAACCTAACGGATGTAGCGGTATATAAGAAATAAATTACATTACATTACATTACATTACACTCATACATCTCTATAGAAAGTAAATTCCAAATTTTTGCAGTTTGATAGTTCTTTCACATACACAGAAAATAGGCAAAATCAGACCGTAATGAACTGGGATAGACCTTATATGAGATGCTCCTATCACCTTCCCCTAGACCCCTAAACTCTTTCAGGCCGCAACAATCTCCCAACCCTGCATAGGTACCTCAAAATAAAATATGTACAGTAAAACCTTGGTTTGCGAGCATAATTCGTTCCAGAAGCATGCTTGTAATCCAAAGCACTCGTATATCAAAGCGAATTTCCCCATAGGAAATAATGGAAACTCAGACGATCCGTTCCACAATCCCAAAACTTTAATATAAAATACTATACTTACTTGTATTGCATGACCTCACTCTATTTAGAACAGTCACTATACTCCTGCGGTGTCAGAGAGAGAAGAACCATCGGCTCAGTTGTGATGCGTGTATACCACAATGTACTTGTATTGCAAGACATTGCTTGTATATCAACTTAAAATTTAATTAAAACGTTTTGCTTGTCTTGCAAAACACTTGCAAACCAAGTTACTTGCAATCCAAGGTTTTACTGTACTTCCCAGGCAGGATATGACCCCTTTTGGACAGCACAATCCTAAACCTTGGTAGAGGCAATGATCAAAGCAGATACGTCAATAAAAGCCACTACTTTACTCACTGCTAACTGGCACCTGTTTTCAAAGAAAATTTGTCAAGTTCTGGACTAACCCTATCAGCTGACATAGCAGCCTCTTCCTAATCTCTCTGATCTATTTCTACTTGACAATCTTTTTTTTTTTTTTTAATTTGTATTCATTTTCAAAAGCCAACAGTAAGTGCAACAGATAAGCAAACAAATAATAAAATAATCAGCACTGATATAATAAAAAATATTATCACCCCCCCCTCCCTTATCCTCCCACCCACCCTTCCTGGACATTGCATAACAGAAATCAAAAGAGAAATACGTATGATCAATTCTTACAAAATTTTGTTAATGGATCCCAAACCTCCTTGAATTTATTATAGTGTACTGAAAATATTTAGATTTGTGGATATGGTTTGTAAACCACTTCAGAATGCTACTATGTCATTCTTGATCTATGGATATAACATTTTGATTTGTAAACTGTTCTGATCCCTGTAAAGGGTGGTACAGAAAATTAAAAGAGTGACAGAATTCAAGCACATCTGGGACAGCTAATTGAGAGGGAGCTGGTGGCACGGGGTCCAGTCAGGCCTACTATCTCTCTTCTTTCTCTCCACCCCTTCGCAATCTGACATCTCTATCCCTTCTGTCCACCCCCACCCCCTTCCACCTATCTGTTCCCCTTCCTTTCACTTACTTGCAGTCTGCTGTCTTCCTCTTCTCCCTCCTGCTTTCAGGTGCTACAGTCTGATATACAGCAGAATCACAGATCAAGTCAAGCCATGTTGTCTGCTGACCTCAGAAGCTTTCATAAGAAACATAAATAGCCATACCGGGGTCAGACCAATGATCATCTAACCCAGTGACCTATTTCCACCAGTGGTTATTTCTAGATCATACGTGCCTAGTCAGAAACTCAAATAAAAAAAGAAACAGTAACTAGAAAATGGATGGTAAATAAGACAGAATATTATAATGCCTCTGTATCACTCTATGGTGCTATCCTCACTTTGAGTCTTGCGTACAGTTTCTGGTCTACTGCACCTCAAAAAAGATGTAGCAGAATTAGAAAGGATTCAAAGAGCAACCAAAATGATAAAGGAAATGGAATCCTTTCGTATGAGGAAAGACTAAACAGGCTGGGGCTCTTCAACTGGAAAAGAGACGACTGAGGAGGGATATTGACCTCGGGTCTTCAAAATCCTGAGTGGTGTAGAATGGGAAAAAAGTGAATCAATTTTTTTTACCCTTTCAAAAAGTACAAAAACCAGAGGACACTCAATGAAATGACATGGGAATACTTTTTAAAACTAAATGAGAGGAAGTTTTTTTTTTTTTGTTTTTTTTTTTGGGGGGGGGGTTCTCAAATAGTTAAGCTCTGAAACTCATTGCCAGAGGATGTAGATACAGTGGATGGCATAGAGCTGGGTTTAAGAAAGATTTGGGCAATTTCCTGGAGGAAAAGTCAGTGTGCTACTGAGACCGACTTGGGGGAAGACATGCTTGCCCTAGATCGGCAGCAAGTAATGTTGCTACTATTTGAGTTTCTGACAGGTAACTGTGACCATGATTGGCCACTATTGGAAACAAGACACAAGCTAGATGTTTTGTTTGGGGGAGGGGGGGGGCGTTCCTCTGTTGTATGGTCTAACCCAGTACGGCTGTTCTTATGTCTCTATTCATACTTATGATTCAACTCAATCCTAACAGTACCTGGAATACATTTTTTGTGTTTGGCTGAAAAATGGATTTAAATTTGAATATGATTAATCTGGGGCTCTACTGTGCTAAAACCTACTGTTTACTTGACTTTCACACTTCTTCTTAATCATAACAGATAATAAAAGTTCAATGCCCATTATTCATATTCAGCATTCGTATGTGGCTCTATAATGTAAACATAAAGCCAATTTTAAGGAGTTCATATTTTTATAATGGCTTCTTTTTTTTTTTTTTTCCTTTTGTGAACCAACCCGAGCTCCAGGCTGCAACAGTATATAAAATTACATTTGCTATGTTCATACTTTTCTGAGCTGATTAGCACTATGTTACATTTCCCCTCCCCCCTTCCCGACTCATTCTCAGCAGGAGACCTAAAATCATGGGTAAAATCAATGCACATTATGCCTCTCCCTCAGTCTGTCATCACATGGCTTGTTCCCCACAGCAGAAAAGCTCAGGTTACTCACCCAATAAAGCTGCCTTTGCATGGTACTTCAGGTACAAAATTAAATCTCCCTTCACACACTGTTTAAAAAGAACCAAAAAAAAAAAAAAAAGCTTTCCCGCACTTACACATCTTATGATCTTCATTTTTCCAGAAGTACCTGCATAAAAGCAAACTTTAATAACTTTACAAGAAAAACAAAAAAAAGGCGATTTTAAAATAGAAGTGGATATGCCTGAATTTTTTTGCTTGTTTGAATTTTGAAGGCCCTGCAAATCTGAAGGTCAGGGAGAAGCCTTTTATGTTTTTATTGCTGTTTTGATTTGGGATGTTGGGAAGGGGTGTTGGCTTTTCTGCAGTCCATATTTGGGCATAACATATCCCCTCCCTTCCTCCTGCTCCCAAAGTTCAGAAACATCTGGTATTCCCTTTTCAACAACTCTACGCTGCACTAGGTCAAATAATGAGGCCCGAGGAATTATATCTGAACTGCAAGAAGGGTCGACACTACATAACCTCTAATAAATCAAGCTCCAAATGTGCAGCATGGCTAGGACAGATTTCATTATTTTCCATTAGCTATTTTTTATATACACACCAGTGCCAGGCCATTAAAATCGCTGTGGGCTCATGAGGCTGGGAGAGCAATGAAGATTTGTTTAGGAGGAAGGTTAGAGGCAATTTGGTGATAAAGGTGGCCCATACTACTGAAAGGCGTTATTCTTTAGATTTTTAAGAAGGAAGGCTTTTATTTATTTATTTTCTTTATACTAAAACAGAAAATTGTCCCTCATACAAGAGGGACTAGTGACATGGAGAAAACAGGGGCTAATTATATAATCAGGGTGTCCTATGTAAGAAGCACGGGCAGGATTTAAGCTTAGGCAAGGCTCATGCCCTAAGGCCCAAATGTTTAGAAGAGGGTCCTCACCTATATGTTAATTTAATGGCTTCAAAAGGGAGATTTATTCCCTAATAAGATAGCTGAAAGATTACGGGAACAGGGACCAGAGTCATTATTGCCCACAGGAGATCTGTCTGTTCTCTCCACTCCCTGTCCTCCCTTTACCAGGAGTCTACAAGTTGCGCTTTAACCAGTAGGAGGGCAGCAGATTTCTTCTGTAGTTAGAATTATAGTCCGTTCTCATTATTTGTGTATTCCTGATGCGTGATTTCGCTTATCTGCTGGTTGCATCAATTGAGACCAATATTTCCCATTCACGCCGCTGTATTCATGTTTCATGGCCCAGCTGTTAAAAAAGCAGCTTTCTTTGCTTTCACCTCACAATCTGCCATTTGCTTCCGATATCTAATCTAATCTAATCCTTAGGTTTGTATACCGCATCATCTCCACGTTCGTAGAGCTCGGCGTGGTTTACAGTAGATGAAATAGGAAGGGACTACAACAGAGGGTTAGAGGTAGAATATAAGAGGACTTGGGATGCCAGATATAAGAGTTTTCTTGATGTTGGAGAGAGGCTTACATTTTTTGAGAAAAGCCAGGTTTTCAGATGTTTGCGGAAAACTTGGAGAGAGTTCAGGTTCCGAAGAGGGGAGATAAGGTTGTTCCAGAGCTCAGTGATTTTGAAGTGGAGGGAGGTCCCTAGCTTTCCTGTGTGGGAAATGCCTCTTAGCGAGGGGAAGGATAGTTTTAATTTGTGGGAGGATCTGGTGGTTTTAGGGTATGAGGAAATCCAAGAAAGAGGGATAACGGGAGGGAGGATACCGTGTAGGATTTTGAAAGCTAAACAGGTGCATTTATAGTGGACCCTGGCGATTATCGGAAGCCAGTGAAGCTTGGCCAGGAGCGGTGAAACATGGTCAAATTTACTTTTAGCGAAGATGAGCTTGGCCGCTACATTCTGAATCCGCTGGAATCTGTGGAGGTTTTTCTTAGTTAGGCTTAAGTAGATTGAGTTGCAATAGTTCAATTTGGAAAGGATGATGGATTGGACAAGGAGGGTAAAATGTTTTTGATGGTAGCAGGATCTAACTTTCCTCAGCATGTGAAGGCTGAAAAAGCATTTTTTTTACCAAGGATTGGAGGTGGTCATTGAAGGACAATGCGGAATCAATGATGACGCCCAAGACATTGCTCGAGAACTCAAATTGCAGAGAGGAGCCAGAGGGTAGTGGGATGGAGGTGGGTAGGTGGTCTAGTTTTGGGCCGAGCCAAAGAAGTCTTGTTTTGGACTCATTCAATTTCATTTGTATAGTGTGGGCCCAGGACTGTAGGTTCATTATACAAGAGGATATGTTCTTGGACAGGTTGGTGAGGTTCGAATCGGTCTCGAGGAGGAAGAGGATGTCGTCAGCATAAGTGTAAATTGTTTCAAGGGGGGATAGGTAGAGGAGTTTTAGGGAGGACATATAGATGTTGAAAAGGATAGGAGATAGTGGAGAGCCTTGCGGGACTCCACAATTCGGTTTCCAGGGGGAGGATGAGGTGCCATTCATGTTAACAATGTAAGAACGAGAGCGGAGGAATTTAGAGAACCAATCTAGGACTGTGGAGTTGATGCCTATCTCAGAGAGTTGGTAAACAAGAATATCATGGTGGACAACATCAAAAGCAGCGGAAAGGTCAAATTGTAGGAGGACGGCGAACTTGTTTCGAGAGTGAAGTTGTTGGACCCTTGAAATCAGGGAAGACAGAAGGGATTCAGTGCTGAATTTAGGACGAAAGCCATATTGATAGGGTAGAAGAATAGAGAATCTCTCTAAGTATGATGAGAGTTAGGTAGAAATGATGTACTCTAGCATCTTGGTTAGGAGAGGGATATTTGCAATTGGGCGATAGCTGGATGGTATGGAAGGGTCAAGGTGAGATTTTTTTCAGTAGTGGGGTCAAGGCAATATGACCCATTTCTGGGGAGAAATGGCCCGACAGAAGGGCGGAGTTTATGAGATTGGTGATAGAAGAGATAGCCTGTGCGGGAATGTTCTCGTATAGGTAGGAGGGGAATGGGTCCAAGGAGCAGTTACAGGATTTCAGTTTGAGGCAGAGATTGAGGACCAGGGATTCAGATACGCGCTCAAAGGTGGTCCAGGATCTGTCAGCTGGGATAGGGTTGGAGACCATTAGGGTGGGGGTGGAATTGGTGGGCACCAGGGAGTTGTAGGAGACTGAAGGAGAGAAGGAGCATCTCAAGGTAGAAACCTTATCATTGAAGAATTTTGCTAGAACATCGGCTGAGGGAGAGGAGGGGAGCTCAGTGGGGTCTCTTTTGGAGGTTAGGGAGCGCCAGATGTTGAATAGTGCACTGCTCTGATTGTTGGACCTGGAGATTTTGTCACCATAGAAGTTCTTTCTTGCTTTTTTTAGCGCTGTATTGTACAGCTTGATATTGACTCTCCAGGACTGTCTGTCTATGGGACATTTTGATTTTTTCCATATGCACTCCAGAGCTCAACATTTCTGCTTTAGCTCTCTGTGATATGGGAGGTACCAAGGGGCCTTGCGGGGGTAGGAGATGGATTTAGTGGAAAGAGAAGCAAGGGAAAGATAGGTGGATTCAGAGAGAGTGACCCAGTTATGCCAGTTAGTACCTTAATCTGCAGGCTTAGGGGCAGAGGAGAATAAATTGAGAAATTTAGACCAGAACAGATAGTTTGTGAATTTTTTTGCGGAACGTAATGGGGTTGGACGTGCGGGGTGGAGCCCCAAGGTGCGACATAAAGATGGGGAGACAGAAAGCCCCTAGGAAGTGGTCAGACCAGGCGACATGTTTCCAGCGAGTGTCGTCAACTGTCTTGTGAGCGGTAAGATCGAGGAAGCTAATGAGGTCTAGTGTGTGCCCCTTTTCGTAGGTTGGGGATGGTGCAGGGGGGGAGGCCAAGGGAGGTGAGGAAGCTAATAAGTTCAATCGTATCCTTGCTGGTGATGTCATCTAGGTGGAGATTGATGTCTCCAATTATCAGTAACCTTTGGAACTTGAGGAAGGCGTTTGTTATAGTCTCAAAGACAAGTTCGGAGGAATTGTTCCAAGGGGTAGGTGGGCAGTGGGTGAGGGTGGAGTTCATCGTTGACAGAAGCAAGCATGTATTCTAGTAAGGTGTAGCTACCCCTTTCGAGGAGCTGAACATCGAAAAGGATTTGTAGAGAATTGCCAGAGAAGAGACCTTGGTAGCCATGGGAGCAGAGTTCATTTTGTGTAAATAGGTCATCTTTTTTAATCCATGATTCCGTGATGCATAGGAAACCAGGGTCAGAATCCTCTAGTAGGTCCTTCAGAATTTGAATCTTGTTGCAAGCGGATCTTGCATTGCAGTAAAGTGTTGGGACTGGAGTGAGTGAGTCAGAGGCAAGGTTGGGGAGATTGGCAGGGGAAACAAACTTTAAAGAAGCATGGTTGATTCTTCGGGGGTTTTTTTTGGGAGGATGTGGTCTGGTGCGAGTCAGCGTGGGGATTTTGAGGCCAGGGCAGATATTATTGGTATTTGCGGAATTGAGAAGATCGGGAGAAGGAGGTATTACACAGAGGGTGGTGTTGAGGGAAAAGCAGAATAGGAGGAGAAAGAACCACGAGAGTGGCTTCATGGTGAGAGGTTGGTGAGCCTTTGGTGAGTTTTAGGGTTGTGAATATATATATATATATATATATATATATATATATATATATATATATATATATATATATATATATATATATTTATTTATTTTATTTTTTAGGGGGAAAGTTGGCCCTTTGTGAGCTTTTGGGTAATATATATTTTTTTTTTTGGGGGGAGGGAAGTTAGATCGGGGGAAGAGCTAGGTAACTTGGTATCTAAACAAGAAGAGGATCTAGACAACTAGGTAGTGAGAGGACCAGACAGACTTAGCATACCGGGATGGAACTAGTATAAAGGTAAAGGAGAGGGCTTAAAAATTGCGCTCGTCCCTTAACGATGAAAGCACTTAGCAACTGGATGGTGTCCTATAAGAAACTGTGAACAAGGACAGGCACTTAGCAAACTGGATAGTGTCAAATAAGAAGCTTTGAACAAGGTCAGGCACTTAGCAACTAAATAGTGTCCTATAAAAAAACTTTGAACAGGACAAGCACTTAGCAACTAGAAAGTGTCCTATAAAGAGTTTTGAGCAGGTTGAGCACTTAGCAACTGAATAGTGTCCTATAGGAAAAACTTAGAACAGGTCAAGGTCAGGCGCTAGCGCCTGGATAGTGTCCTAAAGAAAACTTTGAACAAGGTCAAGTATAGCATCAGAATAGCATCAAGAAAACTTTGAAGAAGGTCAAGTATAGCATCAGGATTCGTGGGTAGAACAGAGTTATCCTGTTTGCGTAAGGGATGTGAGGCGGAGGAAGGAGGGAGCAGGATGGATGAGAGTTTCCTCCTTTCTCTGCTATGGAAGTCGTTGGAGGGGAGAACTTTCGGCGGCCCTTAAGGGCTGAAGAGAACTCCGATGCTGGGGCGGGCAGAGTCAGCCCGAACAGAGCCTGCACAGGTTTTCGGCAATCCCCAGTGGCTGGTGGAAGCAGGGGCTCTGAAGAGAAAAAGCAGAGCCCTCCTGCTTGATCGGCGTCGGGTGTCGGGCGGAGGAAAGCAGGAGGGCTCCTCCCCCCCCCCTCATCATCCAGAGAGTGAATTACAGGTACTCCGAGTGCTGCCCCATGCAGGAACCGAACCCTATTTTCCGAAATGGATCCACTGTTCACTTTGCACGTTTTTGAGGCACAATGTATACTGCTGGAATCTAAACCCTATTTTCCCATAGACTCAGCATTTCATTATTCAGTATTTTGCAGTTTGCAAACATTTTTGTGAATCTTACTAACACAAAAAATGAGAACAGACTGTAGTTGGGACCCTGTTCATGGCCATATTAAACTGTATTTGTAATATGAAGGGGCCCAGCATATTTATTTGCCTAGGACCCACCAGAGTCTTAATCCTGCCCTGATGAGAAATTTGCAAACACCACCACGAGTGGCACAATGTTCCCATGTCAATATAAACCAGAAGACAAACAAGTAGGGACAAGGAGATGTTTCCAAACCAGATCTTTATTATAAGATTCAATATGGTAATAAAAAGACTCAACGCTGCAGGCATTCTTCACGAGTAATCACGTTTATTCACATTTGTTTGTTTTATAGATGCAAGACCATAGATGAACTTCATAAAGCCACACGGCAACAGCCCCGAAACCCTTTAAATCTTTATGGGCTTCGGGGCCGTTAGCGCAGCGCGACTTTGTAAAAGAGGCCGTTAAAGATTAAAACATTTTATTTATTTAGTTTAGGTATTTTATATACTGCCTATCAAAGTTATCTAAGTGGTTTACGATCAAGTACTCAAGCATTTTCCCTATCTGTCCCGGTGGGCTCACAATCTATCCAATGTACCTAGGGAAATGGAGGATTGAGCAACTTGCCCAGGGTCACAAGGAGCAGATGGGATTTGAACCCAAAACATTAGGGTGTTGAGGCTGTTGCTGTAACCACAATGCCACTCCTTCCATTTTAGTGTTTGATTTATTGTTCATTATATGATTTTTTAGACCTATGTATTTTCTTTTAACCATCTATTGTATTATAGGGTTCATAATAAAAAAAAAAAAAGTCTAAAAAAGTGTCCTAAATGGCTACTTGGACGATCAAAAAGCCTTATCGTCCAAGTACCCATAACCAAAGCTGGTTTTTAGACGTATCTAAAACCAGCTTAGGCCCTTCCCCTGCCTCTAAACGCACAGAGAGAAAAGAGGCGTGTTTAGAGGAGGGGAAAGGGCGGGCAGTAGGCAGGAGGTGGGCCGACCTACACCTAGGCATGCAGCAGGTATAACCAAAACTAGTCGGCACTTATACCTTTTTGACTTAGACGAAGTCAAACCAGGTCTAAGTGCCGAAAAAGGGACGTTTTGGGCTTATGCGTTTTTTTGGTTCATTATGGAGTATAAGTGTAGACGTCGTGGGGATGTACTTGTAGACGTAGTGGTTGGCTGGGCGTTTAAACAGCTGAAGGTAGAGGCAGGCCATTATCAAAACAAGGACGTTTGTTTTGGTTATGGACACTTTCCCTGCTTCTGCTTTCAACATTTAAGGCCTTAGGCCAAAAAGGGACTTAGACGATTTTTTTGATTATGCCCCTCCACACTTTTACATCAATTATTTCTTATGTTATTTTAGTTCTTGTCTAATTTAGATGTTTTTATATTTAATGTTATTCATGTTTTACCTTTGTGTTTTCTCCTATATATGTGAATTTTGTAATAAATGTGTTTTGGTTTGTAATAAATGTGAATTTTGTAATAAATGTGTTTGTTACAGACTTCTGAAGAAGGTACAATTTCAATACCAAAATACATGCAACATTGAGTCTTTGTTATCATCATATTGAATCTTTACTTATAATAAAGATCCAATTTGGGAACACCTCTTTTTCCCCACATGTTTGTCTTCTGAGAAATTTGTTATGCTTAAGGTAAAAGGATGGCTGGGAAGGTAATGTCAAAACATTCTGGTAATAGCCTGTGATATCATAATGGAAGCGACAGCCCTTGTAAGTCATTTGTATCTTAGAACTTGCATTCAGTGGTCTGCCTTTACCTTTTTTTTGGGGATTAAGCAAATCCAAAGTGTCTTGTCTTAAAGTTAAATCACACATAATAGATGGCC
Organism: Geotrypetes seraphini; assembly: GCF_902459505.1. Classification (NCBI taxonomy): domain Eukaryota; kingdom Metazoa; phylum Chordata; class Amphibia; order Gymnophiona; family Dermophiidae; genus Geotrypetes; species Geotrypetes seraphini. Next base: position 361,357,733 of record NC_047085.1, read on the forward strand.
CATTAAAATGGGGGGAAAAAGCCATTTCCCAAATAGACCAGGGGTGTCCAACCTTTTGGCTTCCCTGGGCCGCATTGGCTGAAAAAAAATGTTTCTGGGGCCGCACAAACGCGCAAATGCTGCAGCAAAACAAAGGAGGGAGCTGGCAAGACGGTAAATACCTGGGTGCAGCAGATGAAACATTGCATCGCCCTTAACCGGGGCCGCACAAAGTACTTCACGGGGCCGCATGTGGCCCTCGGGCTGCAGGTTAGACCATTCCATATCAAAGTGATTCCTCCATTGACATATGAGGTAGTCATATGTGGAACAATATTGCATATTAAGCCCACCATGGACAGATATAAATGCCGGCTTTTCCTAATTATGACAGGGATAGCTATGCAAATGGTCACCCGTAACTGAAAAAATTGGGATCATCTTAATTTCACTTTTTAGTGGGCGAACTTATGTCTAAGTTATAAGTATGAGAAAATGAATGCTGAATTGTTAGGGCATACTAAAATATTTAAATTAGTCTACAATCCATTGACGTCTTTTGTAGAATTGTTATAGTTCTCATTTATCCTTATTTCTGCTGGTATAGTACTTGCACATCCGGGGGGGGGGGGGTATATCTTTTGTGTGATTCCTTGATGAAATATTGGTTGAGTGGGTTTTTTTATTGTTGCATTGATATTGATTGAGTATAAGTGCTTATTTGTTTATTCTTATGGTATGTATACTATATTGCACTTTTTGACAGATGTGAAAATCCAATAAAGATTAAAAAAAAAAAAAAAAAGCGATTCCTCCGTGAAATGTATCATTGGACCATTTTCAAAGAACGTTCCATCAAAAACATGCCCAGTGCCACCAAAGTTCAACATTTTTGTATAGCACCAATTGAATGTGGAATATTCCATCTGAAGTGTTTTCCCATGTTGATCGTTCATTTAGTGAGACCTCATTTAGAGTTCTGAAGCCTGGACTTTCAAAAGGATAAACAGGTTGAAATCAGCCCAGAAGTTGGCTACTGAAATGGTTTCGCAGCGAAACCTGCCCTAAACTGCATAATATTCTGTAAAAGGGCTTTCCACGCATAGCACCCTTTACGGAATGCCAGTTTAGCACAGATCATCCCAACATCTAACTTTGGACGCCATTTGCAGAATTCCACCCTACGTGCTTGCTCCTAACACCAAACACAAGTACATTCTGGTCCATTCTCTTATCATATCTAAAATTAATTATTGTAATTCTCTCCTTATTAACATAACTCAGAAAGAAAAAAGACGACTTCAGATAATCCAAAATACTGCAATAAAATTAATCCATAAAGCGAAAAAATATGATCACGTCACTCCATTATTAATTAAATCACACTGGTTACCCATTTCCCACCGAATTACTTTCAAAATTATACTTTTGGTATATAAAACATTGATCTTCAATGAACCACAATTTATCTCAAAAATGATAATTCCATATAACTCCGCACGTTCCCTACGATCATCCTCTTCAAACTTACTATCTATTCCCTCCTTGAAAATTATCGGTATTAGAAGAAATGACATATTTTCCGTTATGGCCCCTACATTATGGAATTCCTTACCAAACTATATAAGAAATGAAAAAGACCTATTATCGTTTAAGAAAATTTTAAAAACTTTTCTATTTCAAGACGCATTTGACATGTGACATGACACACTTAAATTTCTTACGTTTTATTACGACCATCAAATTTATCAATTCCCTTTGCTCCTTATTGTGTTTTCCCTTTTATGTAAATTTCAATAGATAAAGATATTGTAACTTTTCCCTCCTTTCCTGTCCATTCATGTCAGTCTCTATCTTAATTGTTTTAAGGTTAATGGATTTATATTGGCTGTTTTTTTGTTTTTTGTTTTTTTTTCTCAATTGTTATACTGTTTTATATTGTTTATCTTATGTCTTATTCGTCTAAATTGTACGTGAAACCACCACCTAGTGGCTTTTAAACTGTACATCGCTTAGATATTTTTTATAAGCGATTCATCAAATGCTAATAAACTTGAAACTACCTAGATACACTTGTATTCTTTAAAGGAAAGTAGGTGCTCTGTTAGGTCCTGACTCCCCCCTCCCCCCACACAACCAAGGCGGCAAATTGTCTGCTAGGTCCCGAAGGAAGGAAATCGTGGAGGCAAGCACAGCCAATGCTTTTTGGTGATGTTCTACAAGGTAAAGGTTAAGCCCCTGAAGCAGTCCATGTGTGTGGAAACACAGCCATGTTGGGCAGCATTTTAACCTACTTTAATAATGATTTTTAAAGACCTCTTCAACTTTGACTGTCTGCCTCCACGGTGCTCTGTTAGGAAATTGCTCTCTAAAGCCTTTTTTTTTTTTTCTTTCAACAAGCTTTTGAGGAAGACATTCCTCAAGTTAGCCACATTAGGTTCCTCTCTAAGAGTATGAGGCAGGTTGTCCCCTTGAAACACAGTGAATCTGAATTTCACTGTCAATGTGAATGTGTTGAATGAATGAACTGTATTAATGTTTTGAGGTCTTTACTGTATTTTCTGGAATTTCTTTCGTTATATATTATTTTTAAAATTGCAAACCACATAGAACTGCTGCATGCTTTAGCTGTATATCAAGTTTTAGCAAACAAACACATATAAGAGCCACTGAATATTTTAATTCCTGCATTTCAGGCTGGAATCTTTGGGCCTCCATAGTCCATGCAATAGAGAAACAGAAAAGGCTGGCATAACTTTGCAGGCTCCCTTCATGCTTTTGGAGCGTGAGCTTTGCACAACCAGTTTGGGCTTGATGTACTGGAGTAGCTGAGGTCTGCCAAATTAAACAGCTTACTTGCTCATATACAACCTTTATCCATACTCAAGAACAATACTGCAATTCTACTTGCCATGTGATGCCTGCATGCAGTTCAGATAAAGATCTGCATAGCACACCCTGATTTATTCCGATTCATAACAGTTAAGTGTTTAGAGTTTGAAAGCACTCACTTTCTAATCTCTTTATGAGATCAAAAAAAAATCAAAACTGGTTGGGTTTGAAACTGTCAACTGAGTCATGAAGGATTCGCTAGCGCTGCTGCTGTAATTTCTAGAATGCCCTTTTCTAGATTCTTTCTATCAAAGTTCAGCACTTGCTTTTAGCCCAACCTTTAGACCTCACAAATACGGTAAACCTAAACACACCAACAATTCAGAGACCTCTTCCGCAATGTTTTAAAAGTGTTTTGCTATGCTGGCTACAGAAAGAATACATTAAAACAAGATATGTTAAAGATTGCTTAGGGAGACATAAAGCCATTTCAAATATTCTCTCAAATATTCCAAATGTGCTTACAAATTAATTTAACCCCCTCACAATTAAAAAAAAATACTATTGAGTCATTTCTTGGCAGTTGTGTAATGAAAATAAATGTAAGTTCATATACAAGCTTTCTAGATCAGGTCATTCCAGATAGAGTTAACTTCTTGCAGTATTTTTTCTGTCTAGAGCAGGGGTGCCCACGCTTTTTTGGCTTGCGAGCTACTTTTAAAATGACCAAGTCAAAATGATCTACCAACAATAAAAATGCTAAACATATATTTATTTATATATACCGAGTGTACTTTATATTTAAAATGTATATTGTTTACCTTTCATGAACATGTATGGCAGAATACAATTCTTTGTGACTGCTTCCACCCTGCCTGCTTGAAAACAAGATGAATAGCGTCACCCAACCCACGCGATATTTGATGGTGATCCGTGCGATCTCTTTGCAGTTCTTGAGAGATTTGTTAGTTGCTCACCACCTGTTCAGAGTTCTCATGACTTTCGTAGGCAACGTTTATCTTAGCAATTCTTGCGAGAGTTCGTGCTGGAGACAGCTGGTGCCCTTGTGGTAGAGATGAGTTAGTGGGACATTGAGGATGGCAGTGACTGTTTTCTTAAAAAATGGATCACTGCTAAAGTTGGAGCCGTGCTTGGTTCATGATTGGGAGAGGTCAGAGCTGGGGGGGGGGGGGGGTATTTCAAAGGTGCTGCCCGATTCAGGGAAAAAATCCCTTCGATTCAATTCAGCCTATTGAATTGATTTTTCGATTCGATTTTCCTGTCCAATTGGGTATTTTTTCAAACACCCTAGTAGGTTTATTTTATAGCCTCTTCACCCACCCCACCCACTTTGCCCTTTCCTACCCACACTGGTGTTGTGGTGTAACAAAATAAACAAAAAGACTTTTCCTCTCTCTGTTAAATCCTAGCTCACATTCAAGGTCTAACACCAGCTCTGAAAGGATACACATTTCAAATCTGACACATTGTAATCACAAAACAGAAAATAAAATTATTTTTTTCTATCTTTTGTTGTCTGGTCATTATTCAAATCATGTTGGTTCTAGGCTCTGCGACAAGCATCTTCTGATAAGTCACATGCCAGGGTCCCCTGCCCATTTGTCATTTTCTTCCCCACCACCCCAGGGTCTACCAGCTCTCCCTTTCTCTTCCCAACTATCCTCCTATCCAGTATCTCTATCCCCCCCCCCCCCCCCGACTCTATCCATTGTGTCCAACTTCTCTCCCTTTCTGTTCCTTCCCTCCCTAAATCCCATTGTCCACCATCTCTCTGTTTTTAGACCCATTATTTCTTTCCCTCCCCCCTCTGCCCCGCAAGTCTGGCATACGCAAGTCTCTTTGGACCCCTCCCTCCCTCCATGTACTTCTACACCAGGGCCCCCCCCCCCCACGAAGGCCTGCATGTTCCCCCCTCTTTGTAGCATCCTTCAGCTTCCCCCCTGGCCTCCCGGTCTCACCTTCAGCTAATTAGGGCAGCCTGCAAAGGATCGCCGGTGCTGTATCGATCCTTAATAGGCTGCCGTTGGCCTCCTTAGCACGTTCCCTCTGCCGTGGTCCCAGCCCTCCTCTGGCATCAGGGGTGGGATCGCAGCAGACGGAGGACATCAGGGTCAGGGGTGGGCAATGGCAATCCTCTGCAGGCTGCCCTAATTAGCAGAAGGTGAAACCGGGAGGCTAATGGGGAAGCCGGAGGACGCTACAGAGAGTGCCTATGCATTGCAGCACTTCCTGACTGACCTGAGGGGGCCCCCTAAAGCAGGAGCAGCAGCGACAGTGGACAGCCAGCAAGAGACAGCACTGCCACTCCCACTTTAGGAGACCTGAACGAATCGGCAAGCCCAATTTTGAAAAAAAAAAACAAATCGATTTGAATCGGGCAGCACTACTTAACACACAGCTTCAGGCACAGTCGAGTTTTGAAAGGCAGGGCTCCACGATCAAGTTACGCTGCCTTTGCGATCGACCGGTAGATCACGACTGACGTGTTAGGCACCCCTGGTCTACAGAATATTGTACAGTGACAAGTCCCAATGGTTGAAATTGGATGCATCTAGAATCTCCTACTGATTACCTTAGCGTCACTAGTGATAGACAGTGGTAATCTTAACAGAGAGGTAAGGTACACATTTTTACAAGGTAGCAAAGGGAGTCTGAGGCTCTCACAGTGACTCATGAGCCCAACCATTTAGTCTTGGACATAGCTGATTTGGTATTTAATAGCACCTTTAAAAACAAATAGGACAGATAGACATACCAGTAAGTAAAATACTTTTTTTAAAAATTTATTTAAAGAGGAGGTAATGAGGTGGAATTTTGCTGAAAATCAATAGATTTACATGCAAACCAATCAGGGTATTGCTGAAACTCTGCTGGTAGCTGTTATTGATTTTGTCAGGGTGTATATAAAGTAGAAGATGTTTAATTGTTGCCTTGGGTTTACTGGCTGCATATGAAATGACATGTTCTGGATTGTTGTCAGAAAGATGTAATATAGTACAAAGGTTACTGCCGACATGAGGGCGCTCCTTTTTGCAGGATCACAACAAGCAGAGGGTATTGTGGGAGGGACATATTTACTTATTTGAGAGCATTAAGATGCTTGAGAAACTTGCATCAGCCCTGTCGCTCAGAGGCATAGCTAGGACAGAAAAATTAAGATGGGCCCCCTATAACACAATCTCCCAAGGGAGGGGGGAGGGGGCGGGCATTTACTCCATTCGGAACTCCGATAAACTGTACAAAAGCAAACACATTCTAGAAAACGCAGTCATAGTAATAGAAACTGAAATGCAAGATAGAGATGTAAATTGCCCAAAGCTGATATACGATTCCAATTAATACAGTCAGAAAATCATTGGTCTACTTTTTTTTTTGTCTGAGTATTGCCTTCGTCTCTGTGGGTCTTCAAGTTTTTCATAACTTTTCAGGGTCTTCTGTCCTTTTCACATTTCTTCTTTATGTCACCATCCACCTTCCCTCCCACCCCCCACCCCCAGTCAGCATTGCCCCTTTGTTCCCTTTCCCTATGCTCCCTGCATGCCCCACATCTCACCTGTGTCTCTGGCCCTCCCATATCCAGCTTTCCCCGCTCTTCCTTTACTCCTGCACCTTATACCCCTGACCCCCCTCCCCCATCCCAGGGAAAGTATCTCTCACCTTCTCTTCCTCCCCTTTTTGGTCTCAGTCTCTATCTTCCCTCCATTTCCCCAGAAATCCAGTCTCTCTCTCTCCCACCCAATCCACTCCTATTCTCATGCAGGCCCAACATTTCTTTTTGCTGCTCCCTCCACCAGCGCAAGCCCAGCACTTTTCTGCTCTCCCCCCCCCCCCCCCCCCACACACTTTCTCATTGGTCCCTCATTTCTCCTACCATTCCTGCGGGGTCCATATCATCCTGTAGCCCACTGTCGGCAGAAGTGGCAGAGGACAGGCTCTGGAGGGATTGGGTGCAGGTAGAAGTGTTTACATCTGTCTCTGCCGGTCAACTGCTGGTACTGGAGGGGAGTGTGTGGCGCAGTGGTTAAAGCTACAGCCTCAGCACCCTGAGGTTGGGGGTTCAAACCCATGCTGCTCCTTGTGACCCTGGGCAAGTCACTTAATCCCCCCATTGCCCCAGGTACATTAGATAGATTGTGAGCCTGCCTGGACAGATAGGGAAAAATGCTTGAGTACCTGAATAAATTAATGTAAACCGTTCTGAGCTCCATTGGGAAAACGGTATAGAAAATTGAATAAATAAATAAATACTCTGGAAGGCCACAGGCTGATGCCAACCCACACACAAGAAGAAAGGAGTGATATTGGGCATCTGGTTGGGAGGGGGAGATAGGTAGGTATCAGAAGCAGAGGTGACAAGCGGGATGACTAGCTGAGAGCAGCAGGCAGCCCCTACCACTGGGCAAAGCCCTGGGCATTTTCACGGGCTCACTCAATGCTATGCCCCTTGTTTATTATTGATACGGAACTTCTGACACCAGTGTGATATCCAAAATCATATTTTCTGATGTCATGACTCTTGTAGTACCTGTTGATCCAGGTAAGCATAGGGTTACCAGACATCCAAATTTGCCTGGACATGCCCTCTTTTTAGAGGACTGTCCAGGTGGCTGGACAGTTTACTGGACTGGAGCGTGCTTGTCTGGGTTTTGGACTGACTCTCTCCAATCCAACCCCCACCCCAGAGTAAGGCATGGCTTTTGTAAGTCTCCCCTGCCCCCAGTACCTTCTCCAGCGCTGCAATTTAAAAACTTTGGGCAGCTAGCAGTGATAGTGATGTGATTTAGAGAATGACACAGGGGACGCATTATTCCCCGTCCCCGCAGGAACTCATTTTCCCATCCCGGCGAGTTCTTTTCCTGTCCCTGTTCCATTCCTGCAAGCTCCATCCTCATCTGCACAAGCCTCAAACATTTTAAAATTATAAGTGTTTGAAGCTTGTACGGTTAAGGCAGAGTTTACAGGAATAGGACAGGGACAGTGACAAAACTCACGCACTTCCCTTACTAAGCAACTTACCAGTTAGTATACCCTATCAGCAGCACCTAAAATTATGACAGAAAAAAAGGTGTTTTTATCTCTGCCATATTAACTGTGGGTACCCTGAAAACGTGACTGGCTGTAGCAACTAGAACATATCTGAGCCCTGAACTACACCATGTCCTCATATACAAAAAAGCTCTCTTACATTTCCTTCAGCTGAGTTCGAAATGCACATCTATCATCCTTGAGCACACATCTGGTTTCACTCAAGTCCCCAAGAACACTACAGGAGAAAGCCATTATTTTTTTTTTTTCAGAAACCAAAAATAGCAAAAATAAAGGGACTGAACCACTGTGGAAAAACTATTTTGGCAGTTTTTATTGAATGCTTTCACTATTCACAAACACAGAAGCGGTTGTTTGCAAAATAGTCAATTTTTTGCAGAAGAGAAAAAGAAAAAGCCTGCATACATTTTTCAACTCTACAATCTCTCTCCTCTCTCTCTGTGAAAGGAAAAAAAAAAAAAAAAAAGAGGGGGGAGGGTGAAAATGGAGCATGGTGTGTTTCCTTTAAATCTTCATTTTTAATTTTTAGAACTTATTCCCACCTGGCACTTGTGACGACAAAGATTTTCCATTAAACTTCTATCAGCCAGCTGCAAACACTCCGGTAGGAATGGAACAACTTCACAACCTCTGAAAAAAAGGTGCTCTTGAAAAGCTTCCAGCTTCTTTTTCTGATGCTCTGAAATAGACGCATTCTCACACACACCCCTCTTCCCTTTTACTAGACAGCAATAGTACCACAGAAGCAGATATAAAGGGAGGAGTTCTGCCCAGGTGTAAGCCCACTTCATCTTGTGTGAGGGCTCAAGGTGGGTCTCTGAGCCACAGGGTGGTCCCCTTGAGGCTTGCCTAATTGTTTAAGAACAAAACAGGGAGTGTAATTCTTTCAAAAACCATGTCCGGTGTCCTAGCAAAGACCTCACAGAGCAATCAGGTCGATTATCATTTTCATGAAAGATGAAAAATAAGAGCAAAATAAATAAAAGAAAATATTTTTTCATTCAACAAATAATTTAGCTCTGAACTTGTTGCCAGATGTGGTAAAAGCAGTTAGTGTTAGCTGGTTTTTGTTGTTTTTTTTTTAAAGGGTCTGGACAAATTCCTGGAGGAAAAGTTTATAAACTGCTATTAAAGATAGGCCCAGGGAAAGCCTTTGTTTATCCCCAGGGTCAGCAGCATGGAACCTTGCCAGATCTTTAGTTGATTCAGTCTGGCAATTCTTATGTCTGTGTCTAAATTAAAAACTGTCTGCATAAGCTATTTGTACAGAGGCAGATTTATTTCTGACATTTCTCTGCCTCCTGCGTTTTCCCCAACTCTCAGAGTCTTGCTTCTCCTATTTCTGCTCACCACAGTTCTTTATCCTGTTTTTTGCTTCCACTAAATGGTCCACCGCAATGCAGACTCACGAGAACTGACGGCAACCATTCAAGAAGCAGCGCGGGGCAAGGAAAGATGCCGAAAAGATCACTCCTGCCCTGCACTACTGGCCGCGACATTGGAGGAGGCAGCCGTCCAGCGAGGGAGCTATTTACCGATGAGGGAGTAATTTTAAAAGATATTTGGGGGGGGGATGATTTACAGGGGGGATGCCTTTAGATAGGCCGCCCCATATAAGGAAGCCGCACCCAGTATTCATGTTAGTAAAATCTATGTATAGGGGAAATACGGTAATATGTATGCATGTAATTTTGTAAACCGCATAGTTATTAGAAGTGACATCTGATAGAGCAAGTTGGTGGCTGCTCGTTCCAAAGTTAAAAAGGTAAGGGGGAAGGGTTGTGTTTAGAAAATATTTTCTGTTCATTTTTAGATATCTTTAGACTTATAGGGGTATGGTTATCAAGGTGGGCTAGAATTAAGATGTACCATGCAACCGCAAATAAATAAAACAATTCAGAAATCTTTCGCAGTTATGAGAAACCTAAGGCAAATCTGAAAATTCTTTGAAAGAACAAAATTTCAGCTCATAGTACAATCCCTAATACTAGGTCTACTAGATTACTGCAACATCCTCTACCTCCCCTGCCCTGCTACATGACTAAACAACTACAAACAATCCAAAATACAGCTCCGAGACTCGTTTACTCATTGAGGAAACACGACCATATTACAGAAGCATACATCAACTCACACTGGCTACCAATCCAAGAAAGAATATTATTTAAATTCTACTGTATGCTATTTAAGAACATAAGAACTGCCTCTGCTGAGTCAGACCAGAGGTCCATCGTGCCCAGAAGTCCGCTCGTGCGACGGCCCAACAGGTCCAGGACCTGTGTAGTAGTCCTCAATCTATACCCCTCTATCCCCTTTTCCCTCAGAATATTATCCAATTCCTTCTTAAACCCCAATACCATACTCTGTCCTATCACGCCCTCTGGAAGCCCATTCCAGGTGTCCACCACCCGCTGGGTGAAAAAAAACTTCCTAGCATTGGTTTTGAATCTGTTCCCTTTCAGCTTTTCCAAATGCCCTCTTGTTCTTGTAGTTTTTGAAAGTTTGAAGAATCTGTCCCTCTCTACTTTCTCTATGCCCTTCATGATCTTGTAAGTATCATATCCCCTCTAATTCTCCTCTTCTCCAGGGAAAAGAGCCCCAGTTTTTCCAGTCTTTCAATGTATGAAAGGTTTCCCATACCCTTTATCAAACGTGTCACTCTCCTCTGAACCCTCTCGAGAATCGCCATATCCTTCTTAAGGTACGGCGACCAGTATTGGACGCAGTACTCCAGATGCGGACAGCCCAACCTACCTGAACAACCGCCTCATCCAAACTACATTAACCAGACTAGAAAAACACACACCCCATTCACACCCCCCCCAATCAAAGAAGTTAAACGGAAAAAAAAACTATACAATGGCCTCCTAACCACCCAAGCAGCAAAACTAGATAACCAGATCTCCAATCTACTGATAACTACCCCAGACTACAAGATGTTCAGAAAAGAAACAAAAACTATACTCTTCAAGAAATTCCTGAAACAGTCCTAACATCACCAATACCTTCCTTCCTCCCTCCTTCTTCCTGCCACACAGATACTACCTGATCTACTCTTACCTTCTCTAGAAATGACCAATGATCTTCCATTGTAACCCACCATTTATAACTCTTTTGTAATCCGCCTTGAACCGCAAGGTAATGGCGGAATAGAAATCTCTAATGTAATGTAATGTTACTTTACTACCAACTTGTGCTTTTCAGCACAATGCAATGAGAACAGTAAAACATCTACTCAAGAGTAACCCATGTTAAGTGTGTGAAATAAAACTAAGGGAAGTTATTTAAAATAATTAATTCCTTGATTAGCATGTATCAATGTGCATTAAATCATTATATCATATGGAAATTTAATTTGAAAGAATGATATAAATTTGCATGAAATATTATTATTATTATTCTTATTGTATTGAATGTATTTCTGTATTATCCTATTATATTGATTCTTTCAAAAAAATTGTTATATATAAAATCATTTTACGGTGTACTAAATATTCAAAGATGGGCTAAAAAGGCAAAATGCACGCTAAAGCATACCAATGATCAGATACCAAAAATATACATTTTCTCTCCATTTTGCCCAGCAAGCATAAGTACCCCAGAAGCTTCCCCATCAGCCACTGGCGCATCTCTGCTGCTATCTTCCCTTTCCTTACCTTGGATCAAGGAAATACGTTTGGATGGTTCTTGATAGCCAGATTCCACTAACTCTCTCCGTGTGCGAGCTGAAGTCTGATTTACACTACCCTACAAGTAGAAAGAAATAAAACCATGAACAGAGAACCAGAAGATGAATGTATTTTCATTAACCAAGGCAAAAAAAACCAAACAAACAAAACACCTGAGAAACATTAAGAGCCTCTTTACAAAGTTGAAGCAAGAATAAATGCATGCTTACCACAGCAAAAACTGGCAAAGGGTGTGCTGAGCAGGAGTTTTGAGATGTACACGCTACCCATGTGCTGAAAAGATACTAATCAGTTAGCACAGCTATATTGCTGTGTGCTAACCGATTGGCACGTACTTAGCGCATGAGCCTTACTACCTACATAATAGGTGGTAGTAGGAGAGCACATGATAATAGCAAAATTAGCATGTGGCCATTCATTTAATGAGTAGAAAAAAACTTCAGCCATTTTACCCTAGTGGTAAAAATGGCTTTAACATGCAGGGAAGACCCATGAAAGGGCACAATAAGACCACTTTGGTAAAAGGGGCCCAAAATTTGGTCCACTTCAAAGCTATTTTTCATTAAGTGAACACCACCTCTGAGGAGGTTAACATTACACTCAGTATTTATAATGCACGACACTGTGAGCTTTGTAGTTCTGAGAAGGGTTTAGTCTTTCTTGATTTTACAATTGTTAGTCCTCAATTAGAACTCAATTAAATGGATTACAAGATCCGAGACAAGCGGAAGAGCGTTCCAGTTGTCTACCACTCTCTGGGTGAAGAAGAACTTCCTTACGTTTGTATGGAATCTATCCCCTTTCAGCTTTAGGGAGTGCCCTCTCGTTCTCCCTATCTTGGAGAGGGTGAACAATCTGTCTTTATCTACTAAGTCTATTCCCTTCAATATCTTGAATGTTTCGATCATGTCCCCTCTCAGTCTCCTCTTTTCAAGGGAGAAGAGGCCCAGTTTCTCCAATCTCTCACTGTATGGCATCTCCTCCAACCCCTTAACCATTTTAGTCGCTCTTCTCTGGACCCTTTGGAGTAGTACCATGGAGAAACGGTTAACATTAGAGGACATAAGATGAGATTGTGGGGTAGTAGGCTCAGGAGGAACATCAGGAAATACTTTTTCACAGAGAGAGATGCCCAAAATACCCTCCCTGGAGAGATTGAAGAGGCAAAACCAGTAACCGAGTTCAAAAATATGTTGGATAGACACAAAAGAATCCCTGAATAAAAAGAGGTAGAGCTATAACTTCATTGTGAGGAGCAGGAGTGATGCTTACTGTAAATGGCAGCCCCAGCAGTAAAGACGATGCCGGACAGACTTCTACAGTCTGGGTCCAGTATGTGGCAAGACAGATCGAGATAGGCTGGAATTAGCTTGGACAATGTTTCCAGCAGTGGGGCAGCGTGGCCGATGTCAGGTGGACTTCTACGCCCTGTGTCCAGTGTACAGCAATATCAGAAGCAAGAAAGCACATTTTTACAACATACAGATCTTGCCTATCTCAGGGGAGAGGGGAATAACATCTTAGAGTGGAACTTAGCAAGTAAAATGAATTACTGGATTGTAGGTTTAACATTGCCTCAAAAATTAATGTGACTGTTAGGCAGACTGGATGGACCACACAAGTCTTTATCTGCTGTCATCCTCTATGTTACTATGTATGTGAAGGATGAACAGTCATCTAGAGGGCTTCATTTTTGTTACAACTCCCAAGTTATTTTTCAGTGTAAGTATCATAACTTCTACACACCATTTTCCGACAATGAGCACTTTTCATAAACATTATTGTAGTAGATTTCGTATTCTCCGTCTATAGTCTTCTAAGTGTGTGTGTGTGTGTGTGTGTGTGTGTGTGTGTGTGTGTGTTGGGGGGGGGATTGTTTTGGGGGGTTTTTTTTACTTCCTGTATTTCTCCAAGTTCACTTTTTCTCACCTAGAATAGTCTCAAATCCTGTAATTTTCCACATTTGACCCTCTTTACAACCCAGCTGAAATTTCAGCCCATTTTCTTCTCTGTGCTCTGACCTGGTAAGGCTATGTGACCTCTACACATTAATCACTTGAAGCTACAGTCAGACCATCGGCAGAAGTTCCCTGCACACAAAGGGAGACCATCAAAGATCAGATTCAGTTAAACCCCTTATCTATAGTTGATCACACAATGTCTCTAGTCTTTGGGAACTCTCCCTACGCCAATTAAATGAACCCATTAACCATTCATCCCCAGAACTACTCAACTGGCCCGTATTTTATTTTTCCTCAAAAGTGCTGACTATTCAACTATATTGTATACAGTAGTGAGATTTGCTCCCTTTCTTTCAACGGTTATACAAACCTAAACATGAAGAGGGTGGCACTTCATATCCTTAGGCAACTTGCACCTTCCCAAACATTCCACTAAAAGCTTCTGTCTGTGCTACACTGCATTAACAACTGTATGATTGAAACAAAAGCTGCTTCTTTTTTTTTTTTTTAACCTGATGGCTACTCAATTTGTAGGCATCCACTGTTCAATAGAAAGTACAGAATCAAGAATTCAATTGAAAAATGCAATTGTACAGTATATTGGTGTATAAATGTGACTCCTGGAACGAAATGCCCTATTGGACCTCTGGGTATGCCACAGTGGGATGAGTGCTGCTGAGAGTCAGAAGTGAGGAGCACCAGTGGCATGTGTATAAAGACTGCTACTACCCTGTAGCTGAATAAAGACAAATTTTAAAAAAAAAATAAGTATAGGACCTCGGAATGTTCCCAAGGCCCCATGCTTAGTCTTTATTATGTTGCTGTAGGCTGGCTGCCAGGATCCTTCTGTATGAGCATAGGGTTGGGGAAGGGAGAGTAAAAATAAAATCCTGGCTTGGAGTTTTTATACAATCTGCCCTGGTGTTTGTGCCGTCCTTGTAAATTGCAATTCCACATCCAACAAAATTAACTTACACAGATATTTATACAGTGCTAGTAGGTATAAATAGTAATTGACAGACATACCATATTATTCGCTCCATTAGACGCACTTTTTTTCACCCCAAAAGTGGGTGGAAATTAGGATGCGTCTTATGGAGCGAATACCCAAAGCGCACCACTACCCCCACCCCTGTTACCTTATTCTAATGCGGCCGTCCTCCCTCGCTGGACATGGTGCACAAGGCTGGCTGGCTGCCTGAATCCCGCCGCTTCCTCTGAGAACTGCCGGCTGCCTCCTCTTCCATTCTCTCGCATAGCAACGCACCAGGTTGCCAGCCTGGTGCGCCGCTCTCAGCAAGACGCCGCGTCCAGATGTTAAAAAAAACCAGTACGCGCAAGGGGTGTAGGGGAGGAGAAAGAGGACCAGGACCTGCCTGTCGCCTGCCTAGGGGCTGAGGAAGAAGAGGCCGGGGCCTGCCTGCTGCATGCCTGGGGAAGAGGGAGGGAGGAGGAAGAGGGCCAATCTATCTTTTTAACTGAGTGACCAAATAGCTGGATCAGAGGAGAGCAGTAGGTGTGGTGGCATACTTGGATTTCAGAAAGGCATCTGACAGTTTCAGGTAAAAATCATAATCAAGTAAAAATCATAGACAAGAAGAGAGATTCAAAGTATAAACCACAAAGGAACACAAGAAAAGCACAAAGAGCCTTCAAGATCCGGGTAATCCTACTTTACCCCCCTCTTTTACAAAACTGTAATGTAGTTTTTTGTGCCAGCTATGGTGGTAACAGCTCTGACGCTCACAGAAATTATATGAGCATCGGAGCTATTGCCATTGCGGCCAGCACAAAAAAAAACCAACAACACACTACGGTTTTGTAAAAAGGGGGGTTAATGATGGACCCAACATGGGCCATGTTTCAGCATTTCCATCTGTATCAGGGATCAGAATGTCTTGTAGTTCAGTAAAAAAAAAAAATCAAAATTCTGAAGTCACAAATGGAAAAAACTTTGACCGACTGGTGGAAAAGAAACACCCTTAGACCAACAGTCGATCTGGTGCCACAAAAGGAACTGACTGGGTCAGAAACCAACAGTGACGAAGGATAATCATAAATGGAGATCATTCCAGTGTTAGGGATGTTATCAGTAGTGTTACTTTGATCCAGTTTTCAATATTTTTGCAAGTGATATTATGGCGCAACTGGCAGGAAAGGTTTGCCTTATTGTAGACGATACAATATGTACCACAGAGAAGGCACCCTGGAAAGTGTAGAAACCATGCATCTAGCAAAGCTTGAGGAATGATTGAGTTTGGCAGCTAAGATTTATTGCTAAAAAGCATTTGGTATTTTAAGAACTAAAGGAAACAATGTGTACAGGAGGTGACATTCTGTGCATGAAAACAGCAGGGCCCTGGGGTAGTGGTGGCTGAAAATCAGAGTAGCCAAATGGGTAGATAAGGTGATGAAAAAAGCTGGAAGAACACATGAGTGCATTAAAAGATGTCCAGGAGGAAAGTCAGTGTACAGCAGTGGTCTCAAACACGCGGCCCGGGGGCCACATGCGGCCCGTCGGGTACTATTTTGAGGCTCTCTGTATGTTTATCATAATCACAAAAGTAAAATAAAACAGTTTCTTGATCATATGTCTCTTTAGCTATAAATGACAATATTATTATTAAGACTTAGCCAAAAGGAAAGATTTATAAACTATAAATCTTTTTACCTCATGCAAAATTGTCATTTCTTTAATAAGATATTAACTATTTTTTCTGAGGCCCTCCAAGTACCTACAAATCCAAAATGTGGCCCTGCAAAGGGTTTGAGTTTGAGACCACTGGTGTACAGTCTAGCAATTGAGCTGCTAAGCTGGTTGACTGATTTCAGCAAAGTATATAGGGACATATATAAAGATCTATATCCTGGAAGAGAGGTAGAAAAATGAACATGCAAGACATTTAAATATCCATAAGCAGTACAATAGCTCTAAGATAAATACAACAGGTTTTTTGAACCATAAAAATATCTTTGCTAAAATTGCTAAAAACAGCATTAATTTCAAGATAACCAAAAACAACATAATTGAAGAATTGGGATCACCTTAGTTTTCCTTTTTGGTGGGTGAGCTTATGTTTAACTTATAAGTATGAGAAAATGAATGCTTACATGCTGGGGCATAATAAGATATTCAAATTAGTTTGGGGTCCATTGACGTCTTTTGTAGATTTGCTATAGTTGTCCTTTATTTTCCATTGTTTTTCACCCACACATCCGGGGGGGGGGGGGGGGAGCGGGAGGGGGTTATCTTTTGTTTTGGTATTATTCCTGATGGTAATGATGGGGAAGGGAATTTTTATCTTTTGTATAGATACTGATTGATAAGTGCTTGGTTGATTTGTATATAAATTTTATTGCACTTATGGTTGGCATTAAAAACTAAATAAAGTTTAAAAAAAACCAATAAACTATAAACGACAAAGTTAATATCATTAAATAGTTTCATGACCAGTGAGGAAATACCCACGTAATTCTACCCGCTTTCATAAATAATTGGGTGGGGAGTGGTGGCAATGAGGTCATGGTAATCAAATGCTGAAGATATTATAAGCATATATTGTGAGCACTTGGGTGAATTGGAAGCTTGATGACTTATGAAGTAGCCGATGACATCTGAAATAGAAATGACTGAAGCTGTGAAATGTAGTTTTTGGGATGTAAATTAAGGAGAAGTTATTATTGTTTACATTTATTCTGGGTTGGGTGCATTGTTTTACTATTGATTTTGATCTATTTTTATGTGGGGGCATTTGTTTTTATTGTGTATGTGATGAGCTGTGCTCCTCTTAGAACCATTAGTGATGATGCGGAATAGAAATTTGCTAAATAAAATAAGTGTTCTGTAGGCATGGGAATCCTATGCAAAGGGCCTGGATCCTCTTTAGGACACTGATCTCGGCGGATGCCTAAGAGGTAGCCACCGATCACATGTCACATCATGCATTGACATCCTATATCGCTGAACAAACGCCTTAAATGTAGGGCGGCATTTTGCATCATGATTGGCTGCCAGACGAAGGTAGGATGTCTACCAGTGCCTGAAATTGGGACGCGTGTTTCAAGAATAAGGCCCAAAAGGTACAAGAGGGTAAGATCACATTGCAGATATTCTTGGCAATGTGATTAGACCAACTTTATCTAACAGCTTAGCCCATCAATTTCTTTACTGCACATCAAACTTTATGAATGTGGAAAACAGGTTTATTACATTCAGAAAAATTCTGCCACTGTTCTCCCCATTCTGGCACTCTAACCCATTTGATTTTTGAAATGTTCCTTTGTGTATTCTGGATTGATAATTGGGAGTGCATACAAGGCATTTTAAGCTTGGAAATGCTGTATCTCATTGTGTTCAGGTTATTAGGCTAGGTACCTGAGCTACAAAAACAGGCAGAGAATCACACATCAGTGTCCTACACAGAATCGCACCTGCTCTAACGGATAGACGCCTAACCCCACCTAACACCCCCCCCCCCCCCAATACCCAATTCTTCAACTGGAGCCCATGTCAAAGGCATTGGTTACAGAATCGTGCCTGCCTAATCGAGGGATCCCTTGCCATCAGCTGATCATGGCTAGGGAATCCCCGATCAGCTGGGCCAGCAGGCCTTCAAGAAGGCCTGCTGGCTCAGCTGATCAGGGGGGGAAGAACCCTTCCATAATCAGCTGAGCAGCTGTGGCAGGGGACCCTGAACCCCCAATACCTGCCTGGAAAGTATCCCAGCAAGAAGTTGACCAGCAGGAGGGATGCCCGCCCACTATCTCCTGCCGCCACCCCTCCCCAAGCCTCTGACCCTCCCCCCCGGAACCTCCAACACCCCCCAAACATCCAGACACCCACCCCACACCCTAAGACCATACTGCAAAAGTAGCAGAGAAGTCCAGCAGAGATATTAATTTATTGAGAATTGTGACAAACCCAGCACCAGCACTAGTTCGGTCCCTAATAGGATCGGGTGCAGAAGAGCTGATCAGATTGATTCTGGCGCTCAACTTGAGGCTGACCTCCCTAGCCCCTATGATCAGAGCAGTAGTGATCTGGAGCAGAGGCAGGCAGACTGGCAACAGCAGCCTCCGGGCTTTAGGGCAGTTAGAGAAGCCACAAGGAATATAGCTGCATTAGATAAACCCAGGCAGAGAAAAGCTGCTTTAGAGCCAAAGCCCATCCCCCGCTACAGGCTGAAGGGGATTGGCTCTGAGCTGTTTAAAAGCAGGCTGAGACAAGCAGCAGGAAGAGGAGGAGGAGCGAGTGACCAGGGTGAGTCACTCTCACAGCCCAAGGCAGGTGAGGAGCTGTGGAGCAGAGCAGGAGAGACAACCGTGCCAGATTGGCCCATGCAGGATTTGGAAGAAATCCTCCCCACTTCAAACTTCCAGATTCCAGATGGTGTGGAAAGCATGGAGGTACAAGTAGCTGGCCCTATGCTAGAGAGCCAGACAGAATGTATGGACACTGAATGAAGGGAGTGAGTAACTGGGAAAAATTTGTGTTTTTTTTCCCTTTTGCCTATGTTTTTCCTGCTGTGCAAACCAAGCCTGAAGAATGTGTTATATGTTTGGGCTTTATGAGTATTTTTGAGTTTAAGAATAATACTTACCTGAATCCTAAACTATTGGATTGGTTTAGAGTCAAGTTTGGGAACAAGAAGCTCAAGATAGAACCTTTAAGTTGGTGTTTTGAACTTTGGAAAATCCTGCCGTGGCTCCCGTTCCTGAGGAGCTAATTAGGGAGCTGAGGGAAAAGCTGAACTGTTGCAAGAGTGTGCTGTAGCTATATTGCCTAAAGAGTTTGGTTTAATTTGGATTTACAGCAAAGGTTTATTTCAAACTTTATTTGGCTGCTGAAATCTGCTGTTACATGCCTTTGATATTAATGCTGAGAGAAAGTTTGAATTATAAGTGAGCACCAGTGTAAAGCAATCCTGAGTCAGAGCACATGATTCCAGGAATAACCAACTACAGGAGTTTGCTGTTTTGTGATATCTTTATTTTACAATTGACTTTATTTTTGAATGAAATGCAAAAGTGATTTTTGTTTTATGCTGCATCTTTTTGACCTCTGGGTCAGAATAAACATCATATGCCTATTTGAAGAACTTGGTTTCACTGGTGATATTTGGAAACTCTTTGCTTGCCTTATCTCTCATAGGCCTAGGCGGTCGCCTAGAGCCACCTGAAAAGTCCTGAAGGTACCCCTGGTTAGAGGGGACATGCCAGAATCCTTGTGTTTGCCACACGACAGCCCGCCGCTGCAGAGGGTTTGTGACAGAATGTAGAATCTTATGGAAGCACAACATTGACATTCGTGAGTTATCTCATCTTTTATACAGAGTGAAAGCTCCATTTCTGTACTGTTTTTGGTTTTGGTGTGGTTTTTTTTAACACAACATATTTGAACTCAGGAAAAGAGGGATGTAGACACCCAGAATGATTTGTTTATGCAAGTGTTGAATGGGCACTGAGCACCTCACATCACATTATTTATATTATTACATATATTCAGGTAGGAATATTGTTTTATTTAAAATAGTTCTGTGTACATGGTGGACTGTCATTATTTATATTCCCTCTATTGGTTATATGCTTAACACATGCCAATCCTGTTCTGTGTTCTTGATACTGTTGTTGTGCCTTACCATCACTGTGGAACTAGACTGGTGCTACTAATCAGCCTTTAACCTCCAGAGAAGTCAATTGTGTTGTTTAATGACTGCTGGCTCCACCCCTTGTGATGTCAGAGGGGCATGCAGCTTTTACTTTAGAGGGCACATGCCAGAGGTATTACGTGTTGGGTTGTGCACACTGACAGTCACATCGACAAAGGAGTACCCTAAGGAGCTCAGTGCTCCTTTGGGCAGACAGGGTAGAGATTTGGAATGTTAGTGTGATGTGGTGATAAATTTTGCCCTGGTCAAAGCTGTTTGATCAATTTGCAGGGCTGGTAAAATGATTTATCACAGTATTTCAAAATCTAATAGATGCTGGCACTGTCCTTTAGACATAGGAACACTGGATCATCTGTTGTTCTATTGTCCTTTGATACTCAATTTTTGGAAATCTATATGGGGACATATTAATTTGATTCTGGAGACTGCGGTTCCGCTGTCGTATGAAGCGGTAATCTGTGGGACATTGTTATCTCCTACACCTCCAATAGATAGACATAAAAGCAGATTACTTGGTATAATGACTGGGGTAGCCATGAAAATTGGAAGAATTTTGACAGATTAAATTTCAGTTTTTGGTAGAATTCATTACGCTTGTGTTATAAATACGAGAAAATGAATTCTGAACTAATGGGTAATAATAAGTTGTTTAAACTGACGTGGGGTCCATTGACCAGTTTTTTCAATCTTAATTAAATAGTTTATTCCCTTATTTCCGGTTTGATTTGCATATCCAGGGAAGGGGGATGGGTGGGAGGGAGAGGGATATTATATTTGGATTTGTTTATTAATTACATGCATATACTGTTGTATGATTTATTGAATACATTGAAATTAGGGTAGGTGGGAGGGGGTGAAAATGGTTTCTCATATATTTATTGATTGATGTAAGTGCTGTTTTTCAAATTACTGGTATGTATTCCTTTATGTACTGGTTTTTAGACTGAAAAATTAATAAAGATATATATATATATATATATAAAAGAAACAGAAACCAGAGCCCGGGACCAACATGATTTGAATAATAAAATAATGAGACAACAAAAGGTAGAAAAAATAATTTTATCTTCTATTTTGTGATTACAATATGTCAGATTTGAAATGTGTATCCCGACAGAGCTGGTGTTAGGGGTCTCAAAGTCCCTCCTTGAGGGCCGCAATCCAGTCGGGTTTTCAGGATTTCCCCAATGAATATGCATGAGATCTATGTGCATGCACTGCTTTCAATGCATATTCATTGGGGAAATCCTGAAAACCCGACTGGATTGCGGCCCTCGAGGACCGACATTGGACACCCCTGCCTAAAAGAAAGGGGAAAAGTTGACATGGGGTTGGAGAGGGGCAAAGGGGGGTTGGGAGGATGAAAAAGGCTACAAAATAAACCTGCTAGGATGTTTGAAAAAAAAAAAAAAAAATGCCCAATTGGGCAGGAAAAGCAAATTGAATCAAACGAAATCAAAATCGATTCAATAGGCCAAAATCAAATCAAAATTTTTTCCTCTGAATTGGGCAGCATTATTTGCTCACCAGAACCATGATCAGGAGTCTCAAGGCCAAAAAGGTCATGCATATTTTGTGTCACTGGAAAAATATTCTGTCCCAAACACAGTCCACTTAAACTTAGCATTTCATCAAGTTCTTGTTAATTTCCAGAACAAAAATGGATTTAGAAGCACATCTGCTCTCACTGTCAAATAATTTTACCTTAACTATACTGTAGATCTTGGTTAGAAAGGCACTTTCCTGTATTTGATTGCATCTTGCACCCATTAATTTTTTACAGCTATTACACCTCTAGAATTTGACAACAATGCTGGCATAAACAGAGCCACTTCCAAGAATACAACAGTTGTATCCTGATGAGCTCTTATAACTAAAGGGCAGAATTAGCAAGTGCAGGAAGACTGAAGGCAGGAACAAACAGCAAAGGAAAACTGCTAAAGTCCCCCAGCAAGGTTAAATAAAGGACAACATGGCAGCTGACAAATATAACTTAGTTTTAAACTAATTTGCCAGACTACTTTTCATAATATACATATTCTTTCCCAGCTGCCAGAGATGCACCTGCCACTACAGGGCCAAATTCTCACAGATTTTATTACCAAAAATCAGCTGCCAAGAAATATATTACAAAGAGGCGGGGGTGAGGGGGGAGGTAATGCAGCATTTTTTTGTAATAGTGAATGGTTTGCCACATTAAAGGATCCCACTGGGTTTGATCTGTTTGATAGTGTTCTATGCTCCTGCCCCCACCCTCCCTGTTTCTCTCCAATACATCCATTCTGATATGTCACAGGCCTTAATTTGCATCACAACAGAACCATCTTAGATTCTTTTCTACAGGTGGATACCTGCACCACATTGAAAAATAAGAAATCTTAAATCAGAGATGCAGTGAGATTTCATGAATTCTACCTAATCCAAATGAACAATCTTAATAAAATGAATTCCAATCTGTGAACTATGATTTCGGAACAATTTTACAATCCACTTCGAGGAGACATAGAGGGCTATAAACATTTGAGCCGACAGAGGATCTTGTACTACCCTAACTACCTTGAACAAATACTAAAATCTCTTCCTGATTTTGGGAAAGATCTCAGTATCATCATAAATGACTTCCAAAGCTCCACTGCAAAGTCATCTGGTCCAGGACCATTTTATATTGCCAAATGTTGCTTGCCACTTATCTTAACATAAGAAAATTGGACTCTAAAAAGCTTCTAAATCTACAGGTTGCAGACTCTAGTTTTTGCATAAAAGGTGTGTAATGTTGCAAACACAAAGCAAATTGGTAAATTTATTTAAAGGCTCAGAAAAGCTGATCAAGGATAAAGGGAAGCAGAAAAGAAAGAAAGAAATCAAGTGGTTACTCGGGTCAAAGTTAGCAGCGGTATGGCAATTTTAGTGCTGAAATGCAAGGACCTGAAAAACGTTTCAGTACATCTTGGATTCGTAATGTTTCATTCTGATATCCTTTTATTCATCCTTTTATTCACTGTGATATACAGTCATGTGAAAAAACTTAGGACACCCTATGAAATATTCAGTTCTTTCTTAAGAAATGTTCACATATCGATGTCAAATCTTTTTAAAAATTTATCTCTGGAAAAGAAAGTGATGTACTAATTTACTCATGAAACAAAAGATATCCACAAAAATGTATATTCTAAATGAGAAATAAATTAGGACACCCCCACATATCCTTCCACTTAAAGTGGCTCAAATCACACACAGGTGTATCACATCAAAAACATTGTTACTCAGCATTTTAAAGAAGGTTTGCTCTACTTAAACCTCAGCCATTTAGGGCTCCTTTTACGAAGATGCGCATTAATGCTAACGCCTCCATAGAGCTTATGTTAGTATTTTTCTTGTAGCGCGGGGATTAGCGTGCGCTAATCTTCAGCTCGCGCTAAAAACGCTAGTGCACCTTAGTAAAAGAAGCCCTTAGTTTGGTGTGCTCATGACTGCTGCGGTGAGATTCAAAAAGCTGTCTGAGGCCTTCAGAAAGAAGATTGTAGCACTTATAAGTCTGGTAAGGGTTCTAAAAAGATCTTGAAAGAATTTGACATTAGCTATTCCATGGTCCGGAAAATAGTATACAAGTGGAGGACTTTCCAAACAACTGCCAACATGCCCAGGTCTGGCCATCCAAGCAAGATGACCCCCAGAGCAGTCCGCAAGATACTAAAAGAAGTCCCCGAAAACCCTAAAATGTCATCACGGGACCTACAGCAGGCTCTTGTTACTGTTGATGTGAAAGTGCATGCCTCTACAATCAGAAAGAGACTGCACAAATTTAACTTTCATAGGAGGTGTGCAAGAAGGAAATTGAATTATTTGGACACCAGAAAAGAGGACCTCGTACAAACTATGAAGCATGTAGGTGGAAATGTCATGGTTTGGAGATGCTTTGCTGCAGCAGGACCTGGCCAGCTCACCATCATAGAATCCACCATAAATTCTATTGTGTGTCATAGGGTGCTTGAGGAACATGTGAGACCATCTTTAAGAAAATTAAAGCTGAAGCGGAGCTGGACCCTGCAACCTGCAACACGGCAATGACCCAAAACCTACCAGTAAATCCATCAAGGACTGGCTGAAAACTAAGAAATGGAAAAGTCTGGAGTGACCGAGTCAAAACCCTGATCGTAATCAAGTTTCAAGTTTATTTAAAATTTCTTATACTGCCTAATCAAACCTTCAAGGCGGTGTACAAAAATACCAAAACAGAACCAAACAGAGTCAGAGTGTAGTCAAAGACAAATTGGGGAAAAAGACAATTTTTTTTTTTTTAAAGACATTAACGAATGGGAATGAAGGGGAAGAGAGGTAAAACTACAATTGATAGAAAGAGAAAGAACATTTAAGGAAAAGAACAAAAGGAAGGGAGACTAGAGTTAAAAACCTTTCCAATCTGGTTTGTCCTTAAAAGGGCAGTTTAAGTAACAAAGACATCAAGGAATAAAAATGTCTTTAACTTCGCCTTAAAATTGGCAAGACTTGTTATTTCGCGTAAATGATTTGAAATACTATTCCAAAGCAAGGGGGCACTAATGGAAAAAATTGTAGCCCTCATTGTACTGATATACTTCGACAAGGGAATAGTTAGAAGGTTATGAGCCGTGGATCTTAAAGCCCTAGGTTGATTATATGGAATATGTAAGTTTTTAATAAATTCAGGTTGATTATTTGCTCTGGTTTTAAAAGTAAGTAAAAGGATTTTGTAAGTGATCCTATGTTCTATTGGAAGCCAATGAGCTTTTTGTAAGAGGGGAGTGACATGATCACACTTTTTTGCATTGAATATGATTTTTACTGTGGTGGTTTGTACTATTTAGTCTTCTTATTTCCTTTTTTGTAATGCCTTTGAGGAGGGCGTTACAGTAGTCTAAGCATGAAATGACAAGTGAATGGATTAGAAAGTTCAGAGAAGAGGGCTCTAACAATTTTGCTAAAGCTTTAATCATACGTAAACGGTGGAAACAACGTTGAACAACTGAACTAATATGTAAGTGATAAGAAAATTTACTATCAAATGTAACTCCCAGCAATTTAAGAGAGGATACTACTTTGATAGGTAGATTTTTAAGTATTAGCGGGGATTGAAGAGAAAGGCCATTTTTAACTGGAAAAAACATTAGTTTTGACTTGTTTACATTCAAAGAAAGCGTGTGTACATCAAGCCAGGAGTTAATCTTTTCTCATTTTAATTAATGAGAATAATTTCAATAGGGTTATTTAGGTCTGTTTAGGTCCATTTGTAGGGTCATGAAATGGTTAACTGTTGTTTGAAATACTGCTCTGGACTACATAGCTGGAAACAGTGTACAATCTGCTGACATCATCTGCCTGAAATGTATGTCCCTGCCTTACCACATTGTAAGCTAAATAGATAAGGGTTTGAGCCATGATGTACCCTGCCCTCCTAAACATGTAACATTTGGAACTGCAAGGCTTAGATAAGCAAATAAATGAACTAGCTCCCTATAGAACTATAAGTTGTACCCCTGAACCTATCGCAAGTGCTGGCTTAGGACCAATAATAATTGTAGAAAAGTTAGAAGTAACAAATGAGAAGTTGTAGTTTTTACATATATTAGTTTGCATATGTTTAGTGAAAAGGACATAAAAGTCCATGCATTTCCTGTTTCTGACACTCTTGTAAGCAGGCTGCTCACTGCACAAGAGTCCGGCATGCTGTAAATAAAACTCTTGTACTTTCTTCACGCCTCTGACTTTGTGTGTCCAAGTGACCTTTCACATTGAGATGCTGTGGAGTGATTTGAAATGAGCTGCATATGCAAGAAACCCTTCAAACATCTCACAGCTGAAAGAATTCTGCATTGAGGAGTAGGCCAAACTTTCCTCAGACAGATGTCAGAGACTGGTAGATGGTTACAAGAAGCATCTCACTGCAGTTTATTTCAACCAAAGGGTGTAACACTAGCTATTAGGGTGCAGGGTGTTCTAATGTATTCCTCAGTTAGAATACACATTTTTGTGGATATATTTTGTTTCATGAGTAAATCAAGGAAAACCTTTGTTGTTTACCTGTAATTACATCACTTTCTTTTCCAGAGATAAATAAAAAAAAAAAGATTTGACATCGATATGTGAACATTTCTTAAGGTCGGAATATTTCATGGGGTGTCCTAATTTTTTCACATGACTGTAGCTTCTTGCTAACGTTTAATATTTAAGCTTCTTGAACATTGGGGAAAAAGTTTTGGAAATGAAAAATGTGGTTTACTCTAGAGTACATTTGCTGAGGGAATGAAAAGAATGTCATGCTCCACAAAGTATTCTCTCTCCACACATCACTAAGATCACATTCCACTGAAGTGATGGAATAACTCTGGCTTATTTGGATTTAACCATTTTATATTATACTGTGCAGAATTGAATCTTCCCAGAGGTTTAAATCTTTACCCATATTTATTAGGTTATTCACATCTTCCAGGAGATATGATTATCTCCTGAAAAAAAAGCGTAGCTGCATTGCATTGGTATCTAGATTCAAAGAACTTTAACTCACCTGGACCTGTTGGGCCGCCGCGCGAGAGGACTGCTGGGCATGATGGACCTCTGGTCTGACCCAGCAGAGGCATTTTTTATGTTCTTATGTTATTTACTTTCTAGAGTTCCTAGATTAGAGTGTGTCAGTTTTGGAAATGTCAATTTAAAAAAAAAAACACTAGCTTTAAATTTGGGACAAAAATACACAGATTATTGAAATATTTTAAGTGCCCTGGTATTTATGTGTTTACATTAAACATTAATGCTTTTTGTGCCTCAAATTTATCTTACTTATTTACCTATATTGACACTGACACAGTTTCATTTTCTCATTTAAAGGTTTTCAACACTGTGTCAGTGATAATCTAATATTGAAATGTCTAAAAGAAATACAGTCAAACCTTGGTTTGCGATTGTTTTGCAAGACGAGCAAAACATTCTTGCAAATTGTGACTCGCAAACTGAGCGTTGACTCGATTTGCGAGCATTGCTCCCCACCATGCCCGCCTGCGAACGCCCCCCCCCAAAAAAAAAAAACTGGCACCACCCCCCCGGACACCCTCCCACACAAACCGACATCCCCCGCCCGCCCAAACAGAGAGCGAGAGCCAGAAGGCCTTGAGCATGCACAGATGCTCAAGGCCCAGGCAAGAGGCAGGATCTTTGTTCACTGGCACCGGCACATCCTGCGGGCTGCTTGCCGGTGCCAGATGGGGTAAGGCTTCTGTTTGGGTGGGCGGGGGATGCAGGTTATCGGGGGGGGGGGGTGTTCTTGGGTGGGGGAAGCGATGCCGGTTCTCAGTGGGGGGTGGTGGTGGAGCAGCGTTGGTAGTCTTGGGGGGTGGGACGAATCAAGCGAGTTTCCCTTACTTCCTATGGGGAAACTCGCTTTGATATGTGAGCAATTTGGTTTACGAGCATGCTTCTGGAATGAATTATGCTCGTAAACCAAGGTTCCACTGTATAAAACTGCAAGTTTAGATTCACTTAAATCATTTGCTGGGATCAGGCAGAAAACTATCTGTAGGTAAACTCCCAACAGTCAAGGATCTCATATGAGTTGCATTTGAGGGGCATCAGTGATCAAGACAGACAAAATTAAAGCACTGATGAAATGGTCAATAATCTATCGACTGGACCACTTGCTCAGTGGTACAAAGCAAATCCAAAATTTCAGTGGTCCTGTTCTAAACAGCCATGTTAGGATTAAAGCAAAGTTGAAATCCATGTGGAAACAAGTCACCAAAGTTTCAGTTCTGCCCAAAGGAGGAGAAAAACAGATTTATGAAGAAGCTCGACACACTGATGGACATGTTTACCTGCACGTGTGAAATAAAGAATTGTACTAATGTGGGATGTAATTCTGCCTGTATCAGTGGAATGCACATATTTTGTGACTGCAGCAGAGAGAAAATGCCTGTGATTGAGCTTTTATAAAGGCCAACTCAAAGAGAGAAAATTAGGAGTGTTGGACCTCATCAGTACTGAATGGCAAGGGCTTGTGCAGATGAGGACAGAGCTTGCCAGGATGGAGCAAGGGTAGGGACAGAACTCGCGGTGATGGGGCAGGAATGGAGACAAGATCCTGCGGGGACAGAGAGAAATTTATCCCCGTGTTATTCTCTACTCATCAATCAACCCCTGGTGAAGCTATTAGTGAAACATGTTCCCCGCTGGGACAAACTACGATTTATTAACATATGAATGTCAGCCACATACGCAAATTCAGTCACCAAGACTTTACACGCTGGGAGCTCTGAGGCTTAGTATGTAGTTTAGTCACAGATAATGCTGCAAACGTACCCAAGATGAGAAGAAATTTAGAACATGAAGAGAATACTAACATATGATTGCAATGCTCATTTACCGCAACTCGTAGCCAAAAACGTCCTTGTCCCAGAAATAAAGACTAATGGTGAAATTGCTAAATATTTCTGCAACAATCATTTTGCAGCGGCAGCTCTGAAAAGAATGGGTGGAACAGGCTAACAAGATGTTAGATGGAACTTTGTAGTGGACTGTTTTGAGCGGTGACAGGTCAAAAGCGCGCGACGACAAAGGCGCGACGACAACCCAGCACAGACAACTCAGCGCAAGGTGGAAGCGCGCCGAAGAAAAACAGTATTTTAAAGGGCTCCGATGGGGAGTGTGGGGGGAACCCCCCCCCCCCACACTTTACTTAACAGAGATCGTGCCGGCGTTATGGGGGGTTTGGAGGGTTGTAACCCCCATTATACTGAAAACTTCACTTTTTCCCTAAAAAAAAGAGGGAAAAAGTTAAGTTTCCAGTAAATGAGGGGGGTTACAACCCCGCAAACCCCCCACAACGCTGGCGCGATCTCTATTAAGTAAAGTGGGGGGGGTGGTTCCCCACCAACACCCCAGTCAGAGTCCCTTAAAATACTGTTTTTCTTCGGCGCGCTTCCGTCTTGCGCTCAGTTGTCTGCGCTGGGTTGTTGGCTCGCCTTTGTCGTTGCGGGCTTTTGTCTATGAACCATTTTGAGCAGTATATCAAGAAATAACCTATAGTTAAGACTGTTAAGGCAAGTTTTAGTCAACTTCACATGCTATATCGCTTGAAACCACTGATTCTGTCCTCTGATTTTTGAACTGTTGTGCAGGGGATGGTTCTGTCTAGGTTGGACTATTCTAACGCCTTTTATCTCGAAATTTCTAAAAGAAGAGGCAGAGCGTTGCAATTGGTACAAAATGCTGCAGCCAGACTAATGCTTAGAGTCGACATTATGTTATCTACAAGTGGAAGTATATTGAATTTCATTGAATGATGGACTTCACAAATGTACAATTTTCAACAAGATAAGAAGCAAGCAATGAAGTGACTAAATTGAAATTCAAGTGGCTAGTTTTGGGGACTCTCTTGTAGTTTGTGAAACCTGGAAATTATTTTATTTATGATTCACTGATTGCACATGTTTCTTTTGACTGCACACTAGTGATATCCGACGATGGTGTGTGGCTAAAACAGTGGGAGTTAGTATTTCTCTGGTCTCACTGGGGCCATGCATGAGCAATACAGCTTCTTCCTCAATTGAGGATTGTGCCCTTCAAAGCTCATAACTTCACACTGAGGATTCACTCAATATATTAACATTTATGCTTAATTATAGTTCCACGTATCCCCTGTTTCACTAGAGGGATCCTCTGCATTGTGTTTCTTTGAAGCTACGAGAGCTTAGACAGTAACAGAAAAATCTGATTTTCTCCTTGGGATCTTGCCAGGTACTTGTGACCTGGATTTGCAACTGTTGGAAACAGGATACTGGGCTTGACGGACTTTCAGTCTGTCCCAGTATGGTAATTCTTATGTTATGTTCTTATGATGAAGATCACTCCTGAATGCTCAGTCAGACCTTTGGGTCCAGGTCAGCACAGATGCCCACACCCAATACTGTGTCTTATTTCATCCTTGTTAAGGGAGAAACACAACCTGTATATACTTAAAACTATGCAATGAGATATCCAAGTAGTCCCGACCAAGTTTTGTTTGTGCTTACTAGATCAATTCCATTTTATGCACACTCTTGTTTTAAGACAGGGGTGTCCAACCTTTTGGCTTCCCTGGGCCGCATTGGCTGAAAAAAATGTTTCTGAGGCTGCACAAACGCGCAAACGCTGCAGCAAGACAGAGGAGGGAGCCGGCAAGACAGTAAACACCCAGGGGCAGCAGAGTAAAACACTGCATCGCCCTTGACCAGGGCCACACAAAATACTTCACTGGGCCGCATGCGGCCCTCAGGCCGCAGGTTGGACACCCCTGTTTTAAGGGATGCTCCACCAAGCTGCCAGGGTTCAGGCTTCATGCACAGGCAGTAAAAAGCTGCTTAGTTAACCTTGAGCCTCGGTCCCTATTTCCAAACCACAATGGTATGCTATTTAATTTAAAAAAATAATAGTCTTCCCGGATCAATCAAGGTAGCTCACAACATTATACACTGACTGTATAAGAAACTGTACAAATGTTGAAGTAGACCTGGAGCAAGTTTAGCTAAATGCAGGTTTTAAACACATTTAAAGCTTCTTGAAAATTAATTTTACAATGCACAAACCCTACTGTGTTAATTTTGGATGATGACTAAAAAACTGGGACAAGATGTTTTCAAAAATTTCCCATGATTAGATGCTGTGTAAATTCTCCCATATTCCTCTGCATAACAGAGAAAAGGAAACTACAAGTGGGGAAAAGCAAGTAGAGAATGGTTCATGAAATTCTTTTCAACCGCTCTCTGGAAGCACGTGTGTGTTTGTGTATCTTTCATGGTCACCTGTCTTGTGTATGTGTATTTTCAGCTGGTATGTCTGTGTTCATCCATATGCAAGTTTTGTAAACCAGTTCTTGCATATGTATCAGTACACGAACGGGTGCATATTTTATCTGTGTTGGTTATCTTTGTGTGTGCAATCAGGAGAAGAGATGAGAGGGGAAGACCATTTTAAAAGTGCAATTCCATAAACGCCATTGTAGAGAGGGCCAAGGTTCTATCTGTGTAGCAGTGACAGCACATTCAGCAGTCTATCAGAAGAGAAGCAGCTCTGACCTTTCACTAACCCCTGCAACTTCCAGAACACAGGTTGTGCTTTCCCTGCCCAACAGAATGGGAGGAACCAGCCCTTGGAGGGAAGGTTGGGCTAGAATAAATTCCCAGCCCAGGGGAGGGTCTTTGTCTTTCAGACCCTAGCCATTGTACCAGGATACAGGTTAGGGGACCAAGCTTGGCTCTTACCTCACCAAGGTCCATCTACTTAAGATATTGCCCCTGGATAATCAGACCAGAGTACCTGGAGAAAAAAAAAAGAAAAGAATGCAAGCACCTGAGCCTGCAAAGCTGTTGCATCTGTTAAAAGATGAACCCGGGATGGGGAACTAGCTTTTACCATCACCACCACAGTGGTACAAGTGAAAACAAGATCAAGCCTTAAACCAACTTATCTGCGTTGACAAAAGGATTCAGAAGCTGCATTCCAGGGAAGAAGGAACACCTCAAAGACTGAGTACAGAAAGCATTTGACAAGGGAGTTCCCTTCTGGGACAGGGCCCAGAGGAGGTGTGTAGCTGAAAGAGAAACAACCTAGTAAGAAAAGACAGTTCTGAATGGGAAACTGCCAAAACAAGCATTATATACTGATTTTACCAAGTACATCTGGAAGAGACATACCGTATATACTCGAATGTAAACCAATCTGAATATAAACTGACTTAGTCTTCCCCCACCCAAATGGAGGGAAAAATGTTGACTCAAATATAAACCAAGGTTAGAAATCTGGGTACGTGAGCGTCATTTGTCAGGGATCATGCCATAATCAATTACTAATTTTTCAGTTGGGGTTAAAAAAGCTGAAGGAGAGCCGACAAATATTTTCCTACTTGGGACCACGACACCAACCAAAGTTTCTGGACTTCTATACCCACCACAACACCTGGCCTCAGTCACACATGCAGAAAACAGAAAAAGAAAAGAAAAAGAACCCTTTTCAAATACAGCCCACAAACTAAAAATACTATTGTACACAAACGAAACCCTAATATGCCAGACTCTGCACACAGTACACCGCAAGAGAAATAGAAAATGTATTTTTCCCTGAGCAATCCAAAATATAAAGACAACAGATGTAAATTTTCAAAACTGACATATTTCAATCACTAAATGGAAAATAAAAACATTTTTCCTACTTTTATTGTCTGGCAATTTTATTTTTCTGATCATCTTGCTCATCTGTGCTCTTAACACTGTTTTCAAGGCCTCTGAATGCATTTGCTGTTTTCTTTCCTCTCCTTCACTTTTTGCACTACATTTTTCTTTAACACTGAGGGTGTTTTCCCCTATAACAGCCTCCGGAAGAGCGTTCCAGTTTTCTACCACTCTCTGGATTTGTATGGAATCTATCCCCTTTTAACTTTAGAGAGTTCTCTCTCTTATTGTAATCTTTTGTTAACTGCATTGAACTTATGGTTATGCGTCTAGAAATCTGATGTAACATAACATTCACATATCTGCCATACAACAGAGGGAAACATCTAAGAAACAGGCTATCCAACTGGTATAAGTGAGACAAGCTAAGTATATAGTAAAAATATTGCTAGGTTTAGGCAGCTACTGACAAAGGGGCAAGAGAAAACGCCAGAAGATCTTCCAAATTATTTTGATTCCCTGCACATGTAAAGATATGGCGATAAACTTTACTGCATCATTTCACATTCTCAATATGTGAAACATGTAAGGGAAATTCCTATTAACAGCCTACATAATAGATGCCAGACAGAAGAGGGAAACATAAGCCAAAAATTTCTTATGTACCCAAATCATCTTCTTCTGGGAGAAGATCCAGCTGAGAACAGAGTGCAACTACAGTTCACCCATCTTATGATAGGAAGGACAATGCTGAAGATGGTCAAAGATATCCTGAATGAAATGAATTACAGTTGATTATGCCAGTAAGCTACAACTGGTAATAGTTTTGGTGCCTCCTTGTCACGCTGATGAAGATGCTCCTTAGGGCACTCCTTTGGGCAGACTTTGGGAGAACAGTAGTGTTAGTTGAGGGTGTGGATTAGGCTTAATTTTGATGCAGTTTGGGTGAGAGATGGGACCTATCCCAGTAGCATTGGGACAAGGACAGCATGTTATGTAAGTTTAGGACACAGTTGGATAGAGACTTCAGCGGATTCAGAATGCCGCGGCTAAGCTTATCTTCGCAAAAAGTAAATTTGACCATGTCTCATCGCTCCTGTCCAAGCTTCACTGGCTTCCAGTAATCTCCAGGGTCCACTTTAAATGCGCCTGCCTAACTTTCAAGATCCTACACGGCATCCTTCCTCCCTTTATTCCACTCTCTTGGAATTCCTCAAATCCTAATACCACCAGATCCACCCAAAAATTAAAACTATCCTTCCCCTCATTAAAAGGCATTTCCCATGCAGGAAAACTAGGGACCTCCCTCCCCTTCAGCTCTGGAACAACCTTACCTCCCCACTTCGGAATCTGAGTTCCCTCCAACTTTTCCGTAAACATCTGAAAACTTGGCTATTCTCAAAAATGTAATACTTCCTCCCTCTCTGGTACACTAAGCCCCTTTAAACATTCTTTATACTAAGGCCTATAACCCTTCATTGGAGTTCCTTTTCTATCCCAGCTCCTGTAAACCGTGCCGAGCTCTACGATTGTGGAGAAGATGCGGTATACAAACCTAAGGTTTAGTTTAGTTTAGTTTATACAGTAAGATGTGTGAAGCAAGTGAGTTTATGTGGTAGAGTTAAATCGAGTATTGATTTATAGAAAATTGGGTTAGTAAATGCCACAAATAGGGGGAGTGATTGCTTTTTTATAGAAAGATTAAGGGCTCCTTTTACAAAGGTGCGCTAGCGTTTTCAGCGTGTGCTACCCAAAAAACTACCACCTGCTCAAGAGGAGGCGGTAGCAGCTAGCACGCGTGGCATTTTAGCACGTGCTATTCCGCGTGTTAAGGCCTTAACGCACCTTTGTAAAAGGAGCCCTAAATTTGAGGATGGTAACAAGAGAGGTCTCAGACTGGGGAGAAATTTTGGTAGTAGCAAATACTATTTTTGCAATGGGTGTTTTATGTTCTCCACCAGGAGATTTAGTAGCAGATAGTTCCTCATTATGAGAATTTTTATCAGGTTTGTCTGTGAATTTTGAAAGGTATTGCTTGATGGTAGATTTTAATATTCCCCACAGATCCCAGTTATGAAGATGTCGAAGGAGAAGGGGGACACTTGGGGGGAAATTCTACAAACGGCGTCTAAGTTAATTAAGAAACGCCATTTAAAACAGCAAAAAACGTTAAAAAGTTAAAGTGCCTATTGGCTCCTAAAAAAATCGGCGCCAGAATCACACTTCCATAGGCGCTTTAGGTCTATGGCGCCAGAAGTGGCGTTAAGTGTCCTAAAGTGCCTACGTAGGTGCAATTCACGACAAAGATAGGCACCAGAAATGTAGGCCTGGAAAACCATGACCTACATTTCTGATGCCTATTTTCCCCAGAGCAATGATTCTGTATATGGTGCCATCTTGTGATTGATAGGCAATCAGCAGCTGCTTTTCAGGCAGCTGCCAATATCAACGTCATATAGAATCCGAGCCTTAGGGCTTGTGAGCTGGCTCAAATAATCCAAGTTTCTTCATTGTTTGATTTACCGTTTATCAAGGAGTTACCTCACGGTTTACAATGGAAAACGACTAAAAATTAACATTAAAAATATACCAAATACAGGCATGAAAAAAAAAAAAAAAGAAAAAGAAAATAATATAAGAGGAAAACATAATAAACTGACATAATGGAAAAAAGAGATGGAGGGACGTGGTAAGTCAATAAATACATCGAAATAGAAAACAAAAATAAAGTGAAGAAAAAGGGAGAGCGGAAGTACAATGGGGTAGGGCTCGCTTCAACAGAAGCATTTTTGGAGGAGTCCATGGAGGAGCTACATGGATTCTAGTTGGAGGAGTTTAGGTCAGAGGTTGTAGGCATCTTTGAAAAGAAAGGTCTTAAGTTTGGACTTGAATTTTTCCAAAGATTTTTCTAAACAGAAATCCAATGGGAGGGCATTCCACCAACAGGGAGCAGTAATCGAAAAGATGGCTTTACGAGCTGTGTCATAAAAAATTTCACATGTAGAAGGGATTGTAAGTTGGTTTTGATTGTTGGATTGAAGTGTCTGGGAGGGAGAATATGGAATCAGAAGTTCGTCAATAAAAGCTGGGGAGCTGGAATGTTTGATTTTGAATGTTAAAAGAAGTATTTTGTAGTTGCAATTCATGCGGCTGGCCATGTTTTGAATTTGATTTTTTTTGTCCCCAGTGTGGAGAGAAGCATTGTGTGAACCACCTGATATATCCTGTTAATGAGTATCAGTCACGGCATTACATAATCACGTCATCACGCCACTATGTAAGCGGAACCAAGTAATTTAAACCGCACCAGAAGTTCAGTAACTAAAACCGTCACCTAATTAGACGTGCCATTTCATCTGAGGAGGAAGAATCTCTTCTTGGGATAGTACATAGTGCTTAAAATATCTATGTTTGAGAGATCTACTGTTGTTAGAAAACTGTAGCGCATTTAAGGCCTCTCTCATTACGGGTTAGGTGTCATATATTTATGCAATGTAAAATCAATAAGTAAGAGCAGTCACCAGCATTCTTCCTTTAATGTGTGGTTTCCTTTCCGGCAGAGTTAGTTAAAACAGGGTAGTGACTTTCCTAACGAAGCTCTAGAGTGAAACGGGGATGCTCCATTGAGCAAATCAAGATTCAAAATTGCCCTTGAGCACTGATACCAAGTTTGCTCATAAAGCTAAGTACAGTTATCACCAAGTTTTGCTTACTATTTTTGATGAATATATCATTATATAAGGGATTAAAGCACTGATACACTTAACAGGGGGTTTTGGACTTGTGATAGCTCGCAAGTGGCTGTTCGGCAAAGACAAGTTCTAAAAATAGGCAGCCGCGAGCCCTTGAAGTCTTTTTCCCCCCCCTTACCTATGCTTTAGCCTTAAACTCGAAGGTGGAATTTATTGAAAGATGTTTCCACACAAAACCATTGAATTTATTTGAGTTTATTAGTCTATAACCACCGATATATTATATGTTAGTTGTAATGATCTTAAATTGATCTTGTTTTATATAAGGATAAAGGATTTATAGAGGTTGGATGCTTATGCACCTAAGAAGATTATGGTTAAATCTTGTTTTGCGGTGAAAGATCTTGGATCACTCTGGGTGCCAAATGTTATATTTGATGAAGATTGGTCTGTAGATTGGTGGATAGATGGAACTCAACACTGATTGCTTGTCTAGATGTTACAGCACTGGAAAGAGATTTTTTTTTTTTTAATTCTTTATTGATTTTTCAAACATCAAAAGTGCAAAACACAAATATGTATCTATATAATAAGTCAATAAAAGCATATTCATCTTACAAATATACATGACCAACCATTTTATCCCACCCACCAACCCACCCAATGACTAATCAATAAAAACACAAAAACAAAGGGCTCTTTTTATCAAGCCGCGCTAGCGGTTTAACGCGCGTAATAGCGTACGCTAAACCGCCGGCCGCACTAGCCGCTACCACCTCCTCTTGAGCAGGCGGTAGTTTTTGGCCAGCACAGGGGTTAACGCATGATGAAAAGTCGCACGCATTAATCCCGCTAGCGCAGCTTGATAAAAGGAGCCCATAGATTCTTTCAATAACCTTTCCCTATTTAAAATAGTAATGTCATCCCACCCTGGATGTATATACTCAAAGGGCTAAAATTAGGATAGAAATAGAAATAGCCTCCCCCTCCCACCCTCTCATCCTTCCCTGGATGTGTATGAAAATAAACAAAAATTAAATTATAAACAAAGGACAACTATAGTGAAGTAATAAAAGATGTCAAAAGGCCCCAAACCAGTTTAAATAAATTACTATGCCCCAACATATCAGCAATCAATTTTTCATACCTATAGTTGGAGCATAAATTCTCCCACCAAAAAGGAAAATTGAGGCGATCATAATTTTTCCAATTATAAGTTACCATCTGCATAGCTATCCCAGTTATAATTAGGAAAAGCCGGCATTTATAGCAGTCCATGGGAGACTTAATATGCAATAAAATTTCACATATAACTACCTCATATGTCAATGGAATTGATGATTCCAGTATGTTATTAATCCTTCCCCATATTGACTTCCAAAAGTTGAGTATCAAAGGATTGAACGAGAGATTTTGATAAGAGAATTAAGTGCCATGTCCTTAGAGATGTCAAGCGATATTGCATGTTAGACGGCAGGTACGTAAAACAGAGCTTAGATTCAGAAAAACACATGATGTGGATGATTTGGCTAGTTATCAATTACGCTTGACAGAGTATGTTGGTTTATGTGAACCAAGAAAGAGTTATTATTATAAACAACGAATAAGCAATGCATTGAATAAATCAAAGGAATTACTTGGTACAATTAAGCTTTTGATGAATGGGTATGAGAAGAAATATTTGATAAAGGTCCAGAGGCTTCTGTATATGCTTAACATGTGGAAGGGCATAATCGAAAGGAACATCTAAGTCCGTTTTCGTCCAAGTCACAAGTCATCCAAAGTAAAAAAAAAATAGCTTAGGACACATTTTCGAAAAATACGTCCAAATTTTTTTTCGTTTCGAAAATCGTCTAACTATACGTCCTGCTGATCTGATCGACCAAGCCACTAAATCGTCTATCTTTATACCACATTTCTGTCCAACTTTTCGTCCAAGTCAAAAACGCCTAGAACAAGCCCTGTTGGATGTGGGAAGGGTTTTGAAAAGTGATGGACTAAACACCCAGACATGGCACCTAAATAGTGGGGTACCTTACAGGGCACTGCTGTGAACTTCACAAAAAGGGTGCCATGTCTTCATCTCACTACAGCTCCCATATAGGCAGAATCCCCTAGACCCACTTATCTACCACCCTAATAACCCTTATGGCTGCTGGAGCCATTTATATGCCAGTACAAAAGGTTTTTGGGAGCGTATAGGGGAGTGCCCATGTTTCAGTATCAATGCAGTGATTACAGGGGCTTATAGGCATGAGGCCTCCTCTCTATGGGTCCCTAACCCACCCCCAAGATGACTTAAGCTGCCTCTGTGCAGGACGACTAGGCTTTCCTATGCCAGGCTGCCAGGTGATGATGTTCTGGAGGCTGAATTTTACAGGCGTGATTATGATTTTTATGGGTTGGGGGGTTCAGTGATCACTGGGGTAGAGTGTGGGGGTCTGTGGTATGTGTTTGCAGTGCTTACCTGGTGACTTTAGGTGGATTTTTGTGACTTAGACTATGTTTTAAATGGTCTAAGTCACAACGTCCAAGTTCCGTCTAGGCTCTGTTGTAAAACTTTCAGTTATACATGTTGTACGACTAAGTCTAAGCCTGCCCACGTCCCGCCCTCCACACTCCTCCTGAAATGCCCCGTTTAGCTATGGTCATTCAGCGGAACTATGAAGGCCTTGGCCATTTAGAAATACGTCTAAAACCCAGTTTGATTATCGGCACTTGGACATCTTTCGTTTATGATCGTCCAAGTGTCTACTTAGGCCAGTTTTTGGACATTTTTCTCTTTCGATTATGAGCCCCTTGGAGTCTAAGATGCAAGTAACAAATCAGAGAGGGGAGAACTTTGTGGAGAAAGGGAGAAGAAAGTGAACAAGAAGGGTTGGTTGAATTTTCTTTGCTGACGGTTGGAAATGTAGAGAATGATTTATGAGGTTTGACTCCCACAAGATCACTACGAGATGTGATCTGTGTTCATCAACTACTTATGCTGAGATTATTAAGTGACCAACTTGCACCTCCTCTAACATTTGTTGTGAATAAATCTTTAACAGGGACCTTTCCATGTGCAACAGTGAAGTTACTTTTGAAGAGTAAATAACTTGATCCAACTGTAATGGGTAATTATCGTGCAAGTTCTATACATAGTAAATGACGGCATATAAAGACCTGAATGGTCCATCTAGTCTACATCTCTGTTATTGGGAAAGTGATTGAAAAGTGGTATTAATTCAATTAGAAGGGCATGTAGATCAACTAGGTGGGTTGGATAACTTTCAATATGACTTTAGGGATGCACATGGGATAGAAACTTTGTTGATATCAACAGTGGGTCAGGTTAGAAGAGGGATGGACAAGCAAGACTTCTGTTTGATATTGCTTGATGTATCTGGTGTGGTTGATTCTATAGATTTGGGGTTACTATTGAAATATTGAGCATTTTGGGAGCAAGAAGAAAGGTTTCAATCTTATCTGACAAATAGATCTTTGAGAGTTATGAGTGGGGTATCTGAGAAAGTGGATATTTTGCCAGGGGTGCCTCAAAGTTCGGCTCTTCTTTTTAACATATTTATGGCTCCTGTAGAAAGGATTTTTGAACAGTTGAATGTTCATTATTGACTTTATGTCAATGATGTGTAATTATTTTTTCCTGTTTTATCTTGGGGGTAGAAGTTTGTTGAGCGGTTGAATGATTGTATGGATGTTATTGAATGATGGATGAAAGAGAATAATCTGGTATTGAATGTAGCAAAAACAGAAGTAACAATACTAGAAAGAAATGTTGAGATACAGTAGCATACTGCTGTGCAATTGAGAGATCATGTAATTCAAGTGAAAAAGGAATTGCGTTTACTTGGAGGATCAGTGGCTTATCAATTGACTAGTTGTGCAGTCAGCTTTTTTAAAAATTACATTTATTGAGGAGATTATCGCTTTTAAAAGTTCCAGTAATTTTTGGAATGTTTTATAGAGTTTGATCCTTGCAAGCTCGATTACTGCAATGCATTACACTTGGGAATAGCAAGGTGTAAATTACAAGCACTTCAAGTAATTCAAAATGCTGTAGCAAGAGTACTGACAGGATTATTGCAGTAGCAAGTGCATTGACAGGGGTGAATCGATGAATTTCCATGATTCCAGTCTTGAAGCAGCTACATTGGCTGCTAGTTGTTTGGAGAGTTCACTAGAAAGTAATGGTGATGGTACATCAGGTTCTGTATGGGCAGTACCATGGTATTTGAAACAAGCACTGACTGTTTATATTCTTTGTAGAAATTTACGATCTGAAACAACTATGCGGTTGGTAGTTGATGCTGTGCAATATGTCACATTGGGGCAGTCTGCATTTTCAGTGGCTGATGCAAGATTGTGCAATAGGTTGCCAAATACCTTATATTTACGAAAGACTATTGCATAGTTTCACAAATTACTCAAAACTCATCTATTTGTGCAGGCATTTTTGTGCTACATTATGACTTTTGACATGGAATGATGTCATTGTTGATATGAGATGTACGATATGATTTTATGTATTTTTGTTGTTGTAATTTATCGAGGTTTTAGGAGTGATATATATAGATAGATAGATATAGATATATACAGAACTCCCCCGATATTTGCGGGGGTTCCATTCCAGGAACCCCCGTGAATGTAGAAAATACGTTTTTTAGGTAGGGGAGACAGGAGAGGGCAGCTGGAGAGGCAGGAGAGGGCTGCCAGAGCGCCGGCGAGTAAAGGAGATCACTCGCGGTACGCTCCAACCGCCTCTTCCTGTACTAAAGTCGGGCCTCACCAATCAGGAGCTGCTCTGACACGCAGCTCCTGATTGATAAGGCCCGACTTTAATACAGGAAGAGGCGGTCAGAGCATACCACGAGTGATTTCCTTCACTCACCGGCACTCTGGCTGCCCTCTCCTGCCTTCCCTTCGCGGTCAGAAAATACTACGAATGACCAGGACCGCAAATTCATGGGGGAGCACTGGACATATGAATGAGAAGAATATGCAACTTGAAGTACTGTACAGGATTTTCTGTTGTATTAAACATGAAAGTCACACATAAGACAGATTATTTGTTTTTGTGACGGGTCAAATGGAATAAGAAAATGTTGAAAATGCAACTATTTGTCAATGCCTTCCTGTGCTAATGCTATTCTCTGTTAATGCCTTCCTGTCCTATAAATGATTTTATGGGATTTTGTGTTTCCATCTTGTAGGATGGATTTAAAAGAAGATTTTAATAATGATACTGTTAGTTAATGTCTTTTTGTGTTTATCTTGTTGAAACATGTTTAGCATTTCTTAAATATGTACACATGCAATTTTGTAAACTGCATAGTTTTTATGCGGTTTATAAAATTTTTAATAAATAAATACATTTATATGAACTCATTGAAATAACTATTTCATGGGGGTTTGTTTGGTTTTTTTGTTTATATTTCTGTACATCTCACACCTTTAAAGCATCCCTAAACATGGGAGTCCACATGTCAACAGCAAACAATGAGGGGAAAAATGCATAAGGCAATATTTACTTGACTGAAGGCAAGATTAGAACTGAAACTCCTTTGATTTGCTTGGAGATAACTTCAGAAGAGGTAACAGAGTAAAATATTCCCATTTCCTCACTATTCTTCATGAAAAAACTGCAACCAGAGAGACCATGTTGGTGATGGGCTGTTCAACCCAAAGTTCAGAAACATGGCTTCATAGGGCTACCTCAGATTTCTGCTTCATCTTGCTCAGGTCAGTGGCAGCATCACACCTTTGATACTAGGCATAGCAGCCAGCCAAACTCTCTTTCAGTCCTATAAAAGTTAAAGGGATTCTGCAGAGAGGTAGCTTTTCAGAAAAACAGTGATGTGTAATGCTTTTGATATACAACCTTTCTATGGTGCCATGATGAATGCCCTTCCCAATACCTTGTATAGATACTGCCGACACCATAAGGCTGGACTCTTAGACAACCCTCAAGAATTCTACCAAAATGTTAAGTTTTATTTGAACAAAGCTGCCAATGTGCTATATAGCATCTCTCTTCCTTCCCAACAAACACAGCTTCACTCCTCCTGACCCCCAACCGTGCTACCGAGTGCATGAACTGATCCAGAACGGCACCTTGCTTGGAGTCTTCCCCTCTCAGACATGGTCCTTCACCTGTCATTTCCCATGAACTCCTATATACTCACAAAGCCATAAAGCAGGGGTGTCCAACTTGCGGCCCAAGGGCCATATGTGGCCCCATGAAGTATTATGTGTGGCCCCGGTCAAGGGCGATGCAGTGTTTTCCTCTGCTGCCCCCAGATGTTTACCACCTTGCCGGCTCCCTCCTCTGTCATGCTGCAGCGTTTGCGCATTTCTGTGGCCCCAGAAACATTTTTTCGGCCAATGTGGCCCAGGGAAGCCAAAAGGTTGGAACCCCTGCCATAAAGTAAGCACAAACTTCCCAAACATTCAAATGGTATTCTGGAAACCCTTTATGCATCCTAAGAGAGAAAGGTAGGTAGATAATATATTGCACTATTGAGGTTGGCTATCAAACACTGCATAGAAGAATTTACATGGTTTTCCTAGGTAAATAAGACTTCAGCTCTATGGTTTGCTTGCTTGTGTTTATCCTTTCCAGCCCAATAGATGGCTGATAAATGTCTGCCCATGTGTCAGGGGCAAAACTCTTCAAAACCTTAATGCAATACATTGCCAGGCACCGGCGGCCAGCTGACTGCCTACAGGACGTGCCTGTAGCGCAGTGAGTCAGCTCCAGCGCTTCTCCTCCTCCGCAGCGTCTCTTCTCTTTCAGCACCCACCAGCGGCTCAGGGCCCCATCTGGAGGGCCTTCATGCATGCGCGAATGTTGACGTCTGTGCATTTCCGGATGCCCTCGAGTCACGGCCCCCAGTTTAGTGTGGCACGGCTTCAGAAAGTTTACAAGACACTGCTTTAATGGACAGGACTAATCTGGACTGGAGGAAAACCAGTAAAATACAGAGGTAACAGGAAAAAGCACAGGTAGACCCCAGAATTGGTATGAAAGAACAATTTTATTAGGCCCGACACGGGCTGTGTTTCAGCAAAATGCCTCTGTCAGGGACAGCTGGATGTTTGCTCCAATACAATCATGTTATATACTGCTCCTTTCAAATTGCTTCTCTCCTCTTCTCGACTTTCCTAATTGCAGACACACAAAGAGCCCACATAAACACACCCCAATTTCTCCCACTGACAGACACACTGTGTGACCTTGGACAAGTCACTTCATCCTTCATTGCCTCTGGTACAACTTAAATCGTGAGCCCACTTGAATGTAAGACACCGTGAGCTCAGATTTAGAAAAAGAAAGCAATACATCTAAAAACTCAATATGAAACAACAAACATGCCACTATCACCACTACGCCCTGCTGAGCTGGCTCTTAGTGTGTGTATCTATCATTTTTTCATTTTCTTTGCTGTAAAATTCACTATAAAGCCTAGTGACTGAATCCAACAGGTATAGAATAGGAATTTAAATTTTGAATCTTTGCTATGTACAGCCATACCTGGTGATTGAACTGTTTCATTTGCTGAGTGTACTACTAATTAACACAGAAAAGTCCCTGTTACTTTGGGACAGTGGTACCCTGCAATTTAAGGGAGAAAGAAAATCCAACGTAGTCTGCAGTAAACAACAGCAACCAGAAAACAACAAACAGACTGCAGACAATGTAAAAGATGCAGGCGATGTTTATTAGTAAATGCAGTAACATATACAACCTTATAGCCAACCAAGGGACCCGACACGGTCCGTGTTTCGGATGACACACCTTCCTCAGGGGTCCATGGTGGTTAAGGTATAAAGCAAACTGCGTAAAAGATAACAAACACACGCCATGGCCATTTGATCGTGATTGGCGTGTGTTTGTTATCTTTTATGCAGTTTGCTTTATACCTTAACCACCATGGATCCCTGAGGAAGGCGTGTCATCCGAAACACGGACCGTGTCGGGTCCCTTGGTTGGCTATAAGGTTGTATATGTTACTGCATTTACTAATAAACATCGCCTGCATCTTGTACATTGTCTGCACCCTGCAATTTAAACAATCTATTTTTTGGTGTTGTCTTCTTTATTTAATAAGTTAACAAGCAGCCACCATAAATGAATCAAATTTTTTAAAATATAATCTTTTAGTGAAGTTTCAAGATTATTTACAATTTGTTATTCCGCCTATACAAAGTTTTTAAGTGTAGTACAATTAAAAGGCGTATTACATAGAACAGCATTTATAAAACCAAATTTAGTCAGACAGACATACAGAAACAGTAGGAGAGGAGTAAGAACTGCATTAAAATAGGAAAGAAACCAGTAATGTAGCAACATGAAGGGAGGGATTTAATCTGCTAATAAATGATAAAATTCTGCTGCGATTCTCCTGCTCTCTGCCCCAATCTCCTGCTGCTCGCTGCTATATTTATGTTGTATTTCACATTAAGTGTGGTTTATTCCTTCCAGGTGCAAAATACGAAGCAACTCTTGAACTATGAGTGCAAGAAAAGCTTTGAGTATGGCAAACTATTGATAAGAAGCCTGAAAACAGACAAAGCTAGAGTCTGCCAGAATCCGAAGCAGCCTTAATTAACACCATCTTAAATAGTCCAACAGGCCCTGCTCTCTGCCCTGACTCTCCTTGCCTTCCCCCGCAGTGCAAGCCTGTGGTTTTAACCCACAGGTTTAAAGCGGGTTAAAACCATGAGCTCGCAAAAAAGTTTTTTTAAAAAGTAGTAAAGAAAAGTTTTCTTTAGCTCTGTCGAGCACAGAGGGCCAGTGCATGGAGAGAGATCCGAACGGTCGGTTGGGGGCGTGATTCCAATCGCCCTCATTTGC
Source organism: Geotrypetes seraphini (assembly GCF_902459505.1). Classification (NCBI taxonomy): domain Eukaryota; kingdom Metazoa; phylum Chordata; class Amphibia; order Gymnophiona; family Dermophiidae; genus Geotrypetes; species Geotrypetes seraphini. The sequence continues at coordinate 361,402,648 of NC_047085.1, forward strand.
ATGAGGGCGATTCGTGAATCAGCCCCATGGATCGGATCGCTCACAATTCGTGGCCTTAGTGAATCTAGCTTTAAGTAGCTTAAACAATTGTAGCAGTTAAACAGAGTAACTTATCTGTATTCGCGTCGGGGAGGGGATACTGTTGCTTTAAGTATTTAAGCACTTTAAAGTATTTATGAGCACTTTTCTAAAAAAAAATATACATGGATTAATGAAGAGACATGGTGAAATTGCACTCTCAAGATAATATCCTATGAGTGATGCCCTTAATTTGTGACAGAATAAAGCCAATTCAACTGCTAGTCATGGAATTAAAAGGAAACTTTTAAGGTGGCTTTCTATCAGCCAACTATTAAATAAACTAGTGTATCGCAAACTGTGTGCCCCGAGATGCCAGTGAGGGGAAGAGGCACATCCTGTAGTCAATCAGCTGGCCCTGGCTACTCTCTTCTTCGCTGACACCTCTGCTCCTTCTCCAGCACACCTCCCCCCCCCCCCATCACCACCACCTATGCTAATAGGAGGCTCGGGTCTGCAGCTGGAGGACTTCGGTGCATGCACAGATGTTGAAGTGATGACATCATGCATGTGAATGATGTCATCACATCGACATCCACTCATTTCCGAGTGCCCTCCAGCCACAGCCCCGAGATTAGTGCGCCAGCAGCTTAAGAAGTTTGCGATACACTGAAATAAACTGTTGTCCAACATCCATCATCAGCCAGAACTCACGTGCTACCTCGTTAGGTCATAGTTCAGAGAGAATGAATCTGCTCTAAGATAACCCATTAACCTTCCAACCAAAGTGAAAAGACACTTGGCTTAACAAAACCTTCAAACAAGGAAGATGAGACAGGAGTATCACCAAACCATTCAATCACCCTGTCAGTTATTTTAATCTGTGTTGATTAAATAAAAGAACAAGTAGTATCGGCAACGTCACTTACATAATTTATTTGAGTAGGTACTGTTATGGCTTTTTAGCTTTGTTCTTTGTTTACCTTCATTGAAAATTGCAATAAAATCTCATGGGAGAAAAAAAAATCCCAACAAGTACAACAACTGTAGATGGGGGTTCCTTACACCAGGTACAATTACCAACACTTTTACAAGAAACCACCCTCCCAACTGTTCTTCCCATCCCAAGCCATAACAAACAGCAGCGGAACAGTGATTTAATGCATATATGCTGGATGTATCTGGCTACCCAGGTTTAAAATGGTGTTCTCAACTGTCAAGAAGTCTTACCTGGCTGGTCCTAGATTTTCAGGTTGTCCATGATGAACATACTCAAGATTATTTCCACCCACTGAGACCCAGCATGGAGACATATTACCAAACAGCTGAAATAACAGGACATTTGAAGCCCAGGGGCCACTTCTAAGCCACAGGCACCTTTCTCCTGGCCTTCCACTCTGAGGTCTTTTTCCTGGGGCTAGTGACTCTACCAGCATTAATTTTCTTTTTATGCTTTTTTGATGCCTACTGTCCTACTTTGAATCCCTTTACCAATTTAGCTCCCCAAGCCTTCACATTTGATGCTGCAGCTTCTCCTTACCCCCTCTTCCCCCCACCCCCATAACATGTTTTGGGAACAGTCAATCACGCTCTTCCTGCTACTTCTGGTTTCACCGCCCAGCTCTTCAGGACCTGCACTGCTCTTGGCCTCGCTTGGAATCAATGCCACAATACTGTTTTAATATTCTGTAGTCCACAGAGGTGAGGATAGCTGGAGACTGGCTGACTGGGTGGGAACCATAGTTTACAAAAGATTGCAAAAGGAAAACTAACATCCACCTCTTTCCCCTACCACCTAGACAGCCTCCACTTCCCGTCCCGCACCCCACCAATCCTCAGGCCAGTTATATTCTCTTCCATTCCAACAGCACCAAAGGACGGATGACGCTCCCTTATCACTCCACAATTCTTATGTGTTTCAGGCTCAGGAAGGGAGAAGAGGGTATTAGCTGGGAGATCTATTCCCCCCCCCCCCCCCCCTCAGTCCCTGGTCCAGGCAAGCGCCGCTATTGTGCCCCTCAGATTAAAATGTTCCCCTTGTTATTCTCTAGAATGCCCAAGTTTAATGATGGTCACTGTGCATGAACACAGCTGAGAGCTAAGTAGTTAGCTGAAATGTCTGACAAAAGCTTAAGTCAGCATGCATAGCTGTGCAGCAGATACAGGATTGCACAACAGCAGTACACCATAAATCACTGCATTTTCTGAGAAATCTGGGGAGCTGCAATCCAAGTTTCCAGGAACACAACACCACAGCTGCCAACTCTCCCTGCTGGATTTTTAGTAGAGAGGTTAGAATTTTTGTCCAAATCGTCCGAACAGCTCAACTAAAAAGGCAGGTTTGATTTTACAAAGTAATCATTTCCTCAGGCAGGTACTTAGTAAATCACAGGGGGGAAAAATCACCAGGGCTTAAGTCTGGAAAAAAACCACTTCTTGTGGAGCTCTGCTAGAAACTGTTAAAATGTCTTGGAAAAGTGGTCACTTATGACAACTTTATGATCGGACTGTATTTTCATAGCTCATATAATTTTTAATCTATAAACCCTGCTACAATCTCTGGAAACGAACAAAACTGCAAGACAAGCATAAAAAGATTGAGTCACCTGACTGCCTTTCCCCTTTGGATTTCATATGCCGTCCTGGTTTTTCACAGGCAGACTAACCAACCCAATAGAGAGTGCAGTCAAATGTTCCTGTGCTTGAAGTGCACTTAGGCAGGCAGCCTTGCACATAAATCTTTGATTAACCAATCACCAGAGTGTGCAAATGCATAACTAAAAATAGTAACCAAAAAGATTGTTTAGTTTTTTTCTCCCCCCTAACAAAAAAATAAAAACACCTCCTCAGGTAGTTGAATAAAAACACACAACTAAATTACCTTCGATTGCCGATTGCTTAATGAAAATAAACAAAACAAAACAAAAAGCAGCTAGGTTTAAAAAAATTAAATAGGAAGTACAAGCAGAATTGCCTATCTGGTGAAATCTTTTTTTTTTTCTTTTTTATTCAGAGCCCTCCATCAATTGCTCATTATACAGTACAGGATAAAACAATCCCCCCTCCCTTCCTAGCCAAATCCACTGGGTACTATAGGTTATCTGGAAAAATCTAATTGAGATTCCAAGATTAAAGTCTAATGGCAACTTTTACGAAGCCGCTTTAGCGGTTTAACGTGCGTAATAGCGCACACTAAACTGCTGGCCACGCTAGCCGCTACCACCTCCTCTTGAGCAGGCGGTAGTTTTTCGGCTAGCACGGGGGTTAGCACGTAAAGTCGCGTGCGATAAAGCCGCTAACACGGCTCCATAAAAGGAGCCCTAAATTTACTCCCCCCCCCCCTTTTACTAAACTGTGATAGCGATTTTTAGCTTGGGGACCTCGCTGAATGCCCCGCACTGCTCCCGACGCTCATAAGAACCCTATGGGTGTCGGAAGCAGCGCGGGGCATTCAGCGCAGCTATCGCGGTTTAGTAAAAGGGGGGAGATTCTATATTAACAGATACCAGTGAAAAGAAATTGTACAAGAGTAGATTCAGAAATAGCAGGAATAATGAGCCCTACACGTGAATTCTACTAAGGCAGTTCTGTGTGAAACGGTCTTTTTACAACACTAGCTTAAGTCATTTTCACACCCAACTTTAGACCCAAGTGTTATACCTCCAAAAAAGCTGGTGTAAATTTTTGTGCCTAACTATTGTTAGTAAGGCTCATTGTTTACATTTTTCTGACTGTATGCATTATATTTGACAAGAAACTTTCAAATTGCAATTTGGTTCCATCACTTGATTTTTCTTCACGCGCCACAGGATCCGCTCCATTCGTTCACTCCTTGACTCAGATCTTTTCTGTCCATTGCTTCGTGAATTGGTAATAACGCGCCTAGACTACTGTAAATTATTATACGTTGGCCTTCCTCTATATTTGCTCAAAAGTTTACAATTATTTCAATCCACCTCTTCAAAGCTTCTACATTCTGCCCACTGGTTTGATCATGCGACATATCTTCTCCAGCTGGAACACTGACTTCCCCTTTCATCACGTTCCTCTCATAAACTGCTTATTTTAGTTTTCTTATCTAGACTTCCATCCATGCCTCTTTATCTCAGCAGACTTATCCCCTACGAGCTGCAGATTCCAATCTTCTTTGCCTACCCCTCTTTCTGAAATACACTTAAGCTCCTTGAGGCTCCCTGTTTTACACTACATTGGCCCTAAACTGTGGAAGTCTCCCTAATCATATAAGTACACTTCTCCCTCCGTATTCACGGTTTCAGCAATCGCGGTTTTGATTATTCGTGGTTTTTAAGCATGCTGGCTCCTCCCCCCAAATTACATCAGCATGCATAGAGAAATCATTGATTCCAAGCATTTACAGAGAAAATTGCTGATTCCCAGCACTCTCTTCACCATGTTTTGCCTCTCCTTAAGGAATATGGCAAGGTCTCCTACCATATTATTTGCGGTTTCACCATATTCACCATATTTTTTAATAGAAAATAGTGAATAACATATGAAAAAGTTATTCGCGATGTTTCTGTATTTGCAGGTCTGTTAATCCCCTATCATGTGCATCTAATTTGCTTTTGAATCCTAGAATGGTGGATTCCGCAATAACCACCTCTGGGAGAGCATTCCAGGTGTCCACCACTCGCTGCGTGAAACGGAACTTCCTGACATTTGTCCTGGACTTGTCCCCCCTTAGCTTCAGTCCATGTCCTACGGAGGGAGAAGTGTAATATCAGTTCTAGTTCAGAATTTAAGCAAACAATTAAGATGCACCTGTTTTCACTGTGCTTTAATAGTTAATTCAGTTCTCTCATTTTAGATAATGCACATGTTTTTATTTTTGTGTTTGGTCAATACAGTATAAACTTGTTATAAGGAACTTCAAGGGACCTGGAAAAACGGTCTGTTATATCCAGAGTCCGTTACATCTAGAGTTGCATTTTTTTAAAAACTTTATTTAGGTCAACTTGAAACAACGTTCAATCAATGAACAACAGTCACTGCACAAGCATATCAGCAACATCAAGAACAAAACTCAGCAAAACATTGGTAGGGCATGAAATGATTGCAAAACCAGAACGCTAAAAGATGTTCTAAAGCATTATGTCGCACTGTACTGGAAAAAAAAACACTTGTCATTTTCTTCTGGGCTGCATTTTGATACCATATCATTGGCATGCCACGCGTCTTGTAGGTGGAGCCTAAATGTCCATTATAGCCGAAGAAAACTACAGCTAAAATCAGCTCTGGGGACCAAATTGGTTGTCCGTTATATCCAAAAGTCCGCTATAAGCGATGATTTTCTGTATGTTTATAATGGCGCACGGCCGGGACCAGCAGACCTCATCCGCTATAGGCGAGGTTCCGTTATAAATTAGTCCATCATAATTAGATTATACTCATTATAATGTGCATAGGATTGTATGTGTTTAGCGTTGGTTTTTTTTAATAGTATTCTATGTTAGCTGCTGTACCGGTGTATTATTGCTTTTGTACACTGCTGTGATGCCATTTTTGGTCATCCAGTGGTGTATCAGGTTTTCGTAAAGATAAGACAGGCACAGAAATGGAAGTATTCTGTAACTCTGCACCTAAATCCTGGGAATCCCCAAGTCCCTCCATTGGCCATGCCCCCTAGAAGTTGCATGCAAGATGAATTTACACATGCAGGTTACAAAATAGGTGCTCCAGTTATAGATATGAAAAAATGAACGTTGAAATGCTGGGGCATAGTAATGTATTTAAACTGGTTTGGGGCCCGTTGACATCTTTTATTACTTCTCTATAGTTGCTTTTTGTCTTTAATTTCTGTACCATTTTCTTACACATCCAAGGTGGGAGGGAGGGGGGAGAGATTGTACTGTTGTATTATTTTAAATAAGTGTAGGTTATTGAAAGAGTATATACATTTGTGTTATTGATTAATCGATGGGTGAGTGGGATAAAATGATTGATTTTGAATATCTATAAGTTGAATGTGCTTTTCTTGACTTGTTATATGTTCTTATACCTGTGTGTTGCACTGTTAATATTTGAAAATTAATAAAGAATAAAAAAAAAAGGTGAACAGAGCAGATTTGTGCATAACCAGTAATTTGCACCAATTAGCACTTAAAACCAATTGATTTATCACCAATTAAGCCAATTATATTATGCACCTATCTGCAATCCATACTCAAGATTGCATGCCTAATTTTGAATGACCTATACAGAAATAATAAAGTCAGACAAAAATCCATAAACAAGTTTAAATAGCTAGACTGATGACTAGGTTCTATTCACAGGTCAAGCTTCTTTTTCCCCATAGGCCAGGAACATGGCAAAAGGAGCATTAGCAGTATCCAGGAGTAGAGACTCCTCACTATTGGAAAATGGCAACGGCTATGGCTGAATTTAGGACCTATGATTACAGAAGGCCCTGGTGCTTGGTCCCACAAGACGTACAGAAATTTTCTCCATCACCGTCCCTCAAATCTGGAACCATCTACCACTTTACCTTAGAGACGGAATCTACCCTGGAGAAATTTAAGGGTGCTCTCAAATGCTATCTTTACACAGACGCTTTTGAAAGATAACAAATACTTCAATCCTAGTTCAGGCATATTTTAAAACAGCAATTATTTCTAGGTAATTCTTGACCCATTCCTGTTGGTTTTTCCTTATTTGTGCTTTTCTATTTAAATTGTAGTGCTCCCTTCCATCCTCCCCAAAGTACGTCATGAATAATGTGTTTTGTTTATATGTCTCAAAGATAATTTTATTTATTTCCATTGTAAATCGCTTTGAAATTTTAATGTAAGCATTTTTTAGCAAATTTTAATAAAACCTGAAACGGGCTAAAGGGGCTGGGAAGGCAAAAAAATTAGCTGGTTTATAAAAATAAGACAGGCATAGAGAAGTGGCGTAGAAAAGGGAAGGGGGCCGGTCCACCCCGGGCACCATCTTGATGAGGGTTCAGGCACCCGTCCTGCTCTTCTCTCCCCTGTCCTCTTCTCTGTTCCCCCCCCCCCCACACACACGCACCGCTTCCCTTCCCCCCATACCTCTGTAACCTGCTGTCACGCCAGCATCGGCTCTTCTTCTGACATCACTTCCTGGACCCGCGCCTAGGAAGTGATGGCAGAGAAATAGCCTTTGCTGGCGGAACAGCAACTTGGGGGTTTGCTGCTCGCACCAGGAACATTACAGAGATATGAGGGAAGGGAAGCGGTGCGCATGATTGATTATCATTATTTGTATATAAATTGTATTGCACTTTTTTTGTTGGCATTAAAAACTAAATTAAGTTTAAAAAAAAGAAAGAAACTGTTTTATTTTACTTTTGTGATTATGATAAACATACCAAGGGCCACAAAATAGTACTTGGCGGGCCGCAAGTTTGAGACCACTGATCTCGCAGTATTCAAATCCAAGCTAAAACCCCACCTTTTTTGAAACTGCTCTCAACTCTTAACTCCCACTCACTTGTCAGATACCTTTACCCACTGTACCATTCCTTTTACCAGAATCTCCCCAACTTTAAGATGTCCTGTCTGTCCAAATTAAATTATAAGCTCTTCTGAGAAGGGACCCGCTGTCTACACCTTTCAATGCTATAGAAATGATAAATAGTGGTAGTAGTAGTAATAATGGATACACTTGATGAGAGAATATTTTTAAAGAGGAACTGCCAGAAGTGTGTAGGGACTGGGAAGCAAGACGTACACTTTGGTGCAGAAAGAGGGACAGCCAGAAGGAAAAAGAAGTTATAGAGCATGCAGTTCTGGACACCACACCTGCAACAGGATATAAAGTAAACAGTTGGTTCAGAGGACAGATATAAAATGGTCTGTGATCTCTGTCATAAAGCACATGGGACCACTGAAAGATAGGCAGGAGAGGGGTCAAAAGGATGAAAGTGAAAGGGGGTAAACTAGGCGTACCCTAAGGAAATATTTTTTTGGCCTCTCAACAGAGCTGGTGAACATTAAGGACTCCTTTTACCAAGATGCGCTAGGGCTTTAACACGTAGAATAACGCGCGTTACACTGTCGCGCACGCTAGATTTTAATGCCAGCATTGAGCTGGCGTTAGTTCTAGAAGCGTAGCAGTGTAGCGCGTGGTAATTTCCTGCGTGCGCCAAAAACGCTAGCACACCTTAGTAAAAGGAGCCCTAAGACTGTGTCTGAGTTTAAGATAGCATGGGACAAGAATAAAGATGAAGGGACTGGCGGGTAAAGGCAGACTGGATAAAACACAGCATGAATAAAAACCATCTGGCCTATGTTTTTGTGTTATAGCCCGCTACTCTAAATGCCTAACAGGTTACAGGGTAAACACAATACAAGCAAACGAAGGTCTCAGACCAGAAGAAGTAGTAAGGGAAGGTTAAAACAGAGCTCTGGCTTCATGGGGCCATAAATAAAAAGTCTTGGGTGGCCAGTCAGTATCTCTCTCAAGCTCCTTTCTCAGAGGCAGAGCTGCCAAGTAGCGGTTTTTTGATGTAGTACTTATATACGACTTCCAATCCACACCCACAATTTTAAGAGCAGTTCAGCAGAAGCTAGGCATGGGCTATTATTCCCTGGTCATAGCACCATTTTTCTAGGCCATAGAACCATTTCCTGACAGTTATCACGATGGAGGGTGCACAGAGCAAAGTTTTCATTCTTCCCCATGACAGAGGACAAAATTTTACAGACAGGAGTTAAATGTGTCATGAAAACAGGACAAAAATCACACTTGTTTGTAATTAGAGATTAAATTCATAAAAGAGGCTCCATTTAGAGCCTATTCTGTAAAGTAATGTAAGCGCCAACCCTAGTCCTCACGGTTCACAACCCAGTCTGGCTTTCAGGAATTCCACAATGAATAGGCATGAGATCTATTTGCATGCAATGGAAGCAGGGAATGCAGATACTGTAGATCTCACATTCATTGTGGAAATCCTGAAAACCAGGCTGGGTTGAGGATCTCACAGAATGGATTTATAGAATACTGGGTCCAATATGCACATATTTTAGGCACAATCAGTTACACCTGCTATAGAGCTAGTGCAACTGCTCACGCCTAGATTGCCAAAACAAAACAAAAATGTATAAATTGCACTATTGTATAATATATATGCACATAATTCAGTATCCCTTAAACTCTGGCTATATGAGGTATGCACCATCACAGTTTGATATGGCCTTCTAGAATAGTGAATATCGGAGTAGAATACTAGCACTGGCAGGTGTACTTACAGAATTACCTCCTTATCGCTAAAGTTTTTATACAGCAGGATGCCAAAGGTCACAATTTAGGAGCAGGCCATAGTGTAACATACCTGATAGTAGGGGTGCAGGAAAGAATCTGGGCCGGTCAGAGCCATAGCTGCTGGGTTACTGTCAAGTTGTATCCAGTTCTTTAAAATTCCTTCCAAAGAAATAAAATATGATGGATTAATACATTACGCAACTCAAACATAAAACCATCATTAACTTCAGACTGCACAAGTTTAAAGACATATTTTATTGTCGAGAGGCAAAACATATCCAGTTGGCAAGATTCGGGTCTCCAGCACAAACTGGGAAACAATTCAAAAGGTGGGAGAGTTTTAGGAAAACCTGGCTGCATTCTGGTTTAGCTCAGACGGCACGTTTTCAAAGATCTTGGAGTGGGGGAGGGAGGAGGGCCTTTGTTACTGTGTTTCTTCAGTACAAGGAAGGAGTTCCTTGTGATGTCTGTCTACAAAAATTCAATCTCCCACCACCCAGGTTCCCAATGACATCAGACACAAACAGCAGCCTCCCTGGGTATGAAACTTTGGATAACTGCTCTTTGTAAAGGCAGATGGTTCTGATGAGGTATTTGTTTCAGGATAGAGGCATCACCAAGTAGAACCGCTGTGAAGGCTGAACTGCCAGGTTCAAAACCCACTTTTGCTCTACTTAGGACTGCTCGCTCGTTCACAGAAACGGTACACAAGGATAAATAAGATGCCCACCTTAACAGCACAATTTCCTTTCCTCATTGTTGATAAATGTTAAATCGCTAACCTTTCAAATCCTTAGGAGGAGGTGACAGAGTTTTTAAAAACCATTAAGGGGTGTCAGGTCAAAAGCGCGCTGGGACAAAGGTGCGCCCAGACAATTGACCTTAATGGGGTTCATAGACAACGGCGCAAAAGACAAAGGCGCGCCCGGACAATTGAGCGCAGCGGCGCGCACCGCTCAAAATTACTGTTTTTAGGGCTCCGACGGGAACCCCCCCCACTTTACTTAATAGACATCGTGCCGCGTTGTGGGGGCATTGTGGGGATTTTGGGGGGTTGTAACCCCCCACATTTTACTGAAAACTTCACTTTTTCCCTGTTTTAGGGAAAAAATTAAGTTTACAGTAAAATGTGGAGGGTTACAACCCCCCAAACCCCCCATAACGCCGGTGCGATGTCTATTAAGTAAAGTGGGGGGGTTTCCCCAACAAAACCCCCCATCGGAGCCCCTAAAAACAGTAATTTTGAGCGGCGCGCGCCTCCGCGCTGCGCTCAACTGTCCAGGCGCACCTTTGTCTTTCGCGCCGTTGTCTATGAACCCCTTTAAGGTCAACACAGAAGGAATCCATACCCAAAAGTTTTCCCCTCTAGACAGAGGCATTTGAAAACTTGGAAAGAAGAAAAGAAGCAGACCATATGAGGAATAACTTTAATCGGTGTACTTCCAGGAAGTGGTGCCCGAAGTGACTGCGTTTTGCCAGACTTGGATGTGGGGACAAACAAACAAAAATACTATAACAGAATCAAAACCTATAAATAAATACAAGAATAAATGCAAACTAAGAAAGATAAAAGATGGCATACTCGGCTGGTTACAACTTCTGCCAGTACTAAAAGAAATGTGAAAAATCTGTTAAAAAAGCTCAGTCAGGAGGTTTGATTTTATAGTTGTTTGTTTTTTTCATTTATTATGCTCCAGACCAAAATATTGGCCAAGTTAGAAATGTTCAAATGAATTGCTTTTGAACGTGGAAAGGGTCAGCATTGTGACGGACTGGCCTCATAAGACATGCTGACAGAGCAATGGGGCACCTTAAGAGGGCACTGCTGTGAACTACGCATACAAGGTTGTACATATACATCTCACCATAACCCTCTTAAAAGTTATGGTGAGTCCCTCAAAACCCACTATACCCACCTGGCTACCACCCAAATAGCCCTTATGGCTACAGGTGGTACCTTTATGGCAGTAGAGTAGGATTTTGATGGGCTCAAACTTTCCACCATAAATATTGTAGGTAGAGTGGCTTATGGGTCTGGCTCCTCCTCTCTATGGTTCACTAGCCTACTTAAAGACACCTGTGTGATGCTCCAGTACAGGGGTGTCCAACCCGCGGCCCCATGAAGAATTCTGTGCGGCCCCGCTCACGATGCGGTGTTTTCCTCTGCTGGCTCCCTCCTCCGTCTTGCTGCAGCCTTTGTTTAAAGCCACAAGCAGCAGATCCTATGTGCCTCTTGCGGCTGACCCGGAAATGTTCCCTCTGACGTTGTTGCAACATCAGAGGGAATGCTTCCAGATCAGCCGCAGGAGGCGCATGGAAGACGCTGCCCACGGCTTTGAGCAAACGCTGCAGGCAGGGCTTTTGCTCCAAGAGCCGCAAGTTCAGTGCCGCAAGTTCAGTGCCGCCTGTAACTTCAGCCAGATCCTGGGGAGAAGGAAAAGGGAGAGGAATGAGAGATGTCAAGTCCATGGGAGGGAGAGATGCCAGGGCATGGGAGGGGAGGGAAGGAGACAGATGCCAGGCCAGGAGAAAGGAAGGAAGGAAGGAGAGAAAGGAATTGTCAGGGCATGGGGGGAGGGAAGGGAAACTAAGGAGACTAATGCCAGACCAGAGGGAGAAGAGATGCCAGAGAGGAGGCACCAGGGCATGGGGGAGGGAAGGAAAGGAGAAGAAAGAGATGTTTGAGCATAGGGGAGGGGCGGAGACAGAAAAATGGAGAGGGGTGAAACTAAAATGAATCATATACAAAGGAGAGAAGGGGCACAGGATAGACAGTTTATGGAAGGAGTATAGAAAGAAGGAAGATATCATATGGAACGGGGAGAAAGCAGACAGAGAAATGGAAGGGGCAGAGAGAGAGGGCAGACAGTTGATGGAAGGGGCTGATGCTGCATGGAAGACAGAGAGAAGACAGATGCTGTCTAGAAAGAAGAGAGTGAGGATAAGATGATTAAAGCAAGGGGGATTTGTTCAGAGATGGTTTTTTTGGGGGGAGGGAGGGTATTAAAAGAAGTGCCAGATTGGGCATGGGGGAGAGCTTATGGGACCAGAAACAGAGGACAGAGAGAGATGGTAGGCAATGGTCTGAAGGGATTGAAGTTAGACCTGAGGTAGTGTGGAGGAAGAGGGAAAGAGATACTTGAAGGGAGAACTGTTGGGAAGAGAAAGAAAGAAATGGTGGACCTGGAGAAGGAAGGCAGGCAGGCAGGGGGAGAGATGGGATGGAGTACAGTTGGGAAGAGAAAGGGAGAAAAGTTGGATCTGGGGATGGGAGGGAAGGAGAAATGTTAGGCCTGTGGATGGAAGGCAGAGAGAGGCAGCATCTCTCTCTTTTTTTTCCCTTCATTTCCAGGGGGGAGGGAAGAAGAAAAACAGAAAAGAGAGGGAGCAAATTGTTGGACCATGGAGATAGAGGAGGAGAGATGGAACCATGGGAGGGCAGGAGGGAAGTGAGCTGGGAAAAGATGATGCTAGGGGATGGGAAGAATGGGACAGCGTTATAGCCTGACCAGTGGAGAGAGGGAGGGGGATTCTAAAAGTGGTGAGCCATGTGGGTGAGGTCAAAATGGAGATGACAAGATGTGTGAGAGAGCAATGAGTTTCTCCCTGCCTGAGTGCAATTTATAAATACTTGAACTACTGGAGATTCCCAAGCCCTGCCAACTGAAGACATCTTACTCCAGTCTGGCAACTCAAAATCTCCAAGCTTTGCAGCCAATGGCAATATCCTCAAGCTGCCCCTGCTTTCATGCATGCATGAAAGTCAAAGGAGGGGCAGGGAGGAGGGAAGGCAGCAGCTCTGCAATAGGGGAGATGTTCATTTTGAGGGAGCCTAAGCTCAAAGTGGAAGGCCCAAAAAAGAAATATTTACCTGATTAAACGATCCTCCACATGCTCTGCTGACAGCTGATTCAGCATCCCCGCTCTGATGAGGCTCACCTCTGAAGAGGCTCACCGTAGCTGTAATAGAAGTGAATGAGAGAACCAGGAGCCCGCATCCCTGCTCATCAGAGTGGGGATGTGGAAGCCTGTGGCTGCTCCCACTGTCAGCAGTGCACATGGAGGATCACTCAGTCAGGGTAAGTATTACTGCTTTTTTGGGTTCCTCTCCACAGTGTCCCTTTAATGAAGGTTTATTATTAGATACGTACATCTTCTATATTAGTGATTGCAAATTTGGGACCTGCTCAACTTTTTTTTGGCTCATCGGCTAGTGTTAATACGGCCCCAGAAAAAATATTTTCGGCCAATGCGGCCCAGGGAAGCCAAAAGGTTGGACACCCCTGCTCTAGTAGATTTTCCCACAGGAGATGGTGCCATTCTACAGACAGGTATGGACTTTTAAATTTGTGGGGTAGGAGGAGGGGGGTCTATGTTCACTGGGGGAGTGTGGGGGAGTCAGTAGTTCATTCTTACAGTGTTTATCTGGTTAGTTTGGCCACCTTTTTAGCACTTAGATGCTTCTAAAGCAGGTCTAACTTGAAGCGTCTAAGTTCTGTCCAGGACATCCTGCAAAACGTTTGATTATAGCCGCAGAACGTCCAAGTATAAGCGCACAAACCCACCCATATCATGCCTCAACACTCCCCTTTACTCTCTGGACGTACAGTGGGTGAAACATCCCACTAGACATCCAGGAAATGAGTTTTGATTATTGGCACTTGGATATTTTGGCGAGAAAAATGTCCAAGTGCTGACTTAGGTGCTTTTGTGGATGTTTGGATTATGCCCCTGATAGATAGCCTTTGGAAACACCCACCTATAGTATCTCTTTGTCTGTGATCCAGAATGTACTGTAACTCTTTTACACTACACCCGATTTAACTTGATTCAGTTGACATGTATTATCTTCTGTGATATGTATTATCTTCTGTTATATGTATTATCTTCTGTGATATGTATTATCTTCTGTGAAATTGAAGTATCATAATCCTTTACTGTTCCTGTAACTTACCCTTATCCTGAAATGTAATTCTACTGGAACTGCCCAGTTAATTTCTATATTGTAATCCGCCTAGAACCGCAAGGCACAGGCGGAATAGAAATCTGTAATGTAATGTAATGTAATAGCTGTACAGACTCGATACAGTGTTTTAGCAATTCTGCCTTTGTCAAGAGTCGGTCTTAGGATCAATGGAGAAGCTAGGTTGTCCCTAAAGAATACTTATAAACCACTCTTGCACTATTCCCATATGTAGGGTCATCAGCATATGTAGCTTTCACTTGAAAAATGTACACACCCGAGTCCAGCGTGGCTTGGGTTGTGACTGTTTCTCCTTGAACCTCCTGCTTTGAACTGCTGCAGGAGCTCCAAGGAGAAACAGCCACAACTCGGGTGCATACGTTGTTCAAGTGAAAGTTACAGATGCTGATGACCCTACATATGGGAATAGTGCAAGTATTCTTCAGGGACGACCTTACTTCGCCATTGATCCTAAGACAGACTCTTGACAAAGGCAGAATTGTCGAAACACCATCACCTCTGGATCTTGGTCAATAAGGTTTGCCTTAGATCATCCCCAGTTGTGTGTGTTCAACACCTTTTCTTCACAACTCTTATTATCTGGATTGCTGTCCCCGTCATCGAGGCCATTTGGGCTCCTCTCTTCAAGTGCGGTCACGTTAACTGCATGTATATCACTTTGGTTTATGTTTAAAAAAAAAAAAAAAAGGGTGACTCAAATTTTAACAAATATGAACGGCTGGATTTAATTTCATGAGGCATGTTCCTCTTGCTTTCACTAACCACACCCTTCTACCTATTGTATTGGATTAATGATTTAGAAATGTGTTCATTTAATTTACCCTTCCCCCCCCTTTTTACAAAATTGTAGCAAGGCTTTTAGCGCCAGCTTTTAGCGCTTTTAGTAGTAACGCTCAGACACTTATAGGAATTCTATGAGCGCCAGAACTATTATAGCCATGGCATGTGCTAAAAACTGCGCTACACTTATGCATGAAAGGAAGAGGAGTTAACAGCATTTCTATTCCAACAAATCCCAAACAGTTCAAAATGGATCAAAATATAAAAAACAAAACCAGAAAGTCTGGGATTCTGTGAAACCTAGTAACTGAATAGCAGCTGTCTTAATGGTTGCTATGTACAATGACACCTAAAGAATGAACTGTGTAGTTTGCTACGAGCTGATATCTGTATTTACTCTTGTGTGCACAAAAGCATGTCGATTGTTGCCTTGCAACACTGACACCATGCAATTAAACTATAAAATTCATTCTTTGAATTCTGTTAATACTGTCATCTAATAGTTAGATATTGATCACACTTTCATTATTTATTTAGATAAATAATGAATTTAATAGGGTTTCTAAACCAATAGACTGTTTACAAAGCACGCCAAACTGCCTTTCCCCTCTAGTGACACACAAGCACGTTATATTTTATATATATACTAGTCTTTAAGCCCGTTACATTGACGGGTGCTAGAATAGATGTGTGTGTCTGTCTGTCTTTCTTTCTCCCTCTCTCCTTGGTCGCTGTCTTCCTGTGTGTCTCCCTCTGTCGCTCTGTGTGTGTGTCTGTCTTTCTGTCTCTTTCTCTCTCTCTCCTTGGCCCCTGTCTTCCTGTGTGTCTCCCTCTGTCGCTCTCTGCATGTGTCTGTCTTTCTGTCTCTTTCTCTCTCTCTCCTTGGCCGCTGTCTGTCTTATCTTTTTTTCTTTGTCACTCTCTGTGAGGTTCGCTACAGCCGGCTGGCAATCCTCAGCAGGCTGCTTAGAAGAGGAGGGCAAACAACGAAGAGCAGCAACGGCGGCAGTGGGCCTTATAGTGAGTGAGGGTGGGAGGGGGGAGTCGCCGGCGTGTTCCCTGCGTCCGTGTTCGGAAATGGAATTCGGCAAGGAGGCATACATCACGGACGCATGGAACACGCCGTCCTAAGTGCGCATGCGCGCTTAGGGTTTTATTATAGAGGATACATACACATACGCACGCACACACATACATATACTCTTAAGAAGATGGAAAGAATTCCATGAGCCATGCTTTCCCCACTTGTTCATATGGGGATAAGGGCCATGTATTTGATATATTGCCTCTCTGTGGTAGAACCAAAGTACATTTACATAATTTAGAACAGACGTGAGAGGCGGGAAGAAGGTAGTGACAGGCAGACAGAGAACACCGAGAAGCAAGAAAAAGACAGTGACAGGCAGATAACACTAAAAGAAAGGTACAGAATGATCACCGACAGGCAGCTAGTGGACTCTGAGAAATTGGGGAGAAAATAGCGAGAGGCAGGTAAAGAGAACAGATATGGCAGCTCAACACGTAGGTAGAGGGCCCCGAGAGGCAGGAAGACAGTAAGGCAAGCAGATAGAGAGCACTTAGAAGTGGGTTGAGGACAGTGACAGGCACGTAGGCAGTACTGGAGCAGGTAAGCACCCCTCCCCCGCACCTCTACTTCTCAGGCTCCGGATTCTATTATGCCTCATCCTTCAAGCTCCTCCTCTATACCAGCAGTGTTTTAATACTTATTTATTTATTCATTCATTCAATTTTCTATACCATTCTGAGTTCAGAATAGTTTACATGAATTTAATCAGGTACTAAAGCATTTTTCCCTGTCTGTCCCAGTGCGCTCACAATTTATCTAATGTACCTGGGGAAATGGGGGGTGGGATTAAGTGACTTGCCCAGGGTCAAAAGGAGCAGCGTGGGAACCCACACAACCTCAGGGTGCCGAAGCTGTAGCTTTAACCACTGCGCCACACTCCCCGGTTTCCTTTAGTTTATTTCCCAATAAAGCAGGCGGTACAGCCAGCGGCAGTACCTTTTGATAAGAGGAAGGCACCAATATGACTGCCTTTGCCTTCGAATTCCAGCTGCTGCATTTGATTTTAAGCAGCAGTTCCCGAACTGCACCTCAGCACCCTGGGTGTCACAGCAAACTCACGGGAAAGCTGCAGCTTATTTTAAGATCTCCTTCAAAACTGCGGCGTCCAAGGAAGCTGTGGCATGCTTCAGCTGCCAACGCACACCCACTCGTGCTCGGTTCAATATGAACACAGTATGTGCAGAAGCGCGTCGGCAGCTGAAACACACCGCTGATTTCCTTGCTGCTTAGGCAGTGGACCACTTCAGCTGGTGGGGGCTTGTGCATCTCTGGTATAAACATAACAATTCTGAATGAATGCTTGTGGATCCCTGCCATCATCACCGTGGGTGGTGGGCAGAAGACCTTAAAGGAAATGTGTGGCCTAGGGGTGCCGTGAAAATCTTACTTAAATACTAAGGGTGCTGTGAACCAAGAAAGATTGGGAACCACTGATTTAAAGTGTGCTCGGTACTTCGCTATGCAAAGCATTTTACAGATACACCAAAAAGCGGGCAACCAGAAGCATCTGGACAAAATTGCTTCATGTTGCCTGAAACATTTTCAGTTTTTGGAGGCAATTCAATAGCTTAAGTCTCTAAAGTCTACTTTGTAGCTCCGCCTTGGTCAAGCGCAAAGGAAAACAAAAGGGGGAGAGGAATTCTAACCAAACATAAGCCTAACATTTCCTTATAAATTCAACAGCTAAAATGTTTTTAAGCTTGGCCTTGCACATAGCAAATACTTTAAGAGAATATACTAAAGACCTAACTGGTGTACTAAATGCCAGACCGCAGCATGGAGTTTAAAGCACTACAGCATTTATTGACCAATTAGAGGAACCCAAAGAGGGTTTTCATTTCAGTACTGTGAAAAAGAAAGCCCCCATCAATTACCACCAACAGGACCCCATTGATCAAGACCTGCTCAGTTTCACAGTTACAACATTCTTGAGACTCCCTTCCACCCACACCGCAGTAACCACGAACAGCAAAAGTGCTGCTATGATGTCACCCCTCCACCATCCATCATACAGATATGGGCAAGGGAAGACGGCAGCCCTTTTGTCAGCCTTACATGATTTATCAAAAGGCATGGTAATACCAACCTTTCACTGCAAAGCTGAAAGATCTCCTATACGCCCCCGACGGTTTAAAAAAAAAAAAAAGTATCATGAGACAGGAACACAGCACTACACTTTCAAAGGGGGGGAAGGTTTCTCTGAATATTCCTATTGTTTTACTGGTGCATTTATGTCTTTACTGAATGACCACGGAAAAGTATTCAACAATGTGACACAAAAGAGTAGATGTCCTTATCCTTACTTGCAAAATCTGAGCTGGCAGCAATTCTGAGGATCCTATAATTAGGCCCCTGTGGCACTTAGGGTATTTCTCTCCCAGGCTAAGGGGTTGTTAAATAGTGAACCCTTGTGATTGGAGATTATCCCATTTATGTTCTATTCAAAAAGAGCCCCTAGCAACCTTAACAGACAGGAAGAGAGTATCTTGCTACTAGCAGTTTTATCTTTTGTCTTTATCCTGGTATGGTGAAGAATACAGTCCATTAGTATATTGCCCCATATTGTTTAACCAGATTTCTTGAAGTTGCAAGTCAGGTGCACAGTCATGTGTCACTTCATTCACTTCATTGGGAACTATCACTTTCTATGAAAAGTTTTAAAAATAGAACTGAACAAAACTAAAGATTTTATTATATGCTATGGGGCAAATAATAGAAAAACATCGTCTTAAAAGTGGCCTAAATGGGTACTTGGACGATCAAAAAGCCTGATCGTTCAAGAACCCATAACCAAAGCTGGTTTTAGACGTATCTAAAACCAGCTTAGGCCTTTCCCCTGGCTCTAAACGCACAGAGCAAAATGAGGCGTTTTTAGAGGAGGGGAAAGGGCGGGCGGTGGGTGGGAGGTGGGCCGACCTGCACTTAGGCGTATAACAGGTATAACCAAAACTTTAGGCAGGTTGCGTAGTCGGCACTTATACATTTTGACTTAGACCAAGTCAAAACAGGTAGAAGTGCCGAAAAGGGGCCGCTGAGCTGATTGCTGCAGCTCAGCGGCCCCAGCAACCTGCCTACCCCCTACTGCAACATTCGCTGTAGGAGAGATGACTCATCTCTCCTGCCAGCAATGGTGATCACCCACCCCCCTCCGAACCACGGCACTTTAGGGTGAGCATCGCGGCAGGGCATCTCCCCTGCCGGCGATCCTCTTGCTCTGATGCTGTTAGACTCGGGGTGCCACCGGGGCAAGAGGGCTTGGGCTCCCTCTTGCCCTGATGCTGTCAGGGGTTCGGGGAGTTGGCGGGGCAAGAGGGCTTGGGCTCCCTCTTGCCCCGATGCTGTCGGGGGTTCAGGGTGTTACCGGGCAGGAAGTCTTGGGCTCCCTCCTGCCCGGATCATTGTAGGGGGGGGTATTCTGTAACCGGTGTTGTTTTTGACAGACACTGGTTACAGAATCCAGCTTTTAGGCGAAGGACTGGCTCCTCCTTTGCCTAAAAGCCCTTGTTTTGGGCGTTTGGGACTTAGGCTTTTTGTAGGTTGATTATATGGTGAAAGTTTAGACGTAGTGGTGGTCTGGCGTTTAAACAGCTTAACGTAGAGGCAGGCCATTATCAAAAAACCCTCCTTTTCAACGTTTTTTTTTGATAATGGACATTTTCCCTGCTTCTACTTTCAACATTTAAGACCTTAGACCAAAAGGGGACTTAGACTTTTTTTTTATTATGCCCCTCCACGTTTTTAGTTAGCCAAAAATCAGCTCTTTACAACAGTGCTGAAGGTGTAGTCGAAGGACTGTGCATAAAAATGAGTAGAAATTCCTGTTCCTAAGGGCAAAAATTATGCATGGAAACATCCCAGAATTGCTTAAATGTAATATACTCAGCTATACACCAAAAAGATCCCTGCGTTCTGAAAATGTAGCTTTACTGAAGACATCTGTGAATCCAAGACTTGTTGAGACTGGTAAAATGACTTTTTTTTGTTGTACAGGAGTTAACTTGGTGGGTCAGATTCGAAATTGCTGTGAAAAGGGTAGGTTTAGAAAATTATTAAAGATGCAGCTATTCGAGTATATACGGTATTTTAATTCCCAAGTTTTTACGGGAGCCAAACTCGCCTGTCCGGCAGGCAGCCAACGACGGAATGAGGCCGGATTGGCCCATCCGTCCCAAAGCTCCGCCTACTGATGGGGCCTAAGGCGCCTGGGCCAATTAGAATAGGCCCGGGAGTCTTAGGTCCCACCTGGGGGCGGGGCCTGAGGCACATGGGCCCAACCCGACCATGTGCCCAAGGCCCCGCCCCTAGTAGGGACCTAAGGCTCCCGAGCCTATTCTGATTGGCCCAGGCACCTTAGGCCCCACCAGTAGGCGGAGCTTTGGGACGGATGGGCCAATCCGGCCTCATTCCGTCGTTGGCTGCCTGCCGGACAGGCGGGTTTGGCTCCCGTCTGTACGGCCAACTACACAAAGGTACGGGGAAGGGGGGTGGGGGGTCGGGGGGGTCGGCCAGGGGGGGTCGCGGGTCGGCTGGGTGGGCGGTCATGGGGGGGATGGGAGTGTGCGTCGAGGGCAGGAGGGCCTGGGATCCCTCTTGCAAGTAATGTAGGGCGGGGTGGGGGTAAGGGGTCGCCGTGGCCAGGAGGGTTTGGGCTCTCTCCTGGCCCAAACAACTAGCGGGGGGGGGGTCGCCAGGGCCAGGAGGACTTGGGCTCCCTCCTGGCCCGATATTGTCGGGGAGTTGGGGAGTCGGCGGGGCAAGAGGGCTTGGGCTCCCTTTTGCCCCGATCGTGTCGGGGGTGCCGCGGTTGGCTGGGGCAAGAGGGCTTGAGCTCCCTCTTGTCCCGATCGTGTCGGGGGTGCCGCGGTTGGCTGGAGCAAGAGGGCTTGAGCTCCCTCTTGCCCCGATCGTGTCAGGGGTGCCGCGGTTGGCTGGGGCAAGAGGGCTTGAGCTCCCTCTTGCCCCGATCGTGTCGGGGGTGCCGCGGTTGGCTGGGGCAAGAGGGCTTGAGCTCCCTCTTGCTCCGATCGTGTCGGGGAGTTGGGACCGCCAAGAGGAAGCAGCAGGACACCGGTAGGAGCTTCTACATGATGGGGGGGGTCGGGAGGCTGTGGGGGTACGAGCGGTCCTTCAGGGTGGGAGTGCGGGTGGGAGTGCGTGGGAGCGGTCCTTCGGGTTGAGGGGGTGGGTGCGTGCGAGCGTTCCTTCGGGGTGGGGGTGCGAGCGGTCCTGCGGGGGGGGGGGGGTGAATCGGACGTCGGGGGGCATCAGGCTTTCAGGGTGGGGACAGGACTTCAAGGGGGAGAGGAGAGTCGGGGCGGGCGAAAGGAGAGTCGGGGTGGCCCGAGGAGAGTCGGGCAGCATGCGCGGTATACGGGTGTGCATGGTATATAAAAATTTCTGTACATAAATTTGTGTTTTTCGCGTGCTATACCCGTGTGCGCGTTTTACACGGGTGCGCGTTATCTACGTGAAAATACGGTATGCTTTCCAAGAATTAATAGAGACCTCTAAACATGATGGATACCAGTTCGCAGCACCATAATAGAAGCAGTTGTCAGAATATCTGGATAAACTCTCAGAATTTTTTAGGTAACTATTCTGTGGTCTGTACCGGCCAATCTGCCAAGTCTTACTCATTAGGAATGTGTCACACTCATTTGAAAGCTCTCTCACTCGCAAACTCTTTCAGCCCTATTTATCACTTGTCAGAGCTTCTGTACCAGTCTACTGATCTAGATCACTGCTTTCATAAGACACAAGCTTTACAGAGGTAAACCAAGTGGTCCAACTAGTAGGGAGAAATCTGAGCACACCTTCCTGCCTACTGCTTCCCTTGTCCTGTCCCTTTTCGCTTTACTGCAAGTACGTGTGCTCTGAAACCGATGTACAGTACATACTTTTTATCTGCTGGGTGGAAGGCAATTTTCTGCTTCCAAATTGCTCCCCACTTTAGCTTTTCTTTGGAGCCTCTGAAAGAATACAGACTGCCAATCTCATTTAATGTTGCCTAGATTCACTTGCAAAGCAATACTACACTTAAATCATTCTAGATTTATACCCTCAGTGTATATACCCTCTGAAAAAAAAAAAAAAAAGGCTCTAACTCTGGTCTTCAATCTCACTCCTTGGAATAGTAAATTTCACTCTTTGGGATGGTTCACCTTTGGCATCTCTGCCTTGGTGTCTCTATTTTGACGCTGACTACAGGCAGACCCCGGTTTAAAAGGCCCAACTTACGTTGGACTCGTACTTATGAACTGGGGTCCTGCTTCTTCCTTTCTGGCCCAATAAACCCCCCTCCCCTTCCTCCCTTCTATGTCCCAACATGTCCCTCTTCCTCTTTCTCACTTGCCTCCCTCCTGCGGGTGTTACTTCCTGTGGCAGCTCCCTTCTCCCCACTGTACTTCTCAAAGTCGCAGCCATGGTTTCTACACATGGCTCACAGCTGACTCAGAAGCCTTCCCTTCCTGTCCCAATACACCCCTCTCCTTATCACTTGTCTCCCTCGCACGGGTGTTACCTCCTCTGGCTAGCTCCCTCCTCCTTGCCGTACTTCCCTTCTCATAGTCGCGGGTCCTCCATGTGGCCTGCAGCTGAGCCGAAAGTCTTCCCTCTCTGCTGGGAAGGCTTCTGAGTCAGCTGTGGGCCGTGAACAGGACCCACGGTTGTGGCTTTGAGAAAAGAAATACAGCAGGGAAGAGGGAGCCAGCGTGAGGAGGTAACACCTGAGGAAGGGAGGCAAGTGAGAAGGACGAGGGGTGCATTGGGACACAGAAAGGAGGAAGAGGGGCGCATTGGGACACAGAAAGGATGGCTTCCGAGTCAACTGCGAGGACCAGGGAAGAGGCATAATTGGGTCAGGGAGTATGCCTAGCATTTAAGCAGACATGTTATTGAATTCTAGCAGTTCTGCACTTAACTGCCTACAATTAAGTGCA
The DNA here is from genome assembly GCF_902459505.1 of Geotrypetes seraphini. Taxonomy (NCBI): domain Eukaryota; kingdom Metazoa; phylum Chordata; class Amphibia; order Gymnophiona; family Dermophiidae; genus Geotrypetes; species Geotrypetes seraphini. The sequence goes on from NC_047085.1 coordinate 361,425,701, forward strand.
AGCATTTACATCAGCCTTTGACCTAGAATAAGCACTTGCGTCTAAAGTTATATGTGCAACTTTCCATAAGAAAAATAACTTTAGCATGGTACTTGAGCCAAAGGCCCTGTGGGATCCCACCCCTCCAGTGTTCTTGACTAATGTAACATAATATACCTGGGATCCTATAAGAGAACTATCAAAAGATTGAGCATTATTCAGAACTCTGCCATTAGTCTTATTTTTGGACTGAAAAAAAACAGATTATGTAAGTCCTTACTATAAACTTTTGCACTGGATGCCAGTGGAGGCAATAATTTTTTTTTTAATTTGCTTGCGTTTGTTTCAAAACGCTAACTGACTTTGCTCCAACCTATCTTTTTTTCTCATTTCGAGTTGGCTCATACCATTAAATGCACTCTTAGCTTACATCTTTTTTTCGTGCATTCCAAGCTGGCAAAATGAACACATGGTTAAGTGAAATAATCTTAAAGGCCTCTTCCTACCAATCTTTTAGGAAATTGTTAAAAGACCTATTTTTTTTGATAAATTTGTCACTTCATAATTTTTCTTAGTATCCTTTCTTTTGTTATTTCATAACCACTTTTGTATCCTTGTTATTTGTACTTCCCTGGTTGTCAGTTGTCTCTTATTGTGAACCGCTTAGAACTTGTTATGGTATTGCGGTATTTAATAATAACTTTATTTTTGTATTTCTTAATGGCTCTCTATCACCAGAGCTCGATTATTGTGTGCAGTTCTGGGCACAACATCTCAAAAGAGTGCAAATTCTATATGAACAATTGTACACAATTGCTATTGTAGAATACTAGCATATGTTCACAATTGCACATGTAACTTTTTAGACGCAAGTGCTTACTCTAGGTCAGGAGTGTCAAAGTCCCTCCTCGAGGGCCACAATCCAGTCGGGTTTTCAGGATTTCTCCAATGAACATGCATGAGATCTATTTGCATGCACTGCTTTCATTATATGCTAATAGATCTCATGCATATTCATTGAGGAAATCCTGAAAACCTGACTGGATTGTGGCCCTCGAGGAGGGACTTTGACACCCCTGCTCTAGGTCAAAGGCTGATGTAAATGCATGCACTTAATTGTAGGCAGTTAGGCGCAGAACTGCTAGAATTCAATAACATGTCAGCTTAAATGCTAGGCATGTTCCCAGACCCAATTATGCCCCTTCCCAGGTCCACGCCCCCCCTGCAGTTGCACATGATAGTTTATATGTGCAATTTATAGAATACCACAAATGGTTAATTACATTAGCTGATTAGTACCAATTAGTTTCAAGTTTCAAGTTTATTAGGTTTCTTGATTAATCGCTTAATCAGACTTCTAAGTGATGTACATTTTAAAATTTACATTTGTTAGGTGACAATACAATAAATAAAAATACTTAAAAAAGGACAGAATTACACTCAATTTAACATATTCATAACATTAGGTAAGGAGGAATGAAATACAATTCTTTAAAGTAAAGAGAAGACATTAAGGGAAAATACAGAAGGTTAACAAAATAACAAAATATAATAAAATAAAATAGAATGGGGTTGTAGGATAATAAAATTAGTTAGCAAAGGCATCCTTGAAGAGAAATGTTTTTAAGTTACTTTTAAATTTTCCAAAATCCTTCTCTTCCCTTAAAGATATAGGGAGGGCATTCCAAGTCTGCGGTGCAATAACTGAAAAAATAAATTGTCGTCTAGTATTTATAATTTTCAACGAAGGAATAGACAATAAGTTTTGTTCATTAGATCTTAAAATTCTCTTTGCAGAATATGGAATTAATAATTTAAATAAGAAAGCGGGGGTCATATTATAAAGGGTTTTGAAGGTAATTATACAAAGTTTATATGTTATTCTGTGAATAACTGGAAGCTAGTGTGCATTTTTAAGAAGAGGAGTTACATGATCAAACTTTCTAGATTTGGTTATTAGCTTAATTGAGGCATTTTGTATAATTTGAAGACATTTTATTTCATGTAAAGCAATTCCTTTGAAAAGAGAATTGCAATAGTCGATTAGCACCAACATTAGTTATAGCCAATTGACAGTTAAGGAAAATTAGCAGCTATTAGAGTTAAGCCTGCACCTGACACAATTCTATAACTTGCGCAAGCAATTTTGCATACTAAATGTCACGTTTGGCACATAAGTTCATAGAATAAGGGGGTATGTATACCATAGGTGCACTATTCCTCAAAAGGGTAAGCATGCGCAAACCATCACATAGGCACTAACCATCGTGCACAATTTGAAAAAGGAGTGTGAACTAGGTGTACATAAGTGTACACTCTTAAGAAAAGTGCACACTAGTGTCAGCATAAGAATATAAAGAGCTGCCATACTTGGACAGACTGAAGGTCCATCAAGCCCAGAATCCTGTTTCCAACAGAAGCCAACTCAGTTCACAAGGAGTAAAATAGATTTTGTGCTGTTTATCCTAGGAATAAGCAGTGGACTTCCCCAAGTCCATCTTAACAATGGCTTATGGACTTTACTTAATTAAGAAATTATCCAAACCTTTAAAAAAAATAAAAAAAAACCCAACCCTGCTAAGCTAACTGCTTTCACCACTTTCTGAGTTTAATTACACATTGAGGGAAGAAATATTTTCTCTGGTTTGTTGTACATCTACTACTTACTAGCTTCATTACATGATCCCTTGTCCTAGTACTTTTGGAAAAAGAGTAAACAAGTGATTCATATCTACCCATTCCACTCCACTCTATTTTATAGACCTGTATAATATATCCCCAGAGCTGTCCAGGCTGAAGAGCCCTAGCTGCTTTAGCTTTTCATCCTAGGAAAGTAGTCCCATCCCTTTTATCATTTTTGTCACTCTTCTTTTCTAATTCCCCTATATCTTTTTTGAGATGTGGCAACCAGAACCGTACAGTATTCAAGGTGTGGCCACATCATGGAGTGGTACAAGGACATCATAAATACTCATCTTTGTTTTTCCATTCAGATTATGAACGGTAACAAAGTCCCATGTAAAGGAAATCCTCTCCAAAACACATAAGGAATTCTAATGAAAATGAACACTGACCGCGTTTTGGGTTTTTATTTTAGATAAATGGGGACCGCAGTTAGCATTCATTTTCATGAGATGGCTGTGAAAGGCCCTACAAAGCATTACTGTACCAGCCTAAAGCAGGTCTTTGGTTACGATTCCAAGGAGAGAATGACACGGGGCAAATATAATAATAATTTTTATTCTTATATACTGCCATACCCGGTGAGTTCTAGGCGGTTTACATCAATTAAAGTAGTATCTGCGTTGACAAGCAGATTTATAACAATTTATCAGATATAAACAAGTTTTAACCAAACTTGACAGAGGATGACGGGAGGTAGTGGAAGATAGGGAAGAGAGAAGCTATTATGGGGGAGGAGAAGAGCGGGGGGGGGGTAGGTGGGGGGGGGCGAAGTGGTAATGTAAGCGGGGGGGGGTTTCTAATATTCTATTTGCTTTCTTAGCTGCCGCTGCACACTGACCTGAAGGTTTCAACATAGGAGTTCACCTAGATCCTTTTCTTTGGCGATGACTCCTAACAAGGAATCCAGCATCACATAGCTATAGTTGAGGTTCCACTTTCCAACATGCATCACTTTCCACTTGCTCACATTAAACATCATCTGCTATTTTGATGCCCAGTCGCCCAGTCTCACAAGGTCATCTTGCGATTTAACAACTTTGTGTCATCCGCAAATTTAATTATCTCACTAGTTAGTCCCATCTCTAGATCATTGATAAATACGTATGTTAAAAAAGCAGCAGTCTCAGCACAGACCCCTGGGCCTTCTCCATTGAGAATATTGACCATTTAACCTACTCTGTTTTCTATCTTTCAACCAGTTTTTAATCTGTAACAGAACATTACCTCATATCCCATGACTTCCTAATTTCCTCGTACGTCTTTCATGAGGTACTTTGTCAAATGCCTTTTGACAATTCAGATACACAATATCGACCGGTTGGCCTTTATCCACATGTTTAGTCATCCCTTCAAAGAAATGTAGTAGATTGGTGAGGAAAGATTTCCCTTGACTAAATCCATGTTGGCTTTGTCTCATTAACCTATGGGCTTCCTTTTACGAAGGTGTGCTAGCGTTTTTAGCGCACGCACCGGATTAGCGCATGCTACCTGAAAAACTACCGCCTGCTCAAGAGGAGGCGGTAGCGGCTAGCGCACGCGGCATTTTAGCACACGCTATTCCACATGTTAAGGCCCTAACGCATCTTTGTAAAAGGAGCCCTATGTTTACGTATATGGCCTGTAATTTTGTTCTTTATAATAGTCTCTATCATTTTGCCTGGCACTTACATCAGACTCGGTCTATAATTTCCTGGATCACCTCTGAACCCTTTTTAATAATTGGCATTACATTGGTCACCCTCCAGTACCATGCAGGATTTTAAAGATAAATTACAAGTTACTAAGGGCTCCTTTTACTAAGCTGCGATAGCGGTTTTAGCACGCACTTAGCGCGTGCTAGATGCTAGCGCCAGCATTGAGCTGGCTTTAGTTCTAGCTGCGTAGTGCAGGTTTAGCACACGCGGCAATTCTGCGCGCGCTAAAAATGCTATCGCAGCTTAGTAAAAGGAGCCCTAAAAGTAGCTCTACAAGTTCATTTTTCAATTCTAAATCAATACAGTGCCACCCAGTCCAGGTAATTTGCTACTATTCAATTGGTCAAAATTGCCCCATTACATCTTCTAGTATTGCAGAGATCTCTTTCAGTTTCTCTGACTCATCAGCACTGAATACCATTTCTGGCAGAAGTATCTCCCATACATCTTCCTGGGTGAAGACTGAAGGAAATAATTAATTTAATCTCCGTTATAGTCTTGTCCATGAGAGTGTCCCTTGATCATCTAGCACACCAACTGATTCATTTCCTGGCTTCTTGCTTCTAATATGCCTAAAAAGATTTTACTACATGATTTTGCCTTCAATGCAATCCTATTTTCAAGGTCTCTTTGCCTTCCTTTTCAGCACCTTGCATTTCACTTGCCATTCCTTATGCATATAATGGAGGTTGGAGGCATGCAAATCTGGCTAATGCATATTCATTAAGGATATCCTAAAAACCTGGCTGGCTGAGGGTCCCCCAGGACAGGTTTGAGTACCACTGGACTAGGTCTAGAATTTGCTTTGCCTCTTGTCGGTTCCCGAACCAGTTGTTCCATAAAGCAGTCCTTTATTTCATCAAGGAATGTTTCCTCTCTAGCATGCCCTGAAGTTACATTTACCCAACTAATACTGGGGTAATTGAAATTTGTGTTACTCAGTTTGTTAGCCTCCCTAATTTCTAATGACATTTCAGCAACTGTCTGTTCATCCTGACCAGAAGAGTAGTACACTCCTATCACTATCCTTTTCCCCTTTATGCATGGAATTTCTTCCCATAGGGATTCCAAGGTATGTTTTGATTCCTATAGAAGTTTTAGGCTATTCAATTCAAGGCCTTTCCTTAATGCACAATGTTATACCTCCACCAATTCAATCTACCCTACTAATGTAATATAATTTGAACCCTGGTATCACTATCCCATTGGCTATCTTGGTTCATAGATTAAAGCACGCGGGACAACCGCACGCCGACAAAGCTACTTGGACAAATGCACATAGGATGTCAGCGCACCAGAATAAAACTTAACTTTAAAGTGCTCTGAGGGTTTATTGGGGGGAGATCCCCCCCCACACACACACACACACTTTACTTAGAAGTGCTGCCGCTGCCTTTGGGGGGATTTGGGGGGGAACCACCACCCCCATTACAGCGGAAAGTGTAATTTTTCCCCTCTTTTTTAGGGCAAAGTTACAGTTTCCTCTCTAAAAATCTTATGTAAGCGACGCTTGAAGTCCGCCACCTTCACACCAAACAAGTGACCTAGTAATCTTCAAGTCCACCAGCCATCTAGCTATCCATATGCCTAATTATCAAATCGCCCACTGCGAAGGCATCATAGCCCTTCTCTCCTGAGCAGAAGCTCCTAGAAACACATCCACAGTGCAAGAGGATATTGCATCCCCTGGAGGGTAGGGTCCTAACTGCAGGATCACTTCCTGCCTCTCTACAGTGATGCTCTCCCTTCAGGGGGCCTTTCTCCTCCATAGTAGCCTTAGAGGTTGCCAGACTGGAAGTGGGACTTCTCTATTATGTCCCCGAAAGCCTCCTCTATATACCTCTGACTGCCTCAGCTCCTCCAAGTCAGCTCCTCTAGCATCCAGAGATCGGCTCATCCCTATTAGACCAAAGGTGCACTTTAAAAGATTGCCTAAACTGTCCTGAATCTTATGTTCCCATGTTATTCTTCCCTCCTCTTTTCCCCAGTGATAAACTCACTCCCCATTCCACCAGCTGCCATGAGAAGGAAGAGAAGGGAAGCAACTGCATATACTATGGGATGCATTAAAATATGCAGGTATGCCAAGAGAAACTTTTCCTTATTAAGTTATTCACTGAAATGTTTCCTCTTTTTAAAGCCCTTGCTATATTCTGAATCCAATGAGTATACCAAGCATTTTTCTTCTTTTTTGGAGGGGTTAGTAATCCAGCAGTGTCAAAAAAGCAAAAGTGGCCATAAGCACCAAAAAAAAAAAGTTACTATGATTCTTAGTACCACCATTTTCTGGGAAATACTCAGAATAAAAGGAAACTGGACTTTATTGAACAACAGATTACTGTAACCTTACTATCAAAACGGAAACCTGACATCAACGTGCAGTCATTATCATAAGGAATAAAGTGGAATTCAGTTCTCAAAAGCAATCATCCCAAGTATCTTCATTACAAGTTCAGGCTCAGAGGAGCAGGGAATTCCATATCACTGACCTACAACAACTAAAGCATTTCTCAAGCCAGCCCTAACCAGACTGGTTTTTAGGACATCCATAATAAACATGCTTCAGATGAACTTGATATAACTGGAGTACTGAAAATAAGACAAGGCTGAAAGTAGGGAAGGAAGATTCCACAAGGTATCAGAGTTACACCGGACTCCAATATGTTTTTTGCTCATTCATTAGTTCGAAGAATGCTACCCTCCCCCCCCCACCCCCTGAAATTGCTTTTTTGGTATTTAAAATCTGGGATTCATTAGAACTGCTAACACAAAACACAATGGTAGTCATACATTGTACCCTTTCTTGTCAATGTGTGCAATACTGTGTCAGACCTGCTGTACTGCCTTCAGAAGTTATGGCGCTCTGGGGAACAAATGTTTGAGCAAAGCTTTTTCAACACACACAAATTCCAAGTATGCATCTGTTACAGTCACACATGCAGGAACAAAAATCATGTGATGCAAAAAAAATATATATATATTGCTGTGGAAAAATTAATCTTCTCTTATTGAAAAAGGTTGGACAAAAGGTCAACCGTGTTGAACAAAACTATTCGCTTAAAGTGACAGAAGTTATGCAGAAGTTCACAGCAATGCCAAGTGTCAGTAGATGAGATGCATTGTTTACCATACACCCTTTCCACAGCATAGGAGAGAATATTGCATTGCAAAGATCTGCGTTTTAAACTTAAAATTGAATGAAACAACAACAAAAATACCCAGCACAGTTTGTTTGGTGCACCAAGCAAGTTTGGAATCATGCTGGCCATTTTCACTTTTTAAACACAAGCGGCAGAGGAATCAAAATATTGTTAAAATTATACTGAATTGTATTCTTATACAGTTAGGAAAAAGTACCACAACAGTCACAGACTGACCAATAGCTTGCTGCATGGCAAAAGCCCCAAAGAAAATAAACCATCACCTTTCTACTAGACAACTACACCATATTGGGGGGGAGGGGGGGAGTGTCACCTGGGAGAGGTTTTCCGTAAATAACACAAGCAAGTGAAGCCCTCTAGTGGCACAGCTCATAACTCCATACAAAGTTCCCAAGCATGCTTGGCCCTCCCTGTACTCAGTCATCTCCTCAACTTTTTGGTTGGTTAAAAGACAGCTCTTGGGGAGTTGAGATTGTATATGTATCATCAGTCCTGGTGTGTACAGCAAATAAATATCTGCTACCGGTGAGCAGCAACGCTTTTTCGGTTCATTAACAGGACTAAGATAGGTGCATAAGTGGGTTGATTTGACTGCTCATCAATGAATTGTACTAGTCTTTTTGAATAGTCCACACAGTGATACGAGAGTTGTTGATTCATGAGGATAGACTAGCTAACACTGTTCAATCCAATGCACAATATTGTGTTCAAGTTGGTCCACAAAGAACTAGTGAAAAGTGAACATATGCAGATGGTAGCTATGGCAGACTTCAGAAGGGCAGGTACCTATGTTGCCTTAATTCTAGTTTGATCTCGGAGCTGAGAGACTCATAGCAGAATTGTACTCAAAAGGCCAGCCAGTATGCCAAAGCATCTTTTTTTCCCACAACCAGATATCTATCCTAAGCCCTGATGCATAAAAGTCTGCCAGACTTACTTGCACTGCAGTTAGTTCAGCCTCTGATGCTCAAAGGGTTATTTCAGGGGCTTTTACCAATTGCTGTAGCAGCTACCAAAAATCCTACACAAATGCATTACAAGGAGCACTTAGTACTTAAATGAGCACTCCTTGCAATGCTCAAAAGGGAATGCCCACCTTTTAGCAAGAAAAATTTACTGGCAGATCTGGAGTTGCCGGTAGCTGATTGTGCGTGTGTTGTGCGAGTATGTCTCACACCTATACTGTATATGGGACATGGACACACACACACACACACAACAGCTGCAACCATATCCAGCATTTAAAAAAAAAAAAAGCAAATGGGATCAGCTGAGCCAGCAGAGGGGAACAGTGGTGCCAGTCAGCTGATCGCAGCTCTGGCTCAGCTGATCATCGGCAGGGGAAGAGCAGCAGCACTGCCACTAATCAGAAAGTAGAAGCGGGCTACAGTGGCAGCGGGCAAGGAAACAAGGGAGCTTGGGAACCACTGGGTCTGCTTAAAAGAGCTGTGCCTACCACTTAGGTCTTTTGAGCAGGTGCCAGGCACAGTTCCTTCCCCTTTTACTGGAATACTCCACACAAAAGGTATGCATACGATTTAAATAAATAGAGCTCCAGCTACCCAGTAAAAAAAAAATACTGGGTTGGGAGTGATTTTTCTTTAGCATGCAAAATAATGGGCGGTTGAGAAATCTTTTAAATAAATAAAGCTCCGGCAACCCAGCAAAAAAATACCGGGTTGGGAGTGATTTTTCTTTAGCATGCAAAAGATTTCTCAACCACTTATTCCTAGGCAACTTTACAAATAGCAACATACATAAAATAAAATCATACCAAAAAAAACCCCAAAATTTATACAAACAGTCATTTCAGATCATTCAATGAGAATAATTAATTGTATATCAATCCCCAAACCAGAATAATCATTCATTGGAATGTTTCTACAATTGGGGGACCTCAATTGGATTGAAAGAGATGAATAGTCGAGTCAACTTCCTTAAAATTATAGTTCTTTGAAAGTAACAACCCAAAGCCAGTTTTGAATCCAGAGTACAAAAACCTCTGTCAAGAATTTAAATGAGGCTTTGGATAAAAGTAGGAAGCTCTATTTTCTCATTAACGCTGGAGGTACGACAACCTTTGGCAAAAACTGGGATATGTTTGAAGGATGACTGTATGATGATGGTATGGCTTGTAACTTATGCCTAACATTATAACCATTAAGAATACCACCTTCCAATTTAGGAACTTTAATCACTTTCTACAGACTCAAAAGGAGATTTCATGTGTGAGGCAAGGACTAAATTTTTTTTTTTTTTAGTTCAATCATCTTTAAATATTGATGAGCTCATTTTACTATTACATTGTTAAAGGCGCGATAGGTTTTGAGAATCTTTCCCTGGTTTAATAGACCTTTGAACTGTCCCAGTCGACAACTCTTATTCTCTTATGCCAAAACATCTAAGGCACTCCTCTTACAGCCCTTCACAAAATCTATGGACATCTTTAACAGAAGGAAAAGGAGTGGAAACGCTCAGGTAACAGAGGTAGAAAAGACCTATTTGCTACCTTGACCAGTATCTTATGTGGTCAGACATTATGCGGTAGACTGTACTGAAGAGATCTTTTGCTGCATCAGGTTGTTCCATGAAAAGGTTACTGCATTAATATTCCTGCACAGGATACATGTGCAAGTGCTTATTTTTATTTGTATGAGTCTGAACTGACTTGCCTGTACTTCGAACCAGAGAATGACACGGGGACAAACCTTTCCCCATCCCCATGGGACTCATTTTCCCGTTCTGTCCCAGAGAGTTCTTTTCCTGTTACTGCCCCATTCCTACAAGCTCTATCCTTATCTGTACAAGCCTCAAACACTTTAAAATCATAAGTGTTCAAGGCTTGTGCGGTTAAGGCAGAGCTTATAGAAATGGGCTAGGGCCAGTGATAGAAATAGTGACAAAAAAACTCATACAGTTAAGACAGAGCTTACAGGAATGGGCCAGGGATAGTGACAGCGACAAAAAAAAAAAAACAAAAAAACCTTGTGCAGTTAAGGCAGAGCTTACTGGAAAGGGCCAGGGATAGTGACAGCAACAACAACAATAACAACAAAAAAAAACCTTGTGCGGTTAAGGCAGAGTTTACAGGAATGGGCCAGGGACAGTGACAAAAAAACCCTCACAGGGACAGGACAGGGAAATTGAGTTCCTATAGGGAAGGGGAAAAATTTGTCCCCGTGTCATTTTCTACTTTTGAACATCATTTAGCCAGCATTCAGGCAAGCAGTCACTGCTCAGGCGTCTGCAGATGATCCAGAAGCAATTGCACTGTGAGCATAGATATCTCAAGGGTCTCTGCCCTTTGGATAACTGGACTCCTAGGGTCACTGAGCTCGAGTTTGATGGATAGTCAGTGGAGATGAGGTAACTTCTGTGAAGAAGCCTTTTTGCAAGATTGAGGGAAGTAGTAGCTGTTCACTATCCAAACGTTTTTAGACAATTTAGACAGTATCTCCATGCTTTTGATGATATCTGAGCACAATGCTTACTCCTGATCATCATTAAGTCAGAGGCACATGACAAATTTGGTTTTCACATCAAAAGTATTGATTTTTCCTGCCACATTTTTTGGGCATGGATGAAATCCTGACTTCAACTACATACTTCTTGAAAAAAGAAACAAAGGCAAAAACATGCCTAGAAATAGCAATATGGGATGAATGGAAAAACCCAAAACTGAGGAGCTGAAGAGACCACTGTGCTCAGGAGAGGTCCTGCATGCCTAGAACTTACCAAGTTCTGGTCTCTGAGACAGCAGTTCTGGCCTAGCACCACTGGATGACATCGCCCACTTGTGTGCCTGACTCAATCCTGCTTGTTGACAGAAATAAATTCCTTTCCAACGACCAAAACGGGTCCATCAGCTATATCTGAATGTGTGGCACCTCTGATATTCTTATACTTTGCATAATACAGGAGGAAATGCATTTCTGTTTCTATTTCTTTGCTACTGTACTGCAGTCAGAGTTCTGGCTTCCTGTGGTTTCCAGTTCAGTTTTTGTCTGCACATTTCTTTTGTATTTCTATATTTTGACTAAGGTGAGGTATTAATAAAATAGACATGGGGCAGGAAATTAAATTTTTTTTAAAAAAACCCTAAAACAATCATATTCTATCATTAAAATATGTGTGTTTTTAACCACTCATTGTAGAAGACCACAAAATGGAAAAAGGAAACCAAGTAATAGTGCGTAAAAATAATTCAATTCATAAGCAATCATTGAGAGAAACAGTGATCCTTGTACATAGCATTCCACCAAGCCCCAAACCACAGCAAGCAAAGTCAGTTTAGGCAATAATGTAGCCTTTAGAGCATGGGTGCAAGGTCGATCATGATTGACCAGTAGATCACAAAGGCGACACGAGTCTATTGCAGAGCCCATCCTGGGCTCCGTAAAAGACTTGCGTTGCCTTGTCATTCTATTCTCCTTGCTTCCCCGATGACGGGCTAGGCGCGTACAAGCGCTGGGCCCACAGCCTTCTCTCCCCCCCCCCCCCCCCCGTCAATTCTGACATTGGAAAGGAAGTTCTGGGCCAGCCAATCGGGCCAGCCAGAACTTCTCTCCAACGGCAGAATTGACGTCGGGGGGAAAGGCTTGTGGGCCTGGCGCTTGGAGAAGCAGGGAGAAATCGGCGGCGGTGGCTTTGGGGGTAGTGAGAGAGATAGACAGACAGGGGGCAGGGAGAGAGAGAAAAAAAAAGAAAGGGGAGAGAAGGGGCAGGGAGAGAGGAAGAAAAAGTTAGACTCATGGAGGGACAGAGAAGAGATGTTGGTTGGGGAATGGAATGAGGTTTGGAGGAGAGGAAGCATTTAGGAGGCAGAAAGAAATATTGGATTTACAGTCAGAAGAAGGAAGTACATCCAGAGACTCATGAAATCACCAGACAGCAAAGGCAGGAAAAATGATTTTATTTTAAATTTAGTAATCAAAATGTGTCCAAATTTATATCTGCTATCAATATTTTGCACTATGGCCCCTTTTTACTAAACCGTGATAACATTCTTTTAGTACAGGGAGCCTATGAGCGTCGGGAGCAGTGCGGGGCATTTAGCACAGCTCACTGCACTAAAAACCGCTATCATGGTTTAGTAAAAGGTAAGGGGGTATATTTATCTATTTTTGTATACCGTATTTTTTGCTCCATTAGACACAGTTTCCCCCCCCCAAAAAAGTGGGTGGAAATTAGGGTGTGTCTTTTGGAGCGAATACCCAAAGCGAGACCCCCCCCTTAACCTTATTTTAATGTGAATGGGGCCATCCACCCTCACTGGATGTGGCGCCCTCCCTCTCCAATAGCGGTGCACAAGGTTGAGTGGCTGCCTGCTTCTCGCCATTTCCTCCGAGAACTGGTGGCTGACGCGGCTGCCTCCTCTTCCGTTCTCTCGCGCCGCTACGCGAGAGAACGGAAAAGGAGGCAGCCGCAACAGCCAGCAGTTCTCGGAGGAAGCAGCAGGAACCAGGCAGCCAGCCTTGTGCACCGCTCAGCGAGAAGCCGTATCCAGAAGTAAAAAGAAAAAAAAAGGTATGCGCGGGGGGCGGCGGAAGAGGGCCAGAGCCTGCCTGGGGGGTGAGGAGGAAGAGGGCCAGGGCCTGCCTGTCACCTGTCTGGGGGGTAGGGAAGGAGGGAGAGGATGTGGCCTGCCTGCCTGACCTGCCAAATTAAAAATAGGGAAGGAGGAGGGAGAGGCCGGGGCTTTCCTGCTGCCTGCCTGGGTGGGGGGAGGCCTGCCGGCCTGCCTGGGGGGGAGGTCTGCCTGCCTCTCTTCCTACCCACCCTGTCTCGTCCTTATCTGCCTGCTTGCCCTGTCCCTACCTGCCTGCCAGCCACTAGGCTTGCCTGCTGTCCCTGCCTGCCCTGGTCTGGCCTACAACTAGACCACCAGAGAGGGGACAGGTTACAGAGCCTGGCTTGGGGGGGGGGGGGATAGGGTACAGAGCCTAGCAAGGAGTGTGGGGTTGGGTGCAGAGCCTGGAAGGGAGAATTTGGTTCAGAATGGTTTTTTTCTTGTTTTCCTCCTTTAAATCTAGGGTGCAACTTATGGTCAGGTGCATCTAATGGAGCGAAAAATATGGTAATTGTTACTGAGGTGACATTGCATATTTTAAAGTCATCTGCATTGACCTCTTTGAAAAAAAACCCTGAATATAAATGATAATTAACATTTTCTCTTCGTACAGTGTGCTTTGTGTTTTTTAAAATTTTATTGTTGGTAGATCATTTTGACTTGGTCATTTTAAAAGTAGCTTGCAAGCCAAAAAAGTGTGGGCAACCCTGCTTTAGAGTCTCTGTTAAGGTTCTTATATAAAAAGTGTTTTAGTATTTTAGATTGCATTTCAGAACATAAGATAAAATCAGATTAGGGCACAGATAGCAGTTGAGGAAAAGCACAGTTACTTACCGTAACAGGTATTATCCAGGTAAGGGACAACTACACCGAAATAACAAAAGTCATTAATGGACCCTAAACTAATCTGAATAAATTATTATGCCCCAACACTGGATCATTTGTTGTTCTGCCTAATTTTGAAGGATAAAGAACATTTTAAACACTGAATATAAAAAAAAAAAAGGTGGCGGGTGGGGTACATTTTTATAGATACCATCAAGCTTTCATAATGCGGCAGGGTATGTATTGGATCCTTCCTGAAGTCTTGGAACATCTCCCGGACTGGCTGATTTTAGAACATCAACTCATGTCCCCTTTAAGATTGTGCCATATATTGAGTATTAAACTGCCAAGGATTTATAAGGATTCTTTTTGATACATGGAAAATTTTAAAATTCATTAACGATCTAACGTGCAACAATCCACATGTAGGTCCTTGTGGTTGAACTCCAAGATTTAAATTGGTGAGTCTAAGATCCTCTGGAAGCATTGGCTGCAGGCAGGCATACGTACTTTGGATGATGAATTATCAAATGGGAAACTGCTTGATTTTTCACAACTACAATAAACATTTGATATTACAAAGTCTCAAGCAAATAAGTGGATGCAGTGGAAGCAGGCCATTCAGAAGGGATTCCCTGAGTGGTGAAATTTAAATGGTCAGTATAGCTTGCCGGGTCTATGCTACCAGACAGATTTGCTAGGGCATCAAGCTGCCAAGTGGTATAAATTAATATCGGAATATTTGAATAAGAAACCAAAAACAAGCCTAAGGGATATTTGGAGCATTGAGATAAAGCGAGACATTTCTGCTACTCAATGGCCACAGAGTTGGTCTTGGAGGATGAGATGTACAGCGTCAGGTTTTTTCCTGTTATACAGAATATTTTGGACCCCTGTTCGTTTGCAAAAGTTAGATAGTTCAAAGTCTAATAGATGCTGGCATTGTTATCTTGATATAGGGATGCTGGATCATATGTTCTACTATTGCCCTTTAATACTCGGCTTTTGGAAGTCAATATGGGTTACAATGAATAAGATATTGGAAACTTCCATTCCGATGTCATACGATATTGTTCTCTTTGGAACTATATT
This sequence comes from Geotrypetes seraphini, assembly GCF_902459505.1. Lineage (NCBI taxonomy): Eukaryota > Metazoa > Chordata > Amphibia > Gymnophiona > Dermophiidae > Geotrypetes > Geotrypetes seraphini. The sequence goes on from NC_047085.1 coordinate 361,440,706, forward strand.
ACATAAGTCTCCTATTTCTGAAGCTAAGTATAGATTACTTCTTGTAATGACTGGGATTGCTGTGCAGATGATCACAAAAAATTGGAAGAATTGCGATAGACTGAATCACACCTTTTGGTGGGAATCCCTGTGCCTATGCTATCGATAGGAACGTATGAATTCAGAACTAAATGGATGCAAGCAGCATCTTACTTGTGACTCACCACATATTAGCATTTCCACGTATTCCCCATTATAGGACCCTCAGGGACCCCTGAAGAAGACTCTTTGTTGAAACGCGGACCGTGTTGGGTCCTGCGTCCCTAGTGGACTAGGTCCTTTAAGCGTTTTCATGTGGATTATTTTACTTTTATGTGGATGATTTTATTTTATGTGGATGATTTATTGCACCTTTGGAACTTTGACATTTTTCAAATAAAGTCCATTTAAGGAACATAGTCATTCCACAAAGTTTCTTTTGAAATCTATGCTACATCAGCATGGGGTTATCAGAAATCCAGGACTGGCCCACAGTCTCCCTTCTTGGAACTAGTTAATTCAAAAGTGCTGATTAGATAATTGTAGGCTGACGCCCAAGACAGAGACACAGTGTTGCAGAAGAGGCCTTGGCTATGCTAGCTGCACTTGAAGTAGCTTTTTCATAAAACAAAAAGGTCACGAGCCTCTACTAAGCTGCAACATGCACCTCCACACCCAGGAACACATCCAAGGTTTTACTGAATTTTGTTACAAACACAGAATGGCAACTAGTGACTTCAGCATTTTTAACTTTCCATTTCTTTGTTGCAGTGAAGTGCAGGATTGTTTCAGTTTATTAAACTCTTAAAATGGACTGCCATTCTTTTTGCATCAAAATGAGCATTTGCAAATACAATGCTTTACTGTTTAATTTTCCACTAGTCACAGAACACCCAAAAGCCAGATTAAATATGCATTCTAGATTTCTGTTACTACTTTCACTGCCCAGAACAGCTGGAGTTAGGTGTACAAATGACCACCCCACAGAGTAAGATTTTTCCAGAAGTGTAGCACTGCTTTGCAAATTCGTACCAAAGTATTATAAAATGATATTTTCTTTTCTTTGGAGTCTCTGAAAGGATACAGCATGGAGACAATACAAGTAAATTCTCTTAGGCTAAAATTATGCTCTGTTTAACAGTGTAGGGAAAAGGGATGAGGCAGGGAGGCAAAGCAAGCTGAGGCTGCACTCATATTTCTTCCTATTAGTGGGCCATGGGTTTTCTTCTCTTGGCCAAGCTAGCCTAATGAAACAGTGATTAGGATGGATTAGTGCAATGGTACTGAGGCTCCAATGAAGGAGAGAAGAGACTTAAGGGTGCAAGAAAGTACAGTGGTGCCTCGCATAACGAACGCCTCGCACAACGAACGCTGCACACAACAAACTTCATGTCTTGATTCACACAACGAACTTCGTTTCACACAACGAAGTCGCCCGAGCTGCCGATGTATTGCATCCTTCCGCGCAGGCACTGCAGGCAGTCGTTAGTCACTGCGCTTAACTGCCCTCTCTCACTGTATACAGTCGTCCTTTTAAGATAAACTCAATATTTTTTATATATCATGGCTTCTAAAAAAAGCAGGAAGGTGATTTCTGTTGAAATGAAACGGGAAATAATTAGAAGGAGTGAATGTGGGGTAAAACAGTGTGACCTCGTCAAAGAGTTTGGCCTCAGCAAGACCACCATTTTCACCATTTTGACAAATTTATCTTTTTTTATGTCATCTTAGCATATTTTATGCTGCAGAACGAATTATTTTTTTTAACATGTATTGTTATGGGAAAACGCGTTTCACATAACGAACTTTTCGCATAACAAACTTGCTCCTGGAACGAATTAAGTTCGTTGTGTGAGGCACCACTGTACCTACAAAAAGGTGCACCACACTCCTGACTGAGACTTGACATTGCTGCAGTACGGAAGAGAACAATTTTCAATATCTAACTGCATCTTAATTTTTTAGTTTAACAGTCTACAGTGCTACCTTCTGGCTTGGTAGACTAATACCAATCTTAGGCAGCATTCTCAAGATACCGCTTCCTGATCTTCCTCAGTATGAATATTCCCTCTACTGTGAACAAGAGTACTTTGTTTCCCCTCAGGGTTCTCTCAATTTGAGATACAAGAACAAAAATCCAGGGTCTAGACAAGGACACTGCTCTATAAATTTACCATCATTTGTCTTGTTAATTAATTTTAAAATGATTAAGACTCCAAGGCCCACAAGACCTCACTACTAGACAGCAGCTATGTCATGAAAATGGTTCTGCAGGGAAAAATTTGTTCTTATTTATTTCCTTTATTTGAATCCTGCTAGACCAGTCCAGACTAACTGATTGTGTCACCCTAACAATAGATGGAGGAAGAGATCTAAGTTTTCCAGCGGTATCACTAGCATAAGGAGCGGTGCAGCCTGGAATATGCCAATATTTTAATGACAAAGCTGATATGTAAAATTTCAGAACTGAACAAGAAACCCTCCCAAGTTATACCTCTGCAAAAGTACCTGAGAATTATACTGGACTATCAACTCCAAAGCACAGACATGCTCATATTACTGCAGTCTCCCCAGGTGGAGCCACACCTGGCCTAGTAGAATTAAATAATAAAAAGTTACCAGGAAAAAACAAATTTCATTTTCCTTTTCATCCTTCTAGACCAGTCCAAACTGGATGTCATGAACCCAAATGCAAACTCTCTGTGCTTAGGTAGGCAAAGCTCTCTCCCAAAATGACCTTACCAGACATCAAGACTATACTTTTTATAACACAACACAATACATGACTATGTTGTCAACCTACAGATGTCCTCTGGGATCCACAAAGATCTAACCTCAAGCTTCAACCTCACCCTATCCCCTAAAATGAGAAATATCCATGAGCCATCAAAGAAATGCCCTTCATTTGTCCCTTAAAGTAGAATAGGGCTACCACCTGACTTTTGAGACCCGAGAGCCAAACCCTGGTCAAAACCACCATGAAAGAATGCCACAGCTGTTGAATATCTAAACACCATAATACAAATAATCACCAGATCCACACATATGTCATCAAAGTAGAAGCTTTATCGGCTTCCAGCAAAGTTGCTGCTATGACTAAGAAACAACCTTTGCATCTCAGCCAGACCCTCAAAGGTCATGCCCTAACTCAGCAGAAATCTGGATCTTGCATGGCAATTGGGCCTCGACCTAAAAGTCCTGGGCCTGTGGCAGTGAAAATGGAGACCCTGCCAACTGCTGGATCAGGTTAGTATACTGTGAACTGTGTAACCAATCCAATGCTACCAAGATGGCCCAGCAGGTATGACTGCTAAATCAGCAGTCATTTGGAAGATAGCCAGCCACAAGAGGAAGGCAAACAATGGACCTTTCTGTGGCCAGGGCTGAAACAGTGCATCAATTCCTGCCAAACAGAATTCTTCTGTGACTGAACAACTAGGGAGTACTGGCATTCTTTTGTATAAATCAAATTGAAAATTACATAACCCCCCACCGCTCCAACACAGACTGGAATCCAGTTTCCACTCCTCCCCAACCTTCCCCTCCTGAGAAACCTACATCACCATTCCAGCAGAGGGTAGACATGGCTGTCTTAGTGACTGCCATCAGAGCATCTTCCCTGAGAAGGCACAAAAAACAATTAAGGTCTTCTCATACAAAGAGATACAATTGCCCCCAAACCAACTCTGAGGACTCCCACTCTGCCAAAACCATTATACAGTGGGGAGGCTCTGGATGACTTACACAAACCCTCCAAAATGGGGTCCTCTTCCTCTGGCACTCTGTCAGCCATGTGCAGCAAAGCAGCTGAGAGATCAGAAAGGGAAGCTCAAATCAACAAAAAGAAATGACCAAGTCCTCGCCTCAAAAAACTATTATATTATGCAATAACTTTCTTGCTTTCATTTTACTTAACTACTTTAACCTGGTACTTTGAACAACTCTGCCTAAGATTCAGTTAAATAGAGCAGTTGAGAAATTAGCTTTTCTCCTCCCTCCCTGTTCTGCTCAGACAACAGACAAAAAAGGTGGGGAAGGGACTGTACACATCAACCCGAGATAAAGCAAGAGTTTATTAAATACAGTCAGATAATACAAAACATATAAAATGGGCAATCTTATGGTTCTTTCCAGACCTGACACGGTCCGTGTTTCAGCTTCAAAAGAGAAGCCTGCTTCAGGGGTACAGATGGCAATCCAGTGGATGGCGCAGAACCACTTAAACACACAGAGGGGCATAATCAAAAGGGACGTCTAAGTCCATTTACGTCCATCTCGCATGTCGTCCAAAGTAAAAAAAATCAGCTTAAGACACATTTTCGAAAGATACGACCAACTTTTTTTTCATTTCAAAAATCATCTAATTATACATCCTGCCAATCTGATCATCCAAGCCACTAAATCGTCTATCTTTATACCACATTTTCGTCCAACTTTCCGTCCAAGTCAAACACACCTAGAACAAGCCCTGTTGGACGTGGGAGGAGTCTGCAAAGTGATGGACTGCACACCCAGACATGCCACCTAAATAGTGGGGTACTTTACAGGGCACTGCTGTGAACTTCACAAAAAGGGTGCCATGTCTTCTCCTCCCTACAGTTCCCTTATAGGTCATGGTGAGCCCCCTAAACCACCTCCAGAATCCCCTAGACCCACTTATCTACCACCCCAATAGCCCTTATGGCTGCAGGAGCCACTTATATGCCAGTACAAAAGGGTTTGGGGGGTGTATAGGGGAGTGCACATGTTTAAGTATCAATGCAGTGATTACAGGGGCTTATGGGCATGGGTCCTCCTCTCTATGGGTCCCTAACCCAGCCCCAAGACGACTTAAGCTGCCTCTGGGCTGGACAACTAGGCTTTCCTACGCCAGGCGGCCAGGTGATGATGGTCTGGAGGCTGAATTTTAAAGTTATGATTAAAATTTTTATGGGGGTGGGGGGGGTTGGTGATCACTGGGGTAGTGTGTGGGGGTCTGTTTTATGTGTTTGCAGTGCTTATCTGGTGACTTTAGGTGGGTTTTTGTGACATGGTCTAAGTCACAACGTCCAAGTTCCATCTAGGCTCTGTTGTAAAACTTTTGGTTATACATGCTGTACAACTAAGACTAAGCCGGCCCACATCCCGCCCAACTCCCGCTCTCGACATGCTTCCCGAAACACCCCATTTAGCTTTGGCCGTTCAGCGGCACTATGAAGGCCTAGGTCGTTTAGAAATTTGTCCAAAACCCGTTTTTATTATCGGCACTTGGACGTTTTTGAGAAATGTTCGTCCAAGTGCCGACTTAGGCCGGTTTTTGGACATTTTTCTCTTTCGATATGAGCCCCACAGTGTGAAACTGGCGAGAGATCTTAGGAAAATAACATATCGCTTGAGAGCTGCATAGCTTCATCTACAGAAGCAGTGCTGGCTCCCTATTGACAGTAGCGTAAAATTCAAGATCGTGTTTTGGGATTTTGGGGTGTTTTTTTTTACTTTATTTAGTTTTTAATGCCAACAAAAAGTGCAATACATTTTATATACAAATAATGATAATCAACCAAGCACTTATAATCAATCAGTATCTATACAAAAGATAAAAATTCCCTCCTCCATCCATCATTATCATCAGGAATAATACCAAAACAAAAGATATACCCCCTCCTGTTCCCCTCCCGTGTGGGTGAAAATCAACGGAAAATAAAGATAAAAGACAACTATAGCAAATCTACAAAAGACGTCAATGGACCCCAAACTAGTTTGAATATCTTATTATGCCCCGGCATGTCAGCATTCATTTTATCATATTTATAAGTTAAACATAAGCTCGCCCACCAAAAACTAAGGTGATCCCAATTCTTCCAATTGCGAGTAATCATTTGCATGGCTATCCCGGTCATAATAAGGCATTTATAGCGGTCCATGGGGGGCTTAATACGCAATAACATTCCGCATACAACTACCTCATACGTCAATGGAATTGATGCCTCCAGTATGGTATTAATCTGTCCCATATACAAAATCATCATCTTTCAGAACTACATTATGGTACTTAGCAACCAGACTACACAACCATACTACAACACATACACTCCGCTCATGTCAAGAATACTTGTTGGAAATATCATCTTTCAAAGACATCAAATACAAGAGTGTCAGGAAAAGAATGTTCTCCAATGGGGTGGAACTCCCTACCAAAGGAATGAAAACTAGAAAAAGATACCAAAAAGTTCCAAGAAAGGAATGAAGTCCTTCCTTTTTGCAGACTACTTTAATTAATATAAGAATCATCCAGGAGGGGTAAATAATATAGAAACATAGAAACATGACGGCAGATAAAGGCCAAACGGCCCATCTAGTCTGCCCATCCACCACTACTTACTACTTATATAGCGCTGAAAGGCATATGCAGCACTGTACATTTTGACATTTAATAGATGGTCCCTGCTCTGAAGAGCTTAAATCTAACTTGGACAGACAGCCACGACATCCGCAGTAACCATTATCTCTTTCTCTCTCTACTTCACAGCTCATGCACGATAGGCTGAAGCAGGATATACAAAGGAAGTTTAAATTATGATACATTTAAATGGCCACTAAAGTTTTAGTATGTATATTTATAGGCTAATTATAGAAATAAGCACAACAAGGTAAATGATTTGTAAACGTATATGTATGCTGGACATCTCAGAAACAATTTAATTCTATATGTAACACTATTGCTAAGCTATTTTATCATAACTCCAGCAGTGGTGTGTTACTCTTTGACTATAGTTCATATATTGTAGCTCGTGTATTGTACCATCATTACTGAAGTTAATGTTCATATTTCCATCAAAGCTGCTCATGTAAATTGCTCTGAATTGACTTCATAGTCATTAGATAGCAGTATAGAACCTTTAAACAAAAAACAAATCAAAATATACTGTATACACAGCAGCACACACTGCTCTAACCACAAGGCCACACCGCTAGCGTGGTCGTTGTGCAGACACATGCTTCTGTCACAACCTATGGCTGTTAACACATCCATTTCATTTTCATTGTAGGTTATTCAAACCAACAGAATATGCATCTTTTAAGTCAGCTCCTCTCCGCCTCAAAAGGCACGGCCACACAGGAATTGAAAACATTCCATGAATATGCTTTCCCCACTTGGTTTAACTTCTTACAAAAGCAGAAGATAAGCTTAGAAGAATACATTTTATAATTGGTTAAAAGAAACAGCGGCATAAAGAACATAAGAATAGCCAGACTAGGTCAGGCCAAGGTCCACCTAGCCCAGTATAGGCAGTCCCCAAGTTAGACACCCAATTTAAGTACAACTTGGACTTAAGAATGCAGATGTGGCTTCATTTGATTTCACTGAGCAGTATTTCAAGTGGCATAGACACCTACACTGCAGCAGATTCAGGAATGACGGATGGCCACATTAAGAACAGTGTGTGGTTTGTGTATGCTGTACCTTAGAGCAGTGGTTCCCAACCCTGTCCTGGAGGACCACCAGGCCAATCGGGTTTTCAGGATTGCCCTAATGAATATGCATGGATTTGCATGCTTCTCACTTCCATTATCTGCAAATCTCTCTCATGCATATTCATTAAGGCTAGCCTGAAATCCCGATTGGCCTGGTGGTCCTCCAGGACAGGGTTGGGAACCACTGCCTTAAAGGGAACACTGGTAGGGACAGTTGGCCCTTTTGTCAGCTTGGAGCAAGAATCTTAAAATCTACAAGTTCTGAGTTACATACAAATCCAACTTAAGTACAGCTTTAAAAATGTAACTCATTCTTAACCTGGGGACTGCCTGTATACTGTTTCTCCAACAATGGTCTAGGTCAGGGGTAGACAATTCCAGTCCTCGAGAGCCGGAGCCAGGTCAGGTTTTCAGGATATCCACAATAAATATGCATGAGATAGAGTTGCATCTCAAGGAGGCAGTGCATGCAACTCTATCTCATACATATTCATTGTGGATATCCTGAAAACGTGACCTGGCTCCGACTCTTGAGGACCGGAATTGCCTACCCCTGGTCTAGGTCACAAGTATCTAGCAAAATCCCAAAGAGATCCCATGTTACACTATCAAAAATCAAAAGGGCAGGTTAGTGGGAGCATACACAGCAGCAACTCCTTCACTGATAGGAGGGATAGAGCGTTACCAATGTTTAAGTTGCACGGAAGCTGGTGTAGCAGGCAAGGGAAATACACTGTTATAGTTGTATGCGTTTACCCTTGCTGTTCCTAATAGCACTTAAGTGTCAGTATCTAGCTGGTGGCTAGCGGCCAATGATTCCTTTTGCTATCTGCAGAACTAGGCTCTCTCTCTAGGTTGCACTATTGACCTTTTATTTTTCCTGTGTGCTTCCTGAACCTGTTCTAGGGCAGGAGATACCCAGATTTTCTGGCACCAGATCCTGCCAGAGGACTGGAATGGCTTCTAGTCATTTCTAGAAGAAGAACTTTAGAAGCAGGGAAATATCTGAACCTTTTGTAAGAGGAGCGAAGGACTAGTGGCTACAGTGTACTTCCCCCCAAGAAAAAAGTTAAACTCTGACTTTGCCACCAAAAACTTGGAACCTCTCCTGATGAGGGAGAGCCCCATTTCTGCCATGCCTGCAGTTAGACACTCATGGCAATTGCAAAAATACAAAGATTCAGGGATTGGGGTACGTACGTGACAGAACCAAAATGGCTGCTGGCTTGCTACTGTGAGGTGGTGTGGGGGCCCTCTTCACCCTGTTTAGTGCCTTAAGGAGGATCTCAGGGGGTTACATTACCATTCAGGCAGCCCATGCACCATGCCCATTGGCTACTACATCTAAGACAAAGTGGGGGAAAGGGGTGACAAAAAAGAGAAACATCCGTATAGTACCAGGTTACAGCAGCTAAAGGTCAAATGTATTAATTATATATATTTTTTTAACACAGCAATTTTATTCAATGAGAGATAACCCCCTATATATATATATATATATATATATTTTTTTTTTTTTTTTTTTTTTTTTAACCTGAATCTTTTTAAGTATTTGGAGTCTTTTTTGACCTTGTTTTCTTTTTGACTTTGCCATGCTATGCTAAGTCTGAATATATAAGACTGTTTGCCATGCTAAGCTGCCATTCTATGTTTTGTCATACAATGCTCGTCATGCTATGTTTTCTACCATGCTTTCTTATGTATATAAACTTATGACCCATTCTGAGTTCTCCTGGGAGGACGGGATATAAAACCAATTAAATAAATAAATGTAAGAGGTTAACCATCTTATTGAACTGCAATTATCATCTATTTAAATTCCATCAGCCTATTTTTGTAACTTGTACATTAAGGTCTGTGAGCTGGAGGAGAAAATATCCTATAAGCTTAACAGTTTCTCCTGTCCTGTTCTTTTGCGATAGTACACTTCCCCCTCCGCATTCGCAGTGATAGGGGAACAGCAAGGCAATGAATAGAGAAAAACCACAAATAACTTTTCGTATGTTATTCGTGGCTTTTCTGAAAAAAAAAAAAAAAAAAAAGACCCAAAACCTGACCTGTTCCAGTGAAGAAGATGCAGCTGGAAGCAGCGATTTTCTCTGTGCAACGCCAGGAGCAGCAATTTCCTGTGATGTAAATTGGGGGGGGGGGGGGGGGGGCGGGGTCTTTGATCAAAAAACTGCAAATAACTGAAACCGCGGATAACAGTGAATATGAAGAGGTAAGTGTACAGTATGCTCCGACCGCCTCTTCCAGCCCTAAAGTCGGGCCTCACCAATCAGGAGCTGCTTTGACATGCAGCTTCTGATTGGTGAGGCCTGACTTTAGCGCAGGAAGAGGCGGTCGGAGCATATCGCGAGTGATTTCCTTCACTTGACGGCACTCCGGCTGACCTCTCCTGTCTCCTCCGCTAAAAACTGTATTCGCGGTTTTTTTAACATTCGCGAGGGTTCCTGTAACGGAACCCCCCGCGAATATCGGGGGAGTACTGTACCACTTTTTCTGTGTATTTACAATCAAAGCAGTTTACATATTTTGGACAGCTACTTATTTTGTACATGTGGCAATGAAAGTGTTAAGTGACATGCCCAGAGTCATAAGGAACTGTAGTGGGAACAGAACTCAACCTCAGGGTGCCAAGGCAGCTGCACTAACCAGTGGCATTCCAAGATGGGGGAGGGGGCAAGGAAGGTGGTCCACCCCAGATGCAGCCCATAAAAGGGTTCCCTCAGGGCCAGAATCTTCCCTTTCCAGCAGCAGCCCCAGCTACAGTGTTCACAACTGACTGCTCTGCTGGCCATCGGGCCTTCCTCTCTACCGGTCCTGCTTTCATAGAAGCAGGAAGTAGGCGAGACAGGCAGAAAGGAAGGCCCAACATTGGCCAGAGCAGTGAGTTGTGAAAGCTGCTGCTGCCGACGATGGAATGCAAGGTTTCGGCAGTGGGGATTGACCAACCAGAGGGGGAGGAAGGGAAGAGAGAAGGGAGAGAGAAGCATAGTTTTACATAGTTTTTCATGCCTTCCCTTTAGGCATTACGCTTTTGTCGATCCTCCAGCTTTAAACTACCGCCATCGGAGCTAGTAAGCCAGCTTGGGTTTGACTTTCTACCCCGAAATGGAGAAACTGTACATGACAATGCAGTTGGGGCCAAAATGGCTGATTCCATTTTATTTTATAATCATTTTTTTTACTCACATTTTGTCTAACATTTTTATCAGTAGGTACACCCCCCCCACCCCCCATACTTTTATTGACAGGGCCAGCGTTCTTCCATCTCGTATGTTCAATTTGATTGCATCTCTAGTTCTATACTTAGCTGAACAATACATTGCTCTTACTTGTTTTTGGTTTCCCCACTCCACAATGTGTGTTAATTTTTCATTATCCATTTTTTATATGAGATTTTGTCATCTCAAAGTTTGATTTTCTTTAGCGGTTAATTTTAATTGTGAGAATAGCACAGTATGAGTCTTATATAAAGTGTTTTCCAGTTCTTCTGGTTTTTCTTGTGCCCATCTCTTTTAAGGTTATTCCTTTAAGTTTTTTAATATCATTCTCCCAAATGCAATGTGTTTTATTTGTTTTATTTGCTCTGTTTTTAATGTTTGCTAATGTGATATAAAAAAACGTAACACAGAAGTTACATTTGTTCTGTTTCTGTTTTTACTTTAGTATATTTCATTAGTTTATAGGTGTCATTAAATTATGCTTTTAGGATTTTACCTTAAATTTGCATCCACCTTCTTATACCATCGAATGTTCACTGACCCGGTATGTATTTGGATCTTTTACATCTATGCATATACATTTGTACACATTTAAGATCATCAGTCGTCTCACATCTTAGTTGCACTCTCCTAAAACAGACGTTATCACACAATCCCTCTGTCAATATCACTATCTAGGTTTCTCTAGCCAAACAAATTTGTCTCTCACTCTTTCACATTGGCCTATAGTTGTGAGTTTCACTGGAATTTCTTATACATGTCTTCCCTCTGAATCAATATTCATGTTGCAGTCACTATTTCACGATCATCCTCAGTTTCAACAACATGGTAGCACCACTATCCATTTTTCAGTTTCATTGATTCACTCTCATGTCACTTTCTTAGGACCCCTGAGGAAGGCTATAGTTAGCCGAAACACAGACCGTGTCAGGTCTGCCACCAACTGTTGTGTCAGTCTCTCTGTAAAGTGGACATTTTACCAAACTGGATTACTTTTATTGCATCTTAATAAACATCACATCAAGAACAGTAGACTCCACAGTTTCTGCTTCTTTTTTTGAGAGAGATGCCAGACCATAAGGAAGGGAGGGAGGGTGGGAAAAGAAGGATTGGAGATGCCAAACCATGGAGGGGGAGGGAGGGGGAGAGATGGAAGGAATGGAGAGAGATGCCAGGGTATGGGGAGAGGGAAAGGAAGGAAACAGATGTCAGACCATGGAGTGGGGTAGAAGGAAGGAAGGAAGAAAGGAAAAGAGAAGAGAGATGCCAGAGCATGAGTGAAGAGGTAGAGAAGGGGTGAAGCTGAAACTAATCATTTATAAAGGAGAGAAGGGGCACAGGTTAGATAGATGGAGAGGGGTAGACAGTTTATGGAAGGGACACAGAAAGAGGGAAGATGCCATATGGAAGGGGGAGAGGGGGCAAACAGTAGATGAAAGGGGCAAATTTACATCTGCTATCTTTATATTATGCATAGTATTAGGGGACATGTGTCACCGTTTCTGATTCTGTAGTGTTGCACTGTATGCAGCATTTGACTTCTTGGCAGTTCAGTTTAACTTTTGTCTACAGATTTCTAATTTTAGTTTGTGATGTCATATTCCATACTGGGCAAGGGTGTATGAAAAAGACATGGTTTCCTGTTAGCATTGACTGTGCAAGATCGATCTGTACTAAATCTGGCTTGTTTAGTTTTACAATGGGTATGATGTTCTAAGTACTCACTGAAGTGTTTAAAAGGCTGCCTTTCCTAGGTGCACCTTTCTTGTGAGACTTGTGGATTATTACTAAATATAATTTTTATATATATAGTTGGAGTGGGGGGGGGTTACAAAGTGATTGGCCCTGAGTATCAAATATGCTAGGTACGACACTGGTTCCAACTACTCTCTCCAATCACTGTTGGTCGCTGTTGAATTTAAGTACAATTTGATCATATGTTATTTCTATGTACCAATTTACAAAAATTCTGTAATTTGTTTGGGAATAAATTTTCCTCATTATCCCTACTAATTTCACCTTATCACATAAATCCATAATCTTCCATTTCTTTATACAATTATCTCTCTACTGAAGCTAAAATACTCTGCTTTTTAAAAAAAAAAAATTCTTTATTAAATTTTCAATTATCCAAAAAAACAATAACAAGGTAAAGTGAGCCACCCGTGTTTGTTGTTCACGGTGGCCCTCCACAGTTGAAACACAAAGTTCCCACACACACACTTACAGATTCAACAAATAACTATGGGCTTTCTGAGGCAGATTATCCCAGATAGGTGACCAGGTTTGAATAAATCGCCATCATGCTGCAGGCGATACTCTTTTTAACATCTAATCGCTCAATACGCAGCAAAGCCTATACTGCATTTTTCCATTCCATCACCAAGGGAGCCCCAGGCAACCTCCAATTTCTTAAAATACATTTGGGTGCCTAAAGGAACACACGCTCACAAACGATTATTGGCACTACGTGTACCCAAAGAAATAAAATTAGAAACAGTACAAAAATCAGCCTGACACGCCAAATGTTTGTGTATCAGTCCAGAAAGATAGTACACCACTGTCTTCCAAAACCGCTGGACTGGGCCACAAATCCAAAACATCATGGATCATGTTGACACTTTGGACAGCGTGCAAATTGTGCAACCCCTACCCAAAACGCACGCTGGAGCACCATATACATCCTCAACAAGAACTTATATTGCAATTCCTGCAAGTCAGATGATTTAGGGCTCCTTTTACAAAGGAGCGCTAGCGTTTTTAGTGCCCTATAGTACGCGCTAGCAAAAATATTGCCGCCTGCTTAACAGGAGGCGGTAGCAGCTAACGCGTGCTATTCCGCACGTTAAGGCCCTAGCGCACCTTTGTAAAAGGAGCCCTTAGTGAGATAGCGAGAATTCTTCAAAAGCAGGCGCAACACCTCCCCATTAATAACATGTGCCCCTCCAGCCTCCGCTGCCCGGTCAAAATCCAAAGGTGGAAGCAAATTAGCCAGGCTCAGTATGTAGAAAGAAATATTAGCAGTGTGGTCCTTGACAAAGAAAAAAGTTCCACCTTAGCATCAACTACCTCCTCCTGAAATACTCTGCTTTAAAAAAAAGAGCGTTCTAGCTTCAGTAGGGCGATGATTGCATAAAGAAATCGAAGATTATATTGATATTTTTTTTTTAAAAAAGCAATTGCCATTAAGATACCAATTTTATGTGAATGGAAGGAAAACTGTAAAGTTAATTTTCTCTTCTACAAATATGAAACACAGATTTTCCAAAAGATTAAACCATATTGATCATATCAAAATTTAGAAACTTTTCAAAATGTTCTGTCAAACCAATTATTCTGATTTATCATAACATTGCTTTGTAGTTATCATTTGTGAAGATTTTGTCAGTGTATATTAATGTCAAATTATCATTGTAATTGCTGCTGCAGCTGTTTATATTTTAAATTATGATCGATATGAACTTAAAGCAAAATAAACAGTGCATCTTTGGATATCTGCAGGATAGTGCTGCCCGATTCACGATTCAAATCTATTCAATTTTAAGAAAAGTCAGCCTCCCGATTCGATGGCTGATCCTTCCCCCCGTGCCTTCCTAAAGCAGGAGCACCAGCGCTGCCTCTTGTTGGCCGTCCGCTGCCGCTCCTGCTTGAGGGGGGGGGAAGGTCAGCCGGAAAGGCCTGAATGTTTCCCCAGCTTCCTCACTCTTACCGGCTTAAGCTAATACGGCAGCATGCAGGATCACTGGTGCTATAGCAATCCCTGCAGCTGCCCGTCATCCTCAGCGGCACGTTCTTTCTGCTATGGTCCCGCCACTCATCTGATGTCAGGGTCAGGATCATGGCAGAGGAAACGTGCCGCTGAGGATGATGGCAGCTGCAGGGATTGCTATAGCACCAGCGATCCTGCAGGCTGCTGTATTAGCTTAAGGTAAACGCGAGAATCTGGGGGAACAGACCTTGGCGGCGGGAGGGCAGGCCTGTGCAGAGGGAGGAGGAGGAAAAGTACCTTCACAGCAGGAGGCAGGCCTGTGCAGAGGGAGGAGGAGGAAGGAGTAAGAGAGGGGAGGGGAGATGCCAGATCTGGGATGAAGGGAAGAGAAAGACCAAACCAAAAGAGGGGGAGGAAAGCAGAGGAGAGAGGGAGAGATAAATGCAAGACCACAAGGGAAGGGTTCAAGAGGAACGATACTGCTCCAAAGTAGGTGGGCAGGGTGCAGGATGGCAGGAGAGATAGTAGGAGAAAGCCTGTATCTGGGGAAGGGGGATACAGGAGGTAAGGAAGAGAGAAAGAAGAAGCTGGATATGGGGAGAGATAAGATGTTGGGCATAGAGGGAGCATAGGAACAGGGATACAAGGGGGACAGTACTGGAGAGGAGAATAGGGACAGGGACACAGAAGAGAGATGCTGGATGAAATGGTAGTTGAGAAAAGGAGAGATGGTGATGGTAGGGTCCATCGCTGCAGCTGTGGGGGGATGGAAATGAACAAAAGGAAAGATTCCAGACCTCCAGGGGAGGAAAGGGAAACAGAAGGGGAGGACAGAGATGGACGATGGATGGTTAGCACAAAGAAAGAAGAAAGAAGGAGAGCCTGATCAGAAGACAACCAGACCAACATATGACCAACATGATTTGAAAAATGACCAGACAACAAAAGGTAGGAAAAATAATTTTATTTTCTGTTTTGTGATTACAATATGTCAGATTTGAAATGTGTATCCTTTCAGAGCTGGTGTTAGACCATGAACGTGAGCCAGGATTTAAGAGAGAGAGGAAAAGTCTTTTTTGTTTGTTTATTTTGTTTACACCACAGGACCAGTAGGAGAGGGCAAAGTGGATGAAGAGGCTATAAAATAAATCCACCAGGATGTTTGGAAAAAACCACCCAATTGGGCAGGAAAATCGAATCGAAAAATCGATTCAATAGGCTGAATCGAATCGAAATTTTTTTTCCTGAATCGGTCAGCACTACTGCAGGGTACAAAATTTCAGGTTCCCAACAGCAAGAGGCATGACAGCAGCCTGAACATGCAGAGATAAGGACAGAAATATGATGGCAAAAAGCATTTTTACCCACCATTTATGCTGCCATTACAATTTGGAATAATCTACCTGTTTACATTAGGACCAATATCAATTACTTAAGGTTTTGTAAAAATGTGAAAACTTTTTGTAATATTCATGTTATGATATTTTAATTATTGATTGCTTTTGTATTTTCCTGTAGATTGTACAGCCTCTTTGAATGTAAGTCGCCTCAAGCCTTTTTGGCATAGCATGATTAATAAACTGTATTAGATTAGATTTAACAACTTCCAAGCTCCAGAAGATCCACGTTTTCAGGAAGGTTATGCGGCACAGAGTACTCATGAACAAAACAAAGTCAAGGGAAACACTGAAAGCCCTTCCAAAGGCTGAAACTGAAAAGGTTCAGATGGAGACAGCTTAAGAAAATGGAGAGGAGGTGCTGTGCACAGCCTAGGAACTGCACAAGGAGCCCAGCAATTTAGGCTTTACTTTCTACCTCTTAATTCCTGCACTCAAGCTCATGCTGGACCCTGGAAAGAGAGCAGTAAATAAGCATAACATAAGGGCCCAACCTTCTCCTATAGCATACCTTATTGGATAACTATCCATCCTGAGTAGAGTAGAACGGAAACAAGTGGATCGATTTTTCACTCCGTCAAAAATTACAAAACTAGGGGACACTTGATAAAGTTACAGGGAAATACTTTTAAAACCAATAGGAGGAAAAAAAAATTTCACTCAGAAAACAATTAAGCTCTGGAACGCATTGCCAGAGGTTGTGGAAACAGTGGATAGCGTAGCTGGTTTTAAGAAAGGTTTGGATAATTTTCTGGAGGAAAAGTCTATAGTCTATAGTTATTGAGAAAGACATGGGGGTAGCATGGAATGTTGCTACTCCTTGGGTTTTGGCCAAGTACTAGGGACCTGGATTGGCCATCGTGAGAATGGGCTACTGGGCTTGATGGACCATTGGTCTGACCCAGAAAGACTATTCTTATGCTCTTATATGTGGTTCACTTTATGAAGACTCTGCTCATAATAGCACTGACCCTCTGTAGTAAACCACACCCTGGTATGTCTAAGTGTTCTCATACTTTACTGGTTAAATCCTGACTGGACAACTCAAACACCTAAGATTCAGCTGGATGACTCCTGAATTAGCTAGACAGAGTGCCAGCCCCATCATTCCTTTGGAGGTCATCCCCCAATGAATCATAATGTGTTGTGTCTTACAAGTTGAGGAGAGAGCGAGACAGCAAAGGAGAGAGCGAGGGAGGGAGGGAGTGAGCGAGAGAGAGAGCGAGGTCGGTCTTGGACATGTCAGCATTTTGCATCCTTTCGTATAAAAAGAGAAGAGCGCTTTAAGCCATAAACACAGGATTCGTCCAGGTATTAAGAGAAGGTTGCCACAAAGCTCACCCTTCTAACAAGGATATTGCTTTACACCAGGTGGTTCTTAGCCTAGGGTCCTCAATGAACTCAAAGAGATCAATGGCACAAAAAGGTTAAGAACCCTTGTTCTAGACACACTGTAGGAATTCCTGGCTGATTCTTTTTAGGAACTGACCACACTGCAAAGTTTTCATGACTTGGCTGGTGGAGGGATAGAGGTAATAAGGTAAACAGTCCAGGTAAATGAAGGATTTAAACACCTTCACAAACCACCACATCCTGCTACCACATACTCTTACTTCTGACCAAAGAACCCAAACAAGAATGGCTGTCTCAGGAGCTATAAACTCATTCTCTTTGTAACTGGTTCCTCAGTTCAAGTAGCTGAGCTATTTTTAACCCAATACTCTAAAAGTATCTAAACATGGATGTGTACAGCAAAAGCTGGCTAGCCTCCCAGACCATACCAGGAGTTCCAATTTTCAAGTTTAGTCTTGCTTCATTTGGCTCAACAACTTTTTAGAACACTAAGCATTTTTACAATACATTACAATGTCATCCTGAGCGGAAGGATCTGGGGTTCACTGCAACACAACAGAGTACTTGTTTGCTTCACAGACATTCTGATCAGTGTGTGTTAGAAATCTGACCGGGAGTATGAACTGCTGGCAGACAGGGCTTGTCTGCATTACTTCCATTTCATGCAAATCTATTCCTGCACGTTCCTTGTGGATCCAGAAAACCTGACCGGCTAGGGTAACTCCAGGACCAGCTCTCTCAAGAGACTGCTGCAGAGGACCTCAGATTACCAGCAGTTTGCATTTTCCGTCAGAGAATTTTTGCATACATTAATGATCAGAATGTCAGAAGAAAGCACTGTCTATATGCCACTGTAATGCACTGAACCACTGAGCCTTCTAAATAACTCAAACCAATTAGGAACGGAAAGAGATTTGTGTAATGGTTTCAACACCATTACACAAAACTTTTTTTTTTTTTTTTTTAAGTTGTTTAACCAAGAATCATTTTCACAACACAACCTGGATTTCAGAGTCACAGGAGAAGTGAGCTGTCCTGCTTCTTGGCTCTGTCCTTTACTGTTTTACCCATACAGTTTTACCCATACAGTTCTCTACAAACACTATGAAGTTTTATAAAAGAGGATCAGAGCCTCACTGTTTGAAGTTGTCCCCTACTACAGTGGTTCCCAATCCTGTCCTGGAGGACCACCAGGCCAATCGGTTTTTTGGGATAGCCCTAATGAATATGTATGAAGGACATTTGCATGCCTGCCACTTCCATTTTATGCAAATCTCTCTCATGCATATTCATTAGGGCTAGCCTGAAAACCCGATTGGCCTGGTGGTCCTCCAGGACAGGGTTGGGAACCACTGCTCTACTATAGTCATTTTGAAATGTCTATGATCACAACCACTACGTCTTTGTGCTGCACAGTTGCATAAATTTGAATTCCTGACTATTAAACATATTTTTAACATGCAAAATAGAAAACATGCATATTTACAAAATGTTGTTCTTTTGATATTTACATATAAGAGAGAAAAGACCTCAAGGATGACAAGAAGGAGAATCAGGTGGGGGGAAGGGGGGCAGGAGAGAAGGTGGTGCCTCAGCTCTAGACCTCTCCCCCTTGGTCCTGTTTTTCTCCTTTCCTCACGGATGCCATCCTGCTTACCCTATTCAGTCTGTCTAGCACAGGGGTGGGCAACTCCGGTCCTCAAGGGCCGGAATCCAGTCGAGTTTTCAGGATTTCCCCAATGAAGATGCATTGAAAGCAGTGCATGCAAATAGATCTTAAGCATCTTCATTGGGAAAATCCTGAAAACCTGTCTGGATTCCAGCCCTTGAGGATCGGAGTTGCCCACCCCTGGTCTAACACATCAAGAACAACTAGATGCACTAACAGGAAAAAGTTGCACCAAAAGCTCTGAAAAAGATGACAAGCTGTGTCAAAATATACTTATGTTAAGAGTATATAACACAACAATGCACCATGGTTTGAAAAAAAAAAAATACAAAACTACCTTTACAAAACTCTTTTAGACACATCCATGAATACAATTCTGTGAAAAATATTTAGCCAAAACACTTAGGACAGTGGTCTCAAACTCAAACCCTTTTGCAGGGCCTCATTTTGGATTTATAGGTACTTGGAGAGCCTCAGCAAAAAAATAGTTAATGTCTTATTAAAGAAATTACAATTTTGCATGAGGTAAAACTCTTTATAGTTTATAAATCTTTCCTTATGGCTAAGTCTTAATAATATAATATTGTAATTTAGAGCTAAAGAGACATATCAAGAAACTTTTATTTTACTTTTGTGATTATGATAAACATACCGAGGGCCTCAAAACAGTACCGCACTTAGGTCTCACCGCAAGTTTTGCCCGATTCTGCCTGCAATTATGCTGCATAACAAAAGGAAAGCAGCAGTCAAGGCTCTACCCCCCCATGCTTTAAGGCCACACTTACTTCGCAGACAACCATTGAGACAATTTGCAGTCCGAGCGCCGATGCTAGGCTCTGGAGGATTCCCAGAATTGCCTTGCAAGGAGGGAGAGTTGACGCCTTCAGGACTGGATGTTTCACTCTCACCCCCATAGAGAAATCTGTCGCCTCGCTCCAAGGCCCCTGCAAATCTTGAGGGGTTTCCCTCGGCAGAAGTCGCTGAATTGGAGGCCCCCTGCGGGGATGATTCTGAAGTAGGATCCTTGGGGCAAATTAAGAAACCTATGGAGCACTTTTCCACTTCCACCAGCAAGAAAATGCCCAAGTGGTGTTAGAGAGCATATGGAATGCTCTCCAGCAACTTGATATGGACACCTCAACTAAAGAAATATCTTCTCTTGTAAGTAAAACTGATACCTTATTGGAGACTTTGGCAGGGACAAAAAGTGAATTTACTACTCAGTTGATATCACTAAAAGAAGAAATAAGAAGTTTAAAAGATGTTTCCTTATCTATAATTAAAGATAACCAAGTAGTTATTAAGAAGATTGAAATGCCAGAGCAGGGGTAGGGAACTCCAGTCCTCGAGAGCCGTATTCCAGTCAGGTTTTCAGGATTTCCCCAATGAATATGCATGAGATCTATTTGCATGCACTGCTTTCATTGTATGCTAATAGATCTCGTGTATATTCATTGGGGAAATCCTAAAAACCCGACTGAAATATGGCTCTCGAGGACCGGAGTTCCCTACCCCATGCTAGAGGATCATAATAGAAGACTGAATGAAAGATTAGGTTTCTTACCCCTGCTTATCTTCTTTCTTGTAGATCTTCTCTGGAGGCTGAACTGGAGGGATCTTGTATGTCTGATAGCTTCAGCTGCAGGGCAACTAAAAAATGATCCCTCCCCTTTGGGCTACCTGCCTGGGAGCTTCCTGATATGCTCAGTTAGTAAAAAAGATATGGAGACCTATGACAAAAGGAAACAGAAGAAAAGAAAGAGAGGGTGCGAGCACTCCCACTACCAGTCAATTCTGCTCAATATCGTATTAAACTAAAAAACTACAGCCAAAAATGGCCAACTGGAATCTAACATATAATGCAAACATGATAAACTGCAAAACCCAGGAAATCCTGGAACACGGACACAGCCTGAAGATTAGAAGGGGCGGCCCCGGGGAACCCCACCAACCCTTAAATCCTACAAAGGGTAATATGCATGAAAGTCTTAGTGAGGCTGGTCAAAGACAGAAATCCAGCAAATCAGACAAAACAGATGGTCAGGAGTTCAGCCTCCAGAGAAGATCTACAAGAAGGAAGATTAGCAGAGGTAAGAAATCTAATCTTTCATTCTTTTACAATCTCTCTGGAGGCTGAACTTGAAGGACGTATCAAAGCAGTCCCAAAACTCAGGGGGGGCCCGATGAGCCCGCTGCAAGAACAGAAGTGCCAAAGGCTGTATCACCCGTAGCTACCACATCAAGCCGGTAAAACCTGGAAAAGGTAGGAAGGGAAGCCCAAGTGGCCACCCAACAAATCTCCTCAGGTGAGACCACATGAGATTCAGCCCACAAGGAAGCCATTCCTCTGGTAGAGTGAGCCTTCACCCCAAGGGAAGGCTTCTTCCCCGTCGCCACATAGGCAGCAGAAATGGCCGCTCATATCCAACGTGAAATAGTAGTCTTGGAAGCAGGCCGACCCCAACGCGTGGAGCCCGCCAGGACAAACAGATGGTCCAACAGATGGAAGTCGTTAGTGGCCTCTAGGTATCTCAAAAGAAGACGCCATATACCCAGAGACAGCAGAATACGGTCCTGAGACTTGGAACCTGAAGGAACAAAGGTTGGCAACCGAACTTCCTGGTTGATGTGGAAAGAGGAAACCACTTTCAGAAGAAAAGAAGGCACAGTCCTCAAAATCACCGCATGATGTGGAGAAAGGGATCTCTGCATGACAAAACCTGAAGCTCTGACACTCCCCATGCAGAAGTGACCGCCACCAGGAAGACTGTCTTAATGGTAAGATCTTTCAGAGATCTCTCATCCAGGAGTTCATAGGGTGGATGAGTCAGGGAGTGCAGGACCAAATTCAGGTTCCATGACGGGCAAGGCAGTCACAAGGGAGGCCTCAGCCTCCCAGCCCCCCGCAAGAACCAGACAACATCCGGGTGAGAAGCCAGAGAACCCCTGAGCAAAGAGGGAGCCAAACAGGAGAGTCCCACAATCTGAACACATAAAGACGAGACCACCAGACCCTTCCTGAGGCCATCCTGCAGGAAGGACAGAACCCGAGCCACCGACGGACCCAATGGGTCCACCTGAATCCCCACACACCAAGCCTGAAAACACCTCTAGGCTTTCGCATAGGCCGAGACCATCGATTTTTGCTTGCTCTGTAGGAGCGTGGCGATAACCACAGAGGAATAACCCCTGGCCATCAAGGCTGCCTGCTTAAGCGCCAGGCCATAAGATCAAAGCGGTCCGGATCTTGAAGTGCAAACGGTCCCTGAATGAGCAACCGCCAATGGCAAGGAAGATGCAGACAGCTCCCGGAGCTCAACCTCACAAGGTATGCGTACCAAGGTCTTCTGGGCCAGTCCGGAGCCACAACGATTACCGGACCCCTGTGCGAAGACATCCGGCGCAAGACGTGCCCTATCATGGACCACGGGGTAAAGATGTATAGAAGTTCCCCTCTTGAACCAGAGCATCAAGTCCGACACTGCCGACCTCTCGGTGGCGGCTGAAGAATCTGTCTGCCTTCCTGTTCACTGAGGACGCCATCAGATCGAAGGTGGGACGACCCCAGCGGCACACTATGGCCTCGGAAGCCAGCCCTGACAGGGACCATTTTCCCTGGTCCAGAGTCTGACAACTGAGGAAGTCTGCCTGAATGTTGTCAACACCAGCCACTTGAGCCGCAGATAGAACCAAGAGATGTCGCTCTGCCCAAGCAAAGAGCATCTGAGCCTTCAATCCCAGGCCAGGGATTTCTCGTGCCCCCTTGACAGTTTACATAGGCAACAGCCATTGCATTGTCCAAGATCACATGAACAGCCTTCCTGTGGAGACTCCCATGGAATTGTAGCAGAGCTAACCAGATCACTCGTAGTTTCAGCCGATTGATTGACCATCTGCTCTCACTCGGCGTCCAGCAGCCCTAGACTGGGACGGATAAGCAAACAGCTCCCCAACCGGAGAGACTCACGTCCATAGGCAGGGTCAAACGATCCAAGACCCGCAGAAGAAGCCCTGTGGACATAGTGACTGGGTTCAACCATCACAGCATACTGCTGTGTGCCGCTGCCAACCAAGGCAGCTTCATCCCCAGTGCATCTCTCTGGGGATTCCACCTCATGAGAAGCAAAAACTGAAGAGGACGCAAGCAAGCTCTCGCCCACTGAATTACGTCTATGGTTGCCACCACGAGACCCAACACCTGCAGGTACTGCCAGGCCATCGGTGTCGGGACCGCTAACATGTCCTGAATCACACTCCGGAGTTTCAGTTTTCTGGATTCTGGAAGAAACACCCGGTTCAGACCAGTGTTGAACCAGATACCCAAGTACTCCAAATCCTGGGTCGGCACGAGGCGACACATCTTTAGACTGATCACCCATCTGAGACGTTCCAGCAAAGACACCACTTGGTGAACCGCCAAGCGGCCCTGCTCCCATGAGGGAGCTCTGATCAGCCAGTCGTCCAAGTACAGATTCACTAACATACCCAGAGATCGCAGATGGGCAGCTACCACCACCACCATGATCTTGGTAAAGGTTCTGGGCACCGATGCCAAACCAAAATGGAACGCTACAAACTGGAAATGCCTCCCAAGAACATGAAACCACAGGAAAATTGGGATGTGGAGATATGCTTCCGTGAGATCCAAGGAAGCCAAAAACTCCCCGGGTGCCACCGCTGCTATGACAGAATGCACCGTTTCCATCCGGAAACACGGAACTCGCAATACATTCACTGCTTTGAGGTCCAGAATTGGTCTTCAATCGACTGATTCCTTTTTGGCACAATGAAGTAAATCGAGTATCTCCTGGAGCCCAAGACGTCCTATGGGACTGGCTCTATGGCCACCAGATCTAGCAACTGGTGCACCATTGCGCACACCTTGACGACCCTGTCCAGATTGCCTTCGGGAGAGGACAAGAAGAAGTCCGCTGGCGACCAGAAGAATTGCAGTCGAAGACCTTCCCTGAGTACCTTTAGAGCCCACTGGTCCAAGGTTATCTTCAGCCATTCTGGAAGGAAGGCCGACAGCCGCGCCCTCCCCCCCCCCGATTCGGGGAGGCCTCGCTAGAGCCGTGACATCATAATTTTCATTTGGAGGGGACCGAAATTCGAGAGTTAGAAGGCTGTGGGGCGTGCTGCACCTCCAAAGCAAGGTCTCCAGGACTTTCCAAAACGCTGTCCCACCGCAGGGGGTTCGACGTACTGAGGTCCTCCGGAAGAGATGAAAATTCAGCCGTCCCATCCCCCTGGGCGGACAAGATCTAGGGCCATGAAGCACCTTAGGCTTACGGTCCTGCACACTTGCCATAAGGTTATCCAAACCATGGCCAAATAAGAGCGAACCTTTGAATGGCAGCTTGCTCAGAGTAGCCTTGGATGAAGAATCACTCGAACACTGGCAAATCCATAACATTCTCCTAGCAGAAACTGAATAAGCTCCCAGCTTAGCAAAAACTTTCAAAATATCATAGAGGGCATCTGCCAAATAATTCACTCCAGAAACTTTCACTTAAGTACATTTAGGGCTTCTTTTACAAAGGTGCATTAGGGCCTTAATGCGCGGAATAGTGCGTGCAAAAATGCCATGCGCACTAGCCGCTACTGCCTCCTCTTGAGCAGGCGGTAGTTTTTTGGCTAGTGCGTACTATAGCGCGCGCTAAAAACGCTAGTGCACCTTTGTAAAAGGAGCCCTTTATGTGTGTCACTGTACTTTTACTTTAGTATTAAAATATACATTTATTACTTTTACTTAAGTACTCAGGTCTAATACTTTGAACAACACTGCTAATTCATGTTAAAAGTACTTGGCAAGATCCCAAGAGTAACATTTTATAGCTAAGAAGGGAACTCCAAGTAGTGCATATTCCAAAGTTCACTCTAATCATGATTTATGGATTTTTTAGGAACTTGTCCAAACCTTTTTTAAACCCTGCTAATCTAACTGCTTTTTACCACTTTCTCTGGCAACAAATTGAGATGTGAAATATTTTATCAATTTCTTTTAAATCTGTCAATTGCTGGTTCAAGTCTCAAGGCCAAAATCCTGGGCCTGCCACACAAATGCAGCTTAAATAAATGGGCTTTTAGAGCTGCCTTGAAATTTTCATAAAATCTTTTATGAAAATTTCAAGGCAGCTCTAAAAGCCCATTTATTTAAGCTGCATTTTCATAAAAGATTTTTGCTTGAAACAAAAAGCAGATCAATTCTCAAGATGGCTACTTGAAAAAAGTATGAAATGTACTTCTATTTCAACATATGCAATCATGCAAGTATAAAATATTAAAATCCATCAGAAGGCTTATAATCATGGATGGAGTTCATAAAAACATGTCCCACCTTACACCAAAGGGCTTGATGAATTTACTTGGTACGGGTTCATGTTTCAGCAAAAACGCCTGCACCTGTCTTCTAAGCATAGAAAATAAATCATTTTCTTCAAACAGTCCCTATGTGGATGTTCTCAGATCTTTCTTCTAAAAGTTAACATTGGATATTTCCTAAATTAATATACTGGATTTCTCATTCAGATTCAAACTTTCTTCCCTTAGGGCAGGGGTGTCAAATGTTGGGCCTCGAGGGCCACAATCCAGCTGGATTTTCAGGATTTCCTCAATGAATATGCATGAGATCTATTTGCATGCACTGCTTTCATTGTATGCTAATAGATCTCATGCATATTCATTGAGGAAATCCTGAAAACTCAATTGGATTGTGGCCCTCGAGGACCGACATTTGACACTCCTGCCTTAGGATATCCTTGGATCCAGCCTCTGGCTGGTCCAACATGGTTCTTTCAGATGTCTCCCAATGTAGTACTGCCCAGCACTCTTCCTCAATATTCTTCAAATCATTTTCCTTTCCAAATTCCACTCTTAAAAAAAAAAAATATATATATATATATTTAGTTTTCAAAGCCAACAAAAAGTGCAAAACAATATACATACAAATAATAATAATCAAATACGCACTTATAATCAATCAGTATCAATACAAAAAATAAAACTCCTTCTCCCATCCAACATTTTACATCAGAGAATAATACCAAACAAAAAATATACCCCCCCTCCACTGGATGTATGGGAGCTAAAACACTGGGAAATAAAGATAAAGGACAACTATAACAACTCTACAAAAGATGTCAATAGACCCCAAACTAATTTGAATATCTTAGTATGTCCTAGCATATCAGCATTCATTTTCTCATATTTATAACTTAAGCATAAATTCGCCCACCAAAAAGTAAAACTAAGGCGATCCCAATTTTTCCAGTTACGAGTAATGATTTGCATGGCTATCCCGGTCATAATAAGGAAAAGCCGACATTTATATCTATCCAATGAAGGTTTAAGATGCAATATCATCCCTCATATGACTATCTCATATGTCAACGGAATCAATGACTCCAGTATGGTATTAATCTGTCCCCATATTGACTTCCAAAAGTTGAGTATCAAAGGACAATAGAACAGCAGATGATCCAGTGTCCCTATATCAAGATGACAGTGCTTATATTTATCAACTTAAGGTATAGGGAGGGGGGGAAGTTTATTATTATATGTTTTATATGATAATGGAATATATGGGAGGGAGGGATGGGAAAGGGGAAGGGATAAGAATTTATGAAATATATCAATGATTGTTTGTAAGTGATGTATTTAGTGTTAATATGAATGAATATATTTAACACTTAATGTATTTTTGAAAATGAATAAAGAATTAATAAAAAATTGCAGTATGTTCCGAGAAAACATTAAAAAAAAAAGATGACAGTGCCAGCATCTATTAGATTTTGAACTATCTAACTTCTGTAAACAAACAGGGGTCCAAAAAGATCTGTGTAGCAAGAAAAACCAAGTTTTGCTGATGCTGTACATTTCATCCTCCAAGTCCAAATTCATGGCCATTGAGATGCAGAAATCTGCTGCTTTATCTCAAAGCTCCAAATGTCTCTAAGACTAGTTTTTGGTTTTTTATTCAAGAATTCAGATATTAATTTATACCACTGGGCAGTCTGATGTCCTATGAAATCTGTCTGGAAGCACAGGACCTGCAGGCTATAATGATTTTTAAAATTTCGCCAATTAGGGAACCCCTTCTGAATGACTTGTTTCAACTGCAACCACTTAAAAAATTTGAGACTTTGAAACATCAAAAGATTTTTGCAGTCGTGAAAAATCAAGCATTTTCCCATTTGATATAACATCATCTAATGTACATATGCCTGCCTGCATCCAGTGCTTCCAGGCGATCTTATAGACTCGCCAATTTGAATCTTGGAGTTTAGCCATAAGGATTGACACATGGATTTCTCTACTGGAATTTCTGTTAAATTGTTAATAAATTTCAAGGTTTTCCAGGTGTCAAATAAAATACTATTGTCCTTAACATAACTAGGTAACTTGATACTCAATACATGAGACAAGCGTAATGGGGACATAAGTTGCCACTCTAAGTACAACCAATCAGGAAGATATTCCATGAGCTCAAGAAGGACCCAATACATACCCTGATGTATATAGGCCTGATGGTACCCATAAAAGTTTGGGAAATTTACCCCACTTGCCGCAATTGGTTTTTGTAAAGATACTAAAGCAATTCTAGCAGTTTTATATAGCCAAATAAATTTGGTAAGAATGCTATTCAACTTCTTGTAAAAGGACCCCTGAAAATAAACTGGCAACATACCCATCTGGTAGCAAACCACAGGCAAAATCATCATTTTAACCGTTTGGACTCTCCTCCACCAAGACAG
The DNA here is from genome assembly GCF_902459505.1 of Geotrypetes seraphini. Taxonomy (NCBI): domain Eukaryota; kingdom Metazoa; phylum Chordata; class Amphibia; order Gymnophiona; family Dermophiidae; genus Geotrypetes; species Geotrypetes seraphini. The sequence continues at coordinate 361,468,290 of NC_047085.1, forward strand.
ATATAGTTAGTGGGTTCCAGTGCTCAAACATTTCTGAGACCTTTAGCAATAAGGATTTTTCATTTACTTTCATCGTCTCTTCCGTTTTTTGAATCCAAATACCTAAATATTATATACTCTCTTCTTTCCAAAGAAAAGGGAATGAGTCAAATAATCCTTTTGGACAGTTTAGTGGAAGAACCTCCAATTTACTCCAATTTATTTTATATCCTGAAAATTTTCCAAATCGGTCAATCAAATCTAGTAAATGCGGGATGGTAGATTCAGGATTCCTTAAATGAAGCAAAACATCATCCGCATAAGCAGAGACCTTGTATTCCCGACCTGCATAAGGAATACCCTGTATCCCCTCTGCCTGTTGAAAAGCCAATAGCAAGGGTTCCAGAACAATATCAAAAAGCAAAGGGGATAACGGACACCCTTGTCTAACTCCCCTCTCCAGACGAAAACCTTCTGAAAAAGTATTATTTATATAAAATATGGCAGAAGGGAAACTATACAAGGTTTGAATAATACTAGTCAAGGCAAAATCCAGTGCTAACTCTTGGAAGGAAAAGATCTGAGAACAACTATATGGGGACTTTTTGAAGACAGCAATGATCTCATTTCTAAATTAAGATGGCGTAACTCCTGATGCAGGCATTTCTGCGAAAACACAGACTCACGTCGAGTTTATTCGTCAGGTCCTTTTGTGCAGTTTTGAATTTATTTTTGTATTTGCTTCACGAACTCATTCATGATTATAAACCCTCTGATGTTTTTTAATGTTTTACAATTGCATGAATGTATATATTACAATAAAAGTACTTTTCGAACATTAATCTTTTAGCAATACATTGCTATTGGAAAAGCCAGGGGTCCACTCCTACTTACTTTGTTGGTCTCTTGCTTTGGTCGACTAGAAAAAAGTACACCAAGGGCTAGATTCACTTACCTCACCGATCCTATCCGATCTGTGGGCGCTCCGTGGCAGGCCGACTGATTCACAACATGTTCTCATGCAAATGGGGGCAATCCGAGGAACGCCCCACACCGACCCGAGCATTCCTGGATTGTGACCTTGACACATGCACAGACCATCTTCTTTGCCTGTAGATGGTCTGCGCATGCTCTCCGTGCCATGGGGAACGTGACTCCTGTTTTCTTTTGCAGTAAATATCATTTTGCCATTTGTTTACAAGAGAGAATAAAATAAAATAACTTTTTTGCCAGCCCATGGTTTTAACCCGCGGGAAAGCGTGGCTGCAATGCGGCGTGTTCTGGAACAGAACATGCTGTAGGTCAGCCCTGCTTTAAACCCTCAGGTTATAACCACGGGCTCGCACTGTGGGGAAGGGCGGTAAGAGCAAGGAGAGTCAGGGGAGCAAGAGCAGGGCAGTTTTTACTTTTTTCAGGGCTGCAGGGCTGGGATTTCAAGAGCAGGACAGTCGGCAGAGAGCAGGTGAGTCCTAAAAAATCTAAAACAAACAAAGTCCCAATTAGGATCCTACTTTTGGAAACTCCGTCGCCTTCCTCAAACAGCAGCAAAGCAAACAACCCACAATTGTCCTCTGAGGAAGGTGACGGAGTCACCGAAACTTAGATCCTAGTTGGGACTTTGTTTTAGTTTTTTAGGACTCACCATTGTTCTATGGTATAAACTGTTAATTAAAGACATTGTGACCACAAGTTGGTTCCAACATCTCCAGTGCCTCTTTTTTGTTGTTTGCTTGACCTACTCAGAAGAGCAATCGCTAGGCACAGCTTCTCCCTCCCCCCCCCCCCCCCCCAACCCTCCTGGCAAATTTTCTTCTGCTCTGCTGCTGCTCCCCTTGCTGGTTCATCTGATAGTGGCAGGGGAATCCTAGGTCAGTTGAACGTGTAAGGAGAGCAGGGAGTGAGTGAAGTGAACCCCTGATGCCTCCCTTCCTCCGACCGATCTAGCAACTTTGTGATATAAGTGCTGACCTCCAACACCTAAATTCACACAGAGGATTAACTGCTGCTTTCCAAAAGCTAACAATAAGATTTAAAAATGAAAAAAGATTCATACTTCCAGCTGCTATTTTATATATATCCCCTTTCACCAGCACAAGGGCATGCAGACCTGAAATTCATGTCTCCAAAGGCCTTTGTAGTTAGTATCAAACTGGTTGTATCACAAGGTATCGCTTCCATGAACTAGTGAACAGATACCGCTAATTCTAAAAAGGGATGAATCACCTTTTAACAGACTAGTAGCTACTGTTTACATTCCTTAGTTACTGAACAGATAATTCTTACACTCAAGTCAAATTATATAATTCCTAAAATCTGTGCAAATGAACTAGACGTGTGCTTAAAAGAATCGGTCGGAAAATGAGCATCAGTTTTTCCATTTACCGGACTGCTTTGTGGAAGGCAGCAAAACAAGGAGTCATTTAGACCAGGTTACACTTTCAGTCTATTCAGATGGCAGGCAGAAAACTAACTTATAATAAATGCTGCCACAATGATTTTAAACTACTAAGCATAATTGATTGCAGTGCTACTTCCTCACAGGCAGATTAAGATTTTGCCATCTTTTAATACACATATATTTGCTAATAATCAACACAAAGGATAGGATACAGATTTGAAAACTTAAGCATGGTGTTCTGTCCTCAAATTCATGGAACTAGAAAAACTCCCAAACCCCAAGATCAAAACTGTAATCAGGGGTAGAGACCACTACACAATGCTCATTGTTGATACCATCAAAGAAGTTTCTCAAGAAGTTTCTACACAGGCAGATCAGATCATTGAGGACATACGCAAGGAGCCCGAAGCATTTCAGTCATTTCAAGAGTCTTTACCGACCACTCAACAATCTCTAGATTTATTTAGAACCAAAACCCGTGCATCTAAAATAAAGAAATTCCATCGGGATTCAGACGACTATGCCAAGGGTAACATTTACTCTTGGCTAGCGTTCAAAGAAACTGGATCAAAAACAGCAACTACAACCACACACACATATACGGACATAGATACAGCTTCCAGCAGCGGCTCGGAGGGCTCCAGTATCAGATCTAGGTCTCCGGTTTTTCTGCCTCGAGGGGGACGGGGAGGTCGTCGACGCAGGGGAGGAAGACAAAGGGGAAACAACAGGGGACAGTACACCAACATGGATCCTCTGACACGCCCATTGACCAGGTCATCGGCGCAGGGCAATCCATAGTAAACAACTTATCTGGTATTCCCCTCACTTCTGACCAACTACGGGTCCTCAACAGAGGGCTCTCTTTTGTTCCTTCCTCCCGCCATGACCCCTTCATAACCCGGTGCAATATAGAACGTTTCATCCGCTCCCTTCAAATCAAATTATTTTTTCACAATCAACCAGATACGGGGGATTCATCTATATTCAGAGTTCCATCAAAGTGGCAACCTCCTGGTCCTCTTGATCCCGCTCTTCATACTTTCCGGGAGCTTGTATTAAGGGACTTGAATACTCTTGAAACCACCAGGTCCATTAAATCTCGCAGATACTCCAATATGTCTTCTACTGAATTCAGGGCTCTGACTGAACTGGCGAATGATAAGCAGCGGGTCTACAAACCGGCCGATAAGGGAGGGTCTATAGTAGTTCTCAGTAACGACCAATATATCCAGGAAATTAACAAACAGCTAGGGGACTCCCGGTTTTATACTATCTTAACTGGGGACCCCACCGAGGCTTTAGTTAGTACTATAGCCACCATTATCGATGCGGCCTTTGTCGATGGGCAATTGACTAAAGCGGAGACCAAATATCTGAAACTCCCTTTTCCTCGCCGTCCGACCTTCTATATCGTTCCCAAAGTTCACAAGCACACGTTTCCCCCTCCTGGCAGACCAATAGTGTCCTTGAGAGGTACGGTCCTGGAACCACTCTCTAAATTCATTGACTGGTTTCTTAAACCTCTGGTCAGCGACGCTAGATCGTATCTCAAGGACACTACCCATTTTCTTTCAGTGATCACAAATTACACTGATATAAAAGATTCAGACATCCTAGTAACTCTGGATTTGGAAGCTCTCTATTCAAATATTCCTCAATCGGCTGCCTTTGAACTTATTTCGAGATTGTTTATGCAGGAGGTCCAACATGAACGTATTAGAGCAGACCTACTCATACAATTGGCTGAATTAGTTCTTTACCATAATTATTTTCAATTTGACAACACATTTTTTCTCCAGACTCATGGCGTCGCCATGGGCACAGCAGCGGCCCCGAGCATTGCGAACCTGTACGTCACTGCTTTTGAGGAGCAATTTTTGTACCCTGCGCCCTGGTATCGATATATCAAAACATGGCTCAGATTCATAGACGACGTGTTTTGCGTCTGGACAGGTCCTCAGGAATTATTAAGTCACTTTTTGGAGTGGCTGAACACCTTGGACCCCAATCTTAGATTTACCATGTCTTTTGATTATAACAAAATCTCTTTTTTGGACGTTTGGGTCCAAAAAAATGATAACATACTTGTGACTACTTTGTACAGGAAAACCGTTGAAGTAAACAACTATCTGGATTTCACAAGTTGTCACCCCACCAAATTGAAGACGTCCTTACCCATCAGCCAATTCCTACGCATCCGCAGGTTATGCACCGACGTGGAGGAATTTCGTAGGCAAGCCCGAGCATTATATGCCCGTTTTAGAGAGCGGGGGTATCCACATAAAGTTCTCTCTAAGGCCTACCATAGGGCCCTGTATGCCAACAGAGCCTTGTTGCTCTCCCAAGTTTCTACAGGGGAAGACACTAAGATCATCTGTGTACTAACCTTCTCTGATCAAGCCTCTGAGGTAGCCCGGAGTATTAGGACTCATTGGCATGTTTTACAGCTGCATCCTGAGTTTCAGGATTTTCCGTGCATTGCTTATGCTCGGCCTAAAAATATCGCTGACCGGATGGTCCGATCCAGATACTCTTCAGTGCAAGCTCAAAATCATCAGGGAGGCCATCATACCAAATGTGGCAACACTTGTGATATATGTGCCCTTACCATCGAAGGGACGCATTGGGAACATCCAGTGACTCACAAGCAATACGTTCATAAATCAAACACATCATGTACATCTAAGTGGGTCATATACATCATTACATGTCCATGTCGGATGAGTTACGTGGGGCGAACACAAAGGACTATCAGAACGCGCCTCATAGAGCACCGCAGTCGTATTAACACTCAGTCTATTACATCTCCGATGGTGCCTCATTGTTTACAATGTAACCATATGTTTCAAGATCTTAAATGGACTATCATCGAGCAGGTTTTTCCGGATTATCAAGGGGATAAGGTAGCTTGGTTACAAAGAAGGGAACAGTTTTGGATTTACGAGCTCCAAACCCTTACCCCTGTAGGACATAATGATTTCATTGAGTGGCATCACACATTCTGATTTGGCCTCGGGTGCTTTCATTTATTCATGTTTTGATTGTTCATTCATCATTTCTTATAAAACTTTTTTTGTTTTTTAATGCAAGGATCGGTCTGACAACGTGACAGCCATTTGTTTCGGTGGCTCACCTGTGTATCATCACGTGATCGTCCATTTGGATCACGCCTCCCAGTCTGTCGGTTTAAATCGGAGGCGTCCTTTCTGGTCAAGCGCCATTTTCTTCTATTGCCTTCAAGCAGCAGCCCCAAGATTGATCGGCTCCTGCCTAGCGTCAGCTGTTCCTGAAGAAGGGGGAGTACTCCCCCGAAACGGAGTCCCGTAGGACTGTGGTGATACGCTGATTGCCTTTCTGAAGAAGCTAAGTACCTTCTTTTTGCTGGTTGAAATTGGACACTTGTTTTTTCTAACCCCCCTGTATCAGGGGTAGAGACTACTCACATAGAGTGGGGTAATTAAAAATTTAAAATACAAAAGCACTTTAAGCACTGTTTGTGTTATTTTGCACTAAATTTCACTAGAGAGCCCTAGGATGTTTCACAGTTGACACCTGTTGGTGTAAGCCAGTGACAGCCTTTGCCTCCTGTCGGAGGTGGCTGTGTGACTGAGGGCTCTCTTTATAATAATTTTCAGTTATTATTTTTTCTTACGGCTATTTATAGTGGAACATATTAGTTCCTTCCCCTCTCTTTGTGTAGTGGTCTCTACCCCTGATTACAGTTTTGATCTTGGGGTTTGGGAGTTTTTCTAGTTCTTTGATTATTGCAGCTCCCATTTTTTCTTGGGTTTTCTCAGTTTCTCTCAAATTCATGGAGGCAGGCTGCTTTGTTTGTGCCTTTAAGGGGTGAGATTATGCTCTTGGATCACAAATTTATGTCATATTGTAGTTCTCTGTAATAGGCTCTTGTAGATTATGGTTGCTCGCCTTCTAAGCACGCTGGGCTAGCAGCCCCCCTTGTTCTTTTCTTCTTTCTGCCCCGAGAGCATGGCAGCCAACAGCTCCCTGATCAAGCCACTGCAAGCTTTCAAAAATCAATGTAATCCCCTCAAGTCTTATCTTGCCCATTCCACTGCTACTGTAAATTATCATCCCATTCCTGCACTACTGTTCATTTTGTAAACCCATTTTTGCTGGTACTTCTTTCTGACTCTAAATCAGTCATGATTTTGTCATATCTGAAGTTCTTCACAAATCCACTTCCATTTAGAGATAGCGTAGCTGGTTTTAAGGAAGGTTTGGACAAGTTCCTGGAGGAAAAGTGCATAGTCTGTTATTGAGAAAGACATGGGGAAGCCACTGCTTGCCCTGTATCGGTAGCATGGAATATTGCTACTCTTTGGGCTTTGGTCAGGCATTAGTGACCTGGATTGGCCACCGTGATAACGGGCTACTGGGCTTGATAGGTTATTATATTCTTACTAATCTTTAAGCCCGTTACATTAACAGGTGCTAGAATAGATTTTTGTGTCTGTCTTTCTTTCTTTCTCTCTCTCTCTCTCCTTAGCCGCTTTCTGTCTGTCTGTCTTTCTTTCTGTCTCTCTCTCTCTCTCTTTGGCTGCTGTCTGTCTGTCTGTCTGTCTTTCTTTCTGTCTCTCTCTTTCTTCGGCTGTCCACCACCACCCCTTCCCTGCTCCTCCTGTCCTGCATCAGCCCTTCTCCCTTCATTTTACCTCCCCCCTGTCCAGCAGCACCCCTTCACTGCTCACCCTGTCCAGCAGCAGCCCTTCTCCCTTCGTTTTACCTCCTCCCCTGTCCAGCAGCACCTCTTCCCTGCTTCCCCTGACCAGCAGTAGGCCTTCTCCCTTCCTTTTACCTCCCTCCCTGTCCAGCACTCCTTACCTGATCCCCCCTGTCCAGTAGTACCCCTTCTCCTTTCCCTGCTCCCCCTGCCCAGCATCCGCTAGCCCAGGCAGCCTCGGGGCTTTTGCTAGGCCGGTCCACCTTGCATTATCAAAGTGGGCCGGCTTAGCAAATGCCCTGCGGCTGCTGCGTTTGCTGGTCATGGGGTGAGAAGAGGCATCCCAGCAGCGGCAGCGCAGGAGTCAAACCGCCACCACTGTTGAAATCGCTGCAAGCGCCGCAAGCCGCCACATGCACCACAAATAGAATACGGCACGGAAGGACAGAGCACGCTGTCAGAGATCACAGCCTTCTAAGTGCGCATGTGCACTTAGGGTTTTATTATAGAGGATGTTCTTAAAGATTTCTCAAATCTTTCCAGTGTCTAGCAATAGTTCTCTCTGCGGCTAATACAGTAGACTCTCAGTTAATTGGCACCCATAGGGATTGATAGATGCTGGATAACTGTAGTTTCTGGTTGCTTGAGAGTTACTATTAAAAATAGGCCTAACTAATACTATACCCCCATACTATGCCATACCATAAACTGTTCCAGACAAACTACTGGACATGTGGTAGGCAAAGCATGGGCATACTCAGGTGTGGCACATCAAGTTTACACTTAAATTTCCAGCAGAAATTTATTTTATTTTCATTTAAAGTATTACAGTATTTCTTTCATTTTTGCTGGTTGCTTGAGTTCCAGTTAAGAGAGTCTACTGTAGTAGGATCATAAGTAAATCTTTTTTTTTATACCACATTTGTCGTTATGAATTGATGAGTGTGACTGTTGGGCAGACTGGATGGACTGTTTAGGTCTTTATCTTCCATCATCTATTATGTTACTATGTTCTAATCCCCCTACTCAGCTCTATTTGGAGCATAGTCCAGTAAACAGAGCTCTGGAGACTTGGGCCATTGACTCTAAGACCATTTCTGAACATGATCCCAAACCTGATCCCAGAACTGGACTCTTAATTTTTGCATTCTTACCACAAACACCAAATTAGAGAATGATGCAGGGACAAATTTTTCCCCTTCCCTGTGGGAACTCATTTTTCTGACCTTGCCTCATTCCTGCAAGCTCTGTCCTCATTTGCACAAGCCTCAAACACTTTAAAATCATATGTGTTTGAGGCTTGTGCGGTTAAGGCAGAGCTAACAAACCAAAACTGCAGATATGGACAACAACGTAGGCAGAATTTATTGTGACAACCAAAAAATATATTAAAACCTTTTTTACCAAACAAGGGACCCAACACGGTCCGTGTTTCGGACAACCTTCTTCAGGAGTCCTATTTGAGTACAAATGTAACACAAGATACAAATATTAAAATCATATAAAAAAACAATATAAAAAATATTATTATAATATAATAAAACAATAATGGTAAAGTTAAAAGACAAGAGCAGAGCTTACAGGAATGTGACAGGGCAGCGACAAAACTTATGGGTACATGATGGGGAAATTGAGTTCCCGTGGGGCCGGGGACAAATTTGTCCCCGTGTCATTCTCTACTCCAAATGGCCCCAAGCTTACCACATCCCCTCTACCAACTCCCATTGCCCACACCTGACTGTAAGGCCTAAGGAGCATGCTGGAGTACCCAGTACACTCAAACAACTAGCATTAAAATTGCAAATGTTTGTCATTGGAAAACACTAGAACAGTGATGTATAATACCAATGCACTGAATCCTAGAAATGTACATATCACATTATAATTAAAGTGATTCCTTTTTCTTTATGTTAGATTCCTTTGCACATCCAGGGTGGGTTGGGGGGTGGGGGGGGGGTGCATTATTTGTTTAGAGCAGTGGTTCCCAACCCTGTCCTGGAGGAACACCAGGCCAATTGGGTTTTCAGGCTAGCCCTAATGAATATGCATGAAGCAAATTTGCATGCCTATCACTTCCATCATATGCAAATCTCTCTCATGCATATTCATTAGGGCTAGCCTGAAAACCCGATTGGCCTGGTGTTCCTCCAGGACAGGGTTGGGAATCACTGGTTTAGAGGAATAAATTTCATAATATTTTATAATATTGTTAGTATAATATACATCATTACTGTTATAGGTTAAGAAGGGATTTAAAATCTTTATTGTAATAATTCTGATGTTAATGATGTATTTTCATACAGTTTTGTGTTTTTTTTTATTTTTCAAATGTATACATTGTCAAGTTCAAAATATCAATAATGAAAGTTAAAAAAAAAAGATGTAAGACAGCCATTGCTCCCAAGCTTTTTGATAGGAAGTAGTACCCTTGTAAGTAAAGAATGACACAGGGACAAATTTTTCCCCGACCCTGCGAGTTTTGTCACTGTCCCTGTCCCATTCCTGTAAGCTCTGCCTTAACCAGACAAGCCTCGAACACTTATGATTTTAAAGCGTTTGAGACTTGTACAGAGGAGGATGGAGCTTGCAGGAATGGGGCAGGGACAGGAAAAGAACTTGCTGGGATGGGATGGGAAGAGTTCCCGTGTGGACAGGGAGAAATTTGTCCCCGTGTCATTCTCTACTCGTGAGTTACAAAACCCAACTCCTTGTAGACCCCAAAGACTTAAAGCAGCAATGAGTACTCACCTTTCAATACAGATCGGGAAGATTCAGAGCCTTTACTTTCCTTTTGCGAGGAGTTTTTGTCACTGGATTCCAAAATTGCATTAGACTTCCCAATTCAGCAAAAATGGGCTGAACGTCAACATTATGAAAGCCAAGACATCTTTCTTAGATGGGACGAGGTGCCAATCTCTTCCGCGCACAACTGATTTTGTGCAGTCTAACAAGGCTACGATGCAAGCCACTATATGGCTGCAGCATACTTCATTTTCAGGCTCTTAAGAAAGGCCTTGGTTTCCTTAGAGTGGGACAGGAACCTGCTCCTCTCCTCCACTGTAAAAACCAGCTCGACCAGGAACATTCCCACTTTAAAGCTTCTATTTAGCAGTTGTCACCATCCTCTTCTTCCATGTGCCCCAAATATTGTCCACAGATCTAGATAAGAATATAAGAACATAAGAAGTTGCCTCCACTGGGTCAGACCAGAGGTCCATCTCGCCCAGTGGTCCGCTCCCGCGGCGGCCCATCAGGTCCGCGACCTGTGAAGTGGTGTCTGACCACTTCTGTAACCTACCTCAAGTTCTATCTGTACCCCTCTATCCCCTTATCCTCCAGGAACCTATCCAAACCTTCCTTGAACCCCTGCACCGAGTTCTGGCCTATCACTTCCTCCGGAAGTGCGTTCCATGTGTCCACCACCCTCTGGGTAAAAAAGAACTTCCTAGCATTTGTTCTAAACCTTTCCCCTTTCAATTTCTCTGAGTGACCCCTAGTGCTTGTGGCTCCCCACAGTTTGAATAATCTGTCCTTATTTACTTTCTCTATGCCCTTTAGGATTTTGAAGGTTTCTATCATGTCCCCTCTAAGTCTCCTCTTCTCCAGGGAGAACAGCCCCAGCATTTTTAACCTGTCAGCGTATGAAAGATTTTCCATACCTCTTATCAGTTTAGTCGCCCTCCTCTGCACTCCCTCGAGTATCGCCATGTCCTTCTTGAGGTATGGCAACCAGTATTGAACACAGTACTCCAGGTGCGGGCGCACCATTGCACGATACAGCGGCATGATGACCTCCTTTGTCCTGGTCGTGATACCTTTTTTGATGATGCCCAGCATTCTGTTTGCTTTCTTTGAAGCTGTCGCACACTGCGCCGATGGTTTCAGTGATGTGTCGACCATCACCTCCAGGTCCCTTTCAAGGTTACTCACCCCTAGCAGTGTTCCCCCCATTTTGTAGCTGAACATCGGGATCTTTTTCCCTACATGCATGACCTTGCATTTCTCTATGTTAAAATTCATTTGCCACTTTTTTGCCCAGTCTTCCAGTCTCGTTAGGTCCCTTTGCAGGTCTTCACAGTCTTCCGTGTTTCTAACCCTGCTGTAGAGTTTGGAGTCGAGGCCGAGGTCAAAGCCGGGGCCTCGGCCGACGTCGAGGCCTTCCCCGCCGCGGGGTCAACACTAAAGAGCTCCGCCATGCGGGCGCGCCGATGGCGGAGTGCTTGAGGCTGAAAAGTCGAACACCGAGTGCAGGAATCAGTCGGTTGATCCGCACCCAGGCAAACAAGGCACCACCGGTGTGGATCGGTGATGGAAAGCAGCCGATCACACCGGGTGCACTTCTTAAAGCCCGTCAAGGGACGGGACATGAACACGAAAAACGGCCGGGAACAAGCGAGGTCCCGCGGCCGCAGCTACCAGGAGCCCCCGGAGCTGGAACGAAAAACTTTTTTTTTTTTTTTTTCGACGATTTCAAACACACGAACGAACAAAAACAATAAAGCAAGCACAGCGACCGAGAAAAGAAACCCAGCCGCAGTGTCAGAAGGCAAAAGGCACGGAGCACAAATTCCACAGGGCTTCTGGCTCCGCGGAAAAAACTGAACTGAGGACCACGAGGTGAGGATGAGCCCTCTAGTGGGCAGGAAGGCATGCACATGCATGGTGCAGCATAGCAAGCTTGAAACTTCAATCAAGTTTGCTTGAAAAGCTGTCCGCGCTGGTGCTCCGTAGATGACGTCACCCACATGTGAGAATATGCTGCCTGCTTGTCCTGGGATAATTTTGAATACCATTAACAGTGCACAATAGAACCTGTTTATTTGATACTGTCAGAGTTAATGAGTGGCATACTCCACAGGCTAGTATGCGTTTCCTCATCCCTTTTAATATTTTCAAGAAAATTCTCTCTCACATCATCCTAAAACACACAGCTTTTCTCTTCAGGGCAGCCCCACTGAAACCGGGAGCTGCCCCAACGAAAAAACTGCTTCTCCTGCCGCAGGAAGGTACTTCGGGCCGCGTGGGAGTCCAGCTCCGCCTCCCGAAGCCCCCTGCAGAACAGCACACACAGCTTTTCTCTTCAGGGCAGCCCCACTGAAACCGGGAGCTGCCCCAACGAAAAAACTGCTTCTCCTGCCGCAGGAAGGTACTTCGGGCCGCGTGGGAGTCCAGCTCCGCCTCCCGAAGCCCCCTGCAGAACAGCACACACAGCTTTTCTCTTCAGGGCAGCCCCACTGAAACCGGGAGCTGCCCCAACGAAAAAACTGCTTCTCCTGCCGCAGGAAGGTACTTCGGGCCGCGTGGGAGTCCAGCTCCGCCTCCCGAAGCCCCTGCCAAATTCAACTGATTTCTTCGGGAGCAGCCCTCTGCCTTCGGGTACTGCTCCTCAACTCTCAACCCGGCTGCCCCTGCCATTTTCCAGCACGACCGGGCCGGCGTGGGAGCCCTGCTCCGCCCCCCCGATCCCGCAGGAGGACAACTTACATAAAAAGACACAGCGCCAGCACTCGCCATTTGCCAGCACGACCGGGCCGGCGTGGGAGCCCTGCTCCGCCCCCCCGATCCCGCAGAAGGACAACTTACATAAAAAGACACAACGACAGCACTCGCCATTTTCCAGCACGACCGGGCCGGCGTGGGAGCCCTGCTCCGCCCCCCCGATCCCGCAGGAGGACAACTTACATAAAAAGACACAGCGCCAGCACTCGCCATTTTCCAGCACGACCGGGCCGGCGTGGGAGCCCTGCTCCGCCCCCCCGATCCCGCAGGAGGACAACTTACATAAAAAGACACAGCGCCAGCACTCGCCATTTTCCAGCACGACCGGGCCGGCGTGGGAGCCCTGCTCCGCCCCCCCGATCCCGCAGGAGGACAACTTACATAAAAAGACACAGCGCCAGCACTCGCCATTTTCCAGCACGACCGGGCCGGCGAGGGAGCCCTGCTCCGCCCCCCCGATCCCGCAGGAGGACAACTTACATAAAAAGACACAGCGACAACAGCGCGCCGCTGCTCGGCGTGCCGACGAAGGCGCACGACAAAGGCGCCTGCGCCTTAGTGAGCGCCTTCGTGGAGCACCTGAGAGGAGCACCTGAGAGGAGCACCTGAGAGGAGCACCAGCGGACCTTGGAAACGGGAACACCAAAGCCCCAGAGACCACTCCACCAGACCTCCTGCCGACTTCCATTATAAGGTAAGGAGCGAAAGATCCCCGCTCCTCCCCCTCCTCCAACCAGGACTCTAAGAGAGAACCATTCCCTCTACCTAACACTCCGAACACTCTGAACCAGACATCAAACATGAAGCTCTCCCTGCATACACACAAACTAGCCACCCTCCTGATAATCCTCCTCATCTCTAGCTGGAAAACAACAGCAAACAACTTACCCACCACAACCTCAACCGCCAGTACAACCAACTTCCAAATTCCCAACAGAAGAATACTCACATCAAGAAACCCGAACCACCACACCAGCACTCAACACCCCATCAATGTTATCTGGAGAAGAAGATCAACACCTCCGAAAACAAAAACTCATCCAACTCCCACAACACTCATATACCCGGAAACAACTTACATTCCCCAGACCAACACGACCTCCCTTACTTGTGCCTATGTTAACATCAGATCTCTAGGACCCAAAACAGAAAACATAAAAAATTGGATAAAAACAGAAAAACTTGACTGCCTATTCCTCACTGAAACCTGGTTAACCTCAGACACAGACCCTAGAATAAAAGAAGTATGCCCGCCAGGATACAAAATAACAGTAACCTGCAGAGAGAAAAAAAGAGGAGGAGGACTAGCAATAATATTCAAGAACTCCATAACTCTAAACATTCTTGAGAAAACATCCACTCCACAAATGGATTTCCTAGCGTGTCAACTCACAAACCCAACACTAAAAAACTCTCTAAACTGCTTGCTTTGCTACATAACACCAGGAAACTGGACCACAGTGAGACCTGAATTTGAAAACTTCATCTACCTAAACTCACTAACAGCTGAATATAACCTCATCCTAGGAGACCTAAACCTACACCTAGAAGACACAACCTCCACACCAGCAAATAACTGTCTATCCTTCCTCAATGCCTTATCCTTCCAGATCCTAAACCCACAAACCACTCATGAAAAAGGTCATCAACTGGACATTGCTGCATTCATGTCTCACCAACCATCCAATCCAGCAATCCAAACTCCTAACGGAACATGGTCCCCATCCCTATGGTCAGACCACTACACTTATAACTTCAACATCAATTGGACCAAAACCAAACACACACCTCAATCAAAAAAAAACCACATATACCTCACGCAAACATATCGACCCAACCATTTTCTGGTCAAATGTAGACGAAACTATCCAAGACTGCGACCCAAAAAACTTCATCTCCCACTGGAAAAATGTATCCACCAACATCCTTGATGATCTGGCACCCCTACAAACCAAAACCAGAACCAGCAGGAAATCAGACCAATGGTTTGATAATGAATTACTCCAACTCAAAAGACAGTGTAGAAGATTAGAAAGAAAATGGAGAAAAAAGAACCAAGATCAAACAAAAACCGACTGGAAAAAAATCAACAAACAATACAAAAATCTACTAAAAGATAAGAGGAAAAGCTACTATACTAATCTCATAGGCACGGAAACCCAAGATTCCAAAAAAATATTCCAAATCCTGAAAGAATTAACAGACACCAAACCATACACTACCACCACGAACACACCTCCACCATCACCCACCCTCTTAGCAGAACACTTCAAGAACAAAATCACCAACACCAGAACCACACTCATCCTTAACCCATCCCATCAAAAACCAATCACAATCCACCCTACAGGAAAAGAGGCAATCGCAGCAGACAGAATCTGGACTCAATTCCCTAACATACAATGGTCAGAATTCAACAAATTCTACAAAAAATACAGCCATGCCTCCTGTGACCTCAACCATTGCCCCTCATATCTCCTTACCACCCCTAGTGTAAAATTCCGCACCATAACTCTACAATGGATCCAATTCACGCTCACAGAAGGCACATTCCCTACTGACCTCAGCGAAATTGTCATCACCCCAATCCAAAAAGACCCAAAAGCACCACAAAACCTCCCATCTAACTTTAGACCTATAGCCTCAATTCCGCTATATGTCAAAATTATAGAAGGCCTAGTAGCCAAACTCCTCACCAATTACATAGAGGACCATAACCTACTCCACCCCATGCAATCAGGCTTCAGAACAAACTTCAGCACAGAGACACTACTAGGCTCCCTTATGGATACCGTCAGACAACAACTTAGTACAGGGAAAAAAATGCTACTCATACAACTGGACCTATCGGCGGCATTCGACCTAGTAGACCACAACATCCTTCTACAGATCTTAGATGCAATAGGCATCTCAGACAAAGTATACTCCTGGTTTGAAGGATTCCTAAAACTCAGAACCTACAGTGTAAAATCAAACAAAGAAAAGTCAGAATCCTGGTCAAACCCCTGCGGCGTACCACAAGGATCTCCACTATCCCCTACCCTCTTCAATCTCTACACTGCTTCTCTAGGAACGCATCTGGATAATCTAGGCATAACCTCCTATAGTTATGCGGATGACATCACCATCCTCGTCCCATACGATCATTCTAAACCTACCATGACAGACAAACTTCACCAAACACTTGAAGCAGTCACAACCTGGATGGAAAATCACAAACTTAAACTCAACCAAGACAAAACCAAATTCATCCTCCTAGAAAATGACAAGATCCAAACCACAACCATCCTAGACATAAACGCAACCAAATATCCCATCCAAACCACCATAAAACTACTAGGCATGACCATAGACAGATGCTGCACAATGCAACCGCAAATAAATAAAACAATTCAAAAATCATTCGCAATCATGAGAAACCTGAGACAAGTCCGAAAATTCTTTGAAAGAACACAATTCCAACTTATAGTACAATCCCTAATACTAGGTATATTGGACTACTGTAACATACTCTTCCTTCCATGTCCTGCAACCACGATAAGACAACTCCAAACAATCCAAAATACAGCTTTGAGACTCATCTACTCATTGAAAAAACATGACCACATCACTGAAGCTTACATCAACTCACACTGGCTCCCAATCCAAGAAAGAATCCAATTCAAATTCTACTGCATATTATTTAAAACCCTACACGGAGACAGCCCATCATACCTGAACAATCGCCTCATCCAAGCACCCAGTACCAGACACAGAAAAACGCACTCCCCATTCATACCCCCCCCAATCAAAGAAGTAAAAAGAACAAAACTACACGACGGCCTCCTAGCCACTCAAGCCGCAAGACTGGACAACCAGATCTCCAACCTTCTGATGACCACCCCAGACTATAGGACGTTCAGAAAAGAAATAAAAACCACACTTTTCAAGAAATTCCTGAAACAGCAATAACAACACGACCTCTAAATGCTCTTAAGATCTACAACTTACCTCTCTAGCTAATCATTGTAATTCTGTCTTTTTTAAATTAACCTTTTGTAATCCGCCTTGAACCGCAAGGTAATGGCGGAATAGAAATCCCTAATGTAATGTAATGTAATGTAATGTAATGTAATGTAATATTAGGGAGAGCTAATACGGTGGTCCAGAAATGCTTCCACCACTTTAGAATGATACGTTCCCTTTCCAAACTACTAGACCCAGTTTCTCTGAATACACTAATCCATTCTTTGGTAATTTCTTGTATAGATTATTGTAATGCCCTTTATAAGGGCATTACAAAAAAGGAAATAAGACGCCTTCAGATAGTGCAGAATACAGCTATCAAGACCATTTATGGCGCAAATAAATATGATCATGTTTCTCTTCTTCTGTTCAACGCACATTGGCTACTCGTTGAACATAGAATTAGCTATAAAATCTTACTATTAACTTTTACAACTTGCTCAAACAATCAACCAGAGTTTATCGATAGACTCCTAATTCCCTATAATCCCACTAAATCTCTTCGTTCTATGTCACAGATCTCCTTGTTGTACTATCATTAAAACTAATTAACATGTTGAGATCCAACAACTTCTCTGTCACTGCACCGTCTCTTTGGAATTCATTGCCTAATCATTTACGGATCGAATCCACATTAAAGCAATTTAAAGCAAAACTAAAAACATTCTTATTCCAAGATGCTTTCGGATAACAACTGTCCTTTTAAGGACTAAAACAAATTATAGCTTCTACCCTCACCTATTGTTTTTCCCCTAATTGTGCTTTTTTCTTTTTTTTGTAAATCTTTATTCATTTTTATACGTACAATAAGTGTGATAATACATAAACACATTTGCACATTGAGAATATCACTTAAATATCTACTATAATAAAACGCTAAGCGCGCATGCACACTCTTACCAGCGTGTTCCCTTATCTGTAGTTCTGTGGTTGGCAGGAGTGCGCTTCGACCTCCCCCCCCCCACTCACTGAAGGCAGTTTGTCGTCGTTGTCACCCCCTCCCAGCCGCACTCCTACCCGCCGCACCTGAACCCCCATTGAGCCTCCCATCCGCCCCTCCCACTTCACGGACAAAGTTTATTTTTAAATTCAAAGCTGCCACGGCGGCTCCTCTCTCGCTGTCTTCCCGGCTCAGGCTCCCTTACATGCAAGCAGGGATCGAGAGAGGCTCTCTGGCTTTCTGGCTCTCAATCTACCACCACGGTCCAGCGTCCCGCTCAGTCCTACCTTCAAATTTATGTTCGGCAGTGGCAGTCATGCCGGAAAAAGGAAATCGCGTCGGGGGGGGGCGGGATGCGGCGGGATGCGGCAGAGGGAACTTTCCCAAGCGGAGGGACTTGGCGGGCGGGAAGGAGAAGGGAGACGTTGGTTTGGTATGTATCTACAACCTCTGTCCCTGACTGCATTTGCATATATGTAGTCTTTTGTGCACATAATTGAAGGCAGTACGTAGAGGGGTATTTGGCATGGGACTTGGTGTTTCTATTACAATCGTTACAGAGTGGACATGAAGGAAGTGGGGGGGAGGCAAGATGGGGAGAGGGAGAGAGATTCAGGGAAGGGACAGAAGAGGGAGGGAGAGATCTGGACACAGGAAGTAAGAGAGGGAGAGATGGACATGAAGTTTATGCTGGTGGGCCAGAAGGGGTGCTGCTGGACAGGGGAGAGAGAGAGAGAGGAAGGAAACATCTTTTCTAGCGCCCGTTAATATAATCTTATCTCCCTCCCTTCCCACCCCTTCATAATAAGTAATTAAATTACTTTATATAAGATGTTATACTTAAAATCCCCCCTCCCTGAAAAATGAACTTTTTCTCAAAGATTGTAGTTCTACCCTTCTTTCCTAACTGGGTGTAGTTAGTATATATGTTTTTGTATGTGTCTACTAACATATCCTGGTTCTGTTTAATATTTTAACTCTAACTTGTTTTGTTTCTTTTTTAAGATATTTTTTATTTCTGTACACCACCTAGAAATTTGATTAAGCGGTATAAAAATTTTTTTATGAACTTGAAACTTGACCAGCACTCAAGATCCACCAAAAAGCCAAAAGAAAGAACAGAGACCTTGGCTGGGACTTCAGCTACCAGATGTACTACTAGCTGAGCAGTGGGAGCCAAGAAGCACCACTAGGAGCCCCCATGGACATCTACCTGCAACCTTTGAGCTCAATTAAAGCACAGTCACAGGAAAGCGCCTGAAGAGGCATGAGCAATAGGTACACTTCTCCCTCCATATTCGCTGTGATAGGGGATTAACAGACCCGCAAATACAGAAAAACCGCGAATAACTTTTTCATATGTTATTCGCTGTTTTCTATTAAAAACCATTGTGAAAATGGTGAAACTGCAAATTACATGGTGGGAGACCTGGCCTGTTCCTGAAGGAGAGGCAAAACACGGTGAAGAAAGTGCTGGGAATCAGCGATTTTCTCTGTAAACACTTGGAATCAGTGATTTCTCTATGCAAGCTGATGTAATTTGGGGGGAGGAGCCAGCAAGCTAGAAACCATGAATATGGAGGGAGAAGTGTATACCCCTTTTTGAGCTGCAGATATTGCCTGGGATACTGTTGGCCTCTTGATCCTGCTGGGAGAAATGAAGACTGTGGTTTAGTCCATTAGGGGGGAACACAAGGCTAAGTCCAAATAATTCATTAAGACAAGTACTCAGGTCTCCAAAAACTCTGTGAATTCACGAGACTCCTCGGGTCCATCAGGAGGGATATCTATGGGATGTGTACAGCCAAAGCAGGCCTTTGCAAATTCTTAATCCTGTACCTTGCTTGCCACTTCCCTCCTCCCCAGCAGAATCCCAGACTTGTCATATTCTTTAGCTCCAGACGGATGTGAACAGTGCAGAAGGGGAGGTTCGTTTATAAGATCAGATTGTTCTCAAGGGGACTCTGCATTGTCAGCATCATCTTCCTTAGCTCTCCTGAATGGGAATGCTGCCAGAAGCTTACAAGCTATGGTTGTCAAGCTGGTATGCTTTCCAGGGAGGGCTGGAGGCATGGTCATGTTTCCATCTGTCCCGCCCAGGCAGATATCTAAACTGGAACTTCAAAGGCTTACCTCCCACATGGATTCAGCCCTCACCAGTTGTTTGTTACAACTATGCAGTTTTTCAGACACTAAGGTTACTGCCCAAGATCTAATCCTAATACCATAGCTGAGATCCAGAAGCAGAAAATGAAGGTCGGTGACAGCAAAGAATTCTACATTAGTAAAATATAATTCATTGATGCAGAACAGTTTCCAATAACCTAAGAAATATTACACAATACCAGGCAGTCACCACAGTTGAAAGACTAAGGCCATCCCAGGCTATGACCACTACTTTAGAAGAGGAATAGCAAAAGACAAGGCGCACCGTACCTAAACGCAAGAGACAGTTCCCTGCTCAGAGCTTATAATGTATTCAAGACAGAAATAGGACAAGAGATCAGGCAGTTTCATTTATTATGGGAATGATGAAACAGACAAATAAGATGTAAAAGCAGGCTCAAAGATGGGCTTTGAGCCTAGGTTTGAATAGGGCCAGAGATGAAATATGATACCTCCAACTAAGGAAATCTATTCCAGGTGTATGGAACAGCAAGAGGAAAGGAATACAATACAAGAAGCTTTTTGTCCGCTACATTACCAAAAAGGTTTAGTGCAGATTATAAAAGAATTACAAATAGGAGTCAATTTACTCCCAGAAATACAATTAAGCAAAACTTTGAAAATAGAAAAAAATCAAGATAAACAAACAAAAAAAAAAAGTCCTTTGCAATCTAAAAAAAAAAAAAAGGGAGGGGGTGAAGGAGTGTAACAAAACTCTGTGCATATGTTAGGAGGTGGCTAATTCCATTATTTGACAGCCTGAAACGAGAAATGGTCATGTACATTATGCCACCTTTCAGTGGGTACAATCAAAGCGATTTTACATATACAGGTACTTTTTCTGTCCCTAGTGAGCTCACAATCTAAGTTATATACCTGGGGCAACAGAGAGTTAAGTGACTTGCCCAGGATCACAAGGAGCTACAGTGGGAATTAAACCCAGTGCACTAACCATTAGTCTGGAGTTTGCAGTGAAGGAAGAGGAGAGAGAAAGACTCTTATCCGATAGAGAGCTTTCCAGGAGGGAAGAGTCGAGATCCTGTGGACCTGAAGGATGAATGCATTTGTAAGTCAGCAAGAGTAGCCAAAAACTGTATGCGGAAATGAACAAGGAGCCAATGAAGGTGACCTGAGAAGAGGTTATGCGAGTACAGCAACACTGGTGGAAGGTAAGCTGTGCGGCAGAATTCTAAACAGACTGAAGGGGAAAGAGGTAGTTTAGTAGACCCATGAGAAGCAGGTTACAATGATGAGAGTGTGAATAAGGAGGGACTTGGGAGAGTGCTCAGAGAAGAATGGACAAATCCTCCCCAATTATTATAAAGCACTGTCTCTCAAACTGTGTGCCCCGAAGAGATTCTGGGCCTGCAATGAGAGATTCCAGAATTTTACTTTATTTTAAAAAAATTCCCTTCATAAGTATACACTAGAATAGATAACATATACGTCATGTACACAAGAGTCTGTCAATGTTATGAGCATCTGTGTGCGTAAAGATACAACTGCCCAGACAAACATCATTCTTTGACATGATTGGTCCTTGAAATCTAACGACAAGTAATTGATTTTTATATGCAGAAGTTATCCTAACTTGAGCATCAAAGGAACCAAGGCTTTGTTACTTGGATTTTTGGCTCTGACAGAAATGAAATCGGAAAAAAAGAGAACGACTGCAGAAGGTGGATGATAAAATGTGTGTTTGCTTGTCGACTATCGATCTGTGTTTGGAGTTAATTTGCACTCAAAAACAAGCACATCTATTGCACTGATTAGCAATTCTGTTCTATCTACTTTATCTTTACTGTTACAATTACTCATACATAGCTTAAAAAAAACTTTAAATAAATAACTGTCAAATTTAATTTTTTGTTGGTTTTGCAATTTTATAATTTCAATTATAATGTGCCACAAAAAAAAAACATTTGCTCTGTTTAGTGTGCTGGAGCTAAAATGTTTGGGAAACACTGTTATAGAGAAATAGGAATTACCAGTCTGTCAGATGTGTAGAAAAAGGGACAGAAGGCCCCTAGGTTAAGAGTGGGAAGATGACAGCTTTATCCACAGAAATAGTGAATGAGGGACTACTTGAATGAATCAATATTGATCTATGGGATTCTGTGTGGTTTAAGCAGGCAGGAAAGGTGACACTGAATGGGCCAGCAACCAATTGTAGCAGCACTTAAAAGTTGGCCCTGCTACTGCCACTGAATGTCGACTCTGACCTGGTCCATGGGCAGAGCCAGTATTTACTAGTTAGTGGTGATATTCAGTCCACTAATTAGTTAAGTAAGCAAAAAGGGATGTCCTAACTTTCTGCTCATCTAACTAAGCACCAGTGTGTTGCTCTGTTAACTTCTAGGTGACTGCATTGACCCAGATATTCAATTCCAAGGCCTGGATAAAGCCTAGTCTTGAACATCTGGACTTAATTTGGACTGCATTATCAGCAGTTTAAAAATCCATTATTGTCTTAAGTCCTAAGTTTGATGTAGTGTACAGAGTCATTTGCATGTTCTGTGTCTTCTTGTTTTGCCCTGATAGATGCTTCTGAAAGCTACTCAAGAAAGTATTAAGTTAATTCAATTAAAAAGCATTTTCATTGTTACTAACAATTGCATGTAGACAATGTGCAAAACTGGAATGTTACCATGATTTGTTTTTAATTTTATTTTTTGTGTTGATGAGACAAACTTTTACCATAATAAGCATTTAAAAATCAATTATTCTCAGGTTATTTTGATCTTGCAACACAGATTAAGGCACTGGCATTTAGGCAATCTATGACATCTATGGCGATACTCGAGAGGGTTCAGAGAAGAGCAACAAAGATGATAAAGGGCATGGAAAACCTTTCATATGCTGAAAGGCTAGAGAAGCTGGGGCTCTTTACCCTGGAAAAGCGGAGACTTAGAGGGGAAATGATAGACACTTATAAAATAATGAAAGGAATAGAGAAGGTAGAGAGGGACAGATTCTTCAGACTAGCGGGGACATCAAAAACAAGAGGGCATTCAGAAAAGCTGAAAGGAGACAGATTCAAAACGAATGCTAGGAAGTTCTTCTTCACTCAGAGGGTGGTGGACACCTGGAATGCGCTTCCAGGAGAGGTGATAGGACAGAGTACAATATTGGGTTTCAAAAAGGGATTGGATTATTTCCTGAAGGAGAAAGGGATTACAGGGTATAGATAGAGGGTTACTATACAGGTTACTTCAGGATTAGGGTATAAACAATTTAGGTGGTGGAGAACTTACAGGTCATGGACCTGGGGGGCTGCCGCGGGAGCGGACTGCTGGCCACGATGGACCCCTGGTCTGACCCGGCAGAGGCAATGCTAATGTTCTTATCTACACATCTTTCTTCATTTAGAAAAATACCACTAATTCCATACTCTATGAACAGGTGGTTTATATTTCTAAAAGCCTAGGGCATAGTTATGAAAAGCTACAGGCCTAAATTGCTAAGAACAGAATCTAACAACTCCAAACAATGTTCACAGAATTAAAAAGATTTTAACCTTTTTGTGATCTAGAGCAAGGTGAGTGTTCCTCTTAGGGATTCTAATCAAGATCATTTGCGATTCCAAAACCCTCTAATACCTGTTCTTCTATAAACTACTATATGAAATAATATTTGCTATATGATTTGAAGACTAGTCCCATCTTGGCAAAATCAATAGTGGGGTAGGCAGGGAGGAAATTTTTCTTCTAGAATAAGACAGGAATTCTGACATGATTTTTATATCCTTGCAAATAGTATCTGATAACTCAAATTTTAAACATTGTTAACATTTTCGATAACTTTTGCTTCTATTAATTACTAGAATCTGTTCTTAATTTTGTTCAATGCCTCATTTTCTGGTTTCATTCTTCCATTAACATACCAGATTAAAATTTTGACCTCTTCCCTCAGCATATTACCCCCTTGTCTACTCATCCAGCCTCTCTTAACTTTTCCAGATATTTTTGCTTGCCTTCCTCTTTCTACAATCTTTTGTAGTTTATGAAAGCTAACCTCTTATTCCTTACCTTCTCAAAAGTAGTAGCTGAGAAAGTAAAGAATAAGAGTTTAGCTTTCATAAACTAGAAAAGATTGCAGAAAGAGAAAGGCAAGCAAAAATATCTAGAAAAGTTAAGAGAGGCTGATCTAGTAAGTCAGGAAAGCAAATGGAAGAGAAAATAGCCAACATGGTAAAATGGGGGGACAAGACTTTTTTAGGTATATTCGTGATAGGAAGACGTGCCAAAATGGCATTGTGAGATTCAAAGGTGAAGTGGAGAAATATTTAGAAGCAGATAAAGATAAAACTGAATTGCTTAACAAATATTTCTGTTCTGTGTTCACAGCTGATGCACTGGGAATGGGAAGGCAGAAGACAAATGCAAGAACGGAGGTGTGGTAGACCCTGATCGCTTTTCAGAGGATTGTGTTCATGAGGAGCTACAGGTGGACAAAATGATGGGGCCAGATGGTGTACATCAGAGGGTACTGAAGGAACTTAGGGAAGTTCTGGAAGCTTCACTGGCTGACCTTTCTAATGCTTCTCTAGAAATCGGGAGTGGTACCAGAGGACTGAAGACGGGTGGATGTGATCCATCTCCACAAAAGTGGAAGAAGGAAGAAGTAGGAAACTACAGGCCAGTAAGTCTGACTTCTGTGGTAAGTAAATTAATGGAAACGCTTTTAAACAGAGAATAGTGATGTTTCTGGAATCCTGTGGATTACAGCAGTGTTTCTCAACATGTGGTACACGTACCCCTAGGGCAGGGGTAGGAAATTCTGGTCCTCGAGAGCCGGAGCCAGATCAGGTTTTCAGGATATCCACAATAAATATGCATGAAACAGATTTGCATCTCAAGGAGGCAGTGCATGCAAATCCATCTCATACATATTCATTGTGGATATCCTGAAAACCTGACCTAGCTCCGGCTCTCGAGGACCGGAATTGCCTTCCCTTGCCCTAGGGGTATGTGTACCATGTGTTGAGAAACACTGCTGTAATCCATAGGATTCCAGCAACATCACTATTCTCTGTTTAAAAGGAGTATGTGAGCTGCTTGGGTAGGGGGGGTAAGCAGCGCTGGCGCTGTATGTCTGCTAACTTCCTTCTGCCATTGCATATACACGGTGCCAGCACTGTATGTCTCCCTTCCTTCTTCTGTCACTTATCTTCCGCTTTTCTCGTCTTCTCTCCCCAGCCTCCCTCCTCCCACCCCAGAACAGCAGTGGCAGCTGTGTGCTTTTAACTTCCCCACACAGCTGCCACTAGCATTAGTTTAGCCAGCGGTTCCATCAGACATCATGGGGCCGTTACTAGGCCAGCCCACCTCCGACGAAAGAGGAAGTTGCATCATCGGAGGTGAGCCAGCCTAGCAAAGGCCCTGAGGCTGCCTGATGGAATCGCCGGCTCAGCAGTATCTCTCCTCTCCCTAGTGGCAGCTCACTGCGTGTTGGGCTGGTTTAGATGGGCTGCAGTGAGTTTTTATGGAGACACCAGTAGATAAAACCTAAGCACACTATCAGGCAGAGCCCTGGGTTTCTGGCCCAGAAATATCTAAGAAAAAGGACCATTTAAATTAAATGATTAATTTATAGAGCGTGTACGTTTGGGCAGACTGGATGGACCATTCGGGTCTTTATCTGCTGTCAGGATTTCACCTCCTCTCCTCCAACATCAAGATAAATGATTCTTCAAGCAGCCCAATTTGTTTTCAACCAATAACCAGAGAGAATCTAATTCATTACTTAAAACTATTTGGATGATTCACTTGAATTGTTTCACCCCACCCACAATAAAAAAAATAATAATAATAATAACCACATTCTATAGCTGGGTCTGTTTGCAATCCAAGGACAATTTGGACTCAATTGGAGCAATGTAAGAAAAAAAACCCCAAGGGAACAAGGCTGCCAAAAAAGTTTTAGTAATGCAAAGTCCATGTTGCTTTCAGAATGCAGTAGAACTGGGATAATCAACCATCCTGAACACTTTTCCAGGATTCTCTCCTCCAAGTGTTCTGTGTAAATGATATCAGAATGATCACAAAAGCTGAACACAAAAGTGCTGATTTTTCTTGTGAAACTGCAAGGCCTTCTTGGTTAAGAATTCTTGAACCCCAATTCAGTACTGGATAAAAGCAGACTGTTTCCAGCCTGGATAAAACAAGACACGGCAGATTCTATTCATTACATATCAAAGCAACCTTATTGAATATATACATGAGGCTCGGACAGCAAAACTCCTGGTCAGTCCAAAGGACTGGGGTGTTGCCGAAAATTTTATACATGCAATAAAAAGGGTAATTTACCCAGCTCTTGCTCATCTCTAGTATGACTGAATCAGGGGCTGAATCACATGCAAAGATGATACAGTACCAGCATTCTAGAACAAATTAGTTTAGGCTCCTGCTACTTCATCCTGTATAAAACTTGCACTCCTCAGACCAACTTCCTTCCATAGCTATGCTACAAAACATGGCTCACAAAAAAACACCCTGCTATGACCTCTAGCAGGGTTGGTCCAGGTAGAT
Organism: Geotrypetes seraphini; assembly: GCF_902459505.1. Lineage (NCBI taxonomy): Eukaryota > Metazoa > Chordata > Amphibia > Gymnophiona > Dermophiidae > Geotrypetes > Geotrypetes seraphini. The sequence continues at coordinate 361,494,491 of NC_047085.1, forward strand.
GTATGCAAAGGAATTAGCAAGGATAATAATTCCATATCCTGCTACATCTCACCCCAGGCTGTAGCTGAAGTGCCCTAGGAAAGCTGATCATGGCCAGTAAATTTGTCTAGCCAGTAATCTAAGCTCCCCCACTCCTCCTTTTGTCAATAAACCAGAAACAAGTTAAATTGTGAGACTTCCAAAAACTTTTCAACCAACATACATTTTATACCCTGGCTCCAAAAGGCAATCAAATTGTATTTTGTAATTTTCTTTGTCATATTTATGAGTGTACAGTCCCTAGAATTATTTTAGGATTAACTTGACTCCCTTTGATAATGTTTTTGAAGTATCCCTGACCCTCTGATAAACTTCCTGGATGAAAAATCCAGTGTTTTTACCAGAGGACCCTTGTAAAACCCATGCCCTGTGCTCTGTTACAGTTTGGTGGCTAGGGCAGAAGTCAATTTTTACCCAAGTAAAATAAGTAACAGAGGATAAGCTAGGATAGATGTGGTCCCTAATATAAGTGCCATATGGAACACAAGTATCTACGAAGGTGACAGGAAAATTAAAGTAATAAACTCGTGTCACTGAACTCAGGTACCCTCTTACTTTAATATCGAAGGGGAAGCATGGGTAACCTGAGCTTAGCCATGTGGTACCTCCCCCCCCCCAAAAAAAAAAAAAAATCAAATAATTTATTCCTGAGCCAGTGGCATCAACTAAAGGTAAGGAAATACCGTACAGTTGAGTGTGACATAACTAACCAAAGAAGCAATATGCCTGCAGAGTTAAAGTGCTGAATAGAATATTCTTTGAAAAAAGGTCACCAAAAGCAGAATGGTAACCTCAATGTATTCTCGTGAGGAAAAAAAACCTCAATGTTTCCTCTATTTTTTTAGGAAAAAAACCGCAATGTTGCACAGAGAAGTACACAATGGAGAAAAACAAATGAGGAGAAATAAAATTGCTGGGCTGAAACTAATACTAGAGGACCAGCAAGAATCAACCATTTACTATGTTACTCGTAAGGAGTAAATACATTTATTTGTTATCACATGAAACGGGAACAGCCATTTTACAAGACCACCCTCCTTTGGGGCAATACCTGTGCTAGTGCCATCATACTACATCTTGCCCAATATCCTGCTTCCAACAGTGGCCAATCCAGGTCCCAAACAAAGCAGAATCACCACAAACAGGAAGATTCCATTCTATTGATCTAGGGATAAGTAATAGATTTCCCCATGTCTAACTTAATAGAAGATTATGGCCTTTTCCTCCAGGAACTTGCCCAAACTTTTTTTTAAACCCAGATACCAGAGAATGCAGTAGCAGCAGTTAATGTCACAAGTTCCAGAACTTAACTATTCATTTAGTGAAAAATATTTTCTGCTATTCATTTTAAAATTACCATGTAATTTCATGGAATGTCCCCTAGTCTTTGTACTTCTTCAGAGTAAATAAAGCAATTCACGTTTACTCATTCTATTCCACTCAGTATTTTGTAGGCCTATCATAGCCCTCCCTCAGCTGCCTCTCTTCCAAGCTGAAGACTCTAACCTCTTATGCGAAAAGACTTAAGAGGTTAGGTTATTCAGCTTGGAAAAGAGGCAGCTGAGGGAGGACTATGATAGAGGTTCCAACCCCTTACTCATTTTGGTTGCCCTTCTTTGAACCTTTTCTAATTCCACTGCTCCCAGATTGCATAGGTGGGTTCCAATGCCTCAGGACAAAGAGAGTGGGGAGAGGCTGACAGACTTGCCAGCCTCTCTCCACCCAGGTAATTTCAATGCCAGAATTGTCCCAAGACACTGGGGAGAAGCAGAACTGACAGCTGTACTCAGCTGCTGGCTTGACCATGTGCAGGTGTGCAGTGGCTTGCCTTACTGCCTAAACCTGCCTCGGCCTGGGGTACCGGCATTTCTGCCGTTCCTCAGTTTCCTATTGGTGCTAGTAGAGAAATTCTCTATATGCGAGAAAAACATTTAAAAAAAAAAAACAAACCCACACACACATGTAAGGAAGTTTCTTAAAGCTACAGTAGCAGATTAAATGGGCTTATTACATTACATTAGAGATTTTTATTCCGCCTGTGCCTTTCGGTTCTAAGCGGATTACAAAATTGGAAGAGAACTGGACATTTCCAGGAAGTTTACATATCAGGAGTATAACAAGTTTACATATCAGGAATATAATATGTTTACATATCAGGTTTAAATCACAGGTAAGGATAGCAGTACATTCAAGTTAAGGAGATTATTACATAGCGCTGAGGAAGAAATATTGGTTACATATGGAGGTTGCTTACATGGCGTTGAGGGATGTTGTAGGAATGATGAATATGAAGGAGTAATTGTGTATGTGTAGGCAGGAGGTTAGAGTGATGGTAGGTGTTTTTTAAATAGAAGCGTTTTGATTTCTTTTCGGAGAACTTTGATGTCTGATGTTTTGGTCAGCAGTTTGGAGACTGTTGGGTCAATTTTTGCTGCCTGTGTCGCTAGAAGGTTATCGTAGAGTTTCTTTCGTCTGGTACCATTGAAAGGGGGGTATGTGAATAGGCTTTGAGCTTTCCTTGTTCTGTGTGTGAGGTTGCGGTATAGGCGGTTGTTTAGATAACTTGGTGCAGCTCCGTGGGTTACTTTGAATAGAAGACAGTAGAATTTGAATTGTGATCTTGCTTTTATTGGAAGCCAGTGAGAGTCTAAGTAAGCATTTGTGATGTGGTCGAATTTGCTAAGCGAGTAGATGAGTCTGAGTGCTGTGTTCTGAACGGTTTGTAGTTGTTTTATCATGTAGTTTGGGCATGATAGGTAGAGGCTGTTGCAGTAGTCTCTTCATAAATGGGAAATAAGCCTATCCAGGCCAAATCAAACAAGTTTTTTGGAGTCTGGCGGACCAACACCCAAACAGAGTGTAAGGGCAAGCGGTTGGATGATGGGGACCCCCGCCCCTTGGCCAAGGTCTTGTGAGATTCAGCCAAAGCCACATACAGAGGCACTAACTGTGACTGAGGCCTGAGGAAAAAGCTCCATGCTCAGCAAAGTACAAAATTGAGACCATGACCTGAGAGCAGCCATTAGGATCAACTTTGCTGCGCAGCCAAGGCTGGCAAAGCTGGAAGCTCGGCTAGGGACAGAAGCACTGAAAAGCACAATCTACTACCTGCTGAAAGTAGAAAAAAAAATACTAGATTGTTCCACTGCAGCTTAAACTGGTGATGTCACTGGTAGAAGTCAGTTTTCTCTACCTCTACCTGCTGAAAGGAAGGAATAACACTCATTTGTGCAGAATGGTGGAGCTGAAACTAAAATACACATTTTAGAAAATATGCCTACATTGCACCCACATACCTCTTTGACATCCATCTGTGCTGTGGATATGTACATGTTAAATAGTAGTTTTTCTATAAACTGCTGCACATATACACACATAATTTAACCTAGCTTTTAAAACACGTCAATGCTACCTACTACTATTTATCATTTCTATAGGAGCACTGAAAGGCGTATGCAGCACTATACATTTAGAGGGGCATAATCAAAAGAAACGTCTAAGCCCGTTTGGGGCCTAAGTCGCAAGTCGCCCAAAGTCGGACACAGGAAAAGGTCCATTTTCAAAAAATACGTCCAACATATTTTTTTTTTTAATCGTCCAACTGTACATCCAGCCGTCTGAACGCCCGGACTGCTAAGTCATCCATATTTATACCCCATATTCATCCAAGTCACAAACGCCTAGAAAAATACCTTTTGGGCGCGGGAGGGGCCAGAAAAGTGATGGACTGGACACCCAGACATGACACTAGAGTAGTGGGGTACCTTACAGGGCACTGCTGTGAACTTCACAAAAAGAGTCCCATATAAACATCTCACTACAGCTCGCTTATAGGTCATGGTGAGCCCCCAAAACACCCCCAAAATCTACTAGACCCACCTATCTACCACCCCAATAGCCTTTATTGCTACAGGAGCTACTTATATGGCAGTACAAAAGGGTTTGGGGTTTTTTTTGGGGGGGTGCACGTTTTACCATGAATGCAGTGATTAGAGTGGTTTATGGGCCTGGGTCCTCCTCTCCATGGTTCACTAACCCACCCCCAAGACCACTTAAGCCACCTCTGTGCAGCTCCACTAGGCTTTCCTATGCCAGGTGCTGATGTTCTGGAGGCAGATATGTAAAATTGTTATTACGATTTTTATGGGGGTCAATGATCACTGGGGCAGTGTGGGGGGGTCTGTACTTTGTGTCTGCAGTGGTTATCTGGTCACTTTGGATACCTTCTTGTGACTTAGACCTGGTTTTAGATGGCCTAAGTCACAATGTCCAGGTTCTGTCTAGGCAGTGTTATAAAACTTTTGGTTATACATGCAGTACGACCAAGTTTAGGACGTCCCACGTCCCACCCAAATCCCGCCCTCGACACTCCTCCTGAAATGCCCCTTGTAGCTCTGACATTCAGCAGCACTGTGAAGGCCTAGGTCGTTTTTTAAATATGTCTAAAACCCGGTTTGATTATCGGCACTTGGACAACTTGTCTTTTAGATTGTCCAAGTGCCAATTTAGGACGGTTTTTAAACGTTTTTCTGTTTCAATTATGAGCCCCTTAACATTCAGTAGACGATCCCTGTTCAGAAGAGCTTATAATTTAATTCCAGTCCTAAAATGGTCCTTCTAAATGGCAGCAGGAGGCAGAGCTAGGGAATAAAAGGTCAGTCCATATCAGATGAGCTCCACCCACAAAATTTCAAATCGGAGGTCTAAAAAGGATGTTGAACGGCCCCTCCCCCCTCGAGTTTTGCATTCAACCTCAATGCTGCTAAACTGTACTAAAAGTAATATCAATATGGATGGTGATGTTTAAATGGAAGACAGGTATGAAGTAAACAGCACTCTCAGAACACTGTGGTGCTAGTCTGCAAACCAGCTTGTGATATGGTAGTTCTGTAATGGAACTATTGTGTTTAACTACCTATACGCTACCCTGGCTACAGGGCATTTTCAGTCACACATTTATGTCATATTCTAAAGAGGATGTAACAAGTGGGGAAAGCACGCAGCACCTTGCTTGTAGAATTCTTTTCAAACCACGTGCATGTTATTTTGGGTCAGTAGTGTGAAGTAGGTTTTCCAGGGTGAGAAGAGAACAGGGGTAGGCAATTTGAAAGGAGGACTCCTAAGTGCTATATTTCACTGTATAAGCCAAATTCATATTTTATTTTTTTGGGGGGAGGGGGCTTATTTCTCTGGAACTTCCGGTCTAATTTGGCTTGTTTTCAAAAACTTTTCCCCCATCCCAAATTTCATCCAATTCTGTAAATTTTTCAGTTATTTTGCCCCAGACAGAAAAGACATCTCTCACTCCTTTTTGTATAGTATAATTCTTTCCAACTTCCCTTGAATATGAAGCTATTAAAAAAAAAAAAAAAATACAAGAAATGTCCGAGTGCAGAGCTTAATTTCCATTGCATTTACATCACAAGAGGGAGTGCGTTTCCCACATTCCCCCCACACAGTAAATTTTCAGCTCCACTGGCTTATTTTCCAACCATATAGGCTATACTAAAAAGTCTGTTTGCTATGAACATTTTGATGATCCAATATCACAACTATACATGAACAATTATATTGAGTGCTGGCCAAACCAGCTTCTTAAGTGAAAAAAACAAAAAAAAGTTCCCCCAAAGAGTTGTTGCAAAATCATCTCAGCATTCTTTAAAACTAGCCCCCTCTTTTACTAAGGCGCGCTATATATTCGCACGCGCTAAACACTAATGCGTCCATAGAATATAATGGATGCGTTAGCGTTTAGCACGCAGAAAAACAGCTAGCGCGCCTTAGTAAAAGGACCCCTAGGTAACTTTTTTTTTTTTTTAATACTTTATTCAATTTCATATCTTAAATCAAGTACAATAAATAGAAACATCAATTTCACTTTCAAATACACTTGACATCTTATAAATAATCCTTATAAAATATAATAATATCCCTCATCCCTATATAATTATGAAGCAGGTTAACTTATAACACAAAGACCAAAGTAGTCTACCGAGCCTTCTCAGTAAAATGGCTGCGATTGTAACTAGTACTTTCTGCAAGATATACTCACTCTCACCCCACCCACCCCCACACCCCCAATTTTCTTAAAAATATACAACTTGTATCTCAACTGTCTTTATAGACTCAGGCTTCAGGGTACGCAGTTCCAGCCTACTGCCCTAAGGATACAATCTGTCTGACTTGTACACTTATTTTTATGAATTACAATTAAAATTAAAGCTTTTACTATTGATGCCTGTCAACTTTAATTATAGTGTACTGTAAATCAAGAGATACCAGTAAAACTATATATAAGGATGAAAGGCACCTATGGCAAAGAAAAAAAAATGCCTTCAAGTTTAATGCATGCTCTGTTTCTATACAATAAAAATTATAAAAAGATAGAGATTCATACAGATTACATCTGTAGGGCAGCAGGGTGAAAATAGACACACTGACCTGAGAGCATTTACTGGTAGATACAAGTCCACTGCTCTTTAAGAACACACTAGAATTTTCTTGTATTTGACTAACTAAACACCGAAATTACAAGGGATATTTGCAAAAAAAAGGTTATCACAGTATATTCTGCAGTACCACCAAATAAAAAATATTTTAAAGTATGGAGCAATTCCCTTTGACCTATTCACAACAAACCAGCTTGGACAAATTCCAGTCACTAAGGTACTCAAAAATAGAAATCTGGTCCCCAAGTTTTCATGCTGCCACCACTGCCGCAAACAAAAGGCTATACTTTGCATTCATCATTGCTTTCATCAGCTTTAAGCTAGGTTGTACATACATCTCGAAAGACTTGAGACCATAAGACTTGCTCTGGAGTTAGTGCACAGTACAAGTTAACGCTCCACAGTATGACCTCACCTCAAGTACTGTGCTCAATTCTGGTTGCTGAATCTTAAAAAAATATATAGTGGAATTAGAAAAGTGACCAAGACAATTAAGGGGATGGAACTTCTCTCAGAAGAGGAAAGGCTAAAGAGGTTAAGGCTCTTCAGTTTGGAAGAGCCAGCAAAAGTGGGGGGATATGACTTAAGGTCTACAACAGTGTTTCTCAACATGTGGTACATGTACCCTTAGGGGTACATGAGCCGCTTGTTGGGGGTACACGCACCGAGGATCCCATGCCCTCATTCTCATTAATGCTTGCTTGTCCCCCTGCACGGAAGCCGTCCCTGCTGCCGCTGGGGATCCCATGCCCTCCTTGCTGCCCGTCCCCCCTCCAGTCACCTAACAACAACTAAGTTCAGGATCCGCACCAAATTTTTATTTTTTAATTGGTTTAATCGATGTGGTAATCGACCCAGAAGGCTTCCCTCCAATGTCATAGCTGACATCGAAGGAAATCTTTCCGGGTCTGTGGGGGATCCCAGTTACCTCCTTCCAATGTTCTTTCCTTTCTTCAGCGGCACTTGTTGCAAGGACGTGGCAGTGGCTCTTTCACGCTGCACATGGCTGACCCTGAAACCTTCTTGCTGATGTCAGAGGGAAGGCTTGAGGGTCAGCCACGTGCAGCATGTGAATTGCTGTCCTCACATGCCTGAAACAAGTGTCACTGAAGGCAGAAGCAGCAGCCCAGCTGGACAGTCCTTGAAGGAAGCAAGTGCAGCTCGAGCTAGTAAGGGAGAGGGGACATGATCAGGGACAAAGGGAGAAAGAAGAGGGGTGGAGGAAGAAGCGCATTGGGATATGGGAGGGGTATGATTTAGGAACAAAGGCTGGAAGGCAAGTAGGGGGACACAAATTCAGGACACAGAAGGAAGGGAGGGAGCATGAACATGGGACACAGAAGGGAGGTAGAAAGGGGGCACTAACTTGGGATCTAGGAGGAAGGAAAGAGAAAGGGAGAATTGCTGGGCATAAGTGTATGCGTGAGAGGGAAATGAGATGGTGCACATGGGGAAAGGAAAATTGGGCATAGAGAAAAGTGAGGTAGAGATGCATGGGGAATAGAAGGATGAGAGGGACAAATGTTGGATATGGTGGTGGAGAAGGAACAGAGGGGCAGATTGAAGAGGATGCAAGGGGGAGGAATGCTGGACATAGTGATGGAAGGAGAGATGTGGCATTATGCTAGAACGGGGTGATAGAAGGAGAAATGGGCATGGGGCTGGTGGGCAGTGGTGAAAAATGTTGCACATGAATGGGGGAAGAGAGAGGGTGAAATGTTAGATATGGCAGTAGAGGGAGTGGGAGAGATGCACCCTGGATCTCTCTCTTTCCCCACTCCCTTTGCCGCAAGGGAGGGAATGAGAGAAGGACAGTGAGAGAGAGAGGGGGACATGTTGCCAATGGGGGTGGGGGAGAGAGGAAAAAAAAGTTGGACTCATGGAGTAACAGAGAGAGACATTGGTTGGGTGAAGGGAATGAGGTCCAGAGGAGAGGAAGCGTGCAGGAGGCAGAAAGAAAGAAATATCAGATGCATAGTCAGAAGGAAACTTGTGCAACCAGAGACTCATGAAATCACCAGGCAACAAAGGTAGGAAAAATGATTTTATTTTCAATTTAGTGATTGAAATGGGTCAGTTTTGAGAATTTATATCTGCTGTCTATATTTTGCACTATATTTGTCTATTTTTCTATAATTGTTACTGAGGTGGTATTGCATATTTTAAAGTCATCTGCCTTGACCTCTTTGAAAAAAACCCCAAATATAAATAATTAACATTTTCTCTGCGTAAAGTGTGCTTTGTGTTATTTTAATTTTGTGGTTACCATTAAGTTCTTCACCCCCTAAACTGAACCGTTCCCTCGGGTTTTCGCAGCCCAAATGCACTTTGCATTTCTTAGCATTAAATTTTAGCTGCCAAATTTCTGACCATTCTTCAAGCTTCGCCAGGTCTTTCTTCATGTTATTCATACCATCCGGCGTGTCTACTCTATTGCAGATTTTGATATCATCCACAGAACCTTGAGGCACACCACTGGTAACATCCCTTTCCTTAGAGCCATCTCCGTTGATCACTACCCTCTGTCACCTTCCACTCGACCAGTTTTTGACCCAGCCCATCACTTTGGGACCCATCCCGAGGGCACTCAGTTTAGCACAGATCCCGGGCCTAAGTTTTGAGGTGCTTGACTTAACATCTGCTGCCAACCTGGAATAAATGCCAGCGCCCAAGTTAGGTGTCATTGTACACAGAATTACAAAATCTTGCCTAATGTTTTGGAATGCTCCCTTTTGAGATACGTACCCTGGGAGTTAGGTGCTGAGCCTTATAGAATAGCATGCATACACATGTGGGTGCAAAGTTTAATGAATGTCAATTAACTTCAATAAATGGTTGTTGACACCCAATTATTGATAGCTCAGAGCTCATAGTCCAATTTGTACATGGATCTTGGAAGCACGCTTACAACTCTAGATACCATATATAGAATCCAGGGGGTATACGCCTAATTGGGAGCCCCCGTTCCCACTTTGCATTTAAGCACTATCTGGGGAATTCTATAAAAATGGTGCCTAAATGGGGTGCCGTTAGGTGCCCTAATTGCAGTTGCCTAGCGACAACTAAGGATCTACACCAAATTTTTATTTTTTAATTGGTTTAATCGACGTGGTAATTGACAACGCCAGTTTTCAGCCAATAAAAAAAAACAAAAAAAAAAACATCAATTTAGGAGTTCAGTGCTGAACTCTTAGGATGCTTAGTGATGCCTATGTTTTAAAGTAGGCGTAGTTATGGGCAGAGAACAGGCATGGTTGACTTGGGCATCATTGAGCGTCCGACATAGGTGCTGCCAAATTAGGGGGTCCTTTTACTAAGGCGCACTAGCCTTTTTAGCGCTCGCTAAATGCTAACGTGTGCATAGACTATAATGGACACGTTAGCATTTAGCGCATGCTAAAACGGCTAGCGAGCCTTAGTAAAAGGACCCTAGGTGAGTGAAAAGCTGGCCTAATGGAGTGGCACCTATGTCTAGCGATGCCCAAGTCTGTTTAGGTACCTTTAGGCACGATTCTATAAACAGCACCTTTTTTCGATTGACAATTGTGCCTGCCGAGCAGCAGCTACAATGTAGCCATTTATAAAACCTGGTCCTATATCAATGCAACCATACACCTACTGCAGGAAAAGTGCTACGACACCCTGCTGGCACCATCATAAAAAGTGAAGCTTACAAGCTAAGTGAGCACCTACGTAGATAAGAGAATTGCCCTTCATGTGGCAGAACTTAAAGAGGGCAGGGGGAGATATAATGAAAGGCTGGCTCCTAAATGCTAATAGATTGTGCTTTTACCCCTCTCCCCCCTTTACAAAACCACAGTGCGGTTTTTAGCATCGGCCATGGCAGTAATGACTCCGATGCACATAGAATTCTTACAAGTATCGGTGCTAAAAACCATGCTACAGTTTTGTAAAAGAGAGGGTTAATGTTACTATGTTTATTTAATATTTTATGTATGTATGGTGAGCTAGGGCCTTTTCCTATCGTAATAAATTTTACGTTACGCTGGTTCCAATCGTAATTATTTTAGCAAAGTTTTGCATTATTCACCGTTATCATTTACGGCTATTGTAAACATAATGTAAATAAGTCATAAGTCTGTAAAGTCAAATATTTTGTATTCCTGGCTCTTTATTAGTCCATACAGACTGTTTATCCACGATGGCAACAAGACTTTTGGCACATCTCGTCATCCGGGACACACAATAGGAAAAGGTTAACGCGTGGAATAGCGCACGCTAAATTGCCACATGCGCTAGACCTTAATGCCAGCATTGAGCTGGCGTTATTCTAGAGGTGCACCGTGCAGTTTAGCGCGTGGTAATTTTGTGCGTGCGCTAAAAACACTAGCGCTCCTTTTACAAAAGGTGAGCCACCGGTTTTAGCGCGCGCTAGCCGCTACCGCCTCCTTTTAAGCAGGCAGTAATTTTTGGGCTAGCGCGTGCTATAGCTAATCCGGTGCGTGCACTAAAAACGCTAGCGCACCTTTGCAAAAGGAGCCCTTAGTTTTTAGGCAGACTATAAGCTTATTTATTAAAAATAAATAAAAACAAAAAACAAATATCCAACTGGATAACATGAACCGCCCAACTTTTCAAAATAAAAAAAGTATTGTAAATGAGCATTAAAACATTCACCATGTGGAGCTGTAACTTTGAACAACATCAGTTCTAAAAACAACCTACCACTCCATATATTTCTTCTTGGCATGGCATAGATAACAGTGGGAACCTGATTTTTAATGTCACTGCAAGAATTTTAACAAAGGCAGGGTGCCAAAAATCACAACTTCCCACGGGTAGTAATTAGCATTCATTCACAGCGATATTTTTAAAGAACAATGCTGCATCAATGTGATGGACAGCCACAGCTATCTGGCAAGTGCTGAGAAATTCCTGAGAAATCTCTTGGAAGGCTGGGTCCCAAACCTGTCAAGTTTGGAGGATATTCTCAATGAACATGCACGTGATAAAAACCATGAAGAAGCAACATCTCATACACGTTCGATATGGAGACAAACCCAACCTATTGTAGAGTCATTGGAACAGGCTCGTGAATTTATGCTCTAGAGCAGGGGTGTCGAACTCAATCAGAGAAGGGGCCAAAATCTAAAATCCAGCCTAAATCGCGGGCCGAATGGTTTACTGAACAGTCATAAACTGACAATGTTAACCAGAAATGTGAATTTAAAATGAGTGGAACAATCTTTTCCTTAACAGTGCTGTTAACCAACTCACATGCTATCAAGCAAAACAGTAATATTGGTATCAAGCAAAACAGTAATATTGGAATGTACCTAAAATGCTCATTGTTTTGTTTTCTGGCTAGATGTCTGACACCGTTTTCCCCGTATCAATGAGTCAATGTTCGGTTTTATTTCTTGGGCTGTAGCAACCCGCAAAACAGCATGGAGGTTGTCATCGGTAATGCGTGATCTGTGCTTGTTTTTGTTCAGATTCATTATTGAAAACATCTGTTCACAAAGATAGATGCTCCCGAACATGGATAGAATACGGGCAGCATGAAGTCGGAGCTCTGGCATTGAGTCAGGGGGCAGTAGAGGGTAGAAGTCCTCAATTTCAACATCCTGAAACCTTGATTTCAGGCCACTGTCAGACTGATGCTCGATTATCTCCATCTGAAGGTGATGGGGCACATTGTTGACATCAACTGTAAAAGGATTGGCAAAGATGTCAAAGCCTGAGTGCTGTGTTCTAAAGTCAGAGAAGCGCCGCTCAAATTCACTTAGTAAACGGCTAACTTTGGTAGCCAGCCGACTGCAAGGAAAAGTACCAGAAATAGTGGTTGAGATACTCAAACAAACGGGACAGTGGGCAAGATTGTCCTGTTCCAGTTGGGACTTCCATAGTTGAAGTTTACGCTGGAATGCTGTGATCATGTCAGACATCTTCGTGATGACTTGTTTGCGTCTCTGCAGCTTCAGATTCAGTTGGACGATATGCTCGCATATGTCACACATCATAGCAAAATCACATAGCCAGGCGGGATCCGACAGTTCAGGCAAGGGCTTTCCTTTACTTTCCATAAAAAGAGCAATTTGTTCTCTGAGCTCAAAAAATCTTTTGAGGACTGCGCTCTTGCTCAGCCATCTTACTTCTGTGTGGTATGGCACGTCTCCATGCTCTGCACCCACCTCCTGTAAAAACTGCTGGAACTGGCGATGATTCAGGCCACGTGCCCTTATAAAGTTAATAGTTTTAATGACTGTGGACATTATGTCATTCATGTCCAGAACTTTTCCACACATAGCCTCTTGGTGGATAATGCAATGATAAGTAATCAAAGGTGTGTGGCAGTGACTTTTTTGCATTCTTTCCTTCATTAGTCCAACCAAGCCTTTCTTTTCTCCGCACATTGAAGGTGCGCCATCGGTAGTTAGCCCCACCAACTTTTCCCAGGGTAATTTAAAATTATTTATAGATTTCTCCACAGCCTCAAATATATCTCTACCAGTCGTCGTCCCATGCATGGCAGCTACATCCAAAAGTTCCTCAGTGACAGAGAGGTCGGTCTTCGTAGCACGTATAAAGATGGACAGCTGCGCTGTATCAGTGTTGTCTGTGCTTTCATCGATAACAAGTGAAAAAGCGAGATAACTGCATGCCTGTTTGGCCAGCTGTGATGATATATTTCCTGAGAGTTCTTGAACTCTGTCTGCAATGGTGTTTCTTGACAAACTGACAGTTTGAAAACTCTGTATCTGGTCTGGGCATACTTTCTCACACACTTTTAGCATGCATTGCTTCAAAAAGGCACCCTCTGAAAAACACCTTGAAGTACGGGCAATTTCTTCAGCCACTATAAAGCTTGCTTTCACTGCAGCATCATTTTTCGCTGTAGCCTTTGTAAACATTTGCTGCTGTGATTGTAGTTTGCCTTTTAGTTCTTTAACAATTTTATGCTTTTCTTCCAAAGTATATTTGCCATACTTAACATTATGTTTGGTGTCAAAATGACGACGTATATTGTACTCTTTCATCACCGACACTGTCTCATAACACAATATACACACTGGTTTGCCCTCACTAAGCACAAACATGTACAGTATTCATTTTCCCATTTGTCATTAAATTGTCTGCCTTCACCGTCAACTTTTCTTTTCCTGGACATTTTGGGATCAATATTGGCAGTAAAAGATGTAGTTTATTGGAAATCTGCGTTAGAATGAAAAAGTCAGTCAATAAATGCCTGGCTGGGTACAGATAGCAGATTCTGTTGCGATTTTTATGCCTACACTTTATGCCAGGAACTGGCAGCTTCTGCTGTGTATTTTTTATGCCCGCACACTCACTCTCTCCTCTGCTCTGCCACCCGCACAACCACATCGGATGCCGGACTATAAGTCACGCCTCCTGAATCACCCTTGCGCGGTATACGCGTGAGCGCGTTGTACAAATTTTTTTTTACATAGTTCCCCCCCCCCCCCCCGACGTCCGATTCACCCCAAGCAGGACCGCTCGCACGCACCTGCACCCCCACCCCGAAGGACTGCCGACTCCCCGACTCCCAACACGATCGGGGCAAGAGGGAGCTCAAGCCCTCTTGCCCCAGCCAACCGCGGCACCCCCGACACGATCGGGGCAAGAGGGAGCTCAAGCCCTCTTGCCCCCCCCCCCCCGACTCCCCGACACGATCGGGGCAAAAAGGAGCCCAAGCCCTCTTGCCCCGCCGATTCCCCAACTCCCCGACAATATCGGGCCAGGAGGGAGCCCAAACCCTCCTGACCACGGCGACCCCCTACCTCCACCCCGCACTACATTACGGGCAGGAGGGATCCCAGGCCCTCCTGCCCTCGACGCAAACCCCCCTCCCCCCATCGACCGCCCCCCCAAGAACCTCCGACCCCCCTGGCCGACCCCCACGACACCCCCACCCCCCTTCCCCGTACCTTTCTGTAGTTGGCCGGACAGACCGGAGCCAAACCCGCCTGTCCATCAGGCAGCCAACGACGGAATGAGGCCGGATTGGCCCATCCGTCTCAAAGCTCTGCCTACTGGTGGGACCTAAGGCTCCCGGGTCTATTCTGATTGGCCCAGGTGCCTTAGGCCCCACCAGTAGGCGGAGCTTTGAGACGGATGGGCCAATCCGGCCTCATTCCGTCGTTGGCTGCCTGCCGGACAGGCGGGTTTGGCTCCCGTCTGTCCGGCCAACTACAGAAAGGTACGGGGAAGGGGGGTGGGGGTGTCGTGGGGGTCGGCCAGGGGGGTTGCGGGTCGGTTGGGGGGGGCGGTCGATGGGGGGAGATAGATAGCAAGTACGGCCAGCGAGATCACAAGCCTCCTATGTCACCGCGCGTCATTGTGATGGAACGCAGCGGCGTGCAGTGATGACAGCGCGGTGCGGGCCACATTGCAAGGCCTGGCGGGCCGGATTTGGCCCGCGGGCCTTGTGTTTGACACATGTGCTCTAGAGCTACTGAGCAGGGCTGTGGAGTCGGTAGATAAATGTTGCAACTCCGACTCCTCAGTTTTTTGTACTTCTGACTCCAACTCCCCCTCTGGTAAACAAGCGACTCCGCACGTGAAACAAGATCTTCATCTGCGTAAAAAGATGTTGTGCGTATGGTGGGAGAGCTTGGTTGGATGAATTTTTCGAGTCTACACCAGGTGATTTCTACCAACGAGGTATTGAAAACCTTGTTGAACGTTGGAAATAAGTTGTAAACAACAACAAGGGAGAATACATTTATAAGTATTGGTGCTCCGAATTGTGCATTGCGTGCCATATAGTGAAGCACGTGTTCGTTTTGCGGTTAAGTGAGGCACTGCATGCATTGGTCTTTATTCTTACAGTAGAGAAGTCATTAATTATAACTTTTTGTGAATTGGGACATTTAAACTTGCTTTTTTTTTTTATTCCAATCTAAATTTAGTCGGAGTCAGAGTCGGTGCATTGTTTGGCAACTCCGACTCCGACTCCAGGTACCCGAAATTTCCTCCGACTCCTCGACTCCACAGCTCTGCTACTGAGATACATCATGCTAACGTAGTCAACAAACAATAGTTAACGAACTAAACTGCTACTCTTATAAAAGCACTATGGAAACTAAAAAAAAATTTATTTAAAAAAAAATTTATATTCCGCTCTATTAACATTTCTTAGCCGATTCTAACAAACGTACATAATTTATAGCGGTCAATTTTGGGGGTCAATATTTAAAGTGGTTTAAGCGGCCAGGAGAGGCTCCTGGCTGCTTAAAATTGCCCCCCAGAGAAAAATAAAGAAACAAATCCCCATGAAAAACAATCAAAAACAGAAAGAGTGGGGATGGAGCAGTACACCTCAACTGGAGATTAATACACTTGTACTGCTCCATCCCCCCCCTTTTTCTATTTCGCTTAAAATTGCCTGCACAGGGCCTATATTTGCAGTATTCAGCAACGCTTAACCAGTTAGTGCTATTTATTTACATTTTTTATAAAAAAAAATATATATATATATATATATATATATATATATATATTTGTTATCTGCTTAGAATATTAAGCATAATATAAAGTCACCAAACACAATCTAAGAAACCGATTATATCTAACCAGCAGTGGCGTACCAAGGGGGGGGCGGGAGGGGCGATCCGCCCCGGGTGCCAGCCTTGAGGGGGTGCTCCCGGCCTTGCCGTTCAGTCCCCCCCCACCACCCCCGAAGGACCGCTCGCCCCACTGACATTCCTGCACCACCTGTGAAGCAGCCCGCAGCAGGATTGCGATGTCAGCGATCCCTGAGCTGCTTGGGCGCTGCTTCCTGCGCCGCGGTCCCGCCCCTCCTCTGACGTCAAACCTTCAAGGGGGAGGGACAGGCCTTCAAGGGGGGGGGCAGGCAGGCCTTCAAGGGGGGGCATGCAGGCCTTCAAGGGGGGGACAGGTCTACAAGGGGGTGGGACAGGCCTACAAGGGGGTGGGACAGGCCTTCAAGGGGGTGGGACAGGCCTTCAAGGGGGGGACAGGCCTTCAGGGGGGGTGCAGGCCTTCAGGGGGGGTGCAGGACTTCAGGGGGGTGCAGGACTTCGGGGGGGGACAGGCAGGCAGGCCTTCAAGGGGGAACAGGCAGGCAGGCCTTCAAGGGGGGACAGGCAGGCAGGCCTTCAAGGGGGGGACAGGCCTACAAGGGGGTGGGACAGGCCTTCAAGGGAGGGACAGGCCTTCGGGGGGGTGCAGGACTTCGGGGGAGGTGCAGACCTTCAAGGGGGTGCAGGCCTTCAAGGGGGGTGCAGGCCTTCAAGGGGGGGACAGGCCTTCAAGGGGGGGACAGGCCTTCAAGGGAGGGGACAGGCCTTCAAGGGGGGGACAGGCCTTCAAGGGGGGGGACAGGCCTTCAAGGGGGGGGACAGGCCTTCAAGGGGGGGACAGGCCTTCAAGGGGGGGACAGGCCTTCAAGGGAGGGGACAGGCCTTCAAGGGGGGACAGGCAGGCCTTCAAGGGGGGACAGGCCTACAAGGGGGGAGAGGCCTACAAGGGGGTGGGACAGGCCTTCAAGGGGGGTGCAGGCCTTCGGGGGGGGGTGCAGGCCTTCGGGGGGGTGAAGGCCTTCGGGAGGGTGCAGGCCTTCGGGGGGGTGTAGGCCTTCGGGGGGGGGACAGGCCTTCAAGGGGGGGGGACAGGCCTACAAGGGGGTGGGACAGGCCTACAAGGGGGTGGGACAGGCCTTCAAGGGGGGTGCAGGCCTTCAAGGGGGACAGGCAGACCTTTAAGGGGGGACAGGCAGACCTTTAAGGGGGGACAGGCAGACCTTTAAGGGGGGACAGGCCTTTGGGGGGGACCCTGGTTTAGAAGTACACGGAGGGAAGGGGGTGTTCAAAGAGACGTGCATATGCCAAACTTGGGGGGGGGGGGAGGAAGAAATAATGGGTCTGAAAATAGAGGAGAGGGAGAGAGATGATGGACCATGGGATTTATGGAGGGAAGGAACTGAAAGGGAGAGAAATTGGACACAAGGGATGGTGTGGAAGAGGGATAGAGATACTGGATAGGAGGGTAATTGGGAAAAGAAAGGGAGAGATGGTGGACTCTGGGGTGGTGGGGAAGGAGGGAGAGATGCCGGATGAAAGGGTAGTTAAGAAAAGGTGGATCTGTGGAGGGAGATGAAAAAAAGGAAAGATACCAGACTTCCTGGGGAGGGAAGGGAAATGGAAAGGGAGGACAGAGTTGGCAGATGGATGGTTAGCACGCAGAAAGAAGAAAGGAGACGACCCTGGCAAGCAAGTTATCAGAAGAAAACCAGAGCCTTGGACCAACAAGATTTGAAATATAACCAGACAACAAAAGGTAGAAAAATTAATTTTATTTTCTGTTTTGTGATTATAATATGTCAGATTTGAAATGTATATCCTGACAGAGCTGGTGTTGGACTGCAAACGTGAGCTAGGATTTAACAGAGAGAGGAAAAGTCCTTTTTGTTTCTTTATTTTATTTACACCACAGCGCCAGTGTGGTTAGGAAAAGCCAAAGGGGGTGAAAAAGCTATAAAACCCACTAGGAGTTTTGAAAAAAATCACCCAACTGGGCAGGAAAATCGAATTGAAAAACCAATTCAATAGGCTGAATCGAATCGAAATTTTTTTTCCTGAATCTGGCAGCATTAGTTTGCGCTACTGTCTTAGACTTTAGGACCTGGGATTGGGGAGAGATGGCATCCTCAGTACTTTATAATGCAAGTGAAACGAGGATTTGGTCAGACTTTTGAAGGGTCTGCAGAAAAAAAATATTGTATAGGCCGGGGACATGAAACAGCAGGAAATGGGAACTTTTCTTACTTCTATTTTTGTGAATGGAAAGGCTGAGGATGTCCGAGAGTTCAGTTAAAATATGTGCTTAATAAGAAAATATAATAATGTGTTTTATAAAGTTTATAGCATAGCTGGCCTACCCAGTGAGGTGTCCCTAGTGGTGGTGGTGGCAGCGTGTCAATGTGTTGAGAGGAAGAGGTGGTCTGGGAAATTCTGCTGAGCAAACTCCGGGCCCATTTCCACCCCCCAGTTAGTCCACTCCACTCAACTGGTTCACACACTGAGTGGGTCTTTGGGTGTTGTGTTGAGATCTCTTCCAGTGGTTTATCAGTATCTCCTTCTGGTCCAAGGAAGGAAACTTTGGTATCCTTAGCATTGACCTACAGAATATGTTTGTAACAGCGCTGCTTGTGTGGCATTAGGCTATGTAGTGATCGAAAGAAAAAAACAGACCTTTGCACATTTTTGCACTATATGGTGGGTGTATGAGGAGATTCACATTTCCTGCACAGCTAAGTCCATGTGAAGTTACCTTGTGCTGTATTTGACATCTAGCAAGGTCTCTGTTTGAAAGGAAAGATCTAAACTTAAAAATGAAGTGGCCAGAAGTTATGGTAAAAGCAGATAGTGTAGCTGGTTTTAAGAAAGATTTGGACAAATTCCTGGAGGAAAAGTCCATAATCTGTTATTAAGACATGGGGGAAGTGTCTGCTTGCCCTGGATCGGTAGCATGGAATGTTGCTACTCTTTGGGTTTTGACCAGGTATTAGTGTCCTGGATTGGCTACCATGAGAATGGGCTACTGGGCATGATGGACCATTGGTCTGACCCAGTTAGGCTATTCTTATGTTATGTTCTCATCTGTAGGGGCCTTTGTTTTCACTTCTTATTTTAATGTATTTTTTTTCTGGGAACTTATCAGTGTTTTTTATAATGGGAACAAAAATGGAAGAGAATTAATGTGTGTGGGATGAGGGGGTAACTAATTTCTTCAGCTAAATAATTCAATCCACTTCAAACAGACATAGGAGAACTCACGCACCATTCACACACCCTCCAACCAAAAACGTCAAAAGAAAAAAACTGTTCGACAACCTCCTAGCCATTCGAGCTGCAACACTCGACCCCCAACCCTACAACCAATTGACATCGACCACAGACTGCAAAACCTTCAAAAAGAAATAAAAACCCTTCTATTCAAAAAACACATAAAACCGAACTAACACAATCAGAACTGTCCCAAGCATCACCTGCAACTACTCCATATGTACTTGTGATGTCATGACAATTCAGACATAATTTATGTTATGTTATATTAAAAGTGACAAATCCCCTGGACCGGATGGAATTCACCCGAGAGTTTTAAAGGAATTGAAGGTTGAAATCGGAGAGCTATTGCAAAAACTTGCCAATCTGACAATCAGAACTGGACAGAGGACTGGAAGATAGCGAATGTCACGCCAATTTTCAAAAAAGGATCGAGAGGGGAACCGGGCAACTACAGACCTGTGAGTCTTACGTCTGTCCCTGGAAAGATGATTGAAGCACTGATTAAGGATAGCATAGTCCGGCACCTAGATACACACGACTTGATGAAACCCAGTCAACATGGGTTCAGGAAAGGGAAATCATGTTTAACGAATTTACTTCAATTTTTCGAGACCGTGAACAAGCAAATTGATAGTGGAATGCCGGTGGACATAATATATTTGGACTTCCAGAAAGCATTCGACAAAGTTCCACATGAAAGGCTTCTCAGGAAACTACAAAGCCATGGAATAGAGGGAGATATACAAAGGTGGATAGGCAAATGGTTGGAAAACAGAAAGCAGAGAGTGGGCATAAATGGGAAGTTCTCAGACTGGGAGAAAGTGACTAGTGGTGTGCCCCAGGGCTCAGTGCTTGGGCCAATCCTATTTAATATTTATATCAATGACCTGGAAGACGGAATATCCAGTGAGATCATTAAGTTTGCAGACGACACAAAGCTATGCCGGGCAATCAGATCGCAGGAGGATAGCGAGGAACTCCAAAGCGACTTGTATCAGTTAGAGAAATGGGCAGAGCAATGGCAGATGAAGTTCAACGTGGAGAAATGCAAAGTAATGCATTTAGGTAGTAAGAATAAGGAATACGAGTATAGAATGTCAGGCGCAACTCTGGGTAAGAGCGAACAAGAAAAGGACCTGGGTGTACTGATAGATAGGACCCTGAAGCCATCGGCACAATGCGCGGCAGCGGCAAAGAAAGCAAACAGAATGTTAGGCATGATAAAGAAAGGAATCACGAGTAGATCGGAGAAAGTCATAATGCCGCTTTATAGAGCAATGGTCAGACCACACTTGGAATACTGTGTCCAACATTGGTCTCCCAACCTAAAGAAGGATATAAAACTGTTGGAGAGGGTGCAGAGACGAGCAACGAAGTTAATAAGAGGTATGGAGAACTTGGAATATGAGAAACGACTCAAGAAACTGGGACTGTTCTCCCTTGAGAAGAGGAGGCTGCGAGGGGACATGATCGAGACGTTCAAAATGCTGAAAGGCATCGATAAAATAGAGCAGGAAAATAAATTAATTTACATTGTCCAATGAGACACGGACAAGAGGACATGGTTTGAAGCTAAGGGGGGACAAGTCCAGGACAAATGTCAGGAAGTACTGTTTTACGCAGCGAGTGGTAGACGCCTGGAATGCTCTCCCAAAGGAGGTTATTAAGGAATCCACTGTGCTGGGATTCAAAGGCAAATTAGATACACATCTCCTTATGAGAGGCATAGAGGGATATGGGTGACTAAAACTACATCAGGTGTATACCTGACTGGGCCTCCGCGTGTGCGGATCGCCGGACTCGATGGACCATGGGTCTGATCCGGAGATGGCAGTTCTTATGTTCTTATGTTCTTATGAATATAAGAAAATTTTCACTGCCTGTTTCTATTCTGACCATTTATTCCGTTTCATGGTCATTACAAAAAATATTTTTTTACATGGGGGGGGTGTCAAAAAATGATGGGCCCCGGGTGCCACATACCCTAGGTACGCCACTTCTTAATTGTCACCCTTCTATTGAAATGACTTGGGACTCCTTTTACAAAGGCGCGCTAGCGGTTTCAGCGCGCACTTAGCGCACACGTGCTAGCCGCTACTGCCTCCACTTGAGCAAGCGGTAGTTTTTTGGGTTGCGTGCGCTAAAAACGTTAGTGCACATTGTAAAAGGAGCCCTTAATGTTTACAGTTCTTGAAACCCCAAAAAGATATGGTGTTCTATCATTTCAGCCCTACCATTCTCTGGACCGACTCCAGTCTCAGCACATCCTTACCGTAAGGATGTGCTGAGACTGGAGTCGGTCCAGAGAATGGCCACCCGGATGGTCTCGGGACTCAAGGATCTCCCGTACGAGGAACGGCTGGATAAGTTGCAGCTGTACTCACTCGAGGAACGCAGAGAGAGGGGTGACATGATTGAGACATTCAAGTATCTCATGGGCTGCATCGAGGTGGAAGAAGATATCTTCTTTTTCAAGGGTCCTGCGGCGACAAGGGAGCATCCGTGGAAAATCAGGGGCGGGAAACTGCACGGGGACACCAGGAAATTCTTTTTCACTGAAAGGGTGGTTGATCGCTGGAATAGTCTTCCACTTCAGGTTATTGAGGCCAGCAGCGTGCCTGATTTTAAGGCCAAATGGGATAGACACGTGGGATCTATTCACAGAGAAAGGTAGGGGAGGGTCATTGGGGTGGGCAGACTAGATGGGCCGTGGCCCTTATCTGCCGTCTATTTCTATGTTTCTATGTTCTATATACTCTTCCAAGCTGCATAGCAGCAGCTTTCTTCCTGAAAAACAGCTTGCAGCTTATTCAGCAAGATCCTTCAACATGCTTCCTCTGGTTTTTCAATCTATTCTATGGCCAACTCCTTGTGTTTTTCCTGCTGTGCTTGAAAAAAAGGTTTGGACAAATTTCTGGATAAGAGGCCATAAACCTGGATTCTGCCAGGTACTCATGACCTGGATTGGTCGCTATTAGAAACAGGATACTGGGCTAGATGGACAATTCCAAGACATTTTGAAAGATGAAATGTGGGGCACAAAAAAAAGTTATCTAGAATAACCCCTGACAAACACACCAAGGTTTTTCATGGAATTATTGTGCCTGCGATTTCTGGGTGATAAGTTGGAATCTGAACTCTGTCGAAACCAAATAGCTTCACTCTTCCGAGGCTTCAACAATAGTTTATCTGCTAAGCTCTTCAGCAAAAGAGAACGCTTGACAATATCAAAAGGCAGCATGGTCATGGTGAATAAACAAAACATTTTAACCACTAAGGCCATATTGATTTGATTCAACATGGCTACACCAGTGTAGAAACTGTACAAAACCTGACTCATTGTTTCTATGAAGATAGAAAGATGTTTTGTTACTCCCTTCTCTGTGATTTTAGCTTAAAAAAAAAAAAAAAGTAAAATTTAAGATAGGACAAAACTAGCTGGAGAAAGAGGATCTTCTTTGGATTTTTTAAAAAATAATGGATGTACAATGCCTTCAAATATCTGGTACAGTACCAGATGATAAACAAAAATTCACAGTCTCCAGAATATTGGAAAACGTGCAAGGAAAGCTTGTGGTTGCTAAACTACTTTCATTCAGGGTTCCCAAAATTTTCTCCAGACTAAGCCTAAACTTGAGAAGAAAACTATAGAAAGTTATTACTAAGCAGCAACTCTGTTCTGTAAGACAATGCAGGAGAAACATTAAGAAGCAAGGTTGCAGAATGATCACAGAATATTTGGCAATTAACGGCTCCTTTTACGAAGGTACGCTAGCGTTTTAGCGCATGCACCGGATTAACGCGCAAATGGTAGCGGCTCGGTAACCCAGAATTCTGAGGCATGAATTTTGACCGGCTTCAGCCGACTTGAGCATACAACATCATCACTGAAAACATCTACATTGGTTACCTGTTGATTTTAGAATTCAATATAAAGATTCTATATACAGTCTTTAAAGTTATGACAAATTTTGGCAGTCATTGCTTTGAAACTGCATATTTACCAAACATAGGGGAAAACTCCCTCCATGGATTCAAGACAAAGTTAGACAAGTTCCTGCTGAACAAGAATGTACTCAGGTAGGGCTAGTCTCAGTTAGGGCTGCCGCTTGAGCCACGTGAACCTTGCTAAAATGATGGCAAAAGCCCTGTGTCATATAACACAGTTCTAATGTTAACTGGAGCACAAAAATTAGCCACTGCTCTGAAGAGTTGCCAAGGATGTTTATTGTGGGCTTGAATCAGATTAGCTCAATATACGAGAGGCCACTGAAAAGTTCTCAGCCCAACCAAAAAAGAATGATGTGGAGCCATGGAACCTATAAAATATTCCACACTTTTCATTTCAAGTGTCAAGAATAGTGTGGAATAACTTGCAAGCTTCATGGCTCCACTTCATTCTCTTCTTGGCTGGGCTAAGATCTTCCTTTACAGCGGCCCCGCATAAATATATTATCCAGAGGGCCTAATAGGCTTGTAAGGACATATAGATGGCATAAAGGCAAGGATCCTGACCCCAGTGCCACTTGCACTCAGCTCCCCTCCAGCAAAGGTAAGAATTTTACTAAGGCAGCAGTGGATGGGGAAGGGAAGAGAATACCAGGCCTTCTCAGTCCACCTTGGGAACCCACAAAAATGAACTTCTGGCTACACCAGTGTTAATGACATGGGGGATGATAGCCTCCTTAATCACATTTGACATATTCTGAATGAAAATGTGTTTTTCTGTCATATTATGGCCCTATATTTTTGCAAAAAATGTTATAGGCATATTTCTTGGACTAGCTCTATGGAAGACTTTCATAATTTTGTGTGCTGGCTCCATTTACACTTTGTAATTATCCTGTCAGACAGATACAACACAGATTTCATTTCTGGATATACAATTATAAAGTCTCAGTCTTAATGACATTGATTTATCATTTAAAAAAAACTGTTTAAGATTTGACAGTTTTCACCCCAAGCCATTGCACAATTATAGTAGGCCAAGTTTTAATAGTAGGACAGCTGTGCTCCAAGTTTTATTTAAAATTTGATATACCGTTTAAAAAGTTGTCTAAGCGGTGTACAAAATCATGAAGAGATAAAATCTTTGGGGAAACATAATTAGACAATAATAGACATAAATGACATTGAAACAAGAGGGATAAGGGGAGAAATACAATTTGCAATAGGACAGAACGATGAAGGTCAATACAATAAGTAGGGAGTATGCTCTTCCTTCTTTCGGATCCTGGAAATTACAGACCTGAGGTGAGTCTGACCTCTGTACTGGGAAGAGGGTAGAGGCGCTGATAAAGGACCACATCATTGACCACCTTGACGGACACAATCTAATGAGGACCAGCCAGCATGGCTTTAGCAAAGGAAGATCTTGCTAGATGAACTTACTGCACTTCTTCGAGGGAGCAAACAGGCAGATATTTTTAGAAAGATATCTAATACCATACTCTCCCATAAAATCTTTAAGATCTGAAGATAAAGCTCTGTTAGTAGTGCCTTCCTTAAAAGTTATATATTCTAGGAGAGATATGATCTTTTCTGCCACAGCCCCACAAATCTGGAATTCACTTCCATTTAATATAAGAGAAGAAAAATCACTGAGCAAGTTTAAAAGTCTCCTAAAGAGCTGGCTATTCAAGGACGCTTTCCAATAGATTTGTTATAACCTATAATAGCTTCAGGAAGACGATCTAATAGAATTAAGCGGGTACCTATTCCCCAACCTTCTGTATCTTGACCCTCCCCTGGTTTTATTTTTACTTTTATTTTTTTTAGAATTGTATTTATGTCAATTGCTGTCAACTACCTCCCTCCTTACATGTATTACTGTATTAGTAGTGAATGTTATGTTTGTCGGTTTTTAATATTTTACTCAATTTTTGAACTTATGTAAATCGCAATGGATTTGGACTATGCGAAGTAATCAAAGAAATTAAATAAACTTAAAACAAAGAGTGACTCAGTCGACATTGTATATCTGGATTTTCAAAAGGCATTCGACAAGGTCCCGCATGAACAACTGCTTCGAAAAATTGCAAGCCATGGAATCGAGGGTGAAATACTCACGTGGATTAAAAACTGGTTAGCAGATAGGAAACAGAGAGTGAGGGTAAATGGACAATACTCAGACTGGAAAAGTGACACGAGTGGAGTGCCGCAGAGTTCGGTATTCGGGCCCGTGCTCTTCAACATATTTATAAACAACCTGGAAATTAGTACGACGAGCAAGGTGATTAAATTTGCAGATGATACAAAGTTATTCAGAGCAGTGAAGACACAGAAGGATTGCGAAGACCTACAACGTGAAATAAACACACTTGAGGAATGGGCCACGACATGGCAAATGAGGTTAACGTAGATAAGTGCAAGATGATACATGTCAGTAACAAAAATCTTATACACGAATACAGGATGTCCGGTGCAGTACTCGGAGAAAACCCCCCCAAGAAAGAGACTTGGGAGTACTGGTAGACAAGTCAATGAAGCCTTCCACACAATGCACGGCGGCGGTAAAAAGGGCAAACAGAATGCTAGGAATGATTAAGAAGGGGATAACGAACAGATCGAACAGATCGGAGAAGGTTATCATGTCACTGTACCGGGCCATGTAACGCCCTCACCTAGAGTACTGTGATCAGCACTGGTCGCCGTACATGAAGAAGGACACGTACTACTCGAAAGGGTCCAGAGAAGAGCGGCTAAACTGGTTAATGGGCTGGAGGAGTTGCCGTACAGTGAGAGATTAGAGAAACTGGGCCTTTTCTCCCTTGAAAAGAGGAGACTGAGAAGGGACATGATCAAAACATTCAAGATAATGAAGGGAATACACTTAGTAGAAAAAGACAGGTTGTTCACTCTCTCCAGAGTGGGAGTTATGATCAACAAGTCGATGAAGCCGTCCACGCAATGTGCGGCGGCAGCAAACAGAATGCTAGGAATGATAAAGAAGGGGATCACGAACAGATCGGAGAAGGTTATCATGCCGCTGTACCGGGCCATGGTGCGCCCTCACCTGGAGTACTGCGTCCAGCACTGGTCGCCGTACATGAAGAATGACACGGTACTACTCAAAAGGGTCCACAGAAGAGTGACTAAGATGGTTAAAGGGCTGGAGGAGTTGCCGTACAGTGAAAGATTAAAGAAACTGGGCCTTTTCTCCCTCGAACAGAAGAGATTGAGAGGGGACATGATTGAAACATTCAAGGTACTGAAGGGAATAGACTTAGGTAGGGAGAACGAGAAGGCACTCTCTAAAGTTAAAAGGGGATGGATTCCGTACAAACGTAAGGAAGTTCTTCTTCACCCAGAGAGTGGTAGAAAACTGGAACGCTCTTCCGAAGGGTGTTATAGGGGAAAACACCCTCCAGGGATTCAAGACAAAGTTAGACAAGTTCCTGCTGAACTAGAGCGTACGCTGGTAAGGCTAGGGTCAGGGCACTGGTCTTTGACCTAAGGACCACCATGTGAACAGACTGCTGGGCACGATGTAACACTGATCTGACTCAGCAGCGGCAATTCTTATGTTCTTAGGTTTGAAGAATTACTTATCGTAACTATCCTTACATAGGAATGTTTTTAGATTTACTTTGAATTTGTCAATAGGCGTCTCTTCCCAAAGGTGCGGAGGTAGAGTTCTAGAGTTTAGGGGCCGTAACTCTACCATAATAATCCGATATGGGCAGATTTCCTCTCCAGAAAGGATATACTTGTGTCTACATTGAGGAGGCTGTATTCAAATAGATACCTTCAGTGAAAAAGTCAATAGCAAAAAAATTCTTAACATCTTGGTCCTGATTCTATAAATGGTGTCTAAAATCGGTAGGCACCTAGGGAAATGGTGCCTACTTTATGTAAATCAAATTTAGGATACTTCAACTAGAAAAAAAAATGTCCCCAGGAGTAAAAATGTCTACAAAATTCTTACAATTCCTGCTTTTAACGCAATGAAAAAGATTCTGAAATGAATACGACTTACAGAGAGAGCTTTAGTAACTTAGGTAGCTACCATTGACCTAAAATTGGCTGCATTCCAGAGTAAAATCCGTATAAGCATATGCTCTCAGTTATATCATATTGAACCTAGATGATAAAAAGTTTTTTCATGCAGATTTTCACATAGTTCCTTTATGAACTTATGTATACACATTTTTCCCCACCAAACCATCAACCACTCTTCAGATAATGGAATTCCACTAACAAACTCATTTAATTCTTTAGGTTTTATAGACTGTATCCATAATTGTTCTCTATATGCAAGGCTTTGGTTATAAATCACCACCTCTAGATAAAAAGGGAGTACAAATTTGATAATGAACCAGAAAATGAATGTCCCTTTTCTATAAAATGATTATCCATAGGAGCTGTGACAGTATGCGAGTATTAAATTTACTTTGATGTTCCACAAGATGTGTACGAACATTCCTTGATGTACACCCCACATGGATTTTCTGCAAAGGCATATTATGACAAACATGCTTAGAATCACATGTTGTATGTTATAGCGTGGCCATCCCTTAGAACAAGGCAGGGACCAGCACACAACTACTATATAGACCCAGCGTGCTTCCCCAAGAGGGAGGAAGTCCCTGTTGTGGAGAGCTTACCCAGTGTGTAACAGTCAGGATAATATCACACATGTAAGTAGTCAGAATAATCAAGGCAAATTTATTTATCATTCAGTCTTAGAAAAAGCAAAACTAGGAAAGAGTCCAAAAGTATGGACAGCAATTGTAACCGAAAAGAAAACCAATGTTCCACTCACCAGCCTGGTCTGGTCACCTCCCAAGTGTTCAGTTCATGTCCCAGGTAAGTCCTGGCACTTTAATAGTGGCTCACACTAAACTTGCATAAACTTTAGGCTCAAGCACAAGTTAATGTATCCAACTAAATATAGAAGAGAACTCTGAACGATCTCAAGTGCTCACAGCTAAAAGCCCGATATATATTTACTTTAATAGTGGCAACAACAGTATAAAGCCCGATATATATTTACTTTAATAGTGGCAACAACAGTATAAAGCACAAGTTCAGTATCAAGCAGTCCTTGGCACAAACAAAAAACAAACAAACATATCTTCTCAATACTGAGGATCTTCACTCCTTTCCAGGTATTAAGGAGCACAAGGTTAGTGAATTCACCAAAGCAGCACCTTGCCAAAGCAAAGTGCAAAAATAACCCTCAAAACCCTCCACATAGATGACGGGCAAATCCTGCCCCCAACCTTCAGGTCTTTACAACTCCAGAAAGGACAACCCTAGCTCTGCTTAACTGCAGCCAAGCCTCTGCTTGCAGCAGAAGCCATCTTGGAACACACAAAAAAACAAACCTTCCAACCCCCCCCTCCCCACCACACACACAATTTGCTATCAGTTTTCCTTTTCAGCAAACACCGTCAATTCACCTTCCCAAATAGTGACCCTTTCAGCCACAAAACATTCCTAGAGGCAAGTAGTTCACCCAGCAGTAAGACAGAAAAACAAATTTTTTAAAAAAAAACTTTTGCAAAGCAAGCACACAGTCACCTCAGCTTACTTCCATTGCCTCCGGAAGAGCAAGTTCAGGCAGAGCATTCCAGTCCATGGCCTCTGGTTCCTGGTTCCTCTGGGACTCCTCCTCTGCCTCTGGGCTTTGCATTTCCATGTCCTCCGGTGCTTGGGATGATGGAGGCTCCTCCAACATGGGAGTTTCCCTGGGCTGCCTCCTCCTCTGGGACAACCAGCTCTCTAAATGCTGCAGAGCTGTGGTGCCACGGCCAGCCCTGTGGGGGAAGGGCTTTGTGCAGCTCTGGCTGCCTTCTAGCCTGTTTGGTCAGCAATTTCAACCTGGGAGTTCTTAAAGGGGCAAAACCTGATTTCTCCAGGCTATGATCAAAGTTCTGTCTGGTCACAGCCTGAACTTCATAATCCTGTTCCTGTACTGCAGAGACATAATGGTCAGCCCTAACCAGCTTCACCGGGTGGTTTCTATGGTTCTTAACTGGCACAAGGATGGTACAGGGGTCAGGCTTGTGACAATGTGTATACATAAGTTCATAAAAGAACTATGTGAAAATCTGTATGAAAAAACTGTTTTATCAACTAGGCTCAATATTATAGAAAGTTTATTTTGGTACTAATAGTATTCTTAGATAATCAATTAATAATAAACACTAGTTGTAGCAAATAATGCATAAATCCAATTGTTTCAGGGGGAAAAGACCTCAAAGAACCTCGAGTACTGAATCAATTGTAAAGCACCATTAAGGGGTTTGGAGTACTATCACTGGTCTTAAAAACCTCTGGTTAATGTGACTAATATTTTTAAAATTTATTTTTAAAGTCACTTTATATGAATTTTTTTCTTTTTACTTTTTAATTATGTTTTCAATCAATTATGAATTTCAATTGCTCCCATGTATTTACCGGGAGAAAAACAACCGGGTTTAACATCAAGCAACCTGCTTTGTGGTGTACGACATTAAATAACAGAAGGCAAAAACCCCAGCACTTATCTTTTAGTCCCGACGGAGGCCAGATTTGTTTCATCTTACATAGGCTTCATCAGAGAAGTGCTATTATAACTATTGCCGACTGACACCCACGATATTCACCAAGAGAATAACCCCTCTAGCCCATGTGAGCAGGAGTAATCCTTGCCTAAAAGCACCATGCTGCGGAAAACCCCAGCTACAGTGTCCCTCCATAAACAGTATGAGTGCAAAGCAGCCTGCTAATGTGATCACTGGGCTTCAAATAACCTCGTGTGGAATGCAACCAACATGTCTGGCAACGGTCCTCAGCTAATGGCAAACCCCTTGAGCCTCAGACCTACTTCCCTTGGAAGGTTCTAGGGCAGCCAGCCTGGACTCGTGACAAATGAAGATTCCCCATCTGACTGAAGCCCTCTCAAGTACCAAGTCCCTAGGACACAGGAGGCTACACTGTTGACCCCCCCCAGTCAAGAATGCCAGAGGAGAGGCAAGGTATCCCCTTGTAACCAAACACTACTCTGTACCTGGGCCATGAAGTGACAAGTGCCTGTCCCAGTGTCCAAAAGGAGAAACAGTAACAGCCTCTCTCATCTGAGGCTTGAGCTCCAGGAATATGTCTTGCCCTGAGGCCGGAGCCCCAGGAATATGTCTTGCCCTGAGGCTGGAGCCCCAGGAATCTTCCTTCCACTGAGGCCTGAGCCACTGGAATATCACTCAACTGAGGCCTAAGCCACAGGAAAATTGCTGAACTGAGGACCCAAGTCACAGCAGCATTTCCCACCTGAGGCCTAAACCCCAGGAAATTTTCTTCACCGAGGCCTGACCCACATGAAACACACTCATCTGTGGTCTAAGCCACAGGAAGATCTCACCTCTGAGGCCCAAGCCACAGGAAGATCTCACCTCCGAGGCCTAAGCCACTGGAAGATCTCACCTCTGAGGTCTAAAGCACAGGATTATTACCCATCAGTGGCCTCAGCCACAGGCAAACGTCACACCTCTGAAGCCTAGGCCACTGGAAGAACTCACCTCTCAGGCCTAGACCACAGAAATAATTCTCAACTGAGGCCTCAACTGAGCCACAGGAATCTTCCTCTACTGAGGCCCAAGCCAAAGGAGCACATCTCATCTGAGGCCTTAAGCCGCAGGAATATCGTGTTAACTGAGGCCTCAGCCCCAGCAACATGAGCAACATTTCTCTCTACTGAGGCCTAAGCCACAGGCACATGTCTCTCTACTGAGGCCTAAGCCAAGTACTCACGTGCTCCTGCACTGCCGGAAGGCAAAGGGAGAGATGTTAGTGCTGCAGCGCACAGGGAACTGTGCCAGCACCCATGGTCGTGCTTTTCTTCTTATAGGAAAGGACCCTCTGACCACATCAGCTTCTTCTGCTTCTCTCCACTGGCTGGGAGGGTGGGGAAGGGACCTGGGTGGACCCAGGTGTTGCCCCTAAAGTTGGCTCAATATGGCCAACACCCCTAGGCTCTACTGAAGCCGCAGCAACACGAGCAAATAGCATTCCGTCCTCAGGAGCTGAAACCAGGAACCAGAATGATAGTAGTCATTTTTCAGATCTAGGAAACTGGTGCTGGTAGCTGCAGCCAAGCCTGGCTGAAATCCACTACAGAATCCAGAAGCTGTAAGAAACCCATCCTCAACCTGCTTGAGAGAGAGTATACTGGTTGGCCAGAAGGATGTGCATCCAAGATATACCCGAGGTCAATTCAGTGCTCTCTATCTCCCCCTGCTGGTTGATGGACGTAATCCCACTAGTCTCTGTATTCATCTGCTGTTGATGACAAGGAAGAATCAAAGTATGAATGGGTACAACCACTGACCCTTGCACTGAAGAATGCTGGTGTAGAAAGACTGAAGTTGAGATAGACACTAAAAAATGACAAGTCTCTGAAATCCAGAGCAGATATTGTGATGTCATAATGCCTCATTCCACCAATGCCTAAGAGCCAACCTCATTAGTGATGTCACAAAGACTTCACTGACCTATACTTGGCTCACATAAGAATCAGAGTATGAATGGGCACCACCACTGACCCTCAAAAGCCTTGCATTGAAGAATTCTGGTGTAAAAGGACTGAGGTTGAGATAAGACACTAAAGAATGACATGGGATTGTTTCCCGCAGTTATCCTTAGGGACAGAATGGTGATGAATTTTGTCAACGTGTCATTCTCTAGCAGAGCAAAGGTATGACCAGGTTGGAGGTACTAGAGAAGCATTTGCAGATTGAAGACTGCCATTTGTCAGGCCTGCTCACACAAATATATTTTCTATAAATAGGATTAAAACCTGTACATACTGTTATTATAAGAACTACAAAGTGTGACTGAAGGCAACTTGGAGACAATTTTTTTCTGACTTAGCCAAGATAGTTACAAGTCTATGATTTGGCTCAGAGGGACTGAATTTGATAGAAGATAAGCCGCTTTAACCCTTTTCCACTCTTGTTTGAAGAGATCACTTTCTTGTTTTGTGCGTCAGATAAATATTTGGTTTACTTGAGCTCCTTGATTTTTGGTCTGATGCAAAGGGGCAAGTCATTTTGACTTCCCTCCCCTAAAATTCCTTTACCTTGTCAAATTTTTTATAGTTGATGTGGTCTATGGATAATCGTGCTTAAGAATTAAAAGAGTGCATTTTGAATGCAAAAAAAACACAAATATTTACAACTGCTTTCTCACACCATCAGGACAGAGGTCATCAGAAGTCAGGACTCATAGGCTATGTGTAAACCAAGAACATGAGCAATCGCTCATAAATTCTAGGAGCATTGCTCACAGATTTTACATGGCCGCTCACATAAATATTTACAAATCTGGAAAATTGTTGGGTTTTAGAACTTATTGCTCACATGAAAAAAAAAATAAATTAGTATTTGCACTCATATGAGAAAATAAATTTGCCCCATCCGATTAATCCTCAGTGGGAGTTTTGCCCACGAGTCCCTTGTTTAGCAATTAATAATTCTTAACCTTCAAAAGACATTTGGAAAAGCGAAATAATTTTACACCATAAGCACTGCAAGATGGCTAACAGCAAGCTTGAAAACTGATTTGACTACATTATTCAAACACCCATTACCTGTGGGTCCAACAACTTGTAATGTTGGTATGAATGTGATTTCTCTCCTATACATATGTTGCAGTTTATAAACCACTTAGTTCTGCGTGTCAGTTTTTAGCAGTATAGTAAATGTCAAACAAATTTTTAAAAATAGCTTCTTATTTGAAAAGATCCCGAGGTTGTGAGTTCGATTCCCACTGCAGCTCCTTGTGACTCTGGGCAAGTCATTGCCCTTGGTACAAAATAAATACCTGTCTAAAATATGTAAACCACTTTGATTGTGTAACCATACAGAAAAAGTGGCAAATCAATCAAGTCCTATCCCCTTTATCTTTACACTTCTCCCTCCGTATCTGCAGTTTCCGTAACTGCGGATTCGCTTATTCACGATTTTTTGGCTGCTGACTCCGCCCCCAAAAATTACATCATGATTAAAGTTCCCACCCAGAAACAGCGCATCATCTCCTCCGCCAGCTGCTTTCGCCTCTCACAGCACAGAACTGAAGAAGACAGCGCAGGAAACGCAAGTGCAGAGCGCTTTGAAAACAGAGCAGAAGCAGAGCCTGCACGAAGGCCAGCCAGCCCAACCAGCGAGACCAAGAGAGAGAGCCGCTCACATACTCGGTCTCCGGTACACTCCCAGGTCCTTTCAGCTCTAGTTATTCACGGTTTCAATTGCAAAAACGCTGGCTGTTACAAAAAACAGCGAATAACATATAAAAAGTTATTCGCGTTTATTTTTCATATTCGTGGCCATGGTCCACCCGCATCCCCCACAAATACAGAGGGAGAAGTGAATCTATTTAGCCTCCTTCAAGTCCAATTGACAATTTTCATACTTTTGATGCCACATTTAGGAGATCATTCCCAATAATCTTATACAACAGGACTCAATTCTTATATTCTCCTTAAATCCAGAAGGAAAGTAGAGCATTTTTTTTAAAAAACCCAAACACAACTTCCTAGTTTTTCACAAGCCATGGTCCTTAATGAACTTGAAAAGAAAAGGCAACAGCACAACTGGCTGCACAGCTTTGAAAAGCAAAATGCAATATTTATAATAAAAAGGCGATCCATGACACATTCCTTTCCAAACCCATGCCCTCCCACACTGTGTTTAAATTTTGAAGGGCAAAAAACCTCAGGCAAGGCATTCCATTTTTTTTTAAATCTTTTTATCTTTCGGCTTCTCAGAAGCTAATAATGACAGAAAGCAGATCAAAGTAGAATTAGTTTACCCAAGAAGGAAAAGAATAATCACAGAATTTTTTTTTACAAGGCAAGTGATCATTTCATTCTTCAGTACCACAACTTAAATCGCTTTTATCTCTAAACAGTTCTAGTTACTAATATTGGCCCGATTAGTACCAGTCCCAAGAACAGTCCTCGACATCAAATTACACCTGCACACCAAGAAGCGCAGCTCCCGTACAACAAATTGTACCACAGTAGTCCTCCCTTGTCTGCGGTTTCAGTTATCCACAATCAACCATGGTCCGAAAATGCTAAATGGAAAATTCCTGAAATAATTCATACATTTTAAATTGTGTGACGTTCAGAGCAGCGCTGTGAAATCCCACGCCGTACTGCTACATCACAATGCCGTCGTTCGCCTCACTTAGGGCTCCTTTTACTAAGCCGCGTTAGGGCTTTAACGCGCAGAATAGCGCATGCTGATTTGCCCCGTGCGCTAGACCTTAACACCAGCATTGAGCTGGCATTAGTTCTAGAAGCATAGTGCGCTAAAAACGCTAGCGCACCTTAGTAAAAGGAGCCCTTAATCTCATCACATAGGCATAGTATCATCACCACAAGGAGAAGGGCAAGTACAGTGCAGTAAAATATTTAGGGTTTGGTACTATCTGCAATTTAAGGTATCCACAGGGGATCTTGGAACATATCCCACGCCGATAAGGGGGAATTACTGTATCTCAATAGAGGCGCTCACTCACACCTGATAATTCTAGTCTCTGCACCTTACTTAAAAGAAGTGGTCTCAATGGCTTTAATCATGGATGAAAAAGATTCACCTGTACCCATCAAACCACAAAGCTACCTGTGTGTAAATCAATAAGATCAGTTCTAACACACAAAAATATCCCGATGCTCAATTGTTTTCATGCTACATTTTCCAATAATGCATACCTAGTGGTACCTTGTCTCAAAAAAAAAAAAAAAAAAAAAAAAAGAGGAGTTGCCCTTCCTCATAAAATGAATCAAATAATTGAAAATAAACGTTAATGTGGACTATTTAAAAAAAAATTTGTAATCTACTTTTAAATGATATCATAGTAGCTCAAAGTATAAACTGCTTAGTCAAGGTCCTTCATAAATAAAGAGAACTTTAATATCTCAAAAGGAGGATGGGGTAGTAGGAAGGATGGAGTCAGCCGCGCGCCTCTCCTCCTCACTGGCATCTCGCTGCACACCTGGAATCTGCCAGGGCACACTAGTATGCCGTGGCACACAGTTTGCGATACACTGCATTAGCGTATGCCACAAAACCTACTATGGCTCGTCTGTACATCCTTCCAGCATATTTACTGACAGGAAACTTACGTCTCCAGCCAAAGATTAGAAGAGGCAATGTTAGGGAAGCAAACCCCAAGTTTACAACAGTCAGGTCAAACATTACCCTATACTAGTTTCCACAGAAGAGGACGACTCATTCAGGAATTTTCATCACAAACTGCTATCCACAAGTTTGTTCTTAGAAGCCACTTAAAGCCCTCCTATCACCCATCTAAATATAACTTGCTGCAGCTGCACTGACTGATGTGGTGGTGGTGGTATAGGCTTCCGATAGATCCACAGCTGAAGTATGACAGCTGCTCTCACACTACCTTAGAAGAAAAATCACAAACCCTCCAACTGCTGTTCAAGACCCTTGAGTAAATGCCTTGGCCACCGAACAGCAGCCCAAAAATAATCCCCACTGCGAAGGGTCAAGAACAAAAGGCGGGGGGCTCCAAAAGCACAATGATTCAAACAACACTAAAGTTTATGCACAGTTTCAAACCTTAGAACCCTTATATTACAATGTCTCTACGGTCAGCCTATCTGAATATCTGGTGACCCATTAAAAGCGCACAGGACCATTTGTGCTCTGAGGGGGGGAACCCCCCCCCCACACACACACACACACTACACTTAGAAGTGCTCGCGCTCCAGGGGGGGTTGGGGGGACACCCCACCCCACCCCCAACTACACTGATAACTCCCGAAGACCGACAAAGGGAAGGACAATGGGAGTTTTCAGTGTACTGGGGGGGTCCCCCAATAGGAACACGAGCACTTCTAAGTGTAGTCGAGGGGTTCCCACACACACACACACACCCTCGGAGTGCAAACGGTAACAGTGGAAGCGGTGGCGCACATTTCTCCTGCACGCATATGTCACCGCGGGATTATTGGCGCGCCAAAGTTCTGCGCACTTTAGTTACAGTACCGAATATCTTCCCAGACCAAACCTTGAAAAATGGCATTTCAAGCCACAATGAATAACTCTCCTTATTGATAACACAAAATGGAATTGTCAGACTGAAAGAAGTTGTGAACCACTATGTGGAAAGAAAGTGAGGAAAAAAACAAACAAACTTGCTAAACAAAAGAAGAAAATCCTGGAGAAGGACCACAATTGGCTGGCAAAGTTACACCTGAGAATGGAGTGAATACCGCACTGTTCATGGAAGTGCTTATGAACAACTTGAAAAACTGAAGGTTATAGATAAAGCCATGAGACCAGACAGGATCCATTCCAGGATACTGAGGGAGCTCAGAGAGGTTCTGGCAGGTCTTCTTAAAGATTTGTTCAATAAATTCTTGGTGAGGTTCCAAGGGATTGTAGAAAAGCAGATATGGTCCTCTCTTCACAAAAGAAGTCACAGAGATGAAGCGGGAAACTACAGGGCAGTAATTGGAAAAATAATAGAAGTGTTGCTGAAGAAAGTGAATTTCCTAGAATCCAATGGGCTATGTGGGCTATGAGATCCAAGGCAACATGGTTTTACTAAAGGTAAAAACAATACCAAATGAATCTGATTGAATTCTTTGACTGAAGATCGATAAAGCAATGAGACCGGACAGGATCCATCCCAGGATATTGAAGGAGCTCAAAGAGGTTCTGGTGGGTCCTATTAAAGATTTGTTCAACAAATCTTTGGAGACGGGAGTGGTTCATGGGGATTGGAGAAGAGCAGATGTGGTCCCTATTTACAAAAATGGTCGCAGAGATGAAGCAGAAAACTACAGGCCGGTAAGCCTTACTTTAGTTATTGGGAAAATAATGGAAGCGTTGCTGAAAGAAAGGATAGCGAAATTCCTAGAATCAGATGGGTTAAAGGATCTGAGGCAACATGGTTTTACTAAAGGTAAATCATACCAAACAAATCCAATTGAATTTTTTGATTGGGTGACCAGAGAATCAGATCGATGACATGTGCTAAATGTAATTTACTTAGATTTTAGCAAAGCCTCTCTCACGGTTCATTATAGGAGGTTCTTGAATAAACTTGACAAGCTGAAGTTAGAACCCAAAGGGGTAAACTGGATTAGAAACTGGTTAATGGAATTCACTCAGAGGAAGGAAAGTTGAGCGGTGGAGTGCATCAAGGAGTGGTACTGGGGATGCTTTTGTTTAATATATTTGTGAGCGATATTGCAGAAGGGTTAGAAGGCATGTTTGCCTTTTGCAGATGATACCAAGATTTGTAACAGAGTGGATACCCCGGAGGGAGTGGAAAACATGAAAAAGGATCTCCAAAATTTGGAAGAAATAGTCTGTTTGACAACTAAAATTCAATGCAAAGAAGTGCAGAGTGATGCACTTCGGGAGTAGAAAACCGAGGGAGTCATACGCACTAGTTGATGAGAGGTTGACATGCACAGATGGGGAGAGAGGATCGTGTCTAAGGATCTAAAGGTGATGAAATAGTGTGACAAGGCGGTAGCTGTAGATAGAAGGATGCTAGGCTGTATAGAGAGAGGTGTAACTAGCATAAGAAAGGAATTCTTTTTCACAGAGAGGATGGTTGATATCTGGAATGACCTCCCAAGGAAGGTGATAGAGATGAAAAATGGTGCCAGATTTCAAAAAGCGTGGAACAAACACAGAGGATCTCTAATAGAAAATGAATGGTATAAATTGAAGAACAAAGGCTGGTACTGGGCAGACTTGCACGGTCTGTGTCCCGTATATGGCAATTTGTTTTAGGATGGGCTGGGGAGGGCTTCAACAAACTTCAGTAATTTGGAACATGAGAACAGTACTGAGTAGACTTTTATGGTTTGTATCCCTCAAAATGACAATACGGGCTGCAGTAAGTGTCGACAACTCCATTAGTTAGGACCTAAGGACTGTACCGGGGGGAGGGGGCGAGACTTTTACGGTCTATATTCTAGAAATATCCAAAGAAAAAAAGACAATTTAATCATGAATTTATATGCGTGCGACTATTGGGCAGACTGGATGGACCGTTCAGGTATTTATCTACTGTCGTTTACTATATTACTATGATGGTTAAGAAAACAAACAACAACATAAATTGACCCTTAATACTCCACAGACCCAAAGGTCAACCAGGACAGGAACAAAGCCACTACCCTGAATGCTTTTATCAATCCACTGTAATTCAATAACATAATTTAGTTTTAT
The DNA here is from genome assembly GCF_902459505.1 of Geotrypetes seraphini. NCBI lineage: Eukaryota > Metazoa > Chordata > Amphibia > Gymnophiona > Dermophiidae > Geotrypetes > Geotrypetes seraphini. The sequence goes on from NC_047085.1 coordinate 361,532,978, forward strand.
CATCATCATGAAGGTGGCTGAGGTCATCATTTACCAACAATTTTTTTTTTTTTTTTTACAAAAGGTTAAAGTAAAAGATGAAAATAATTCAAAATATTGCCACATAATCATCTCATATAGTTACTTGAATAAATTTTCATGTTCAATGTAAACTGCCAGTTCAGTCACACAAATTGCACACAGGAAGTGGATAAATTCCATTGCTACACATAAGAACATAAGAACTGCCATCTCCGGATCAGACCCATGGTCCATCAAGTCCGGCGATCCGCACACGCGGAGGCCCAGTCAGGTATACACCTGATGTAGTTTTAGTCACCCATATCCCTCTATGCCTCTCATAAGGAGATGTGCATCTAATTTGCCTTTGAATCCCAGCACAGTGGATTCCTTGATAACCTCCTTTGGGAGAGCATTCCAGGCGTCTACCACTCGCTGCGTAAAACAGAACTTCCTGACATTTGTCCTGGACTTGTCCCCCCTTAGCTTCAAACCATGTCCTCTTGTCCGTGTCGCGTTGGACAATGTAAATAATTTATTTTCCTGCTCTATTTTATCGATGCCTTTCAGCATTTTGAACGTCTCGATCATGTCCCCTCGCAGCCTTCTCTTCTCAAGGGAGAACAGTCCTAGTTTCTTGAGTCGTTCCTCATATTCCAAGTTCTCCATACCTCTTATTAACTTCGTTGCTCGTCTCTGCACCCTCTCTAACAGTTTTATATCCTTCTTTAGGTTGGGAGACCAATGTTGGACACAGTATTCCAAGTGTGGTCTGACCATTGCTCTATAAAGCACAGTTACTTACCGTAACAGGTGTTATCCAGGGACAGCAGGCATATATTCTCACATGTGGGTGGGTGACGTCATCTACGGAGCCCCAGCGCGGACAGCTTTTCAAGCAAACTTGCTAGAAGTTTCAAGTTTGCACACTGCACCACGCATGTGCCTGCTTCCTCGCCCACTAGAGGGTGCGTTCCACCTCGTGGTCCTCAGTTCCATCACTAGCAAAGAAGCCATCCCCGGGGAGGCGGGTGGGTTGTGAGAATATATGCCTGCTGTCCCTGGATAACACCTGTTACGGTAAGTAACTGTGCTTTATCCCAGGACAAGCAGGCATGATATTCTCACATGTGGGTGACCTCCAAGCCAACCAAAAAAGGGCAGGTGGGAGGATGGCAATTTATGAAAACAGATTACGTAACACCGACTGGCCAAACCGGCCATCGCTTCTGGACAAAGTGTCCAGGCAATAGTGGGAGGTGAACGTATGAACCGAAGACCAAGTGGCAGCTTTACAAATGTCCTCCATAGGAGTAGATCGGAGGAAAGCAACCGAAGCTGCCATCGCTCTGACCCTATGCCCCGTAACACGCCCCGAGAGCGGGAGACCAGCCTGAGCGTAGCAAAAAGAAATGCAAGCAGCCACCCAGTTGGACAAGGTGCGCTTGGAAACCGGATGTCCCAGACGATTAGGATCAAAGGACAAAAATAATTGAGGAACCTTCCGATGAGACTTGGTACGTTGGAGATAAAAAGCCAACGCCCTCTTACAGTCAAGAGAATGGAGCGCCGTCTCGCCAGGATGGGAGTGGGGCTTAGGAAAAAACACAGGAAGGACAATGGACTGGTTCAAGTGGAAATCCGAGACAATCTTTGGCAAAAATTTCGGATTCGTGCGCAAAACCACCTTGTCATGATGAAAGACCGTGAAAGGTGGATCCGCAACCAAAGCTTGCAACTCACTAACTCTCCGAGCCGATGTGAGAGCAATCAGAAAAACCACCTTCCAAGTAAGGAATTTGAGAAGAGACATGTCCATAGGCTCAAAGGGAGGTTTCATCAGTTGAGCCAAGACAACATTCAAATCCCAAACAACAGGAGGAGGCTTCAGAGGGGGACAAACATTGATTAGCCCCTTCATGAACCGTTGCACCATAGGGTGAAGCGAAAGAGCACGACCATCCAAGTGCCGGTGAAAAGCTGAAATGGCACTGAGATGTACCCGGACAGATGTCGTCTTCAGACCTGAATTAGACAAATGTAACAAGTAGTCTAAAACCGAAGACAGCGGGACCGAATCAGGATGCAGATGACGCGAGGAACACCAAGATGAAAATCTGGTCCACTTCTGGGAATAACAAAGCCTGGTCGAAACCTTGCGCGAGGCTTCCAAAACTTCCCTCACCGGCTGAGAAACCTGGATCGAAGTTAAGGGGAAAGGAACCAAGCAGTCAGGTGCAAGGACTGAAGATTGGGATGCAACAGCGAACCCCGACTCTGAGATAGCAGAGAGGGAAACACAGGCAGAAGCAGAGGTTCCCTGACACTGAGTTGAAGAAGCAGGGAGAACCAATGCTGACGAGGCCACCGAGGCGCAATGAGAATCATCGTGGCCGTGGATGACTTGAGACGCACCAACGTTCTCATGATCAAGGGAAAAGGAGGAAACGCATACAGGAACCTCCCCCCCCAGTCCAGGAGGAAGGCATCCGCCTCCAGACGGTCCGGGGAGTACATCCGTGAACAATATAGGGGTAGTTTGCGAGTCTCCGAGGAGGCAAACAGGTCCACTTGCGGAGTCCCCCAGCGGTCGAAGACCTCGCGCAGGACTCTGGAGTGGAGAGACCACTCGTGCGGCTGAAGAAGCTGACTGAGCTTGTCTGCCAAGCAGTTTTGGTCTCCCTGGATATAGACCGCCTGTAGGAAGATGTTTCGGGAGATTGCCACTCCCAAAGGCGAAGTGCCTCCCTGCAGAGGGGCCAAGAGCCCGTCCCACCTTGCTTGTTGACATAGTACATCGCTACCTGGTTGTCCGTGCGAACTAGGACTACCTGATCGCGAAGGAGGTGGTCGAACGCACGAACCGCCATGTAAATGGCTCGAAGTTCCAGCACATTGATGTGACATCGACGGTCCTCCGACGACCACAGACCTTGGGTCCGTAGCCCGTCCAGATGGGCCCCCCACGCATACTCCGAAGAGTCCGTGGTCAGGACCTTGTGAAAGGGAGGGGCCAGAAACAGCAACCCCCCGGAAAGATTGGAACAGTCGGTCCACCAACGGAGCGATCGTTTCAAAGAAGGAGTGACCGTAATGAGACGGGACACCGGATCGCAATCCTGACGCCACTGGGAGGCCAGGGTCCACTGAGAGATTCTCAGGTGCAGTCTGGCAAACGGGGTGACGTGGACCGTCGATGCCATGTGGCCCAGAAGCATCATCATGCGCTGGGCCGATACCACCTGAAGCTGCGAGACCCACCGCCCCAGCCGAACCAAGGCCGCCAAGTGAGGCTGCGGGAGGTACGCACGCCGGCGCACAGTGTCCAGCACTGCGCCTATAAATTGAAGGGACTAGGCCGGCTGTAACTGTGACTTGGGGAAATTCACCTCGAATCCCAGTCGTTGAAGGAAGGCGATAGACTGTCGGGTCGCTGAGATAACCCCCTCCCTGGTCGTGCTTTTGATTAGCCAATCGTCCAGGTAGGGGAAAACTTGAAGCCCACGATTTCTCAGGGCCGCCACGACCACGACCATGCACTTCGTGAAGACTCGAGGGGACGAGGCTAGGCCGAAAGGCAGGACCCTGTACTGAAGGTGCAAGTCGCCCACCCGGAACCTCAAAAACTTCCGGAAGGCAGGATGCACCGGAACATGAGTATATGCCTCCTTCAGGTCGAGGGAGCACATCCAGTCCCCTTCCTCCAAGAGAGGGTATAGAACCGGGAGAGACAGCATTCGAAACTTCTCCCGGACCAGGAATTTGTTGAGCTTCCTGAGGTCCAGTATAGGGCGCAGGTCCCCGGTTTTTTTCGGGACCAGAAAGTAGCGGGAGTAAAACCCGGTCCCCCGCTGATCTGCGGGAACCGGTTCGACCGCCCGAAGCTTCAACAGGGCCCGGGCCTCGGCCAGCAGGATGGGAAGCTGGCCCCGATTGCAAGTGGAAGGTCCCGGAGGCATATCCGGTGGCACAGACAACAAATTGAGAGAGTAGCCCTCGGAGACGATCCGGAGCACCCAGGCGTCTGATGTTATTTCGGTCCAGGCTGGGTAAAAGGACCGAAGACGCCCCCCTATAGGCAGGGATTCCTGAGCGGTCGCGGAGGGGGACCTGCCCCATCCGCCCAGCCCGTCAAAAAGAAGGCACGGGCTTGGAAGGGCCCTGCGCCGGGGCTTGCGTTTGTCCCCCTCTGCCCCTCTGAGCCTGGCGTCTAGGTGGCGGTCTGGAAAAAGCCGGGGTAGACTTTTGGGGGTACCGCCTCGGGGGAGGGCGGAAGGGTTTCTGCGGCGGGGGTCTAGGCTTGGGCCAGACCAAGGAGGCCAACGAGCGCTCCTGCTCAGACAACCTCTTGGTCGCCGCCTCTAATGACTCGTCAAACAATTCGGACCCCACACAAGGCAAATCTGCAAGGCGGTCCTGCAGGTTTGGGTCCATGTCGAGGGTGCGAAGCCAGGCCAGACGGCGCATGGCCACCGCGAAGGCCGACACCCTCGAAACCAGCTCAAATGCGTCGTACAAGGCATGAAACAGGTACAACCGCAGTTGAGACAGGTTGGACATGAATGTATCAAAACCTGCCCTCTGGGAGTCCGGTAGGGAGTCACGAAACTGAGGGAGGTCCTTCACCATACCCCGGAGATAGGAGGAAAAAGTGAAGGCATAATTTAACACCCTGGTGGCCATCAGGGAATTGGAATAAAGGCGACGGCCAAACTTGTCCAGGGTCCGGCCCTCCCTACCAGGTGGAACCGCCGCAGAAACCCGGGAAGGTTGTGACTTCTTAAGGGCAGATTCCACCAGCAAAGACTGGTGAGAGAGCTGCGCCTTGTCGAACCCCTTAGCCGGCACCGTCCTGTATTTGCCTTCCATCTTGGACGGGACGGACGTAACTGTAAGAGGGTTTGACAAATTTTTTAACCAAGTCTGCAGGAGGACCCTATTATATGGGAGCCGAGGAGCCTCCCTAGGCGGAGTTGGAAGGTCCTGCTCCTCAAGGAACTCCTTGGAATACTGGGATCCCACCGAGAGGTCCAACCCGAGAGCCTTGGCCATGTCCTGCACAAAAACCGAAAATGAGGACGGTCTAGCAGGCGGGGAAGGAGATCTCGACTTTCTCGCCGAGGAAACAGGAGAGGCCTCGTGCGAATAATACAAGGGATCTCTCCCTGACCCCGAGCCCCACGATGTCTTCTCCACAGGCCTCGAGGGGGTAGGAGAATGCGTCCGCCTCGACGAGGCCCGGGGCGAGGACCCCGGGGTCCGGGGGACGAGAGCCCCCTCCCGTTTCCTCGGCGAGGAAGAACGGGACACCCCTCGCGCCCGGGAGCGGAGAAGCTTCGGATTGTCCATGCGCAACTCCGACACCCGCAACGCCTCGCCCCCGATCGGGGAAGACCGACCGCGCCCTCGAGGAGAACCCCGTGAGCGCTTCGGCTTCCTCGGCCGGCGCCTCGACCGAGTCCGAGACGAGGGCGAAGACCCCCGGGAGGACCTCGAGGAAGACGACGAGGAAATGCGGCGTACCCGACGCAACCTGTCCCGGGGCCGCACGGTACGCTCCGGCGGATCCCCCGAGGTCGATGGTAAGACCGAGGCCGAGGCGGGCGGAGCCTCGACAGCCGAGATCGAGGTCGGAGGGGCCCCGGTCCCCGAGGTCGAGGGAGCCCCGGCACCCAAGGCCGAGGTCGCCGAGGCCGAGGCCACCGAGGCAACAGCTGCCGGGGTCGAAGCCCGTTGCAGCTGTTCCAGGGCCCCCGACAGCTCCGATGAAATGAGCGCTCTGAGGAGGTCCTGGAAAGCCGGGATCCCGACGAAAGTCGGGAGGTCCGAATCCGGGGCATGCTCCCTGGAGGGCGACCTCGGTCTCGAGTGTTCCCTCGGGGCGTGCGCGGGTGGAGCCCGAGGCGGGGCCGAGGACGACCCACCCGCCTTGGTCGAAGCAGAGGACGGCTTCTTTGCAGACCCTGTAGGGGATGGAAAGGAGGACTTACCCGAGGTAGTCTTCGTTCCCGAGGTCGACTTGGAAGTCGAAGGGCGAGGAGAGGCCGAGGGCCCCGAGGTCGTCGAGGCCGAGGTCGAGGCCGAAGCCGAGGCCGACGTCGAGGCCTTCACCACGGGGTCCGCCACAAATAACTCTGCCATTCTGGCCCTCCTGCGACGGAGAGCCCTGGGCTGAAAGGTGGAACAGCGATCGCACGAGGTGGTAGGGTGTTCCGGGCCCAGACAAATGATGCACCACCGGTGGGGGTCTGTAATGGAGAGCAGCCTCTCGCACCGGCTGCACTTTTTGAAACCCGTCACAGGACGGGACATCAACGACGAAACTGGCCGGGAACGATCGACGTCCCGCGGCCACGGCTTCCGGGAGCCCCCGGAGCCCAACGAGAAGAAAAAAATATATTTTTTTTTTTTTTTTTTTAAAAAGAAAAGAATAAAGAAACGACACAGAAAATCGAAAAGCACAGCGCCTAAGAAATCAGACGCGGTGTCAGGAAGCAGGCGACAAAAAAGTTTTTGGAGCTCACAATCCACAGGGCTTACTGGCTCCGCGGAAAAAAATGAACTGAGGACCACGAGGTGGAACGCGCCCTCTAGTGGGCGAGGAAGCAGGCACATGCGTGGTGCAGTGTGCAAACTTGAAACTTCTAGCAAGTTTGCTTGAAAAGCTGTCCGCGCTGGGGCTCCGTAGATGACGTCACCCACCCACATGTGAGAATATCATGCCTGCTTGTCCTGGGATAAAGCGGTATTATGACTTTCTCCGATCTACTCGTGATTCCTTTCTTTATCATGCCTAACATTCTGTTTGCTTTCTTTGCCGCTGCCGCGCATTGTGCCGACGGCTTCAGGGTCCTATCTATCAGTACACCCAGGTCCTTTTCTTGTTCGCTCTTACCCAGAGTTGCGCCTGACATTCTATACTCGTATTCCTTATTCTTACTACCTAAATGCATTACTTTGCATTTCTCCACGTTGAACTTCATCTGCCATTGATCTGCCCATTTCTCTAACTGATACAAGTCGCTCTGGAGTTCCTCGCTATCCTCCTGCGATCTGATTTCCCGGCATAGCTTTGTGTCGTCTGCAAACTTAATGATCTCACTGGATATTCCGTCTTCCAGGTCATTGATATAAATATTAAATAGGATCGGCCCAAGCACGGAGCCCTGGGGCACACCACTAGTCACTTTCTCCCAGTCTGAGAACTTTCCATTTATGCCCACTCTCTGCTTTCTGTTTTCCAACCATTTGCCTATCCACCTTTGTATATCTCCCTCTATTCCATGGCTTTGTAGTTTCCTGAGAAGCCTTTCATGTGGAACTTTGTCGAATGCTTTCTGGAAGTCCAAATATATTATGTCCACCGGCATTCCACTATCAATTTGCTTGTTCACGGTCTCGAAAAATTGAAGTAAATTCGTCAAACATGATTTCCCTTTCCTGAACCCATGTTGACTGGGTTTCATCAAGTCGTGTGTATCTAGGTGCTGGACTATGCTATCCTTGATCAGTGCTTCAACCATCTTTCCAGGGACAGACGTAAGACTCACAGGTCTGTAGTTGCCCGGTTCCCCTCTCGATCCTTTTTTGAAAATTGGCGTGACATTCGCTATCTTCCAGTCTTCTGGTATCTGTCCAGTTCTGATTGTCAGATTGGCAAGTTTCTGCAATAGCTCTCCGATTTCAACCTTCAATTCCTTTAAAACTCTCGGGTGAATTCCATCCGGTCCAGGGGATTTGTCACTTTTAAGTTTGTCTATCTGGTAGTATATCTGGTCCAACTCCACTTCAACTGTGGTGAGGCTGTCTTCTATTACTCCACTAAACACTTTCACTGCTTCTGGTATTTTAGCGGTATCCTCCTCCGTAAAGACGGACGCAAAGAAGGAATTTAGTTTGTCAGCAATTTGTTTATCTTCCTTGATGTACCCTTTCCTTCCCTGGTCGTCCAGGGGTCCCACCGCCTCTTTTGCGGGTTTTTTCCCTTTCACGTATCTAAAGAAGGGTTTGAAGTTTTTGGCTTCTTGCGCTATTTTTTCCTCATAGTCCTTTTTGGCATCCCTCACCGCCTTGTGACATTTCTTTGATCATCTTTATGTATTTTCCATGCTTTGGTTGTTTTCATGTGTTTCCATTTTTTGAAAGAGTCCTTCTTTTCTTTTATGGCTACCCTCACCTGTCTGGTAAGCCATGCCGGTTCTCCCTTACCTTTTGTTCTCCCCTCTTTGGAGATCCTTGGAATGTGGAGATTTTGTGCTTCTGAGATAGTATTTTTCAGTAGGGACCATGCCTGGTCTACCGTTTCAAGTTTGTCCACCTTTTTCTTGAGTCGTTGTTTCACCATGGCTCTCATGCGATCGTATTTGCCCTTTTTAAAATTAAAGGTTTTGGTTAAGGTTTTGGCACGTTTTCTATTCCCGATGTCAAGCTTAAAGTTGATCACATTGTGATCGCTCGTCCCCAGCGGTACCGTAACTTCTACTTCTTTTGTCGGTCCCGTGAGGCCATTTAGTACCAAGTCCAGGGTGGCGTTGTCTCTTGTCGGCTCCTTTACCAATTGTTCCAGGAAGCAATCCCCTAGCACCTCCAAGAACTTGGCCTCCTTGCCGCAGTTGGAGGTTCCTAGTTTCCAGTCTATCCTCGGGAAATTGAAGTCTCCCAATATTATTACATTGCCCGTTTTGCTTTCTTGTTTGATTTCCTCTATCATTTCTGAGTCAGTTTCCTCCGCCTGTCCTGGGGGACGATAGTAAAGGCCAATTTTCGTGTCTGCGCTGTTTTGGCCAGGAATCTTGACCCAGAGGGACTCTAGCTTCTCTTTTGTTTCCGTTGTAGCCACTTCAACAGATTCTATTCCTTCTTGAACATATAGGGCAATACCTCCACCTTTCTGTGACCGGAGAGCTTAACTGCCCTCCCCCGTCATGTAACCGTCTATTTCCACTTAAGTGCACACATGAGAGCTAAGCTTCACATCTGCCTCCCACAGGCAGTCACGGATAGGTGGAGATGAGCAAGATACCCCCACCCATCCCAAATTAAAAAAAAAAAAACCTTTCCAGCAGGTGTCTAAATTAAAAACAATTTTTAAAGTGTTAAAAAGTTAGAACAAGCACTTTTTGTTCCTTTGCTGAAGCCAGGTTAAATTTCAAGCTTCTTGGAGCCTACAGAGATTCTAAACTTCTGCATGCCAAGCACCTTTTGCTGTATTTTCAGAGGAAGCAAAACTATAAAAAACTGAAATTCATGAATAGAGGTGGGTTTTTTTTTTTGGGGGGGGGGTCCCATTTTGACCATTCACAGATGCAGCACATACTTGGCGATTTCACACAAAATAGTAACATACTGGTAAAAAGGAATTCTGCTGTTTGTTAGGGCTAAAAACCAGCATTTGAACAGTTGTGTGATTTCACACCTGTAAGAAAAGATGGAGGGAGAGAGCTACTTGCTTAAGAATCTGAGTTTCCAATCAAGGTAACACATGAAGAGGGAATTCCATAAGAAGCACCTAAAGATAGACACCCAACAATTAGTAAATTGGCTTCAATTATGAGTTCTAACAAGCTCATAATTAAAAAATAATAAAAAGTGGGCGATAAGACGTAATTCTACAAAAGATAGGTGCCATGCAATAGTTGCCTAACGGTGCCTAACTCCAAAGTAGGTGTGTTTAGAGGTGGAGAAGGTCTTAGGTGCGCAAGGCGCAATTCTCTAAAGGACTTGGGTGCCTATAATGAAAATCTTTAAAACCCTGCCTAAATACAGGTGCCTAAGCTTTACATTAGATGCAGTTCTGTAATAGGTGCTTAAGTGTGATTGGCAAGAAATGGGCACCTATATTAAGGGCACCTCTCTTTTTAGATAGCATTTACAGAATTTCCCCTGAACTGGGGTTTTTTTTTCCTTAATCTATTAGGTAGTAAACCTATTACTACCTGTTCCTGAAATACCTAAACAATTGACCCGCTCTCCCCTCTATCTCCCCAATAACGGTCCCCCCGACCTCCTACCCTTATCCCCTCTCCCCTCCTTAGCCCGCATGGAATTTCACGGTACTGTGATACATATAAACTGTTATCTTTATCATATCGTAATTTTTCGCTGTATTTTCTGAAATGTGCGGCTTATTCCAAACAGGTCCTCTCGGACATTACCTGCCAAACTGTATATCTTATACTCTTGCTCAGCAAATTGTATTTCTATATTCTTGCTTTCTTAAAGTCTCTGCTCTCTGTATTTCCTCTGACTATCTGCATATTGTAATTCGCTGAATGTCCAGCTCTCTTGACTGTAAACCGCCTAGAAGTCGCAAGATTGTGGCGGTATAGAAGAATAAAGTTATTATTATTATTATTATTACTAGATACCTATACAAATCTTGTAAAAAGTAATTTATCATATCTAATTTATGTATATATTTATACACATACACACAAGCAAACACCAACGGCTCATCTGTATGACATATTGCAGGGGACCATCATAGGAGAGAAGTGTGCCCTTCCAACGATGCAGCAGAACAGTCATTTCACACACATTCAAACTTGCATCCTGTTTTTCCCCACTCCTACATAACCCCCATACTTTTCCAGTCCCCCTTTTAAAACTCCCTTACCCCTTAGTGATCACAACTGGCAGGAGGGAAGAAGCAGGGCAGTAGAGTCTACATTTCCAGTCAGGGTTGGGTGGGGCAGGGGGGGGGAGAGCAAGCAGGAGGTGATGACAGGAATTGCGAGTACTTGGTTTCCTGTACATTCGAGCCAACAGGTGCATGTGACTAGTGTGCAAAGCTGCTGTCTGACAGATTTCTAATGATACACTGATGTGTCTTGTCACAGCACACTGATTGAGAACCACAGATTTATACTCAAAATACACTAGCACGTGAGCAAACATGGCTTCCAAGAGTATAAAAATTACTGGCAACAAAGTAAAGGAAGACGTCATGGTAAATGAAAAATGAATTGGCTGATATGCGAAGCAATTTCACCTGTCAGAAACAGTTCCTAGCTAGTTAAAAATCACTTGTTCAGGGCTAACAGGTTATTTTCAATGGCATTAACAAAAATGGCTGCCATGAGTTCTTGTAGTTTTGCAAGACTACAGCGGGAACTCACAGCAGCCATGGTAGTTTTCAGACATCTATTTATCGCAAACCCACAGATAGGAACAATTTACTGCAATATGACAGCTTTCACCCCAAACACTTAAGGAACAACATACCTACTGGTCAATTTTTACATCTCAGGAGACTTTGTTCCTCGGTGGAAGAATATGTCTATAGGGCAGATGAAGTCAGGCACAGGTTTTTATTAAAAGGTTATCCACCTTCCGTACTTAAGAAAGCCTACAAGAGAGGCTTATATGCCAACCGTTCTGTTATTGCAGCCACAATCTAAACCAGATTCCTGTCCGTTGGTCTGTGTCATACCATATTCCATTCATGCTTTTCAGATCAAGAAAATCATCAAACACCATTGGCCTGTTATGCAGTATCATGAAGCCTTTCAAGAGGCTCCTAGGTTTGCATTTTCCAAACCCCAAAATCTCAAACAGAAATTGATACGTTCTCAATTTTTAAGTCAACCTTTTCAACTTTCTCCACGGGGACATCATTCTCCGTGTGGACATTGTAAAACATGCAGACACAGTGTCACTATTCAACAAATGTCATTGCCGTCTTGTTTCAAGTATACTCAGCTAGGTACTAATTGCAATTCTCATCATGTAGTGTATGCAATATCATGCCCGTGTCAGCTCGTGTATGTAGGGTGCACCACTCGCAGCTTGAAACTTCGTATTGGGGAACACATCAGTCACATACGGACAGGAGTACAGGAAGCCCCCCTGGTGCAACATTGGCAACATGCAAATCACACTTTGGAAGATCTTACATTTACAGTGTTGGACTGTTTATCCTGCTCCAGGGGTGGTGACACTGCCCGCATGCTGTGGAGGAGAGAACAAAAATGGATTTACAATCTAAACACTCTCCACCCGAATGGCCTCAACAATGAGATCGAGTGGGCAGCATTCCTCTGATCACGTCTGACTCATTTTTACAGCTTCCCTACTTGCAGTAATTTTTTCATGCTTGTTTTGTGAATCAATGATGTCATCACGTTTCCACGCTCGGTTTTTCCCCTCCCACTCCGGTTTAAAAGTAGAAGCGGGTGCCGGCATTCTCCATTGCACGGAACTTTTCATTTTTTGACTGGTATGTATTTTTAGTGTGCTTTCGTTCCGAAATGTCAGCTATAAACATTTAATTGCCTTGCACGGACATGTAGCCTTTTGAGTCTCAGTGCTCGGGTCTGTTGCATTTTTTCATGCTTTTCGTTTTTGCATTTCAGATCACAGTTATTGAACTTTACATGGTGTGACTCTTTAGCAGAATTCAACTCTCAGTGGCGGGGTCTCCTGAAGCAGATACCGAAACGGGGCCGCGTTGGGACCCTGATGAGCTGTTCTTTGAAATCAAGCTAAGTGAAGCTTTCATGTTTTTCCAGTGACAACCTGAGTGCAAACACTTTTGAAAATCATTTTGAATATTTTTGAATTTTGCATTACCATTAAGAAGCTATATATACAGTTATTTACCATCTTCACACCTTAGAGTTGGACCCGCTTTTATCAATAATTATGCTATGATTGGATGATAAACTCTTGCCCCAAGAGGGGGTGACCTCCCCCTCTTCAGAGTTTTATGTCTCTGAGCTGAGTTACTGTGCAGCGGTTCCACCTCGTTGGTGATTAATTAACTTGAGTCAGTCTCTCATATATAGAATTAGGCCATAAGCCTGCTTTGTACAATACTGAATCCACTACTGGCACTCTTCTTGATCACTACTGTACTTTCTAGATGGCACTTTTGCCATAATGAAGTGTATGGGATAGTGGAAGAGGTTCTCTCCTGCTCCATTCTTCATACAAAAAAAATTCTGATTTTCAGGATAAGCTAAATCTATATGTCCCACCCTCCCACCTCCCCCCCCCCAAAAAAAATAATATAAAATAAAAAAGTGGTGCAGTTAGATTAAGCCACTCAGTAAAGAGAAGAACCGATACAATTTCACGAGCCTTTCTGTTCTGTTGAGCAGATAGCAGTATGCACTTCAAGTTTCAAGTTTATTATTACATTTGATTAATCGCTTAATCCGAATTCTAAGCGATGTACAGATTAATAAAAATTACAGAGTAAAGGAAGACAGACTTAAAATGACAAGTAATAAAACAACTAAAACATAAGAATAAATTAAATTACACATACAAGTAGAAACAGTAGGAAACTTGGGAATGAATTACAATTTAATTATAAAGTAGTACAATTAGGGTTAAAAACAAAAGGGAAGGGAATAACAAATATCAAAATGGTCTAGGTTAAAGTCAGAGCCGTAAGCAGTGTGTTCTCGCTATTTGCTGAGATTAGGTTCCTAGAAATCCTGTTGAATATCGAAAAAGCAAATATGATACCATTGATCCTATGGGGGAAAAGGGGTTTAGGTTCCTGTGCGACCCTATTTACTATACACCTTTGCTACCTAACACCATAAACTCATCATTTCGTATATCATTCTTGTAAAGTACAGCTTGCTTATTATATTCTGCATTTTATAATTTTATACACTTATTGGAAAAGCACAGCATATACCGTAGTCTTTGGTGTAACAATACTTATGCACAGTTCTATGAATATCCACATCCTCATGGGAACACACTGTCCATGGCCATGAATAAGCAAAAATGCCCATGTACAGCAAAAATGGGTTACACTTTATTTTGCATGAATAAGCAAATTTGTAAATACAGAACATGTGGATATGCATTCTATGCACGTGAAGTCAATATAATCACTTGTTCAGAAAATCAACAGCAGAATGCCAGTTATAAAAAAAAATAAACTAGAAAAATCACAGATAGATGCAGACTGCCAAGCCCACCATCTGCAGTTTTCCTAACCAATGGCTATACTGAAAGTCCAATTCTACCTCTGGCAGAAATATGTCTTCATTTAACATGTCAAAATTTTCCATATTGTCTTATGATTTATTTTTAGAAAACTAGGAGAAGCCTAGTCTACGTATAGTTCAGCTCAACAGGTAGAAGACAGAAAAGAACTACAGTATGTACAATTTTTGTCATCAAATATCAAAAAGATATAGAAGACTTGGAAAAATGTACAGAGAAAGATGGCCAAAATGATTTAAGGGGGATGGAGCCACTTTCAAATGGAGAGAAGCCCTAACATCTTTGGCCTTTCAGCTTGGAGAAGAGACAACCGAGGGGAAATATAATACAGGTCTATGTAATATGTAGAAATAAAACAAAAACAAAGGAAAAAAAATACCTTTTTTATTGGACTAATAATATAGTTTATGATTAGCTTCCGAAGGTAACCCCTTCTTCCTGAATGGAGTGGAATGGGTAGTCAATTGTTTATTCTTCAAAAAAGTAGAAATACTAGGGGGACACATTGAAGTTACAGAGTAAAACTTATAGGAGAAAATATATTCGTTCAGTGTAGTTGAACTCTAGAACTCAAGGTTCAATTTTATTTTAATATAATGCAAATCACAGATATCTAAGCAGTTTACAAAGGGGGGAAAAAAAGAGAATAATGGAATGACATCAGGAAGCTAGGTTACAAATGATGTATAATAATAAGAGGGAACAAGAGACAAGAATAAATTTATCCCTAGCTGGGACAAGAGAAGGGGAGGGAACAGGGAGAATGAATAGATGACTAACACAATCCAGGACCTGTGAAAGATCAACAGCTGAATTGCATTGCAAGGTCTTCAGATCTAAATTAATACTACCAAAAGCTTTTCTGAAAAGGTGCATTTTTGAGGTTACCTAAAAAACATTTTTTTTTTTTTTAAAAACCTCAACACATAAATCCAGCAGTATAAGATTCCACTGAGTAGGGACAACCATGGAAAAGGTAAAATTATTGTCTTACCTAATAAATTCCCTTTCCTTTAGTCACAGCAGATGAATCCAGCAGGTGGAGACAGAGAACACTGAACTGAGCTGTCATAGGATGGTAAACTCCTTAGCAATCCACTGATCTTTACCACATACTTAAGTTTCATATTTTCCTTTTATCTAGTTCTTATGTAATAAGTTGTACCCGCACTTCTTGTATTCTGTAATTCGCTGATTGTCCAGCCTTCTTCGATGTGAACCATCTAGAAGTCATTCGACTATGGCGGTATAGAAGAATAAAGTTATTATTATTATTATTTCTCATAAAGCAGAAGGACATCCATTATTATTTAATATTTTTAAGTCCAATTATTATTATTATTTAATCTTTTTAATCCAAGAAAAGATTATTAAGACATTTGTATATGCAGGTGACATCCTACGGATCTTCCTAGTTGCCCCACATAATATAGGATTCAGCCCTTCTTCAATCTTGCATGTCTACTGTTGCAGATTGGTTGGCATCTCGTGGTCTAGTTATTAATCCCCCCCCCCCCAAAAAAAAAAAACCAAAAAACATTTCCTGTTGGATTAGTGGAATGCTTTCTGCACCTACAAATCCTATTAAATCATTAGATGTTGATTTGATTCCACTAAAGATATTTTGTTATCTAGGAATCCTTTTTGACAAACTCTCCTTTGAACAGCGGATAGGTCAAGTATTTTTTTTAAATGGCTATACTGGCTTAGATGTATTCATTCAGTCAGTAACATCTTAGATTTTGACTCCATTCACACATTTATTCATGCCTTTGTAATATCAAGGTTAGATTATTGTAATTCAATATATTGTGGAATCAATGCAGCACTTCTATGTAGGTTACAGACATTACAAAATTCAGCAGCTAGACTTCACAATCCTCTGTTAATAAGTTTATGCTAGTTGCCTGTACATTATAGATCTAAATGTAAAATTCTTTTGTCAGATTTTAAAGATCTACAATATGCAGCTCCATCATACTTGGCTGCTGTAACCATTCCATATACTCGAACAAGTACCGTATTTTTCACTCCATAAGATGCACTTTTTCCACCCCCTCCCGTTACCTTTTTGTAAATTCTGAGGCCCTCCCTCGCTAGACACGGCTACCTGCAGCACCGACAGCTGATGCGGCTGACGAGGCAGCCCCCCTCCTCCCCCCGGAATCTATTTTTAATTAGGCCGGGCAGCTCCCGGCATCCCTCCCCCCCCCCCCGTTACCTTTGTTAAATTCCGAGGCCCTCCCTCGATGGACACGGCTGCCTGGAGCACTGACAGCTGACGTGGTTTTCTCTGAGTTTTCTTCCCTTGCGGCAGAGCGGCGCACAAGGCTGCCAGCCTGGTCATGTGCTGCTTCCCGCGAGAGTTCTTAATAGGAGAGTTCTCACAGGAAGTGGCGCGGGACCAGGCCGGCAGCCTTGTGCGCCGCTCTGTCACAAGGGAAGAAAACTCTGAGGAATCCACATCAGCTGTCAGTGCTCCTGGCAGCCTTGTCCAGTGAAGGAGGGCCTCGGAATTTTTAAAAAAGTAATGGAGGGGGGGAGGGAGGCCAGGAGCTGCCCTGCCTAATTAAAAATAGGTACGGGGGTGGGGGCCTGCCTGCTGACCGAAATAAAAAAGGAGGGTGAGGTCGGGCCTGCCTGCCTGCGGGGAGGCCTGCCTGCCTGGGGGTGCTACCTGTGAGGGGGTAGGACGGCTTGCCTGGGGGAAAACCTGCCTGGGGAGGGCAAGTTCTCCTGCCTGCCTGGGGAGGGCTACCTGGGAGAGGGGAGGCTTGCCTGCCCTGTCCCTAACTGCCTGCCACTAGGCCTGCCTGCCCTGTGCCCTGTCCCTACCTGCCTGCCAGCCACTAGGCCTGCCTGTCCTGTCCCAGCCTATCACTAGACCACCAAAGGGGGGCAGGGTACAGGGCCTGGCAGGGAGAGGGGACAGGGTGCAGAGCTTAGCAGGGAGAATTTGGTTCAGAATGGTTTATTTCTTGTTTTCCTCCTATAAATCTAGGGTGCGTCTTATGGTTAGATCCGTCTTATGGAGCGAAAAATACAGTACATTATGGTTAGTTGAATCGACTCGTAATTCTGCTTTTTATCACTCTTATGGAACGACCTTCCATAAGTTATTCGAAGTGAATTTTCATTTCCAAAATTTAAGTTTAAATTGAAAACTCATTTTTTTCAATTTGGCATTTAATTTGAAGTAATTTTTAGATTGTCAGTGGACATGAGAAGACTGTATTCACGAGACCACAGCAAAAAGGTGTTTTGAAGTTTTTGTTTGTTATGTTTTGTTTTTTGGGGGGGTCTCTCCTCAATATTTAGATTTGGTCTTTCCTATTGATAATGGTGTTCTTTTCTTGTTTTAACCTATTTTATTGTGTTTTGTAAGTTGCATTAATCTGTTGTAAATTGTGGAATACCAAATTTCAATGAACAAAAAGACATAACTCCCTCCTCACAATGTAGAAATTAAGCTGACAACCAATCCAATTAAATGCCACTAAAAGTCATACACCTAAGGAAGAAAAGAAAAACCAAACAACCCAAAGAGTGGGACTCTGAGTTTATCTGCTGTGACTAAAAAAAAGAAAATTATCAGGTAAGTCAGGGGTGCACAACTCCGACCCTTGAGGGCCGTAATCCAGTTGGGTTTTCAGGATTTCCCTAGTGAATTTGCAAGAGATCTATTTGCCCTAACTGCTTCCACTGTATACATATTGATCTCATGTATATTCATTTGGGAAATCCTGAAAACCTGGCCTGGCGAGGGACAAAGTTGTGCACCCCTAAGGTAAGACATAATTGTACCTTTCTTGTCATCAACAGCAGAGGAATTCAGAGACATGAGTGATTGTAGCAAAATTCAGAAGGGCAGGACAATAAACAGAAAATAGGAAAACCAATGACCCATAGGATGCCAGGGTGCCAGCTAGCATTGAAGTAAGGGGCAATATAAGCTAAACCAAGACCCTGCCACCTCGTGTAAGGTAAACTAAAGGCCAGCAGAGAGAATGCCCAGGCCAAAACAGCAGAGAAGAGGACTGCAGGTCAACCCCCCAAGCCAGAGGAAATCCCACCTCATAATGTCTGAGCTATACATTGTCACAAAGTCCTCAAAAGGAAGGGCTGTAAAACCCAAACTTAGACCAGAAAGGAACCCCCAGGACAAGCATGAAGGAAGCACTATCAACAGGTAAACAACATACCCACCATTGAGGAATGGATCACTAATGGGGATACACTGCACCTCAAAGACCAGGAGATAGAATCCAATGAAGTCTGAGCCGAAAGTCCAGTGCAGGGAATAAAATGAGCCATAAAACAGGTTGGGAAGCTCCACTTGAAAGACAGCATATACCAGTACCAAAATTTGACCCAAAAATGGGGGGGTCCTGGTTTATATTCGGGCCAACTTTCAGCATTCACCCGCCCCCCCTCGCAAACTTTTTGCAGAATTTTAAATCTATAAATAGAATTCCTCCACAAGTATCATAAATCAAGTGACCAGAAACCTAGCCAACACCTGATACTACTATTCAATCCCAGTCAAAACAGTGCTGTTGCTTCCTCCCTACCTTAAAGAGTGGAGGAGAACGCTTAGAACAAGGGTCCTCAAATCCAGTCCTCGAGGTTCACAATCAGGCCTGGGTTTCAAGATTTCAGCAATTAATTTGAGAGCTTGTATTTGCATTCACTGCTTCCATTGCATGCAAAACATCTCGTACAGATTGTGGAAATCCTGGAAACCAGGCTGGGGCCGAGAGCTTCGAGGACTGGATTTGAGGACACTTAGCTTAGAAGCCGGGTCACTGATGTGTTAAGTTTCCGAGGAAGTGGGGAGAAACAGTGTCACCAACTTTTCCCTCATTGCTTTACTTGAGAACTGTTTTGTTTATTTTGCATTTAGGTAACACCCTATGATAAGATCCCCAGAAACTGAAGTGAACACAAACCGGACCTTCATTACACAAATGAAAACTTTGCAAAGTGTCATACTTAAAGTAGAAGAGAACCAGTCACTCATTCAGCATTACGAAACCTTAGATTTACAGCACCACCTTCTGATTAAATAAGATTCTATTTTAGCCAAGTTTGAAAAGGGACTCCATGAACCTTATGCTCAAAGGACAGTTGGGGGGGGAGGGATTGGGATAAAGTTAATAAGTAACAGATGGTGGAACATAAAGACCAAGACAGTCTATCTGGCCATCCCATTACATCGAGTGAGGAGATCAATCAAGGTAAGTAAGCCTTTTAACATCAATGGTTTAACAGATTTTGAAACCAACTCAAGATAGAGTTATTTCTGAAGATTTACTGCCACTACCTGTCATTGTCCACGGGACTGCAACTGGTGACTATACTTCTTGGACAGCCAGCAGAACGACACAGCTAGAGAACTCCAAATTCATTCAACAGAATCAAATACAATGCATTGTTAGTTAGCACACAGCAGCAATTTTGCAGCCAAAGATCAAAATTTTTTTAAAGTGCATGCCCCTAGAGGTTGCATCAAAAAAGTCTTTTGAAAAACATGCTGATTAAAGCAATTTCTAACCCTTTTCCCTTCATGCAAAAAAAAAACCCCAAAAAAACCCACACAATTACTGCATATGATTTACATTGCAAATATAACATACGAGTTCTTGCACTTACCCTACCTTAACCACCAAAGTGCATTAAATGCAAAGCCTACTCGGCAAGGGTGTAAGCATCTTTCCTATATTCACATTAACATACTTTGTCAGATAGTGTGGGGCCAAAGGATGTAATGCAATGCCAGTCTAGTGAAAAAAAAATCCTACTGTAGCAGAATAATTCAAAGGGTCCCATTTTCATCCACAACATAGAAAGCCTCACCTGATCTTTTCCCACACATAGGACTTACCCAGGGGTTGACCCAGTAGTCTAGAGGCCCAGTGCAGGAACAGCACCCTCCATCGCTATCCTGGAACTGTGCCAGATTCAAAATAAAGGCCAATGCCCCCTAGCAGTTGTATCAAGATCAACTACTAACCCTATTTATCATTTATATAGCACTGTACATATTGACATTTAATAGATGGTCCCTGCTCAGAATTGCCTGTTTGCTTGCTTTCTTTTAAAAGCCACTGGGCAGCAAAGCACTGGTTGTGGGGGGCAGGGGGGAGGACACTCCTCCCACCTCCTGTTATCAAAGTATCCTGTTATCAAAGTAAGGGTCAGAAATGCTTTTTTTGCCTCTAGATGCAAAAAGAGATTCCACCAAAATACAACTTGCAGAACTTACAGTTTCAGGACATCAATGCCTCTCCGATTTTTTCGCTCATTAAGGAAGTCTGCAGGGATTTAAGCCCACACCCACTGCTGCATTTCCCTTTAAAAATATTCCATCTCTGCTCATGTAAGTCTGCCCAGCCTATAAATGTTTTATAACCAAATTAAGGTCCATCAATGCTTGCCAACTCTCTCTCTTCAAAACACTATAGTCATAAAAACCAGAACATGTTTAAGCCAAATCTGCCTGCTCTAACCAGGAAAATAAATTTAAATGTACCCCCAAGCCAGACATTAGAAAGGGTGATCCCAGAAAATATGAAAACAAAATACTGTATGTTATTTCTTCAAATTGCAGTCAGTTCCGTTCCTGGTACAAGGTTTTGAACAATAAAGCAGAAACTTCAATGTACTGCCTCAGGACTCTCCACTATACAACAGGACACACACCCTTTAACTAGGCCCACAATCAGAGAGAGATTTTTTTTTATAAACTGGACAAGTTTAGGACCTCATGCTCTACTAGTGTGGAAAACTATCAAACCTAAAAACTTACTTCCTACTTAAAACTGAAGAGATCCTCTTAAATGTTACACCTTAGGGACCAAAATAGCCTAAATCTGGCCTTGATCGCCATTAAAACATATTTGTTCAGCTATCAAAACGAACTCCAAACTCACTACAGCTCTCTTGACAAACAATTTGTGCTCCCCTCCCCCTCACGCATTTTAAAGGAGAATTTGCAGGGTACATGCTTACAAATGCGGTTTCTTAAAAGGAATTCAGAACAGCTAAGCACATTTTAATCAGTTGAATCCAGCACACTTTGAGAACTGGCAGTGGAAAATCCACTAAAAAAAATAAGTGCTAAAGCCTTGGGGTGTCCAACCTTTTGGCTTCCCTGGGCCGCATTGGCTGAAAAAATTTTTCTGGGGCTGCACAAACGCTGCAGCAAGACAGAGGAGGGAGCCGGCAAGAGAGTAAACACCCGGAGGCAGCAGAGGAAAACACTGCATCGCCCTCGACCGGGGCCGCACAAAATACTTCACGGGGCCGTAGGTTGGACACCCAGTATATATGAAAAGCAACCTGTAGAAATGTCATGCTGTGTAACTGAACACTTAACAATGACTATATGACCACCACCTAGAACTCGGTCCATTAGCTCTTGAATACCCTCATCTCTTCCTCCTGCCCTGACACCACAGCTCTGGTACTCTGAGGAGCAACATATCCAGTGGCTAAGTTTGTGTGATAGATAGCAAAAGTGGCAACCCCTTTTATTGGAGGGGACACAACAGAGGGCATTTGGACGTTTTCTATTACCCCTGTGCAAGTCCTTAAGACAGTCTCAAGGTAAACTTTCGGTCTGCTCTTTTTTAAAGGTATTAAGGCTTGACTACTCCGGTCAGGCCTGTTTTTCTTGTTTAGTTCCCATGCCCTAGAATTCCTTACCGGCATATTTAAATGAAGAGCGCTCTTACTTTCATTCAAAATGCATCTTAAACCTTGGTTATTTGAAGTGTCTTTTTCCAGTTGTTGACCAATTCTTTCCGTGATTTTGTCTTATGAGGGGGTTCTTTATCTTTTGTTCTGCTGTATCACTTTATCTCGAATAATGTTTTTTGTGTCCTTTCATTTTTCTCCTTTATTGTTTCACATTTTTTCCTGTATTTTTTTTTTTTGTTCCATTTTTTGTTATGATTAGGCTGTACACTATCTTGATGCATCTGTGCCACAATTAGGCAGTGTATCAAAGAGAGTTCATAGACAACAGCGCGAAAGACAAAGGCGCGCCCGGACAATTGAGCGCAGCGCGGAGGCGCACGCCGCTCTAAATTACTGTTTTTAGGGCTCCGACGGGGGCGTGGGGGGAACCCCCACTTTACTTAATAGACATCGCGCCGGCGTTATGGGGGGTTGTAACCCTCCACATTTTACTGTAAACTTAACTTTTTTCCCTAAAAACAGGGAAAAAGTGAAGTTTTCAGTAAAATGTGGGGGGTTACAACCCCCCAAACCCCCCACAACACCCCCACAACGCGACGCGATGTCTATTAAGTAAAGTAGGAGGGTTACCCCCCACGCCCTACTGTCGGAGCCCTAAAAACAGTAATTTAGAGTGGTGCGTGCCTCCGCGCTGCGCTCAATTGTCTGGGCGCGCCTTTGTCCCAGCACGCTTTTGACCTGACACCATCAAAGAGAGTATATATATTTGTTCTGCAGGCAAAGTTACGTACGGACAACTGCATAGGCAATTTTCCCCTCAGTCTCATGAAAATAATTCAAAGCACCTGTCACCAAATTGGGGCTCCTTTTACAAAGGCGCGCTAGTGGTTTTAGCTCACACTTAGCGCATGCTACAATGCCCCGCGCGCTAGCTGCTACTGCCTCCTTTTAAGCAGGCGGTAATTTTTCAGCTAGCACATTAATCTTGTGTGCGCACTAAAAACGCTAGCATACCTTAGTAAACGGAGCCCTTAATATTTAAGCATGCAGTCTCATCCCCTTTGGTTTAAACAACTTGAACATAGGTATAGCCTAGCTAAAATAAAGTGTCAGTTGTTGGGGAATTCTTTATACTGCATTTTAATGCATCAAAAGAGCAAATATGTTAAACCACTGGGATATGTGTGTGTGTTTAATATACGCATAATAAAGAAAAGCTAATGTCATTTCAAGATAAAAGAGGGTTCTGTGTAGACCAAGTTAATAGATTCAGAGGTTGACTTCCCATCAACTGATTCTTGCCCCTCCTCCCCCCCACCCTTTTTATCAAAAGTCTGTATCTGTATTTTTGAGAAAATAAGCTCCTGGATTCTGTAAACGGCGTCATCTGCATCTCAGTCACGCTTAGGAATGGTTTACAGAATTGCACCTACCGTGTTTCCCCGAATATAAGACAGTCTTATATTCATTTTGGGTCCAAAAAAACGCACTAGGGCTTATTTTCGGAGATGGCTTATTTTTTTTCACGTACAATAATTTCTCCCTTCCTCTCCTCCACCCCAATTCTTCCTTTTTGCTTTCTATCCCCCCTCCCCCATATGGAGCATCTTTCTATCCCTCCCTCCCACCCCCCTGTGCAGCAGAACCCCGCCAACCCTCCCACCGTGAGACTATCATACCTCCGCTCCAAAAACTGCAGCTGTGCCAGGGTCTTCCCACTGCTGCATCACTGATGATGTCATCAGGCGAGGCAACCTGTTCAGAGTGCTGCCGGCACTGCAGTTTTTGGAGGCCTCGGAGCAGAGGTGTTGGTCTCATGGTGGGAGGGTCGCGGGGTTCTGCTGCACTAGTGGATGGGAGGGAGGAATAGAAAGATGATGCACAAGGGGCTGGGAGAAAGTGCTGCTGCCGGCGAATCAGGCAGCACTAGTGTCAGGGATGGAGTCGGGGAGTATCAGGGACATTCATGGGGGGCTTCAGGGGTCAATCTTAACTAGGGCTTATTTTCAGGATAGGGTTTATATTAGGAGTTCATTTTAAAAAATCATACTAGGGCTTATTTTTGGAGATACATGGTAGTAGCAACTATGTAGAAATTTGGGCGCCGAAAATGAAGGAGAAGGTTTTAAAAGCCTACATTTCCAGAGTTTGCTTAGTGTGCTAAGTCACACTCTGCCCAAAGAAACACCCACCTAGATGTCAGGTACTGCTAAGTGTCATGCAATAGGCACCTTTCTTTTATAGACTCAGATAAGCACCAATTGCCCAAATACATTTTTTTCTAATTATTGAGGCTATTAAATAAGGTTATTTTGCCAATTAAGTTAGACACCGTTTATAGAATCTGGCCCAAAATGCCCAACGTACAGAAAATAGCACATTTTATAACTGCATAAATCCAACACTAGTATTAATACAAGCCTAAACTTTAAACACAAAGGATCACAAGCACCTAATGCCACAGACCTGTCAGTTTTGTTAAAAAGCAATTTGCCTTTCACTAACTCACAAATCACTTAAACACTCCCAAGTCCAAGGACACAAAACAAACTCAGTGCACAAGTTACCTTACAGGAATGATTCTATGTTTTAACAAAATCCAAGAGTCAAATCGTTAACAGGACCCACAACTTACAATCTGGTACAATGATGGCAGGATACAAAGCAAAAAAAAAAAAAAAAAAAAGAGGCAGCTTAAAGCCCTCGAAATTTTAAGTGGCAGAAAGATGAGGGGGGGGGGGGGGAGTGAACCGTAAAAAGAGTTGCACCTCCCTCTGATGACACCTTATCCAAGCCTCATTTTACAAGTCTTGGGCCCCGGGGAGGAAGCTAGACATCAGCAGGCCGAGCCCCAGCCTCTCCACGCCACAGGAGGCTGAAGCTGATTCACGTTCTTTTAGGGCAGGGGTAGGCAATTCCGGTCCTGGAGATCAGGAGCCAGGTCAGGTTTTTACGATATCCACTATGAATATGTATGAGATGGATTTGCATGCACTGCCTCCTTGAGATGCAAATTTATCTCATGCCTATTTATTGTGGATATCCTGAAAACCTGACCTGGCTCCGCCTCTCGAGGACCGGAATTGCCTACCCCCCTGTTTTAGGGCATCAAGTGAAAGCTCGTGCTGCGTTGTGCGCACACGAGTCCGGGTGTATGCACAGGGCAGCCGCAGTTTACCTCTCTCCCCCTTTCTCTCTCAGGGCAGGAGGATCGAAGAGGTCAGCAGCCCGTCCACTTCTCCGTCCTCCGCCCCAGTGCAAGCTTAAGGTGAGGCGTTGATAAGAGAAGTTGGAGAAGGCTAGATCCCCCGCCACACAAACATGACCTGACCTTTAGGACGTTCCATTCCCCCCCCCCCCCCCCCCCGAAGCACAGAGGAGTCCACGCGCACACGTGCGCTCAAACCACAGCGACAGCCTCGCAATGCATCATATCCCCACCCCTCACCGCGCATGCCCAGCCTCCTTACCTCTACCACCGCCTCTCCCGGGGAACCTCCCCTCTCACTTCCCGACACCACCTGCACGGGGATGCCGACAAGCTTGTCCTTCCCCGAGCGCAGAGAAGTGGATCTCCTCCGCAGCATTTTCCGGCTTACAGATCCCCCTCCGCCAGCCGCGACTCTCGGAGCCGCTTTCCGACCCACCCGTCCGCGGCTGTTCCCAGTCCCAAAAGCCGTCCCGGCGTCTCTCTCTCCTCCACCCCGTGCTGGGAACGCCCGCACAGGCGCGTTTCTACCGCCGGCAGCAAGACTCGCTGAAGCGTGGTCCGCAAACCCCAGTCAAGAGCTACGTTTTCCTCTGTGTACGTCCTACTGTAACCAGAAGCTTAGAGCCACATGCAACAGCTCACAGAAAGTGCTTTACCCGTGCTGATAAGCTACACTTTCACTGTACTGTAGTTGCAAGCATAAGACACAACTTTTCAAAATAATTGGGGCTGCTAATCCCAATGGAAATTACCCATCCCTGGATGCAGACAAGGGAATTTGCTCAATATTGGGGGTATTCAAGCACCTACAGAGCTGGCTCCTATGGCTGCATATGAATCTTTTGTAACAATTTAAAATTTCAATAAATATTTGGAAAAAAGGGGGAGGGGAACCCACCTCCTTGTTTCGAGACAATGTTGCACAGAAAGGGAGATGGCCTTTTGCTGTTTCTGTTTAATAATATAGTAATATTAATCAATACGTAATTAATCAGGTTAATAATATAATGACCTGACAACAATGTTTCAATAAGTGTCTGCGCAAGGGGTCTCATTAGGTAAACGTATATAAATAATTGCAGAGCTTAAAAACTTGCATTTATATATTTAAATGTAAAACACACACACACAACACACACACACACACACATATATATATATATATATATATATACACACACACATACACAGATAACACTATAAAGAAAAATATTTTAAAAAGCAATAAAAGGAAGCAAACTTAATATAAAAGTATAATCTTCAAAAGACATTGAATAAACTGAAAATCTCATTTAGAAAAAATATGTAAAAATAAGTATAACATGTAAGGTGCCAACCATAAGAGAACTCCTATCATCACTATATAATTGACAAAGAATACGAAAATCATATGCTTCAGCTGACTTTCATTTTCTATGTGAGCAAAATCAATGCTTTCACAAACCTCAAGAAAGACATTACATACTTTAACTTAAAACATTAAATAAACACAGTAATTATAAATGCAAGAGTCTAGTTAAGAAAAAGTAAGCTTAAAAGCAGCTCATCCGAGATACTGCTATACACCATTCAAAACTGTTGAAAAGTCTTCACTAGAAGGGACCACAAACTATCATTGCTAATCTGTCAAAGATAAATCATTCTAGACAAGCGATTGAACAAATAATGTAAATATATATATATATATATATATATAAATTAATGTAATTTTTTTGACTGTACAGCGCTGCGTACGTCTAGTAGCGCTATAGAAATAAGTAGTAGCAGTTATCCTGTAGCTGAAACCACAATTCGAATTCTCTCAATCAGTTAAAACCAGACCTGCCAAAACTACTGCAGAAAATTTCACCTACAGGGCTGTAAGTATTTTTAAGGAAAGGCTGCAGGGTCTTAACCTCATCCATAATGACTATTAAAAAAAAAAAAAAAAAAACAACCAACATCCCAAAATAAGAATTGTACTCAAGAAAAATACCTCATTTCTTAAACTTTTTGAAAATCTCCCCTCTTTAAAAAAAAACAAAACTTTAAATAACGAGGCAATGATTTATATTAATATATCTAAGGGACTCACCAAGCTCACACGTTCCTGGTCACTGCAAAGTAAAACAAAACTAAGACTGAGGACGCCAATGTATATTTGAAGCCAGCCCAGGCTTCCTGAAGGGGATAATCAAGGGGGTACTGTGAGCAACGACCACAGCTCTGAAAGTTAGCATGTCATCAGAAAAAAAAAACCAACCCAGGCAACAGGAAGAGGTTTTGCTGGGCTCACACATCCGTGGTTTCTACAGTGTTCACTAAAAAAAGTTTTAAAAAAAAATATTAATTAAGAAGCCCACATATACACATATTGAAAGCCCTTCTTTACTTTCACATTGAAGAAAAGGAACGGCATCTGTGAATTTTGTGTATTGTAGGCAAATAGTATTGCTGCATAAGGGGCGTATACTAGGGGGTATTTTGAGAAACGACAAGAAATGCGGGAACATGTCTGTATATAGAATGTTAAACAAAAACGCGTTTCTTTGTTTTTTAAGTTATAGCAAGAATGTGAGGGGGTATCGTGAACAGCAGCAGAAACGGAATGCCTATGTAAAAGGATTATAGTATGTGTTAAAAGCCATTTTTAAAGCCCTTGAATTGCAGGCAAACAGCACTGCTGCATAGCGAGAGTATAACAGGGGGTGTTTTAGGGGGTATTGTGAGCAGCAGCAAAAACATTAAAATCTTTAGCATTACATTAAAAGCAAACGGCACTATGGTATAGTGAGAGCATACCAGGGAGTGTTGTAAGGGACACTATACCTATAGAAAAAGATTATATTCATATATTAAACACTGTTTAAAAAAGTTTGGTATTAATAACAGCACGTATACTGAAAGTCCTTGTATTACCAACAACCAAATAGCACTGCCCCCGGTCACAGCTTTTCCTCTGGCTCAGTCCTCAAGGGGCCATAGACCAGTCGGGTTTTCAGGATTCCCTCAATGAATATGAATACACTGCAAATAGAGCTGATGCTTATTCGTTGTGGAAAAACCTGAAAACTCGACCTGTTGGAAAAGCCAAGGTTGGACACTCCTGCTTCTGGCACGTCCTGCCCACTCTGACGCAACTTTCTGTTTCCCGAATGGGCAGAACAGGCCAGGGGAAAGGCCACGACCCAGCTGAAGTTTACATGCAATCGCTGCTGCCGGAGTAGTAAGGAGGAACTCGGGGATGGAGAAGAGCAGGTGAAGAGGATAGGGACTGCACTGGAGGAGGGGAAGAGATGCCAGCATGGGAGGGGGGGCAGGGCGGGGAGGCCTGAGGTGGCCATGAGGTGAGATGGGGAGGGGAGGGGATCTTTAGAAGAAGGGAAGAGACAGAGGAGAAGCTGAACATGGGGACAGATAAGAACATAGAAGACAGATGCTGGGCAAGGAGGGACCGCAGGGTCAGGGATGCAGACTGTCAGTGGTAGACAGGGAGAGGGTAGGAACAGTGGAACACAGACTAGGCAATACTGGAAAATGGAAGAGATTAGGACACTAAGGGATAATGCTGGTAAAGGGGCAGTTGGGGACTCAGAGAGGGCAAATGCTGAACATGGAGGTAGGATAGGGACAGAGACGGAAGATACTGGGTAGGACAAATAGGGGTGCAGAAGGAACAAGGATGGTGGTCCTGGGAATAGAAGAAATGTCAGAGGGACAGGAGACCCTGCCTCACAGACAGAAGAAACAGATAAAAACAGAAAAGAGACACATGGGGAGTCAAAGTAAATAAAAAAAAGTGTTCAAACAACAAAGGTAGAAAAAAGAATTTTATTGTGCATTTAAGTCTCTTTTTCTTTAGTATTGTTGTATTTGCAGAATCCAATTTCTTGATGTTTCAGTTCAGTTTTTAGCTTTCATGTCTCTATTACTGATCTATGGTCCCTTGATTTATATTTATCTGCTTCGTGCATGATACCAAGGTGCAGTATTCTACTAGCATATAGTTTTTTTTGTGTAGAGATCTGTTTTCTCAGTAGGTGGTGTTTTTAATATTTTGAGCTTAGAGTAATATTTACAGAGCTCCCTTTTCATGGATAAAATTGTTGCTCTTTGAGTGTGTTATTGGGGCCCTTTTACAAACCTGCAGCCAAAAGTGGCTGATTTTCCATATTTCAATTTAGTGGCCATGTGAAAATGTTACCAATAGCATGGTTTTTGTTTGGGTTTTTTTTTTTTTTTTTTTTTTGCCTCGGTGTAAGTTTATACTGAGATCGTTGTTCAGCGATTACCCTTGATTTACACAGGCTTATATTTATTATTATTTTGAGTTGCAGTTTAATTCGAAACCTTATCAATCTTGGACCCCTGAAGAAGGCGTGTTAACCGAAACACAGACCGTGTTGGGGCCCTTGGTTTGTTAAAAGGTGGTAACATTAACCGCATTTAATAATAGACACAATAAACAGAGGCCTCCGCGTTAGCGGTTTAACCCACGTAATAGCGCGCGTTAATTTGCCGGCCGGGCTAGCCACTACCGCCTCCTCTTGAGCAGGCGGTAGTTTTTTGGGCTAGCGCAGGGGTTAGTGCACGCTAAAAATGTGCATGCGATAAAGCTGTTAACGCGGCTTCGTAAAAGGAGCCCATAGCCTGCATCTTGTACGTTTTGTCTGCAGTTTTCCCTTGTTTCTCACCAATAGCGTGTGGCCATTAACAAAAATTAGCACGTGAGGTCTTACCGCCACCTATTTTGTAGGCAGTAAGGGCTCACGCGATAATCTTATGCTAATCAGGGTGACGGGACAAAAGCGTGTGAGACATCAGCACACTGACATTGGAGCGCAGACAATTCGGCGCAAGACGCCAGTGTGCCGCGGAAAAACTTACTTTTAATGAGCTCCGACGTGGGGTATGAGTGGGGAACCTCCCCACACTTTACTTCATAGTCTTTGCACTGCCGTTGGGGGGTGTGGGGGGTACAACCCCCCCCCCCCACATTATAGAAAAAACTGAACTTTTTCCTTAAAAAATCATTAAAAGTTCAGTTTTCTCTGTAATGTGGGGTGTTGCACCCCCCACACCCTCCCCAATGGAAGCACAAAGACTATGAAGTAAACTGGGGGGGTTCCCCACTCATAACCCGTGTCAGAGCTCTTTAAAAGTAAGTTTTTCTGCGGCGCGCTGGTGTCTTGCGCCAAATTGTCCACACTCCAATGTCAGTGCGCTGATGTCTCGCGCGCGAATGACTATGATCCCTAATCAGTTAAGGGGAAAGTCTATAAATGGCACCTTAACTTAGGCATTGATTGATGCCCTACCAGCACCTGAGTTACCATGGAAACGCTGTTTGAAACACCAATTAGCTGTAAATTCAAAGCGCCTCCCAGCGCCAGAATTGCACCTCCGGAAGCGCCTACCAGTGCCTAACGCCACTAAGGCGTGGCTAACAGCAGAAGTGGCGTTAGGTGCCATAAAACGCCTATGG
The DNA here is from genome assembly GCF_902459505.1 of Geotrypetes seraphini. Classification (NCBI taxonomy): domain Eukaryota; kingdom Metazoa; phylum Chordata; class Amphibia; order Gymnophiona; family Dermophiidae; genus Geotrypetes; species Geotrypetes seraphini. The sequence continues at coordinate 361,563,322 of NC_047085.1, forward strand.
AGGCACAATTCACGCCAAACGCAGGTGCCGGGAATGTAGGCCTGGGAAAACCCAGGCCTACATTTCCGGCGTCTGTCTTTCCCAGAGGCGCGATTCTCTAAATGGCGCCATTGCGTGATTGACACACAGTCAGCGGTGCCAACTTCGGTGCTGTTTAGACAGTCCGGCAGTTAGTGCACAATAATGTAGCTGTACTATCTGATTAGCGCAAGCACACCCTCTTGGCTAAAAAATATTTTTTAGTGCATGGGTTTGTGCATGAACACTTACAGGATTTCTCAGCCCACAGTACGCCATTTTAAGCTGCTGTAAGCCCACACTAGTGCTTATCACAGCTTGATAAAAGGACTCCACATTATGGTAAGGTTCTGAGCAGTGTCGTACTAAGGGTAGGAGGCACCCAGGGCAATAGAGCCCTCCTCTCTGCGACCCTGCTCCTTCTGTGCCCCCTCCGCTCCTTACTGCCACTCCACGCTCATGCTCTCCCTTCTCCCTCCTCATACCTCTAAATCTTCACCAGCGTGAGTGGCTTCTCCAACATGCTCCTTGTGCCAGCATTGGATTTCCCTCTGATATCACTTCCTGGCTCTGTGACCCGGAAGTGATTCAAAGGAGAACCAAGCTGGTACGAGCAACAGGCAGGAGAAGTTGCTTGTGCTAGTGAAGATCTACAGAGAAGCAGGGTGGGTGGGGGAGGGATGGCACAAACGTGTCGGGGTGGATAGGTGCCGGCGCCCCCACCAACACGGCGTCCTGGGCCATCTGCCCCCCCCCCTTACTATGCCACTGGTTCTGAGCATCATAGGCAGCAGAACGCTTTTTCATTTGGGGGATCTCAAAGGCTCCACCCTAGCCTCAGCAGGATCTTGTGGCATGACCTCTCTCCCCCACCTATCTTCCCCGGTCTATGTAATTTTAAATCTTCCAGCAGCTGCCACGTAGCATCAACGAGCATGCCTGCCCTGGAAGTCTTTATTCTGCAGCAACGCTGCGCAGCGGCTGCTGGAAGATTTAAAATTACAGAGACCGGGCTGGAGAGAGAGGTCGTGCCACAAGATCCTGCTGGGGCTAGGGTGGAGCCTTTGAGATCCCCCAAACGAAAAAGCGTTCTGCTGCCTATGATGTTCAGCAGAGCATTGAGAGCACCGGCCGGAACTAAAAAGCTCTTGCACAGTAAAAAGATGGGGTTAGTTTAAAATGCGTAACATGCCTTGATATAGGAATCAATTTTTAATAGGCCATGAATAAGACTGGATATAGCTATTCTGTATGCTGTTTTAGATTATTTAACCTCTCCCCCCCCCCCCCCCCCCCCCCCCTCTTTTACAAATCTGCACAGTAATGGCCTCAAAGCCCTTTAAATCCCTATGGGTTTCGGGGCAGTTATTGTGCTAAATGGCTTCATAAAAGAGGTCTTTAATTTGTCATTTTTCAATTTGTATTTTGTATTTCTTATCTTTTCATTACTTTTTATTCTTTAATTTTTTTTTATGGTTGCACAATTATCAAGATTGAAATTTAAACCAAAATTCAGCCCTAATTTTTAGGCTCATCTGAAGATATTTCTTGTCAATAAAACTAGCCAGAAGCCCTTCCGCCACTGTGGCAAATTTATACCCCACATGTACCAGGAAAAAAAAAACCCCGACTCATTCAGTAGTCTTCATTCTCACTAGAGAATGACACGGTGACAAAATTCATCACCGTTCCCGTCCCCGCGGGAAACCATCTTCAGGTCATTCTTTAAGGAGAGAGGTAAGAATCAGAGTATGAATGGCCACAACCACTGACCCGCAAACTTAGCTTTGAAGAATGCTGAGATTGAGCACAACATTCCAGAGCAGAGATTGTGATGTCATAATGCCTCATTCCACCAGTGCCTAAGAGCCAATCAAATCAGTGATGTCACAATGGCTTCATTATCCTTGGCTCCCATAAGAATCAGAGTATGAATGGCCACAACCACCGACCCGCAAGCTTTGCTTTGAAGAATGCTGGTGTAGAAGGACTGAGGTTGAAATAGATACTAGAAAACAACATGGAATTATTTCCTGCGGTTATCCGTGGGGACGGGAACAGTGATGAATTTTGTCACCGTGTCATTCTCTAATTCTCACTCTCTGCACTATGGTCCAGTATCTTCCCTCCCCTTCCTTCTCCTGCTCCACCATTTTCCTTACCCCCATCCCACTATCCCCAGCAGCGCCACTGCTTCTAGTTTAAAAACCCCCCATAAAAAAGCAGCTTAAAGGTGTAGAGCTGCTGGCTGCAAAGCTGATGGTCTTACTGGTCTTGTCCCTTCTGACGTAGACTTCCTGTTTATGAGGTGCAGAACCAGCAGAGCCATCGATGGCATGGCCTAGCCCTAGACAGTGAATCTGTACCTTTATACATAATTTGATTCAATGGGAAGTGGCTGGCAGCTAAGGAAGCTGTACTGCTGGATGAGGGGGAAGAGGCATCCATAAAACTTTACCCAGGGCCCCATGGGTGGTCAAAGCAGCCTTGTCAAAAAAATAATTTTTCTTCATCTATAAGCTTACATGAAGATCTAAGGGAAAATAAAGATCCAATGAGGAAAATAGCCAGGCACAAATCTAAAAATTGCAGCGTCTTGGTTTACATGCTATAAATGCCAAAGCTGTAAAAACATACGTTTAATTTTTTTTTTTAAATCACATCTTTTTCTCTAAAAAATAATAGTAATATCCTAGAAGGGGAGAGGGTGTCTCCAGAAGTACTACATACAAAGAGAAAAACAACAGTAAACATACCAGTGCACCAAAGTAAAGTGTCCTTGTGGAGTTGAGCAGCTAAGGGTGAAAAAAAACTAAGGTAAAAATAATAGGAAAATCAAAAAAGGTAAAGTCAATCAATTTCTAAAGAATCAGTAATTCAAGTTACCACTGTCTTTTCCCAGTTCCCTGTAATTCTTCTAATTTCCTCTAATTCTTCCCAGCTAAATAATAACCTCTCTCTGCAATCTGCTGTATTATTGTCTTCATCAAGCTGACGATTACTTGTACTCTCATATTCACACCTTCTTGTAACAGCAGGAGATATATACAATATATTCTGTGTGTATTTCTCTCCTGGCAGTTCCTAAAGCTATTATTCCATATCCAGTGATAGTTAGCAGCTTCTGTAGCTGACAGTTTTGCAAGACATATGCCGTAAGCCTGAAATCATTATGCCGTTGTATAGATCCATGGTGAGGCCCCACCTGGAATACTGTGTGCAATTCTGGAGGCCGCATTACTGTAAGGATGTGCTGAGACTGGACTCGGTCCAGAGAATGGCCACCCGGATGGTCTCGGGACTCAAGGATCTCCCGTACGAGGAACGGCTGGATAAGTTGCAGCTGTACTCACTCGAGGAACGCAGAGAGAGGGGTGACATGATTGAGACATTCAAGTATCTCACGGGCCGCATCAAGGTGAAAGAAGATATCTTCTTTTTCAAGGGTCCCGCGGCAACAAGGGGGCATCCGTGGAAAATCAGGGGCGGGAAACTGCATGGGGACATCAGGAAATTCTTTTTCACTGAAAGGGTGGTTGATCGCTGGAATAGTCTTCCACTTCAGGTTATTGAGGCCAGCAGCGTGCCTGATTTTAAGGCCAAATGGGATAGACACGTGGGATCTATTCACAGAGAAAGGTAGGGGAGGGTCATTGGGGTGGGCAAACTAGATGGGCCGTGGCCCTTATCTGCCGTCTATTTCTATGTTTCTATGACATTATTAGTGCTGTGGTTTTTCTTTCAGCTACCTGCAGCCCTACTAATTAGAGGCTGCCCTGTTGATCTCATATCTTTTCCTGTTTGAGTTTCCTGCACCTATTTTGTGCAGGGAGCTCTGCAGACATTCTGGCACTAGTAGCTGGCAAGGACTCATGTCAGGCTTCTGTTAACTTCTGGAATTAGACCCAATTAAAAGCCAAGATGGTTCTTGGATAGGGATAGAGCTTGAAGGCACTAACTAATTCTAGTCACTTCCAAATAAGCAAAGGAGCTTCAATAAATAGACAAACTTTGCTTATGTAGATAAGTAATACATAATAGTAAATTTTATCAAATATATATTACTTGAAAATATTTTGGAACTTCAGAGGTGACACTCATAGGACTGAATGGGTTAGACTGATCTTCCACCATGTCTTTTCAACAGGCTGTATTTTTTTAATTTTTTTTCAAAATAAAGTTCATTCAGGTGCTTAAATATTCATAAAGCTTCAAATAATTTGTTTAATAACCAAGTAACCAAGTTTCAAAGTAACTTATAAGACTTTGTAGCAAAAAGAAAGTGTTTAAAAGACTTACCCTCCTCTTTTACAAAGTGCGCTAAGCTTTTTAGCACGCGATAAATATCGCGTGATAAACGCTAACACATGCATATTATCCTATGGACGCATTAGCAGTTAGTGCACGCGTTGATGTAGTGTACGCTAAAACACTTAGCACGCCTTTGTAAAAGAGGGCCTTAGCGTTAGTCGCATCCGGGGGAGGGAATAATACTACCAACACGATCATTTTTCTCCGAGAAGGTTGTTTCCCCCTGCAAAAATACAAGGCAAGTGTTTAAAAAAAGATCTCAAATAAAGTATACTTAAAACTTTAAAGATCCAGATTGTCAGTCAGAAAAACACTCACCCTGTTCAATATGCAATTTGTTAAAGACTTAGAAGGATTCTAAAATGGCCGCGGTGTTTTTTTAACAGCTGACAGACGCCGCAGTCATATGACTTCAAAGAGATAGAGCAATTGAACTTTGTCATTTCCTTCCAAACACAAACCAGAGGATCAAACCAGCATCATCCACTCAATTTCCCTGTTTAAACCAAAAGGTTCAACAGAGTTGAGTTTACAGATCCACATCTGCTCCTTATAGTTAAGCTTGTTTTGGATATCACCACCCAACCACCCACCGTATCTATAATACGCCACTTAGGGCTCCTTTTATGAAGGTGCGCTAGCGGTTTTAGCGCGCGCTTAGCACGCGCTACAATGCCCTGCACGCTAGATGTTAGTATTTTCCGTGTAGCGTGAGATTAACACGCGTGGTATTGTAGTGTAAATGATTCGGTAGAGGAGTAACCCGGTCATATTTTTTTGCTCTAAATATCAAACACACAGTCGTATTTTGAAGCAATTGCAGCCTGTTTTTTAAATTCAGTGTAACCTCACAATATAAAGAATTACAGTAATCCAACTGAGGCAGTACAATAGCTCTTACCACTGTTTGAAAACTCTCTAAAGCTAAAACATAACATATTGCCAGTAATTGGCAGAAACAAAACAAGACTCTTTATCAATCCATTTATTTGATTCTCAAATGTCAAACCACAATCCAAAATAATTCCCCAAACCCTAGATTTTTCTTCTAGCGTAAAAATTTCTCTAGTACTCAGTACTATTTTCTGACCAATAAACCCACTTGGATTACTAAAACAAACTAATTTAGACCCCTTTACAAAACCATAGTGCGGTTTTTAGCACCGGCCGCAGTGGTAACAGCTCCAACACTCATAGGAATTCTAAGAGCATCAGAGCTGTCATCACCGTAGCCAGCGCTAAAAACCACACTACAGTTTTGTAAAAAGGGGGTTCGTTTTTTTTATTTATTCAGCTGTAAGAAGTTATTGGCTGCCTAATGATCTACTAATATAATTACCTTTTGAACAAATCTCAAAGCCTCCTCCAGATTATCCAATGCTGGACTTAAGATAAAAATATCATCAACATAACATAAAATAAAAATGCCTAAATTTGTCAGCCATTCACCCAAAGAGCTCATATACAAATTAAAAAGCAAAGGAGACACAGGTGACCCTTGAGTAACCAAAAATTTGCAGTCCAATGCTCTGAATTGACATCAATTCCTTTAACACAATACCTTCTTGTCCTTAAAAAAACCTGAAAACCAACTCAACATTTTTCCACCCAATCCAATAGCACTCAGTCTACACAGCATAACATTACGATCTATTGAATCAAACGCTGCAGATATATGAAACTGAAGCAATAATGTCCGTTTTCCAAAATTCATAATCGTTCTTATCTCAGAAACTAAAATTAATAAAAGAGTTTCAGTACTATGAAACAGCTGAAAACCATGCTGTGTAGGGTGCAGGCAACCTTTATCAGATATTTAGTCAACAAACTGTTGATGTACTATAAATTCCTGCTCTCACTAGAGCACCAAAGGATGTCAGTAAGAGCCAGAGCTAGGTCCAGGGGCATGAGGAAAGGATGGGCTGCCTCTTCCCTCGGGTGGGGTTATACTTACACCTGGGGCTGATTGGAGGAAGCGGTAATGATGACACAATGGGGAATCAGAGAGGATCTGGGATAGGTCCAATGATGATAAGGGGAGTTCAGGTTATGACTGGAGGTATTGGGGTGGTTTGCTGGTCCCATATATTCAAATTCTATAATTGTAGGTGACCAATTTGCATGCACAACTTAACTGAATAACAAGCCAATTAGTGTTGATAATTACCATAATAGAGTGGGCTGGCGGACCTGCAGCATTTGGTTCCAGCCTTTCAGGAGCAGAGAAATTGAAGTGTAGGAGTTGCTTTTTTGGTACGAGCCCAGGCTGGCCTGACTCGATTGGGGACATGGAATTAGAAGTTGACTGAGAGTAGTGAGGATGACTGGGGTATATTTTTATTTTAAAATTTCTTTTTGCTTTATTTTTGTTGGGCTTGTTTAATTTTGCTATTTTTTAAAATGCTTTTAGTTTTAGGATTTTTCTTTGGGGTTCTTTGATATTAAAGTTTTCTCTTCTGTTGTGCCTGTTACGCACCTGTAGTACTGAATTTAATGTATTATCTTTTCCCTCTTCCTTCTCTTTATATAGGTAAATGTAAATAATTATTTCTTTGATAGGTACAATAATTGGATTGTGAGGGAAATTCAAAGTTCCTGATTAGATTTTGGCCATTACTTAAGTCAATTTAACTGTTTTGTAAACCGCTGTGAATCCTTTGGGAGATTTAGCCGTATAAGACACCGCATTATTATTAGTGTTAATCGGGATTTAATTTAAAATGTATCCATGTAAATTTAGCTGTGGAACTTGCACCTAAAATTTACACGTGGTGCCAAAAAAAGAGTGTGGAAATGGGAGGGTCATGGGCAGATTGGGAGCATTTGTCATAGTTGCTTGCGTAATTACAGAATACAGGGTATCTGTGCCTAACTTTAGGTGCAAGGTTTTGCACCATGTTTCTATTGGCACAAGTGCTAATAATTAAATTAAATTAAATTCAAGTTTCCTTCATTTCAGGTTTAAGATGATATGAAAATGAAAATGGCATTTATATTTCCCATACTGTTTCAAATAAATGCACATCTCCAGTTATAATTCTCTGAAAGAACATCCTTAGCACACAGAATCTGAGAGGAAGAGGAAAGATTCCAACTATAATATTTGCAACTTAGCTGGAAAGCATTTTTAACAATTTACTATCCCTTCCTCATCTGAATTTCTTCCATTCATGCTGTAAACAACTCTTTCTGTAGAGCTCCACTTTTTATCAGACCTCGATCCTGTGGATGCTCCCTCCTCTGGTCATTCAAGTCTTCTGCAGTAGGTGAGTTTATATTCTGAAATACTCACAAGGTTCTCAAACAGCAAAGATGAGCTTCTTCTCCCTAGGTTCCTTCTCAAAAACGAAGCAATCCATTAATCTCAACAGGCGTTTTGACCTATTCGGATTTTTCTACAGTTTCCCAGACCAGATTTCCTGCTTCACAAGCTTTACGGCCCTAGAATAAATCCTGGCTCCAGGTTTCTGTGCTTCTGCGTTTAATCTTTTCAGCACTCCCGCTGTTTCTTTCTGGTCTCCCTCTTCAAATTTTAAAATCCAAAGATTATTACATGATAGTGATATCCCAGCTGCTACTTCAGCAGCAATTGCATGCAAAACAATACACATTTTGGTATTCCAGCTATTTACTAAATTACATTATATTAGTATTTATGGATCGCTAATATGCCCCAGCAGAAGTTCAGTGTGATTTACAATTTAGAAAAGCCTGGTCATATCCAGAGATTACATTATTTCATAAGGGTTCATGATACACTTTGGTTTGTGTTCGTGTAGGCATATGCTAATGGTATATGGTTTGGAGAGAAGATTGGCTATATCTAGTGTTGTAGTCTTAATATTACAGATTCTGGTATGGTATCCTTTATTCTTCACTGTAAATAATTTTGATTCCATGACTTGGACAAACTTATTTATTTATTTGTAGTATTTATATACCACTTATTTACATTCAGGTATTCAAGCATTTTTCCCTATCTGTCCCAGTACTCTACCTAATGTACTTGGGGCAATGGGGGATTAAGTGATTTGCCCAGGGTCTCCAATTCCACATGTCCAAAACCTTAGCAAAGGTGATCTGACCAGGGTATTGGTAATACCAAAATTTCCCCCACCATCAACAACTTATTCAGAGACATTCAAAATTACGTGCTTTATGGGTTGGAAAATCCACAGTTTCAGTGAAGGCCCAGATAAGTAGATAATCTACCCCTAGTGATAGTACTGCAAGACTACCACTAGGGGGTCATCAATGCCTAACTGACATCCAGAGTCAAATGGGGATTCAGTGGAGGGGGGCCGTTTCCATCCTGCTTCTCTACATCACCACCAACGGCCTCTGGGTAAATGGGGAAGGGGGCTTTGCATCAGGGGAGAGGTACTTATATTGAAGGCGCACCTGGAGTATGTGTTGATACTCCAAATACCCTCCCCCACATATGAGCATCCCTCCTTAAAAGCAAATTGGGAAATCAGAGATGTGTGCTCATATCAGGGGAATGGTACACTCAGGGATGATTGGATCAGGAAGGTGGAAAGAGTAGGAGTGCCGTGGGTGTGTATGTTTTGGTGTTATGATGTCTGAGTCCTGAAATACCGCCCCCCCTCCCCAAAATGTTGAAGTTCTAAATCTAGCATGTCTACATGGCAGAGTGTTCAGCATCTACTGTATGGGTGTATGCAATATTAAATGAGTCTTCATTATGGGAGGTAGCTGCCACATAACATAAGATCATAAGCAATGCCTCTGCTGGGTCAGACCTGAGGTCCATCGGGCCCAGAAGTCCGCTCACACGGCTGCCCAACAGGTTTAGGACCTGTGCAGTAATCCTCTATCTATACCCCTCTATCCCCTTTTCCAGTAGGAAATTGTCCAATCCTTTCTTAAACCCCAGTACCGTACTCTGCCCTATTACGTCCTCTGGAAGCGCATTCCAGGTGTCCGCCACACGTTGGGTAAAAAAGAACTTCCTAGTATTCGTTTTGAATCTGTCCCCTATCAGCTTTTCTGTGTGCCCTCTTGTTCTTTTATTTTTCGAAAGTTTGAAGAATCTGTTCCTCTCCACTCTCTCTATGCCCTTCATGATCTTATAAGTCTCTATCATATCCCCTCTAAGTCTCCTCTTCTCCAGGGAAAAGAGACCCAGTTTCTCCAATCTCTCAACGTATGACAGGTTTTCCATACCTATTATCAGACGTGTCGCTCTCCTCTGAACCCTAAGGTACGGCGACCAATATTGGACGTAGTACTCCAAGTTTCAAGTCAAGTTTCAAGTTTATTAGGATTTTATATACCGCCTATCAAGGTTATCTAAGCGGTTTTTACAATCAGGTACTCAAGCATTTTCCCTATCTGTCCCGGTGGGCTCACAATCTATCTAATGTAACTGGGGCTATGGAGGATTAAGTGACTTGCCCAGGGTCACAAGGAGCAGTGCGGGGTTTGAACCCACAACCCCAGGGTGCTGAGGCTGTAGATCCAACCACTGCGCCACACACTCCTCCACAATGCGGTTGCACCATCACCCGATACAATGGCAGGATAACTTCTTTCGTTCTGGCTGTAATACCCTTCTTGATTACACCTAACATTCTATTTGCTCTCTTAGCGGCCGCTGCGCACTGTGCCATCGGCTTCATTGTCATGTCCACCATTACCCCCAAGTCCCTTTTCTGGGTACTCTTATTCAATAATATCCTTCCCATCGTATAGTTGTACCTTGGGTTTCTGCTTCCCACATGTAATACTTTACATTTCTCAACGTTGAACTTCATCTGCCATCTCATCGCCCATTCTCCTAGTTTGTTTAAGTCCCTTTGCAATTCTTCGCAGTCCTCTTTAGTCCGAGCTCCATTAAATAGTTTGGTGTCGTCCGCAAATTTTATTATCTCACACTTCGTCCCTATTTCTAGATCATTTATGAAGATATTAAATAGCAGCGGCCCAAGCACCGAGCCCTGTGGAACACCACTCGTGACTCTCCTCCAGTCCGAGTAGTGGCCCTTCACTCCTACCCTCTGTTTTCTACCCTCCGACCAGTTTCTGATCCATCTATGTACGTCTCCTTCCACCCCATGGTTCTTCAGTTTCCGGAGTAGACGTTCATGGGGCACCTTGTCAAATGCTTTTTGGAAATCATATATGATGTCTATGGGGTCTGCTTTGTCCATCCGTTTGTTAATCCCTTCGAAGAAGTGCAATAAGTTCGTTAGGCACGATATCCCCTTGCAGAAACCATGTTGGCTGGTTATCAGAAGCTCGTTTCTTTCAAAATGCTCATCGATGTTTTCTGTTATCAGTGCTTCTGCCATTTTCCTCAGAACCGAGGTCAGGCTCACCGGCCTGTAGTTTCCCGGGTCACCTCTTGATCCCTTTTTAAAGATGGATGTAACGTTGGCTATCTTCCAATCCTTCGGGATCAAGCCTGTTTTCAGGGATAAGTTGCAAATTTGCTGCAGTAGTTCCGCTATCTCCTCCTTTAATTCCTTCAGAACCCTTGGACGTATGCCGTCCGGACCTGGGGATTTGTCAGTTTTTAGTTTTTCTATCTGCCTGCGCACATCCTCAAGGCTCACTTCCATGGATGTTAATTTTTCTGCTTGACTTCCATTGAAGAATTGCTCAGGTTCCGGTATGTTGGACGTGTTCTCGTTTGTAAATACAGATGAGAAGAACATGTTAAGCCTTTCTGCCACTACCTTCTCCTCCTTCACCACTCCCTTCCTGTCTCCATCGTCCAGCGGTCCCACCTCCTCTCTAGCCGGCTGCATGTATCTTAGATCACCAGGATCATTAGTAAAATACTTGCACATTTTTAGATATTGTGACCTAAATGTCTCATATAGAGTTTATCATTTATCATGAACTAATCAAGATCTATAAAGCTCACAAAACTTATTAAGAAATTTTTGTGGACCTTCAGAATGTGAGCTGATTTTAAATTATGTTGTATGAATCACTCACTCCATTCTTCATTGCTCAATTTTATTTTCACTTTCTTATTGGCATCGCTAAGCTTATAAACATCCAAACAGTTTTATATTTTTTTATATTCTTCCACTTATCTTAGATAGTCTCAGAGCTGTTCTTCAGTTATCCAGCTTTTTCATTCATATTCATAAATGCAGTTCAATCTTCCTTCAAACCCCCCCCCCCCTCCACTGACACAGTACCATATTTCACAATTGGCTGCAACAAGGGGGGGTTACTATAATAACATAATTTTTTTAAATATTAACTATCACACAAAAGACAAGTCCACAACTTTTCACCAAATATCTTTAGGACTTACTCAGAAACCAATCCAAACATTTCACATAGCTTCTAATTTTTTTCAAAACTAACCACTGCATTTGTTAACTTCCTTATAAGCATAACATATGAGGAGGACTCTCTAATCAGATTCAGCCAGAAGCAACCAATGAAATTCAGTTGGTATAGAAACTACATTACCCATAAAGCTTCTTTTCAGTAAGGCAACAGGAAATATTCAATTAAATTAAAGACATCCAGTCCAACTCTTCATTCAAACCTCCTGCTGAAACAGTTTTTAACCTGAAAATCCAGTATTGTTCTTTATAATTTGATGTAGCCAATCATGAAACATGGTCCTATGTCGAGGTATCTGCAGGAAGATTGAACTGCATTTATGGGTTTGATGGACCCAGTAAGGCTGTTCTTATGTTCTTGATGAGTGATCTGGATAACTGAAGAACAGCTCTAAGACTATCTAAGATAGGTGGAAGAATAAAAAATATATAAAACTGTTTGGATGTTTATTAACATAGTGATGTCAATGAGAAAGTCTGAAACAATGGACTAATGAAGAGTGTGTGTGGGGGGGGGGGTGAGTAATTCATACAACACAATTTAAAATCAGCTCACATTCTGGGGATAAAATTATTCAGTTATACTGATGACTTCACAATTATTATCCCATTTGCCAACTCCATCTCGGAAACAATTCCAAAAGCATCAGAAGCCATAAACTTGATGGAACATTGGATGACAGACTTCAAACTCAAGCTCAATACTGAGAAGACAAAATTCTTTGTCGCTTCACCGCACCCTCTTGACACCAAAACCCCACTAGACATCAACAAATATAACTACCCCATACAGCCCACCATTAAAATACTGGGTGTAACTCTGGACCAATGCCTCACCATGAAAGATCAGGTGGACTCCCTAATCAAAAAGAGTTTTTTCACCCTCTGGAAACTTAAATCCATTAAAGCATACTTTGATAACTCTGCCTTCAGAATCTTGGTACAATCCCTCGTATTAAGTCAACTCGACTACTGTAACATCGCCTACTTAGCAATCCCCCAAAAGAATATGCGACGATTACAACTAATGCAAAACACTGCGGTCAGACTAATCTTTGGTCTAAAGAAGTTCGATCACGTGACACCATACTTCAAACAGCTACACTGGCTGCCGATGGAAGCTCATGTAAAGTTTAAGTTCGCCTGCCTCTTTTTTAAAGTTTTCTACGGTCTAACCCCTAAATACAAACACAAGAGAAGCTCCCACTCGCACTTCGTTTCTCCCCCGGTTAGAGGATGCAAACTAAAAAAACACCATGAGCATCTTCTCTCACATCAGGCTGCTCTATGGGGTAAAGACCTAGAACAACTCCTATTGCCCACCACTTATGAGGTATTCAGGAAACGCCTCAAAACTCACCTATTCCTGAAATACCTAGACAGCTGACCCACTTCCCTCCTTCCCCTCTCTTGCCCTTTCTCCCCATTGTTCCCACATCCCTTAAGTTAACTCAACTTGTACGTCAACTCAACTTGTACCCCACTAATCTTCTGTAAACCGCATAGAACTTAATGTTATTGCGGTATATAAACTGTTATTATTATTATTATTCTGAAGGTCCACTAAAAATTCTTGATAAGTTTTGTAAGCTTTATAGATCATGATTAGTCCATGATAAATTATTTGGTAACTATTGGATTGTGAATTGTCATGGTATAAGCACAAGAAGATGTATGACAACCTACTAGCGACGCAAGCTGCAAAACTTGACCACACCATCTCCAACATGCTGACAACAACGACCGACTTCAAATCATTTCGAAAAGAAATCAAAACCCTGCTATTCAAAAAATTAATCTAGATATCAAAACACATCCCCTTGTCCATCTCCTCTCTTGTAATTTTCCTTTCAAAGACTCAATCATGTAAACAGCACCCTAAATTGTAATTTTCCTGGAAATGTCCAGTTATCTTCTTTTGGAATCTGTCTAGAACTGCAAGGTACTGGTGGAATAGAAGTCACTAATGTAATGTAATAAGTTTATAAAGGCAATTTCTCATAACAATATTCATATTAACCTCCCCTTTTACAAAGCCATGTTATGCTTTTTTATCACTGGCTGCAGTGATATTAGCTCCAGTGCTCATAGAATTCCTATGAGCATTGGTGCTAATACCACCATGGCCAGCAATAAAAAAAAGCCTAACGTGGCTTTGTACAAAGGGAGGATAAATATGTATATCCTTTCTAAAGTGCCACTCCACGTTAATACTTTTTAAAATCCGCAAACCTTACCGTGTTCTGAGATTTAAGGATATGAAATTGTTTTATATTCCCTCTAGCAGACAATTTTTTTTGGCTGAATCACAAAAGCAGATTTTGTTGGCTCTCCGAATGGAACAGACTACCTTTGAAATTGAGACTTATGGCTTGTTCCACTACATTTATAAAGGTGCTGAAGATGGTATTTCTTAGGCAAGCACTTTCACTGCAAGAGTAATGGTCCTAGACAAACTTTCAGCCTTGGAATTAATTTCAAGATTATTCCAACATCGCCCATACAAGAACAATCCTGTAAAAATGTATAGATGAAGATCACAATTTTATGTTTAAATCTGTTTTATTGCAAAATAAGAAGAACAACTATACAGCAAACAGCAGACAATTCTAGTAAAAACTACAATAATTCCAAACAATAGTAAGGTTAAAGCAAAAATCACAATATCCTTTCCATCCTATCTAGATGGAGATCAAACTTTTAAATATTAAACTATCTTTCTAGATATGAATATATAATGAGTGCAATTTCCAAAAGCCACTTACCCAAGTAAGTGACTGTTCATCCAGATATATAAGAAATTTGAAATTACCCGCCCTGTCTCTTGGTAAAAGCATGCATTGATGGTTCTTTGATTTATCTGGCTGTCAGGATCTATTGTTTTGCTTTGACTGCAGCTGCTTTTTGTCACCTCTTGGAAACTGCCACCCTAGGCAGCTGCCCAGTTGTCTAATTAAGCTGGCCTTGTTATGTATGTATTTGGGTAGATGGTGGTAAATTGTGATACCAAGTGATCAGGATGTTGATGTCCAGGCAGCTTCTGGTGTTTTATTGTATGATTTGTTTGTGAATTTTTCATTATATAAAATGAAATCCAGGAAAATACAATGTTGATTGCAATTTGTATGTGTTATCCATCCAGAATTGTGAATGGGCACAATATAAGAAAAGAAAAAAAAAGATTTATGCCAACCCCAACTTCCTTGTCATCAACAACAGATGAATCCAGAGACTTGTGGGTTATGACCATCTACCAGCAGGTAGAGATAAAGAGCATTAAACTGAGATGTTCTGCCCCCATTTCATGTGAGTATTTTCTCAGTTATTGTATAAATCAAATATATGAGTGTTTATTCTTAGATGTGTATGTAAAGTGTGCTCTGTGGACTTAAATCCCCAGAAAGCTTTGCTTCTCCCAGAGAGCCTGGCTGCAGCTAGAAAGCTTAAGCTCACCCTTCTTTAGCATCTGGGAGAAAACAGTATCCATGAGAACCTGAGTCTAGCATTGTCCTCTCACCAGATTTCCTTCCTATATTTCCGTTAGCCTAATACAGTTTAGATTTAATATCTAAGTCTGGAGCACAGTGCTATTTCCCACAAAGTGTGTGGACACACTCCCAGCTTTCCTTTATTTATTTAATTATAACCTAAAAATGGTGGAAGTGGATAATAAATAGCAATAAATAGAAAACTCCACTTGTTAATGTAGGAGCACTAACCACAATGGAAGAAAAAGCCTCAGGTATTATTACGGCAGAGCAAAAAATACTCAAACCTCCTCCACCCACATCATCGGCAAAAAACTTCCGAAGGGAATGTGCAAAAACCACTACTCTATTTTTGCAGGACTAGATTCATTAGCTACTTCTCATCTAATTGTTAAGATGTAAGTGATACAACATGTAAGCCAACGTTTCACGGTGTGTGACCGTTTCTTCAGGGCTTTGTCAAAAGTCACTTCCCCACATTTATTGCGTAGCCTGCTATTCTGCTCCTCACGCTAATGAATCAAGTCCTGCAAAAATAGAGTAGTGGTTTTTGCGCATTCCCTTCGGAAGTTTTTTGCCGATTATGTGGGTGGAGGAGGTTTGAGTTTTTTTTGCTCTGCCATAATAATACCTGAGGCTTTTTCTTCCATTGTGGATAGTGCTCCTACATTAACAAGTGGAATTTTTTTATTTATTTAAAACATTTTTATCCGCCTTTATCCAAGGCGGCTCACAAATTTCTATACATAATAAAATAAACATTTAAAAAGAGACATATGTCACAATAAAAAATACAAAATCATAATATTATATCATCGTATCTTCAGTAAGACTAAACCTAGACAATTATCAAGTAACTAAATTATCATTCTTCACTTTAGTACACCATTTTCCAATAAAGACATAACTCAAAAGATGTTTTATATTCACTTAGAGAGGGCTTGAACAAACAGGATGTGCTGGTAGAGTAAGAAGATTCCGTACATTAAGTTGAACTGACTTGAAATCTTCAAATTGTAAGTGTTTATTCTTTACTTCAAGTTATTAAAGAAAGTTGTTCAAAGAACTACAGATTCTGGCTGATAACACTAAGATTACAGAAGTAAGGGTTAATTGAATAGGAGCCTCATCAATTGTTAATATAACAGAGTGAGTTCAACAGTGCTTGGCCATTCAGAGGAGTCTTTTCATTTCAGTACAAAACCTGAGGAAGTTTCAGGAAAAGTCTATGGTGAGACTGTCCATTAAAGCTGTAGACAGCACAGAGCTCTATCACTTAGGATGGCATGCTTCTTGGTCAGCCAGTATTCTCTATTTCCAGCAGGCAGATGGATGGTCTCTCACAAGCTCCTGGTCTTCTTTGCTACTTTGCTCCTATTCTGAAATTCTCAGTTCAATTGAGTTGGGGATGTTTAGTCTAGGAGTTGCCTAGTTCAATGGGTACACTTGGTGGTGCCAGGTCCTTCCCCCACCCCATCCTCTCTCCACACCACTGCTTCATTCTCCTTCCTCATGAAAAAGGGCATGTTTTAGCATCTTCTAAATGCTTGTAGTCACAGTTTAGAGGGAGCTGAATTAGTTCTGAACCATTGAAAACTGCTTCAGGTCTGTCAACCCTTTAAGTTTCTTTTCCTTTTATCTCAGTTGAGACTATTAAGCACTGCTCTCAAACTGAGAAGTGAAAAACAGCAGCAGGGCATAGTTTGGAATGCCCCCTCAGAGTCAGAACCTTCATATTTGGCATTGATGGTGGTGGGACCATCAAGTTCCCATGCAGTCTTGTAGCTCAGTTGCCAGCACCTGCAGCCATTTTGGAAAACCTGTGTTTCAAGCTACTACTACTTCTTATCACTTATTTAGCACTGAAAGGCATATGCAGTGCTGTACATTTTGACATTTATAGATGGTCCCTGTTCGGAAGAGCTTACAATCTAACTTGGACAGACAGACATAACATAGAGGGTAGGGGATGCAGAATCCAAGGTGAGAGGAGTTAGGAGTTAAAAGTACTCTCAAAGAGTAGGGCTTTTAAAGGGGCCTTGAATACTGCCAGAGACGGAGCCCGCCTTAGGGATTCAGGTAACTTGTTCCAAGCATATGGTGCAGCAAGGCAGAAGGGACGGAGTCTGGAGTTTGCAGTTGAAGAGAAGGGCACAGATAGGAGGTACTTACCAGCTGAGCAGAGCTCACAGAGGGGATCATAGCAGGAGATAAGTGAAGATAGTGAGTGAGTGCATTTGTAGGTCAGTAAGTAGAGCTTGAATTGTATTTGGAAATGGATGGGAAGCCAATGAAGTGACTTTAGTAGAGGAGTAATGTAAATAAAGCAGCTCTCCAGGAATATGAGTCGTGCAGCTGAATTCTGGACGGATTGGAGGAGAGCAAGATGACTAAGCGGAATGTCTGAGAGTAGCGAATTGCAGTAGTCTAAGCGAGAGGTGATGAGGGCGTGGATAAGTGTTTTGGTAGTGTGCTCAGAGAGGAAAGGTCAGATTTTGGTAATATTATAGAGGAAGAAGTGGCAGATTTTAGCGATTTGTTATATTTGGGCAGTGAAGGAGAGAGGAGTCAAAGATGACCCATAGATTACGAGCAGACAAAACAGGAAGGATGAGAATGTTGTCCACAGAGACAGAGAACAAGGGAAGCGGAGAGGTGGGTTTAGGCAGGAAAATAAGCAATTCTGTTTTAGCCATATTCAATTTTAGATAGCTGTGAGACATCCAGGTGGCAATGTCAGACAAGCTCTGCGGGTGAGAGCTTTCCCTACAGTTTCTTCAACCAGCTAACCTTAGTGTCTGCACAGGTTACTATGCCTCTTTCTCCTATGGCTGATATTACTACACCTTCCCTGAGTTTATTTTCTTGCTTCAAGCTTATTCTTACTTGGATACTTTTGCCTTCAGGTTCTCAGGATTTATCTCAGGCATCTTTTAAGGTCCCCTCCTTCAAGGAGGCACCATTTGCTACCCCTTTTCTAGTGCTTTTTGGAGGAGCATTCTCTAATTCCTCTTGCCATATCTGTCAGCTGGTGTTTCTGCATCTAATTATGCTGCCTGATTGTAACTCTGGACCTTTATAATAATTATAAATATGCCTCAGTGTGTGTGTGTGTGGTGGGGGGAAGTTAATTGAGAAGCTGGGGAGATTTGTGATAGGAGAGAGTGGTGGTTTTAGTCACAGTGAGTTTTAAAAGCAGATTTGCTTTCTGTCTGAACTGTGGTGGAAAATTGTTTTGCTATGTTTTTGTTTTTTGAGTCTGTTGTATCCAATTGTATATGACCCCTTAGAAGCATCCCTGCGTTCAAAGCCTGAACTGACAGGAACCATGCAAGACCAGCTCCATCTGTCCCTTGTATGTGTGGCGGCTGGTTGCCACCACCTAAATGAGAAGGGTTTTAGTGGGTAAGATTGCTCTCCCTTATCTCCAGGAAAATTCTAACAAACCTTTCTGTGAATTTAGCTCTCTTAGCATTTTCCCAGTCCTCTGGGATCTGTGTCCTGCACAACCCTGACAGGTGTCACAGATTTCATAGAGCAGAGATAGCATTCAGTAATCGTCCTGGGCTTTTTGGGGAGGACGGGATAGAAAATGAATTAAATAAATAAATATTCATACTTTTGGAACGTTAGCCCTCTTTTGGCCAAGCCTGTAACATCAATTGTTCTAGCACTGAGAGAAATCCCTCCTCCTCCTCCTCTCAAGTACAGATATAGGGAGGCGCACAGGCCCAGATTCTGTAAAGGGCACCTTAATCGGCCAGCGCCTAGAAAAATAGCACCAGCCACATATCCGTCATGTTTAGGACGCCATTTACAGAATCGTGCCTAGCAACGTCTATGTAAAAACTTAGGCACCGGAAAAAAGAACATAAGAATTGCCATACTGGGACAGACCGAAGGTCTATCATGCCCAGTAGAAAAACAGATTTTATGCTGCTTATCCTAGGAATAAGCAGTGGATTTCCCCAAGCCATCTCAATAATGGCCTATAGACTTTTGTTTTAGAAAATTATCCAAAAAAATTAAAACCCTACTAAGCTAACTGATTTTACCATATTCTCCAGCAACAAATTCCATAGTTTTAATTACACATTCTGTGAAGAAATATTTTATCTGGTTTGTTTTAAATCTACTACTTAGAAGCTTAATTGCATGCCCCCTAGTCCTAGCATTTTTGGATAGATTAAACAAGTGATTCACATCTACCCTTTCCACTCCACCCAGTATTTTATAGACCTCTATCATACTCCTGAGCTATCTCTTCTCTAAGCTGAAGAGCCCTAGTCGCTTTACCCTTTCCTCATAGGGAAGTCATCCCATCCCTTTTATCATTTTTGTTGCCCTTCTCTATACCTTTTCTAATTCCGCTATATCTTTTTTGAGATACATATTCAAAGTGCGGCTGTATCTTAGAGCAATACAGAGGCATTATAACATTTTCATTTTTGTTTTCCATTCCTTTCCTGATAATTCCTAACATTTTATTTGCTTTCTTAGCTGCTGCCACACACTGAGCTGAGGGTTACAAAGTATCCTCAATGGTGACACCTAGATCCTTTTCCTGGGCAGTGACTCCTAATGTAGAACCCTGCATCACATAGCTATAGTTCAGATTGCTCTTTCCCATATGCATCACTTGCACTTGCTTAAATTAAATGCCATCTGCAATTTTAATGCCCAGTCTCCCGATCTCACAAGGTCCTCTTGCAATTTTTCACAATCGTCTGTGATTTAACAGCTTTGAACAACTTTGTGTCATCAGCAAATTTAATTATCTCACTAGTTTAGTTATTTATTTAAAAAATTTCTATCCCACTTATATACTGTGGGCCAAATTCTATAAACGGCATCCAGATTGTAGGCAGCAGTAGGCATCCTACCACTGTCTAACCAGCCAATCGGGCTGCATGTTTTCTAAAAACAAACAGGGCAGGCCACCTACACTGTAAGCATCTGTCGCGGGTGCAGGGAGGCACCTAGGGATGCTTAAGCTCGCCCAAGGCTGGTTTTTCCGGAAGTGGCCTTAGGTGAGCTTAAGCAGCCCTAGGCGTTTCCCTAAGGCTGCGATAGGTGCCTGAAATGTAAGCCAACTGAGTATCCGTGGCAGGGAACCACCGAACCCCACCGCAAGTCGGCTGGCAGGAGGGATACCCACTCCTTCCTACCACCTTCCCTGAACTCCCCCACACACACTGTCTGCGGCAGGCGGGATGCCCAATCCCTCCTGCTACAAACCCTGACACAATCCCCGGCAAGGGGATGCCCAATCCCTCCTGCTACAAACCCCAAAACAGTCCCTGGCAGGGGGTTTTCCCACTCCCTCCTGCCGGCACCCCCCAACATCCCCGGTAGAGGATGCACCATTGAAGTGGCTTTAAAAACCTGGGCCAACAGGAGTCTTTGACCTCCTTCCCAGTGCATTCTGGGATGCACTGGGAGTGGCCTAAGACTCCAATTGGCCAGATACCTAAAGCCACTCCCATTCTAAAGAGGCAGGCCTGCCGGCTAGAAGGAGTAGTCAACTAAAAAAGGCAGGGTACTAAACAATTAAAAAATGAGAGAAAGAAAAGTGTCTTGTATTCATATACGTACTAAAAACCTCTCTCTGAAATTGAATAAATATATTCAATTTTACTGCCTGTTCCCATACGCTCAGAGATATGAAGCTCTGTAAGGAATAACTCCCATCTCAGAGCTTACCATCTAGTCATTGTATATTGTCACAGGGAAGCCCCTGTGATGTTAAAGGAAGTCCTGCAGTGCTCAGAAACAGGGATAGAAAATAAAGGGGAAACATTAAAGCCTTTACTTTACCCACCTAAACCGAAAGTCAGAACACTGTAGGTAGTTAAAACTCCTTTAAACACTAGCCCTGTGCTGGCCAAGCCACCACAAAACTCTTGTTCATCTTTCTTCAAGACTGTGAAGATAGGAAAGGGTAAGGAACTACAAGTTCCAGCATGCCACAGGCTGGAGAAAGTGAAACCTAGGGCTGGAACAGCTATTGCAGTCAGCCCAGCTGACTTAAGTCCTAATAAGCTGAGAAAGCACCAGAATACTGCTGTTAGCCAGCTGAGAGACTCAGCTGCAGTGAGGATTAATCAGGGCAAGATTGGAGAAAAGGGATTGGTCTCTAGACAGAAAGGGAACACACACACTCTTAAACTTCTTTAAATGCGGTGGAAGGCAGAATACTCCAGCCTAAGGCAAGAAAGCAGCAGACAACAGACCCTCTGAACAAGCAGATAGAAACATTTCATGTTGAACCTGATATTGCTTGTGAGGAGTTTGATATGGAACAGTTTGAACTAGGGGAGGAAGTGAACTCCTTTGAAATGGACTATGAGGTGTCTGAAATTCCTGATACAGAATGTATGGAGCTAAGCTAAAGGCTCACATGTGTTAAATGTCTGCTGAGTAAAGTGAAGGAAAGTCCAGGAAGTGCTGTTATTGCCCTGGAGAGAATTAAAGCCCTAAAGATTACAAGAATAAGTATTTGTGGAATCATGGCTGCAGGACTGCAGGCATCCATGC
This sequence comes from Geotrypetes seraphini, assembly GCF_902459505.1. Classification (NCBI taxonomy): domain Eukaryota; kingdom Metazoa; phylum Chordata; class Amphibia; order Gymnophiona; family Dermophiidae; genus Geotrypetes; species Geotrypetes seraphini. Next base: position 361,585,007 of record NC_047085.1, read on the forward strand.
AATAACCCACAGGACAGCGGCCATCTTGGCATTGGCAGAATGCTGTAAAGAAATTGTGTTTTTGTTTAGACAGTGTTAACTGGTGCCATTGTCTTCTAGATAAAAATACTCTTTAGTGGCTGTCATCATGTTGGGACCTTTGGGCAGGGATCTGAAAAATTTATCTAATAAGGGTTGCAACAGATCCTACGCTCTGGGGAAGTTAAATGAGTGTTTTCCCCCAGAGATTTGCCACAAGGAACAAACTGTTATATTGAGAGGAAGTGGCAGTTTGTTTTATGTACTTCTGCATATTGTGTCAAGAGTTTAAAACAGCAGTACAGACTGTGATAGCAGGGATATCTTACGTGTGAATGTTTTGTTTGCATCATATTTTGCTTTTGATTGTTTGAACCTTGGAATAAAGGATTACTTTTTGACTGTTTTTAGAACTTTGATTTTCTTTCTTGCCTACCTAAACCACCAAACATACCTCGCTTTTCGCTCGGCCGAGGTCTGTGTGTCCAAGTAAGACCTCTGACTCGCACGAGTCAGGTTGCACCTGGTCCAATATGGCACCTGGTCTAAATTTTAGTTTTTATCTTTTATATACTAGTATAGCTTATTGTAACTCTTTTAAAATATTTGCTTTTGCTAAATTTCACTTGTAGTTGAATGCAGCAGAATAGTGAGCCACACGGATAAGCCACTTATCTGAACTGTGACTTCAGGAACAACAAATCCATAAAATTTATCATACTGCAAATCAAGCAAAACACTTTGGACGTTACATCAAACTACCATTTCAGATTCAGCCTTCATAGAAAAGATATTGACATCTGCTCATTTTTGAAATGCTCATTTATAGAATGTTCTTACAAATAGATGTGTCCTTAAAGATTTTTTTAAAAAAGACTTCAGTTTGCACACAATCGTAGTGAACCTTTCATTGAGTTCCATACTATTCATTGATAAATATGTTAAAAAGCTGTGGTCCCAGCACAGACCCCTGGGGAACCCCACTATTTACTCTTCTCCATTGAGAATATTGACCATTTATACCTACTCTCTGGCCAGGATTTTTAAAAACCTGTGTTAAAAAGCAACAGTCTGTTATGGCAGCCATTTTGATACGCAGAAAAAAACTGTAAAAAACAAAAACACTCTCCCGCTGCCCATTCTCTTCGCTGCATCATAACATCCCTTTCCTAACATCCTGGCTGTGACACCCCTCCCCCCCCCCCGGCATGCCCACTCTCTCCTGCTGCAAATAAAAAAATAATTTAAAAAAAAATCCTGACCGGAACGGTCTCCCCACACACAGCAGGAGAGATGCCCACTCTCTCCTGCTAGTTGTGACCCTCCTTCCCTTTACCTAAACAGATGAGCCAGCAGGACGGAGATGGACATCCTCATTGCAGCTGCTGCTGCATCATCTAACTGGGTTTGCAGTTAGATGATGGGTATGCATCTTGGGATGCACCGGGGAGGGGCCTGAGGCTCTGATTGATCCAGGGTGTTTAAGGCTCCTATGGGAGGGACCTTAAACATCTAGGGCCAATAAGAGCCTCAGACCCCTCCCAGATGCATCAGGAAGGGTTCTAAGGCTCTGATTGGCCTGGATGCCTGGGCCAATCAGAGCCCTAGGACCCTTCCTAATGCATCCAGGGAGGGGCCTGAGACTCTGATTGGCCCAATATGTTTAAGGCCCTTCCATATTTACTGATGATGGGGCAGAAAATCGACAGATGAATACACAATACTTTTGACACAGCCATCTTTAGATTGTAGCAGTTGTGCAGGCCAGTGATGCTGCTCAATAAAACTTCAAAAAATATGTTTTGCAGCGTTAAGAACCCAAAGATGGCTGCACCCATCTACAGTGTAACAAACTTGTCTCACAAGTAAGAACATAACATAAGAACATAAGAAATGCCTTCACCGAATCAGACCTTAGGTCCATATAGTCCGGCGACCCGCACACGCGGAGGCTAAGCTAAGTGTTCCCTGATGAAGACCCTGTTTACCCGTATCCCTCAATGTGATACCTATGTAGAAAAATCTCACTTCCACTACTGAACTAAGACACTGAGAATTGTAAAAAAAACAAAAAAAAAAACCCCAACCAAATAACCTCCTCCCCCGATTGATTTAAATCTTATTTTAATTTAGGAGTCCTTTTACTAAGGTGAGCTAAAAATTAGCCCAGACTAAATGCTATGCAGCCCAAAACCTATGAGGTATAAGGTACTTAATGCACGCTAATTAGTTAGTGTGCTTTAGTGTAAGGACCGCTTAGTGTGGCAGACACAGTGAAACATTGAAAACTGATGATGAAAATTATGTTTTTTATGAGTCTTGGTGAGAAGAATATTTTTTATTCTGCTAGATAGATGTAATGCATATCTTCTAGATCTATTGTGTCAACACATCCTAAGTGTAATTATAAACAAAAATATTAAAAGACGCTTTTAAACAAGGCATAAGGACTATAATTCAAAGTTTCCACTGTGTTCCACATTCCAGAAATCAAAGATTGCTGAACTGAAAAAAGTATTTGGAAGCAAGCACTTCAATTTTATCAAGAGCCTCCTCTTTCCATGTTAATGCAGGTAGGCCGGTTAGTACTGTTTATTAAGTTAAGGCTGTTTATTGTTTATTTAAAGCTTTTATACTGCTAACTAATGACTATGAAGTCAATTCAGAGCAGTTTACATGAGCAGCTTTGATGGAAATATGAACATTAACTTCAGTAATGACGGTACAATACACGAACTACAATATATGAACTATAGTCAAAGAGTAGCATAACACTGCTGGAGTTATGATAAAATAGCTTAGCAATGGTGTTACATACCGAATTAGATTGACTCAGCAATTAAGAATGTCCTTTATACATATACACATGCAAATCATTATACTTATTTATTTTAAAAATGTCTTCCCTGCTTAATGCCTAAGCGGGTTACAATAAAAACATACATAATCAAAATATACTCAGACATATTATAAGACTAAACATCATCCTGTCCTGTTCTTCCAAAATCTCAATAAAAACTAGCATAATGCTAATAAAAAGTTTGCACAATACGAACTATAAAATACATTCATCATCAAAACTAAGAAAAAGCTTTAACCTCTATAAATATACATACTAAACCTTTTAGCTGTCATTTATATGTATCATCATTTAAACCTCGTTTGAAAAAGCGGACTGCTTGACAAAAAGTTTGAGCAACCCTGCTTTAGAAGTCATGTAGCAGCTGTCATGATGAAGTCCTACCCCACTATGCATACCATTGGCCAGATGCTCAGAATTCCGACATTGTAGAGCATAGCACCAGGAAACACCAACCCCAAACACTGAAGAAAATTTGCCGCGTAATGCTCAACATTGAACATTGGAAGTTAAAGGGGGAGGAACATGCCTGGCAAGTGCCTACAAGAGCTATGTAGTAGGCACAGCTCTTGTACACATGCCCAGTCCAGAGCAGAAACCCTGGACAGCAGGTAAACCAAACAGCATAAATGTAAAAAAAAGCAAAAACAAAACCATAACACTGGAGACAATACCAGAAGCAAATTGCAGAAACTGCAGAGCTCCACATAGAGCTACAACTTTCCAATACCCACAACCTCCTGCATCAAGAACTAGAGGTTGTTGGGGGGGGGAAATCCTTGAGATTAAGCCAGACCAACTGACCCCCATCTCTCCTGCTCGCAGGGATTTCTCTGTAACTCTGCACACTCACCCTAACTCCTACTCGGAGCTGTTGGTAGGTTTTAGTAATTGGGAGGAAGGAGGTTGTACGTCATTTCTCTGAGCATTAGAGGGAATTGCAGACTTTTATCTCAGACAGAAATAATTATATTCAGATCTGTCAACTACCAAGAGTAAACAAAAGATGTATATGTAGCTAGGTGACTCAGGGCTAGATTTACTACAGTATGTCACTTTATTAGTTCACATTATTGAATGCTGGTCCATTTTATGCCACAGGACTTATTTACTAATACAGCCGATCCTGCTCTAATCATTATAGATTGGTCTGGAAGCTATAAATTGAATTAGTATATTGGCTTCTCTTCCTCTAAGACTGAGATGAATATTTATTGCCAAACATTTCCTAAAGACCTGCTTTTATGGTACACATTATTCGCCCTCTGGAAAACAAACAAATGTGGTTGGTATAAATCCTGAATCATATACAAGTACAGTTCTCTGACATAAGAAATCAGCATTTTATGGGTAATTATTTGATATTGGATGTGATATATGACGAAAATGCATTATCCCTTTCTGAAACCAAGACTCATACTGTGATCCTGCCACATATAACAGTGGTAAATTACTTAGTCCACCAATTGCATTGCACTGAAAACATCACTGCCTTGTATTTGCCATTAGCCTTCATCTTATCTTCTTGGGAGCTGGATTATTGCCTTGTAAAACTGTGAGGCAGAAAGGTTAGCACTTATCTCTCCAACTGCATGTAACCCTCCTAAATTGCCAACTGGGAACTTATTTTAAACCCTGTTTAGTACTGGTCTTATCTGGTTTCCTACTGATAGCAAGTACAAATTTGGCTAAAAATTGTATTATTTCTGCAGTCAGTATTCACAGAACAAAATGAAAAAGTAGCATGGATTGTCTCTAATTCATTTCAAGGGAGAGGGAAGAGAAGGATGGGAGTGCAAATGCTCCCTTTTTATTCCAAGTATGATAACTCTTAAAATGTTTGAATCCCACACATGAGCATTTAGTCCTGTGTTTTGGAGTCATTTTCATTTTAGCAGAGAAGATATGACAGAACCATATCAAACACATAACACAAGGCGTGCTATATCTGAACGTCTCAACATCAAATAGCTTTCCAGGAAGCCATACAATATTTTCCTAGAATGTAGAATGTGATCTGCTAAGAATACATTGTGTTCTTCAGTTCTCACAGCTGTTTGTCAGTAGGAAATAATAAGCAAAACCTCACAAGAGGAGCATTAAAAGCACAGTCTGATCAGAGCACTTAAGATTACAGGCCTGAATTCTCTAGCCGGCAGCACTGACAATGGCCGCATCGCGTGTCATAAGAACATTAGAATAGCCTTACTGGCTCAGACCAATGGTTCATCAAGACCAGGAGCCTGTTCTCACGGTGGCCAATCCAGGTCACTAGTACCTGGCGAAAACCCAAGAAGTAGTAATATTCCATGTTACCTATACGGGGCAAGCAATGGCTTCCCCCGTGTCTTTCTCAATAATAGACTATGGACTTTTCCTCCAGGAATTTGTCCAAACCTTTCTTAACACCAGCTACGCTATCTGCTCTTACCACATCCTCTGGCAATGCGTTCAGAGCTTAACTATTCTCTAAGTCAGGGGTGTCCAATGTCGGTCCTTGAGGGCCGCAGTCCAGTCGGATTTTCAGGATTTCATTGTATTCATTGTATGCTAATAGATCTCATGCATATTCATTGGGGAAATCCTGAAAACCCGACTGGATTGCGGCCCTCGAAGACCGACATTGGACACCCCTGCTCTAAGTGGAAAAAAAATTTCCTCCAATTGGTTTTAAAAGTATTTCCCTGTAACTTCATCGAGTGTCCCCTGGTCTTTGTAATTTTTGACGGAGTGAAAAATCGATCCACTTGTACCCGTTCTACTCCACTCAGGATTTTGTAGACTTCAATCATATCTCCCCTCAGCCATCTCTTTTCCAAGCTGAAGAGCCCTAACCGTTTTAGTCTTTCCTCATACGAGAGGAGTTCCATCCCCTTTACCATCTTGGTCGCTCTTCTTTGAACCTTTTCTAGCGCCACTGTATCTTTCTTGAGATAAGGAGACCAGAATTGAACACAATACTCCAGATGAGGTCGCACCATGGAGCGATACAGGGACATTATAGCATTCTTAGTCTTGTTAACCATCTCTAGCATCCTATTTGCTTTTTTGTCTGTCAATGCACATTGGGCTGAAGATTTCATCGTATTGTCTACGTTGACACCCAGATCCTTTTCTTGGGCGCTAATCCCCAAGGTGGACAATCGCATGACAGCGACAGTTAGAGAATCACGCTTCCAGCAAAGGAAGGTGCCAAAAATGTAGGCCAGGGATTTCCAGGCCTACATTTCTGGCACTTACTTTTGATGTAAAATGCCTCCACAGGTGCTTTCTGACATTAGCCACAGCTACAGTGGCATTAGGTGCTGTAAAGCACCTAGAATGGCGCAATTCCAGTGTGATTTTTTTAGACCAGGGGTGTCCAATGTCGGTCCTCGAGGGCCGCAGTCCAGTCGGGTTTTCAGGATTTCCCCAATGAATATGCATTGAAAGCAGTGCATGCAAATAGATCTCATGCATATTCATTGGGGAAATCCTGAAAACCCGACTGGACTGCGGCCCTCGAGGACCAACATTGGACACCCCTGTTTTAGACACTGGTAGGCATCTTGAAAATCAGTGTAAAATGGCCTTTTTCAGTGAGCTTGAGTGCCTACTGGCGCTGTTTAGAGAATCCGGGCCACAGTGCTGGAAATGAAATCATTAAGGGGCTTTTTTACTAAGCCGTGCTAAAAAAAAAAGTGCCCACTTTGTAGCGCAGCTATAGAATGATCACATGCTAATTTCAAAATTAGTGCATGGCCATTAACATTTGAGCCTTTACTGCCACCTATTTTGTAGCTGGTAAGAGCTGCCACACTAATCCTGCGCTAATCAGTCAGCTAGCACCAGTGGCCTTACACTAACCAATTAGTGTAGGACACACCTTCTCTCCACTCCCAAACACAACCCATGCTAAACAATAAAATCTATTTTGTAGCACGTGGGAAGCACGCGCTCAACCCACAACTACTTCGGGATGCCTGAGCATGCCCTATGATAGAGCCTTTTTAACCTGCAGCAAGCATGCACTAGTGCTTACTGCAGTTTAATAAGAGCCCCTATGACTATATGCATTCAGGGTTCATTTCTCCTCCCCCCCCTTTTACGAAGCCACGTTAGGCTTATTTATCGCCGGCTGCAGCAGTATTACCTCTAACGCTTATAGGAATTCTATGAGCATTAGAGTTAATACCACCGCAGCCAGCAGTAAAAAAAATCCTAACGCAGCTTCATAAAAATGGGGGTTAGTTAAAAAGTATGTGCATTGGAAAAATATTCAGCATTCATGGTAGTGTTGCCAAGTGCTCCCCGCTAAAATAAAAAGTTGCTTCAAAAGCGGGTTCTGACTCCTACAATCCTTTGTGATGTGAGTGTTTGGTAAAATCTATAGCAGTCTTTGAATTCTGTGGAACTGCTGCAGCCAGTCAATGAAGGATAAATATCTGAACTGAGATTTTCCTTCATCAGGAAAAACTCAACTTGTGACTAGACTTCTAGGGTTTGGATCTGTGGAGGAAACCCTTAGAACAGTGTCTCTCAAACTTTTGTAGCTCTGGCACACTAACCAGAGCAAATGTTTTTCGCAGCACATTATAATTGAAATTACAAAATTGCAAAACCAACAAAATATTAAATTTGAGAGTTATTTATTTAAAGTTACTTAAGCTATGAATAATTGTAACAATGGTAAAACTAAAGTAGATAGAATAGAATTGCTAATCAATGCAATGGATGTGCTTACTTTTGAGTGCAAATTAACTCAAAACTTGGCTCGATTGTCAAGCAAACACACATTTCATCATCCACCATCTGCAGTTCTCTTTTTTTCCAATTTAATTTCCTTCAGAGCTGAAAATCCAAGTTCACAAAGATAAGAAGATCCAAACGGTAACAAAGCCTTGATTGCTTTGTTGCTCAAGTTAGTATAACTACTGCATAAAAAATAAAATTACTTGCCATTAGTTTTCAAGGACCAGTCATGTCAATGAATGATGCTTGTCTGGGCAGTTGTATTCTTATGCACAAAGACAGACTCTTGTGTACACGACATGCATGTCATCTATTAAGAACATAAGCATTGCCTCCCTTTTCCTTCAGGAAGTTATCTAGTCCCTTCTTGAACCCCAATACCGTACTCTGTCCTATGACACCCTCTGGAAGCGCATTCCAGGTGTCCACCACCCTTTGTATGAAGAAAAATTTCCTAGCATTGGTTCTGAATCTGTCCCCTCTTAATTTTTCCGAATGCCCTCTCGTTCTTGTATTTATCGAAAGTTTGAAGAATCTGTCCCTCTCCACTTTCTCTATGCCCTTCATGATCTTGTAAGTCAATATCATGTCCCCTCTAAGTCTCCGATTTTCTAGGGAAAAGAACCCCAGTGTATACTTAAGAAGGGGAATTTAAAAAAATAAAGTAAAATTCTGGAATATCTCGTGGCACACCCGGAAACTCTTTGGAGTACATAGTTTGAGACACTGCCCTAGAAGGATCATACAAACAGCTATTTACTGTCAGGTCTCTAGATGAAATATGCGTAGGCTCAAGACTGGGGTTCTCTTATGCATAAATAAGTAGCTCACCAGAAAGTTTAGAGATAAAGTGCTCTCAGACTTAATACAGCAGGCAGTTGGAAAATGTTGCCTTCAATGCAAAAAGGATCAACCCTCCCATTAGGAAGACAAGGCATCTGGCTAGAGTGGCATTAGTTGGAGAGCTTCCTCTTGCTTCAGCTTCCACCCTCCATCTTCCAGAGCTGAAGAGGAAAGTGGATTCAGCGTTGGGTGTAAGGCAATTGCTTATGTGCTGTCACATCGTTCCCCACCCCCACTGGCTCCAGCTGGGACACTCAGGACCTGGGTCTTCACAGTTAAATAAAGGCTCTCATTTACTTTTGCAGTCTTCTTTATCTTCTCATGCATTCCTTGGGCATCAACACAGGGTGCAAAACCTCTGAGCTAGTACAGCTTGTTGCTTCCTTGGGACTCCCCAACATGTACTGCAGCCCAATCAACACTCTGGGAGAATTCCTTTACTTGAAGCTTCCCTCCAGGACAGTGGTCTCAAACTTGCGGCCCGCCAGGTACTATCTTGAGGCCCTTGGTATGTTTATCATAATCAGAAAAGTACAATAAAACAGTTTCTTGATCATATGTCTCTTTAGCTATAAATTACAATATTATTATTAAGACAGCCAAAAGGAAAGATTTATAAACTATAAAGAGTTTTACCTCATGCAAAATTATCATTTCTTTAATAAGACATTAACTATTTTTTTCTGAGGACCTCCAAGTACCTACAAATCCAAAATGTGGCACTGCAAAAGGTTTGAATTTGAGACCACTGCTCCAGGAGAATGCTCCACTCAGGGTCTCTCTCCTGGACTTCCCCGATCTGTTCTGCCCCAGTGCATTTGACACCTCCTGCCTGAGCCCTGCCCTCTGACTCAGCAGTTAGCGCCACCTGCTGTAAAGTGGTTTAACTTCAAACCAATGAAGGAGTGTTCAAAGGGAAACCTGCTGTTATATCCCTCCCTCCCTCACAAAGGATAAAAAGGTATATTGAGGCTCAAAGTATCAAATAGTGCAGGTTTCCCAAATCCCTCTAAAAGACAGCACATCAAACTTTTCTCTAGACTTACATAACTTAATTCCCAGCCAAATAAAACAGAAAAGACAGAAAAAAAATAACTTGCACTATTATGATATGTGCCCCTGAAACAGACTGTATGTCAAAATGCTGGGCTACTAATGATATACATTGGCTGTTTAGAATGGCTTTGGTGGCTTTTGATTTTATATTTTACTGACTTTTAAAGATAATATCAATATTTTCTTTCCACAATCCGGCTAGTTTTAATGCTGCTCCTCTACGTTTTGCTTAGCAACTAAATATTGGCAGCTTTCTGAAGAATTAGGCAGAATTCCCACGCTCTGCCCTCACTCTATTCCAGAACAATATAGACAGTGTTGAGGGGGAGGGGGACATATCCATATAGTAGTAGCCATTATGGGAGCAATTCTATAAAAGGATGCCCATAATTAGGCACCTAGAGGTGTATATGAGGGATGCAGCATATCTGAATCATGAGCTTACTCTACTAGGCTGTTTGTTCTCCATTTTTCCAGGCTGTTGTGATGTTTCACCTTTGACGATAATGCTATATACAGTATCTCATACACACGTCTTCTGGATGCTCTGGCACTTTTGTGATGACTTCACTGTTTTCCCAGATGGAGGCCACGGGAGGGGGAGTTTTCATAACTAGTCTTTAAGAAACCTTAGGAGATTGGATCAGTCTCAACTTTTTTTATTTACTTACCACCTGCAGTCTCAGCAGCTCCCAGGACTTCAAGCTGTTCCTGATGCCAGACCAAAAAATCAATCAAGCTGGCCACCAGCATAGAGATATTGGAAAAAGCTTTTGTTTCCCACATTGCAAATCCCTCAATCTGGCCCTGTAACCAGTGGCACTCAGAAGCACAGCTCAGATGCAATGAACCCACTTGACTCCGTTCCCCATCAGTTTTATTTTCTTTTAAACACACTGAATTCCTCATGTTTGTCATACAATAATCTTTCTTTTCTGTCAAGATCTTTATTTCCTTTTTTATGCCACATCGTCGTTATCAGTCTTCCACCACATTAAAAGAAATCTTTTGGTTAAACAGTCTGTTTCCCATGTTATTGCACTGCTTTTTATTTATTTATTTATTTATTTCAATTTGTTTTCTACACACTTTTCTCCCACTTACCTAAATAAAAACATGTGTATTCCCACCGGAAGTTTCAATACCTTTCAGGACCTAGGACAGCTCTCTATTTCACTTCAGCCTTTTGTCTTTCAAACATGTACATTTATTTTCTTTTAACTTTTCTGTTTAAGCAAACCAAGAAGACCATCTTCCTGCCTGATTTCATTACAACTGCTAAACGCCTGTTGTAGTCTCAGTCTTATCAGAATGACCCAGTGGGGAGCTTCACCATTAATCCATGCTAATAAAATGCTACCACAAATGTCTCCTCGGCCCAGGACTTCCCTCCACATCTTTATACTGCACCTATCTCTGTAACGGTGGCCCAAGTGCATTTGGATCCACCGTCTCCCCAGTTCTGGCTCCTCTTCACCATATCAGCAGCAAGAACCTTCTCGCTTTTCTCCTCTGCTTACCCCCTACTCTTACGAATCTGCCTCTTTACTCTTCTGTGCTATGATTGACAGTTGCACCACGATGCAGCTCGTGATTTAGGTTTGCAGCCACCATCGACGATGCCCTGGCTTTCTGCTCTCTCTCTCTCTCATTACTGCAGACTCCATCAGTGTCCATGTGCCCCCTGCCATTGACCCTAATCACATCCATTAGCAGCCCAGATGCGTTTCCACCAGCGTGCCACCTTTCCACTCTAGAATTCATAACACCTCACAGCCTCTCCTCCTTAGCTGGATCAAAATATGCCAAGAAATTTTTACATTTACAGTATTTATATTCATCCTCTCTAGGTAAAAATGTTATCCTGACAGTTTCCTTCAGCACTGCGTACACCAGTGGTCTCAAACTCAAACCCTTTGCAGGGCCACATTTTGGATTTGTAGGTGCTTGGAGGGCCTCAGAAAAAAAAAAATAGTTAATGTTTTATTAAAGAAATGACAATTTTGCATGAAGTCAAACTCTTTATAGTTTATAAATCTTTCCTTTTGGCTAAGTATTAATAATAATATTGTAATTTATAGCTAAAGAGACATATGATCAAGAAACGGTTTTATTTTACTTTTGTGATTTTGATAAACATATCGAGGGCCTCAAAATAGTACCTGGCGGGCAGCATGTGGCCCCCGGGCCGCGTGTTTGAGACCACTGGCGTACACATACTAATATTAGCCACACCTGTTGAATAAGCTTCTCTTGGAGTAGGGGGGGGGAGGCCTAGTGATTGGAGCTGCTGCCTCAGCACCCTGAGATTGCGAGTTTGATCCCATCCTGCTCCTTCTGACTCTGAGCACATCACTTAGTACTTCATTGCCCCAAGTTAGATTGGGAGCCTGTTGGGACAGATAGGGAAAATCCATAAGAGCACCTGATTACTATTCAATGTATTGTTCCCTTGCTGGAACGAGGAGGAGTGAAAATGGTGTCGGGTGCCCTGCTGGAAAGGGCTCCCGTGCTGACTGTTGGTGCTGAGCGCCGGTTCTCCCTTGCTGGAACGAGGAGGAGTGAAGATGGTGTCGGGTGCCCTGCTGGAAAGGGCTCCTGAACTGACCGTTGGTGCTGAGTGCCGGTTCTCCCTTGCTGGAACAGGGGAGGGGTGAAGATGGTGCAATAGCAGTTTTTAGTGCAGGCTGATGCGCTGAATGCTCTGCGCTGCTCCTGACACTCATAGAGTTCCTATGAGCATTGAGAGCAGCGCACCTGCCTGCGCTAAAAAACACTATTGTGGTTTTGTAAAAGGGGGAGGGGAGTTAATGCAGATGATTCATTAGAATTATTTAATAATATTAAGCAGCTCAGTCACTAATTTCCCTTATGATTATGGCCTTAGAGAAGCTACTAATAGTTTCAGGGTTATCATTGGCTCTGGTAGCTATAGGTGAAGCTGAGAAGGAGTACTCATAAGAGCAAAACAACATAAGAGTTGTCATACTGGGAAAAGCCAAAGGCCCATCAAGCCCAGTATCCTGTTTCCAATAGTAGCCAATCCAGGTCACAAATGCCTGCCAAGATCCCAAAATCAGTCAAACAGATTTTATGTTGCATATCCTAGGAATAAGCAGTAGATTTTCCCAAGTCCATCTTAATAATGGCTTATAGACTTTTCTTTAGGAAATTATCCAAACCTTTTTAAATCCTGCTAAGCTAACTGCTTTCACCACATTCCCTGGCAATGAATTCCAGAGTTCAATTACACATTTAGGAAAAAATATTTTACTACTTCATTGTGTGCCCCCTAGTCCTAGGGCTCCTTTTACTAAGGTGTGCTAGCGTTTTTAGCGCACACATAAGATTAGCACGCACTAGCCAAAAAATTACCACCTGCTTAAAAGGAGGCGGTAGTGGCTAGCGCGCATGGCATTTTAGCGTGCTCTAAAACCACTAGCACACCTTTGTAAAAAGAGCCCTTGGTATTTTTGGAAAGAGTAAATAAGCAATTCACATCTACCCATTCCACTCCATTCAGTATTTTACAGACTTCTTTCATATCTCCGCTGAGCTGTTTCTTCTCAAAGCTGAAGAATCCTAGCCACTTTAGCTTTTCCTTATAAGGAAGTCATCTCATGCCCTTTATCATTTTCATTGCCTTTCTCTGTACCTTTTCTAATTCCACTATGGGGTTCATTTTCAAAACACACGGAGGCCCCACCAGGTGTACACCTGGTGTAATTTTTAGTCACCCATGTCCTTCTATGCCTCTCATAGGAGATGAAAACCTAGGCACTAACTCGACCTAATTTGAATGAAGAATATTCTCATGTACCAGCCAGTCTCAGCAGAAGTGTTGCAACTGGGATTTGGATATGTCATCCAAGGGAAACCGGACTTTTTTCAACTCAAAATAGCCTTTCATAAATTTATCAGAAAATTGAGCATTAAGATATTCTTCCAATCCACTACGAGATCCCAAAGTCTGAAGATTTATCTATTATCAAAAAAGATTCCAAGTGGGTCCCTCCGGGAGTGATGGACCCAATATTGACTACCTTTAAGGATTTAATCCTTGATGGGCTAACCAAATATGAGATATCAGTTAAATCTTCCAATATCCAATATAACTTATCTTATCGACATCATCTAGCCATACGCCAACTCAGGGACATGGATCATATTATGATCACCAAGGCAGACAAGGGAGGTTCCATTGTCATTCAGGATATACAACAGTATCACGAGGAAGCAGAGCGGCAACTCAGTGATACGATAGCATATAAAAAGCTATCTGAGAATCCTACAGGCTTGTTGATGAAAGACATCTTTAACTTTATCACACAACACTATGAATTGGGTCAGATAACTTTAAAGGAATATTAATTCCTGTTAGAAAAACATCCTAGGACCCCAGTATCCGCTTTGTTCCCAAAATCCATAAAAACCTTATGAAACCGCCTGGTAGACCCATAGTTAACACCAGAGATAGTATATTAGAACCGTTGTCCAAATTTCTGGATATTTTTCTGAAAGAGGAGGCTGTAAAGGTTGAATCTTATCTTAAGAACTCTTCCCATCTCCTTAGGACCTTTCAGGATATTAGTGTCCCCCATACATTTTTGGTTACTCTTGATGTGGTCTCGTTATATACTAAGATACCCCAGAATGAGGCATTATCCATTATAGAAGGGGTGATGAAAAATAGGGTTAAACATCTAAGAATACCTACTCCTTTTCTGCTAAAATTGGCCCAGTGGGTCCTAAAGAATAGTTTTTTTTAATATAATGGGACTTTTTTCCAACAAATAGAGGGTGTAGCTATGGGGGCCACTTTGGCTCCCTCCATAGCCACGCTTTATATGGGGAAATTTGAGAAGGAGATAGTGTACCCGTCGGAATTTTTTCGATTTATCCCCCTATGGAAACGATTCTTAGATGACATCTTTTTTCTATGGGAGGGCACAGAAGAGGGTTTGAGAGAATTTTTTGGTTGGATTAACACCATGAACCCTAATTTACAGTTTGTCCCTCATTTTAGTAGAAGCCAGATTGAATTTCTTGACATACTCATAAGCAAGGATCAGTTGAGAATTGAAACGACTTTGACCAGGAAACCGGTGGCTCGTAATACTTTACTTCATTTTGATAGATTCCATCCCTATCACCTTAAATATAGTTTGCCCATAAGCCAATATTTGAGAGCACGGAGGGTTTGTTCCACGTTAGAGGAGTTTAAAAAAGTGGCCAGGGATCTGGAAGGGCGGTTCCTAGAGAGAGGGTACCCCAGAAGTTCAACTAGGCAGGCCTACTTACGGGCACGGTATGCTCATAGGGAATTATTACTCATGGATAAACCTCGGGTTCAGGAGGAAGGGGGGTTGATTTGTGTCCTCCCTTTTTCCAAAGCGTCGGGGGTGCTGATTTCCCAGATTAAACAACATTGGCATATATTAAGCTTGCATGAGGGTTTTTTGGAGTTGCCCCTATTTTCATATCGTAGGGGTAAAACTATTGGACAGGCCCTTAGGAAGTCAGATAACTTATCTGATAGGGGGACTCTCACTGGTCACACAAAATGTCATCAATGTCAGTGGTGCGATCTTACGTTGGAGGGGTCCCAGTGGATTGACCCACAATCAGGTTACATGGTAAGGGCCAGGGCTGACACGACCTGTAAGACAGCTAGGGTGGTGTATATAATTGTTTGCCCATGTGATTTAGTGTATGTGGGCCGAACCAAGAGGGCCATTAATATACGCCTGAACGAGCATAAATCTCGTATTAACACTGGGACGTTGCAAGCCCCCATAGTTCAACATTGGCTGGATAAGGGCCATGGTATCCAACATTTAAAATGGAGAGTGATTGACTATATGAATGAAAAAGAACTGATTGGGAAGGTGATTGGGAAGGTAGGTTAAATTTATCTGAACAACGCTGGATCTATCGTCTGAATACGGTAGTCCCGAAGGGACTGAATAATGAGCTGGAATGGGCTTCACTAATATGAAGCTAGCTCCGGGGGTTGTCTGATGGTATCTTCCATTTTAAAAAATAAGGGGGAACAAATGAGGTTTTAAAAAAATATATTGAGTTGTGTTGAGTTATTACGTCAGACAGTGACTTCCCTGATAGTGTGGGACGTGGTTGTCTGAGGGACATATAAATCAGCTGACTAAGAGCGTGACCGCCATTTTGTTCTTGACGCAATGGTGGGAGATTGTGGTTATGAGCGGTAAGAGTCAATCAATAGTATTAATAAGTTTAAACTACATTAGTAAATATGTGTTATATGGTGAAAGTTCGGACACTTAGGAGTGTTTTATATTTGTTTTAGGGAGTGGGAGCCTTGATAAAGCCCTGTGAAGTACACGGGCAAAACATGTTGGATGATTGATGTTTCTACCCTCCCGACTAGCGTCTAATTTACAAGCTAAGTACTTTTAGCATATATTTATATTTAAATCAACGAAGTTAAAATTAATACTTATGAAAAACGCATATAAAATTTATGGGTCCAGTGACGAATGGGTGCATAAAGCCCCGCACAATGAGATGATTTGAGTGCGTGGTGGCCCGCTGAGGACCTGAAAACAATGTTAAACTGCACTGAATGAAGTTTGGCAAATCAGTGAGGTAATGTCTTGCTGAGACTGGCTGGTCTCGTAGGAGATGTGCATCTAGTTTGCTTTTGAAACCTAGGACGGTCGATTCCGCAATAACCTCCTCTGGGAGAGCATTCCAGGTGGTCAACCACTCTTTACATGAAGCAGAATTTCCTGATATTTGTCCTGAACTTGTCCCCCCCTTAGCTTCATTCCATGTCCTCTTGTCCATGTCGAATTGGACAATGTAAATAATTTTTTCTGCTCTATTTTGTCGATTCCTTTCAGTATTTTGAAGGTCTTGATCATATCCCCTCGCAGTCTCCTTTTCTCAAGGAAGAACAATCCCAGTTTCTTAAATCGATCCTCGTATTCCAGTTTCTCCATACCTTTTACTAGCTTCGTTGCTCGTCTCTGCACCCTCTACAGCAGTTTTATATCCTTCTTCAGGTTGGGGGACCAATGTTGGACGCAGTATTCCAAGTGGGGTCTGACCATTGCTCTTTAAAGCGGCATTATGACCCTCTCCAATCTACTCGTGATTCCATTCTTTGTCATGCCCAACATTCTATTTGCTTTCTTTGCCGCCGCCGCACATTGCACTGACAGTTTCAGGGTCCTATCTATCAGTACACCCAGGTCCTTTTCTTGTTCGCTCTTACCCAGAGTTGCACCTGACATTCTATACTCGTGTTCCTTATTCTTACTGCCTAAATGCATTACTTTGCATTTCTCCACGTTAAACTTCATCTGCCATTTCTCTGCCCATTTCTCTAAATGACACAAGTCGCTCTGGAGTTCCTCGCTATCCTTCTGCGATCTGATTGCCCGGCATAGCTTTGTGTCGTCTGCAAACTTGATGATCTCACTGGCATTAGTGGCATTGGACAGTTAAATTGCTAAAATGTTCCAATCACCATTTTCAAAACCAATTTTCTAGATGGTTTTCCATGCTGTTCAGCTGCTGTTTGCCTAAATTCCAAGGGTACATGTTGGAGGGGTGGTTTGTGTGGGACTAGGGCAGGCTTAGGACCTGGACATTTTGCAGCGATAAACATTTTACAAAACGTCCAAGGCACAATTTGGACATTTGAGGCTAGACCTGTTTTGAAAATGAATAAGTGCCAAAAAGTTGCCCCACACACTCTCCCAGTGGTCACTGACTCCCCCCCCAAAAAAAAATGTGAAGGAAACAGTGCATGCATGCCTGTATGACAGCTAGTCCTATTAGAGCAGCAAGTAGGTGTCTGTAGTAGCCTGGTAGGTCAATGCAGTGGACTATAAGAAAGGGACCCAGCAAGAAGAGGAGGCCAATCTTCGGGCACCGGCACCAACGCACAGGACATGCCGGTGCCGGTGCCCAGGCCCAGATGACAGTAAGAAGCGGTGGGGGGGTGCCCAATCGCGACAGGGGGGTGCCCAATCACGGGGGGGGGGGGCCGGATCGCGGGGGGGAGGGTGCCGGATCGCAGGGGGGCCTTCGGGGGGAGCAATGCCGGTTCTCGTGGGGGGGGGGGCATAGAGCAGCGCTGCTGGCCTCGGGGGTGGGAACGTATCAAAGCGAGTTTCCATTATTTTCTATGGGGAAACTCGCTTTGATATACGAGTACTTTGGTTTACGAGCATGCTTCTGGAATGAATTATGCTCGTTAACCAAGGTACCACTGTATATAAATTGTCCAAAATAGGGAGGTTTCTTTGTGTAAAAGGCCCTTGTATAATGCAGGAGGAAAAGACATGTAAGTGGTGGCAAAGTGGGATCTTGCCAGGTATTTGTGACCTGGATTGGCCACTGTTGGAAACAGGATACTGGTCGTTATGGACCTTCAGTCTGTCCCAGCATGGCAACTCTTAAGTTCTTATGTGTACCTATGGTACAAGTTGACAGGCATCAACTGGCTAGTTTCATGTATATGTACCTCTGTTTTGTTTTTAAAATGAATAAAGATATTTAAAAAAAAAAAGATACATTGGCAGCCACTTACACATACCTTCCTGCACTGCACTGAAACCTGGCACAGTGAGCTATACAGAGCCGCAGCATGTTTCCAGTCACACATAACACATGGTTTCTAGTAGGGCCATGTTTACAGAGCACTAAAATGGCTGCCAGGAGGAAACACAACTTCTCCCAGACAGAGAGTTACCATCTGGCAGTATTTCTAATTGCCAACAAGGCAAAGCTTTTCTGCTCAGCTTTTCTGACCTCAGTGCAGCAAGAAGGATCTGGGAAAGAATTCAGATAGCCCTGACAAGGTAACCCTTAATATTTATCCCCGTTACCTATGGGATGCCACTTAGCGGAGGGGGTGGCAGACAGTCACTTAACTAGCAGAAATACTCTGAAACCCAGCATCAGACCTCCTCCAAAGCCAGGGTATCAAAGACTCATTTGCACTGCACCAGGGGACTATGTAGTGAGAGAGCCAGGAACACAGAGTTTCTATACATATACTGAGAAAGGCAAAATAATAATAATAACTTTATTTTTATACCGCACAGTTCAATACAGTTTTTACAACAAGAAAAACTGTGAAACCACAGTGATGGTACATCAAGTTACATTATTAATAAAATCACAAATTTCTTAAAATTGACAAGACATTATACAAATTTACCAAACAGATAAGTTTGCAATGATTTTCTAAAATCCTGGTAAGAAGGGGAAGTCATAATCAAACCACTTAAACTCTTATTCCATTCAAACCAGGACGTCGCAGCTTTCTTGACATCTTCACCACTTGAAAACCACTGTCCATGGAGAGATTTCTTTAAAACTCAGAACAGGAAATAATCCGAGGGAGCCAGGTCAGGAATGTAGGGTGGATGTTTCAGCTGCTGAAACCCACATTCTTGGGGTGCTCCAAAAATCTTACTTAGGCCCCCTTTTATCAAGCTACGTTAGGGTTTCTTATTGCCGGCCGCTGTGGTAAAAGCTCCGACACTCATAGAATCCCTATAAGCGTCGGAGCTTTTATCATGGTGGCTGGTGATTAAAAACCCTAATGCGGCTTGATAAAAGGGGGCCTTGGTTCACACAAGCACACTCCTGACACCCTGTCTCTTGAAATGTTAGACTGGCACAGAGCTGTAACTGTGCATGAGTAACCTTGAGACATGTCATGACATGCATAGACTTGTTTCAACATACTTGCTACTTTCTTTTATACTCGGGTAGATAAATTATTGAACACCGCTCTGAATACGCTCTCTGAAACAGAAAGGTATTGAAAGCTCAAACCCTAGGAGGAGTCTTTATATACTGGAACAGTATGAAACTCCCACTTGAGAAAGCATGAACCAAGTCCCTGGGAACAACACTAGTAGTCAAGATTTATGAGCTGAAAGGGAGGGGCAGGCATAGGCTTATTCACTCAGGAGGAAGGCAAGCTCAGTGCAGATGGTGGGTGATGCAGGAATGCTGGGAACACATGTTTCCAGCCACCAATAGATTATATTTATTTATTTATGGTACTTGATATACCATCATTCCTAAACAGCTTCATGACAGTTTACAAGCAGGTGAAGACAGCTCTGACATTCCTCCTAGGGAGAAAAGGGTGAGGCTTAGAATCTAGAAGAGTCCGGAGGCCCACATAAACATTATTCTCCATAAGAGCAGGGGAAGGCACAGGGGATTCTGAGCCTGAGGCAGTGGATACCACTGACCCAGCTTCCAAAATACCTCGCTTCAGAGGAGATGGACATAGGGGTTTGAAAAGGAAACTGGTGTTTCTTTCTTTTTTTTTTTTTTAGCTTTATTTAATTTTCATAAATACAGTTGTGCACAATAATTGATACACATACATATAATAATTAAGATTAAAGCACAATAACTTACAGGATTTGATGACAGAAAATTATCTCCCCCAGCCCTCCCTCAGTTAATCAAAGAATAAGTAAATATCTATAAACACCGTAATATTTGATTTTGATTTGATTTGATTTGATTTCTTACATACCGCTATACCGTGAGGTTCAAAGCGGTTTACATTAAAGATATAATTAAATAAAATAAGTAAAGATAGGTACTTGGAAATTCCCTAACTGTCCCAAAGGCTCACAATCTAGCTAAAGTACCTGAGAAAAACAATTAATGAATAGTAAAGATGTGAAATATAAAGACAGAGATAGAAATAAGATTTGAAACATCCCATCAATAATTCATTGAATAAATTAAATTAGGATTAAAAATAGAAAATAAAATAACAATAAAAATAAATAAAAATAAAAATGAATTCCAATCAGACAATAGGATCTGATGTTAGAAGATCATAAAGATTACATGCCAGGAGTGAAAGCTGGTATGCTCCTTGAGCCCTGAAATATGAAACTCAGCCACCAACCGATATTTCAGCCATAAGGTTCCCAGGATGTAGTGATGAGTACCAAAAAGCAGGCTAGACATATTGGATTAATAAACCCCCACATCATTCTAAATACTACCCTCTCCCCCTCCCTAGATGTGTATAATTTACCATCAAAAAATATCAATCATTACACTATTTAGTTAATGGCTCCCAAGCATCCATGAATTATTTTCTAATTTAAAACTGGTATTTATTTCTTGAACGGGTTGCTTTGACCCTTGGTTTACTGCTCAGCTTTGGTGAAAGGTCAAAGAGGGAGTTTACGGCTAGAGAAGCTGAGTGGAGGAACTTTCCCCTTTTACCCAAGGAGGTAAAGGTATGCATGAGGCATTACAAGGTAGGAAGAGTTAAGGAGAGACCTTGTTCTTGAGTTTGTTCATTGTGTTTAAAGTTGCAGCAGAGCAGCAATATATGTATTTTTTGTTTTGTTTTGGAGCACCTGTGTGAGAGAGACTGTTAGCAGAGACTTACCTCTGGAAAATACCTTGAAGCAGGAGGATTTTCAACCAGTCAGATAGATAAAGGAATTGCTGAGCAAAACTTTGTATTTTCTAAGCACTTTTTAGCCTGGACTGTTGATAGATATTTGAAATCAATCTGAATGCGTTGTAAGAAAGCTGACAGAAGCAGCCTGGGACAGATACTGATGATTAAGGTGTTATCCTGTTACAGAAAGCTGGTAAAGCTCAAATATACAGTATTATTGATTTATATTCATAAGAGACTGCAGCTCTTAAAAAAGAGAGACTTTCTGGTTTGAATTCCTTACTAGAGTAACACCCCCCCCCCCCCATGAAAAATGCCTCAAAATCAGTGGTGCTGGATTTTTTTTCAGGGAGTCACTAAGATTTTATATGCGTGGATAGAAAGGCATAGTGTGTGAAGTTGGAAGCCCTTTGCCCAGGTGGGAGGAGGTGTGATATAAAAGAGAATGAGAGAGTAGATTCTTGGCTTCTAGTTATCCTATTTCTCCCATCGGAGCCCCAGTGCTCCAGGAGGGAGCTCCAGGAGGGAGACTCCTGGAGTGGGGAGAAAGTCCTAAGAGTTTGCAGCAGAGCAAACAACAAGGGAGAAGAGGGAAAGGGAGCCAAAGGAAGTTCATAGTTGAGAAGAATTTTTGGACCTTTATACTCTGCCAGGGGATCCCAGGGGAGGACAGAGACTGAGAGTACAAGGGTGGTTGAGAGGTACAATTATCGTGAACTGGATATGACTAGTGATTATTAAGAGAAAGAACATTTGATCCTGATGACTGCCAAAACTTGGGGAAATTGTAAACAGTTGAATTTGATATCTACAGTCAAGTTAAATAAAGAGGTTACAGGTTTCATTTATTTGATATGCCGCTAACCCACTAAAAGCAAATAAAGTGATTTACAATGAAAAAAAAGACAAAAAGCAAAAGACCAAGAGCTCCATCATAAAAAAAGAAAGGCCATCCCAAAAGCCTCCCCATAGTTAATCCCCAAGCAAAGACACATTCATACCACATTCACACTAATAAAACCTATAACTGTACTCTAAAAGTGTGCTGAAATAAATAAGTTTTTGAAAACAGGTTAAAATTTTTGATGAGAAATCTGTAAGTGTGAAATGCATGAGAATGTGCATATGGGAAACAGTTTGAAGAGGCAGTTAGAGTCAGAGACAGGATTAGAGAAGAGCAGAACCTGTATTACTTATGTAAAGCATAAGGGGAATTCTTTTCTTGGAGTGTGTTAAAGTTGGCTGAGAACAATTAAATTGTTGTTTAAGGTGAGCAAATACCTATTGGGGAGTGTTTTGAGGAATTGTAAATCAATTATTCTATTATTAAAAAAACATTTTGAGATCCAAGATGGCTGACGGTCTCCTAAGCTGAGCTACATGCCGGAGGAGATTGTTAAAAAATCTTTTCTTAGGGGAAGTTATTTACCCGATTATGCCGAAGAGGAGAGGTCGCAGCGCCACTGGAGCCTCGCGGCACCCTGGCGTGTCCTCTCTCGGAAACATCAAAGAACTCCTTCGTCGAATGCAGGATATCCCGGCAGCGTCGGCACCCCCGCTGGAGACACCTCGGAGGGGCGAGATTGAGGCAGTCTCCTTGGGTTTAGAAACTACGTTGAGCCCCGACGCAAGGGCACCTCCCCCACCTCCTCAGATTACTAGCTCCCCGCGAGTGAAGGAGCTACCGGCGGAAGGCATGCACCCCCCATTGGAGGCCAGGAAGTACATGGAGAGGAGCAAGGAGATGGACTCCCTGAGCTTTCAGGAGAGCCCAGGAAGCACTGAGGACTTGATAACATCTGGGACTACCCTAGTCCAGGAGAAGGAATGCCAGGAACAGCTTACAACTGGTGAGACTATTCAAGCTATAAATGTTTCCTATGCTATAGAAAAACCCAGGGAGGTAACACTGGATTCTATTTGAGACCTTGTTGCTGATCTGGCTAAGTCTATAAAGCCCCAGCTTTTGCAGCTGGAAAGTAAAATTATACTTCAAGAAACTGATATAAAGAATATGAAGGTTGAAATAGATTAATCCAAGAACTCTATTGTGAATATACAACAAGAACTAAAAGTATCAAAACAGCTTAGTGAAGCATTAGTAAAAGATAATACAAATTTACTCAGAAAAGTGGAAACTCTGGAGAACTTTTCCCGTAATAATAATTTTCGACTGATTAATTTTCCTAGGATAGCTACTGTGACACCTAGGGATATGTTGAAACGTTATATGTTGGAGATTCTAGGAATTTCAGAGGATACATTACCACCACTTACTCAAGTTTACTACTTGCCTATGAAAGGTATTGAACCACCATCCAAATTACAGGAAGATAATCAACCACTTAATGTCTCAGCAATGCTGGAACTTTTGGACAGAGAGAGACCGCATCTGCGGCAACATTGCTTCTTACTGTAGCTCTTGCACCAGATAAAAACTGGTTGCTTAGACTTTTCTTTAAAAATAAAATGAAAGAATTTCTTGGATATAAAATTTTAATGTTCCCAGATTTGGCACAGGATACTCTAAAAAGAAGGCGAGAATTTCTTATGATGAAGCCAGGGGTTATATCTCTTGGAGGGACTTTTTTTCTACGACATCCTTGTAAATGTGTAATGCAATATCGTATGAAAAAATATGTTTTCTTTGAGCCCTTCCACTTGACAGCTTTTCTGGCAGGAGCTCGATTGGACGAAGGGAAATAAAAGTGAAGTGCAGTTTGAACTTAATGGTATCCTCTCTCAGCTAAAGGGACCTTGTTTTCCTTTATATTTGATTCAAATATTTTGTTAATATTTGTTAATATGTTCGCTATACTTCGTCTTGGATCTAAATGGAGGACTTGAGCTGAAGTTAAGCTAAATATTTATTTTATTTGACTATTATGTATTTTAATTCTTGAGTATTATTTGTTTGCTTTTCTTCAACTTTCTGTACAAGTGGATACTTGATTTGTTAAATTTAAAAATTTGATAAATAAAATAAAAAAAAAAAAAAAAAACCCAACACATTTTGAAAGCCAGAAAATTTTTTAACAAGAGCAGGAAGAAGGGTAAAAGAGTTGAATTAGTCTGGGAAAGCTTTACTAAGTAATTCCAGTGAAGGCTTGATCAAGGGTAAAGGAAGTTTTTTATTTATTCATTTTTGTTGCCAAAAGAAATTGGAGCATCAGAGAAAAAAAAGTAAGTGTTTGAATTGATAGCTCTTATTATTAAACAGAGGGAAAGAAGAAGTAAAAAGAAAAATATATTTACAAAACCTAAATTTATGGGAGTTAGTGGTTAAAACCACTATAAAATTAAAGGTAAGCAGCAGGAATTTATAGCTGCCATAGAACCTCCATTGCACTAGTCTGATTTGTGCTGCATTGTTGTTGGGGTTTTTGTTAAGGATAAGAATTGAAATAGGAAGTGAGACAGAATTTGTGAATTTTTAAAAATTTTCTGTGCAAGAGAGAAAGTGCATAATAAGAACCGGAAAAGGGATTAGGTCACACATAGGGCTGCTTTTACGAAGGTGCGCTACCGGTTTTTGTGCACGCAGAAGATGAGCACGTGCTAGCTGAAAATCTACTGCCTGCTTAAAAGGAGGCGGTAGCGTCTAGCGCACACGGCAATTTAGCCCGCGCTATTCTACGCATTAAGGCCCTAACGCACCTTCGTAAAAGGAGCCCATAGTTGCATCTCAGAGGGAGGCTAATATAATATATATATATATTTTTAGCCAAACATTTTATTTTCTTGATAGTAATAGACAGAGCACTGTTCATTTAATAACTGAAGATGCTGAGTTCAGGTTCCTGAGTGACCTGGAGAATCAAAGTTCCAGTTCCTGTGTCCCATCATTTGCTAGCCAATGCAAGAAAGCCTGCAACCAAAGGAGAGGTTCACTTTAAATTTATTTTTTCTATGTGCACACAGTGGGTTAATTTGATTTTTAGACACCTGCAAAAGAAGAGAGGTCCTGAAAAGAGTTGGAAAGAGTACACAAATGTTATAAAAAGTTTGTTAGATCATCCGGTGGCATTATCCTATGACACCGTATTGTTTGGCATGTCAATGAGGGCTAAAAGTCAAATATCCTCTAATAATAATGAGCTTCTACTCGTTGTGACATGGGTTGCCATACAACAGATTACAAATAATCGGAAAAATTGGGATAGGCTGAATTATAGCTTTTGGTGGAATTCTTTGTGTCACATATTCAAAATGGAAAGATAATTGCTGTGCAGCAAGGAAATTTTAAGAAATTTCAGGTTATGTGGAAGCCATTAACAAGATACTGTAAAGAATGAAATTAATGCATAAAATAAATATTAATTTTTTCCCTTTTGTTCATACACGTCCAGGGTGGGGTGGGAGGGTGGGAATATTTTATGATTTCTTTTGCTTATGATTAATTGTTGGGTATAAGGGAGGGGGGATATTTGATGAGAGCTATAATTTAATGATATGTTAAATGATGTTAAAGTATAAAATGATTGTATTTTGTGTTACACTTATTGTGAGTTTTAAAAATGAATAAAGATTAAAAAAAATTAAAAAAAAGTGCATGTAAACCTTACCTGTTCTCATTGGTTAGTAGAAGGTGAAATAAGCTAAACAGTTTATGTTCAAAAAATTTTATTGAATTTAGCATATAAAAGTACAATAAACAGCTTAAATATAGCTAGTTTTCTTAATAATTGAAAACACTTTAAAAGGTTTTTAGAATGACTTTATTACTGAATATTTTAATGTATTTTTAGAGAAACTTACAATTTATTGAAATTTATTCTTATTGTGTAATAAAACTTGAAATACCTCAGTAGGGTTTAGTTTTTTTTTTCCTTACCAGCAGTTCATTGAAGATTCCACACATCCTGAGACTGCAGAGGTTTTCTTTTCTTTTTGTAACACTCACAGAGTGTTCGGGAGGAAGCATACTCTGACCCGGGGGAAAATTCCATCCTCCACCCACTGCCATTGTGACCTCAGCTGAAAAGCTGCAGCATTGGGTCAGGGTCAGGCTGAACCCCCAGAAGGAGCTGTGGGGGTTCTCTCTGTCAAGGACTCCTTAAACCTAGGCAAATAAGTTTCCAATTTCAATAACTTTGGAAGCGAATTCCAGAACACTGGACCAACACAGAAGAAGCTGTTTTTCTTGTGCAATTTAATTTTGTCTCATGTAATTTTGGAACATCCCTAAAGTCAGACTGATATCACTATTAAAAAAAACATTTATTATAGGTACTAAAACTTCCAAATGATGTGCTTTGTCCTACTAATAAGATCTATTTATCATATATGAAGAAACAGCCTGTCGGAACCAGGGAATTAGTCTCTGGTGGTGGTTTGAAAGTGGTCTCTCTAGACAGCTTAAATGTCTCTAAACTATTGGACTATTAATCTAGAGGCCTTAATCCACAACGCTAAATCCAAAACCAAACAGCCAGCACTCAAGAAAATAAGCTTGCATTCATTTTTATTATAATGTCTTTATATTGCTCTCTTTGCATCATTAACAAAGAAGGATGGATCTTAGAATCATTATCAGGAAAAACTAATGGTTTTTGCCATACAGGTTATAGCACTCAATAAGCTGTTAACCACTCAACAATGTTCTTTTCCGTGCCATCATTGATCCATCCTAATAAAAGGGCAAAAATACAAACATGCTAACAAAAGTACACAGTGTCCAAAATAATTACTCAGCTTAATAGAACAAAAGTGCATAGCTCAAAGACAATGGAAATAATTCAATTATAATTAAAGCAGTCTCAAGAGACAGCATCCCATAACTTAATTTAAACCTGACCAGACGTCACTGTGCTATAAAGATAATATATATCATATCCTGAAAAATGTCCTTTAACCCCATATGATGTTATGACATGTTATTATCGTTTTGTAGCATGTATCCTTCAAATTTGTTTTCTGATAAATAAATGCTTTCTTTCTTGCTATTTATATTCCGCCTATGATCCAAGGTAGATAATAATCGAACACAATGCAACATAAAAGCATAAATGTGACATCCATTCCACACCAAACACAAAGACCTAACCCATATAATAAAACTGGTATATAAAATACCTCAAGTCATCTTTCCTTTTTATTTCTATTGCATTTTATAAATATACAAAATAATATTGTATAGAAACTAAAGAACTCATTATAGAAATATCGGAGCTAATCATGCACTAAAGCAAACATCAAAGAATTCTTTTATAAATCCTTTTTCTAGAACAGTCAAGGCAGAGAAAAACCATAGCTACAATAAAACAATAATATAAGAAGTGCAATGAGTTCAAAGTAGTGCAAGGAAGGGATGTAGCTACCATTGAGCAAGCCCAGCAAAAGGCCCAGGGTCGCCCAATGGTAGGAGTTACCTGCTGTCCAACCTCTCTCCCGCTATCTTTTCTCCATGTGTCCAGTGTCTGTATCTAGTCTTCCCCTCATCCCCCCTGTTCAATGGACCTCCAAACTCAAGCAGACAGAAGCAGCGATGTAAATTAGTAGTTGTGGTGCTTCTTTCCCACAGGAAGTTACATCAGAGGAAGTGAGACACAGTACAGGTAAGGCCTTGCAGAGACTACCAATATATATCATTGCTGGTATGAGATTGGAGGTCCATAGTGGGTGAGAGTGCTAAACAGCTAAGAATATAAGAACATAAGAATAGCTTTACTGGGTCAGACTGGGTCCATCTAGCCTAGTATCCCGTCATCAAGGTGGCTAATCCAGATATCTGGCAAAAACCCAAATAGTAGCAACATCCCATGCCACTGATCCAGAGCAATTTGCTGAAATACTTTCAGGGATAAAGAGTTTATAAACTCAAAGCCAGAAAAGCTATAATATACACCAAAAAGGAACTGGCCTGATAAATGGTAAACCAGTGAAGGGTGATCAAACAAATTTATAAGGAAGCTCAGAGATTCGAAACTCTGAAGGGAAGGTTTTAAAACCTCCCTTGGGGAAAGAGTTTACCTTCCAGTCATAGTCCTCTTATGAAAAATGCTTAATCACTTCCTTCAAAGGTATTTTGCAAAAAAGCAACTTCAAGAAACTTCAAAAAGTGTCCAAACAAGGTACTGATTTCAAACTTGCAATTGTCACTGCACTGATCCAGAGCAAGCAGAGGCTTCACCCCATCTATCTCAATAACAGACTATGAACTTTTCCTCCAGGAACTTGTCCCAGCCTTTTTTGAAACCAGCTACTTTAACTGCTCTTACCACATCCTCTGGCAATGTGTTTCAGAGCTTAACTATTCTCTGAATGAAAAAATATTTCTTCCTATTGGTTTTAAAAGTATTTCCCTATAACTTCATTGAGTGTCCCCTAGTGTTTGTAATTTTTGATGGAGAAAAAATTGATCCATTTGTACCCATTCTACTCCACACAGGATTTTGTAGACTTCAATCATATCTCCCCTCAACCGTCTCTTTTCCAAGCTGAAGAGCCCTAACCATTTTAGTCTTTTCTGAAATGAGAGGAGTTCCATCCCCTTTATCATCTTGATTGTTCTTCTTTGAACCTTTTCTAGTTCCACTGTATCTTTTATTTATTTATTTAAAAAATTTCTAACCTGCTTCAACCTAAGCGGTTCACAATATACCATATCTTTTTTGAGATAAGGCCAGAATTGTATACAGTACTCAAGGTGAGGTTGCACCCATAGTGCCATTATAACATTCTTAGCCTTGTTTACCATCCCTTTTCTAATAATTCCTAGCATTTGCTTTTTTGGTCACTGATGCATAGTGGGTGGAAGGATTCAGCATACAGGTAGTCATCGACTTATGACCTACCCGACATACAACTGTTTGACTTTACGACTGGACCCGACCGTGGCAGCTGCTCTCCTTCCCTCCAGAACTACCATAGGCCTCCCCCTGGGCCTACCTTAGACTCTGGTGGCCCAGGGAGTGAGTCAGGACAGGAACAATATTCTTACACTCCTGCCCATGCAGTCTTACTGAAAGAAATGGCTTCTGTGAGTTTAGAGAACAATCTTGCAAGATTGCCGCAAGGTTGTCAGTTTTGTGAGGTTGCCATGAGAACTCACAATAGTCTGCGACACTCCACTATTCACCCTCTGTTTTCTATCCGATAACCAATTCCTAATTCACAGCAGAACATTGTTTCCTATTCTATGACTGTTTGATTTTCTTAGGAGTTTCTGATGAGGAACTTTGTCAAAAGCTTTTTGAAAATCTAGATACACTACGGTACATCAACTGGCTGACCTTTATCCACATGTTTATTCACACTTTCAAAGAAGTCAAGCAAATTGATGAGGCAAGACCTCCCTTAGCTGATCCCATGCCGACTCTATCCCAATAAATCATATTTGTCTATGTGTTCCACATTTTTATTGTTATTTTTTAAAATAATTGTTTCCACTATTTTGCCTGGCACTGAAATCAGGCATAGCACAAAAACTCGGATATGGTGAATATCACAATGAATACAAAAAACACTTTCACCAAAAGGAAAAAATGAAGGTATATAATGAACACAAGCAAAGACCAGTCTATTCGGAGGAAAAAGCCTCAGACAGGGGCCCACCCACCTCCACAATGGTGGAATAACGGTGTTCAGGCGATCACTTCACTGGCATAAAACCTCCTTCTATAGTGGTCATAGCAATGTGTTTAAAAATTATTTTCACTTATATTTTTTTGCTTTCAAATTTGAATGGTAAGAGAAGATAGTGACAAATGTTCCATTTGTCTAATTACTTTAGAACTTAATGACATCTTTACGCATCCATGCACAGGACAAATTTTCAAGTTAAAACATCTTACCAGCTGCACTTCTTCTTATGTTGTGTATGTGTTTATATGTCCATGTCCCAAACTGTACGTAGGACAAACCACACGTCCATTTAAAACTCGTGTCACTGAACACAAGAGTTGTCTTCGCAACAATAGGGTACAAGCCCCTATGGTGACACATTGTCTGGAATATATTCATACATTTTTTGAACTACGTTGTTGCGTGATTGATCACATTACGGACAATTCAACTTCCAGACTTCAACATTTGTTACGAGCTGAGCAATTTTGGATACATACGCTTAACAGTGAGGAACCTGTTGGACTCAACATTAGATCAGACTGGAACATTGCTCTATAAGAATTTTTGATTATTAATGATTTTCTTTCAGATGTCCATACATAGAAGTAGTAAAATAAGAAATGAAAACAAAAATAAAAATAAAAATTATAAATAAAAATAAAAATCAAAAAAATCTTTAAAATAAAGAAACACAAAAAAGATCATAAAATTAAGATGAGAGAAAAATAAAGAAACAAAGAAAATTATAGATAGAAAAACACAGTTGATGACAAGAAAGAACCAATACAGTTTTCTTCTGAATCCCTGATATCATTTGTCCTTAAAATGAACATAACTATGTTGTGTCATTTTTTTGTAAACATCCACCGGTAGGATAATGCCGGCTTGTCGTTTCCGGTGTTGACGTAGGCACACGTCATCACACCGACATGATTTAATCTGACTTGCTAATCGTGCCGCCATCTTAGGATCATTTGAGACGTAAGCGAGCGTCCACATGAAAGGTATGCAGTCTGTTCTAGTATAACAAAAGTAGTTATAATATTGATCAGCTTCTTTAAAGTTATTCTGATTTGAATGTTGTTATTTTTAAATCTAGTGAAAATGTGATCGGACTTGTTTACACCCTGAGGCAGCTTGACAGTGAAACGCTGGCCATCGTTGGTGTCCCGATCCCTAAGGAGAAAGTTAAGTCACTATCTTCTCTTACCATTCAAATTTGAAAGCAAAAAAATATAAGTGAAAATAATTTTTAAACACATTGCTATGACCACTATAGAAGGAGGTTTTATGCCAGTGAAGTGATCGCCTGAACACCGTTATTCCACCATTGTGGAGGTGGGTGGGCCCCTGTCTGAGGCTTTTTCCTCCGAATAGACTGGTCTTTGCTTGTGTTCATTATATACCTTCATTTTTTCCTTTTGGTGAAAGTGTTTTTTGTACTGAAATCAGGCATACCAGACTATAATTTTCCAGATCTTCTCTGGAACCCTTTTCAAAAATCAGTGTAACATTGGCCAGCCTCCAATTTTCAGATGCTACAGAATTTTAGGGACAGGTTACAGATCACTAACAGCAGATCAGCAATTTCATGTTTGAGTTCTTTCAGTACCCATCTGGTCCAGGTGGTGATATACAGTATTACTCTTTAACTTGTCAACTTCTTAGTACATATTCCAGGTTCACCAAGATTTATATCAGTTCCTCTGCATCATCTCTCCCTTGAAAAACATTTCCAGTTCAGATAAATCTCTTACATCTTCTTCCAAAAAGAATGAAGCAAAGAATTCATTCAGTCTCTCTGCTATGGCCTTATCTTCCCTGAGCACCCCTTTTGCTCCTTGATCATTCAACAGTCCCTTGGATTTCCTAACAGGTTTTCTGCTTCTGATGTACCTAAAATAATTGTTACTGTGAGTTTTTGTCTCTTTGGAAAGTGTCTCATTTTTTTTTTAGCTTTCTTTATCAATGCTTTGTATCTAACTTGCCAATGCTTATGTCTCTTCTTATTTTCTTCATTTGGATCCTTTTTTCATTCTTTAAATATTTTTTTTTCATGTCACCTTTTCACCTTGCCCACTCAATGGTATTACTGTACAAAGAAATCCATGGAGGGGAAAAGAAGGAAGAGATGCTAGACCTACATGGAGAGGGAATGGGCAGATGCTGGAGGGTGGAAAAGCAATTAGACCCAGTATGATGAAAGCAAGGGAGATATATTGGATCTGGGAGTGGGAGAGTAGAGAAAAGATAGAAATAGACTGGACCAGGGGAGAGAAAGGGGGAGAGTTTCTGGGCCTGAACTGGGATGGGGGGGTAGGGGTAGCAGGAGAGATGGTTGCCCTGAAATGGGGACAGGGGCAACCAAGGGAGAGATGCTAGCCCCAGGAGATAAGGAAGATGGGGAGAAGCTAAACAAGGAGAGGGACAGAGACACAGAGAAGAGATGCTGTGCATGGAGGGAATATAGGAACAGGGACACAGAGGGGATGCTGAATATGGTGATAGGTCAGGTACATGGAGAGAGCAGTTGCTGAACATGGGGTGAGATAGGGATCAGGACAAAAATAAAGGATCGCAGAAGGAAGATGGATAGTAGACATAGAAAGAGAAGTATCAAAAAGACAGGAGACCCTGGAAGGGAGTTAAGATAAAAAAACAAGAAAAGCAATAAAAAGAGATCCCAGGATCAAAGCAATACGCAGACAACAAGGGTAGAAATTCTGACTGTATTAATTGTAACATGTCAGCTTTGAAAAATATGCATCTCTGATATCTTGCATTTCAGTTTCTTTCTATTTCTATTACTATGACAACTTTTCTATATAGGTCTGGAATGTGTTTGCTTTTTGCATGTCCCCTCTACCTTAGGCGAGATGGTGTGAAAGGGGACTCATTCAGTCCTAAGCTAAGCCCACTGGAACTAGGATGTTTCACTTCACAACTGAAAATGCAAAAATTATATTTAAGTTTTGATGTTGCATCAGTAAGGGCAACACTATAATTGCCAGACACTGAGGTAACACAAAACCATATCATAAAAGCACTAACATCCAGGACTCAGAGAGAAACAATCTTACCTATAAAAGGCAGCATTATAAATATTAAATTGGACCCTAAACAATTAATCTCACCACCTAGTGAAGAATACAGGACAATAGAGACCACTACAGATCTCTATACAGACTACATGTTAATATAGATTACTGCATCTCTCCCCTACATGCAAAATCCTCTGCATGGGGGTAGGCAGAGACATAGTAGAAATTCAGCATGCACCTCAGTTGAAAGGCCCTGTGCTTGATTTTTGTTTTAGTTACCAGCTGCCATGGATGTTGAACTCTGGGCCTCTAGCTGTTCTGCCCTCCACACCCAAGCCAAAAGTGGAGGATTCCAGGCCCCAGAATCCCCGCAGTGGCTCTGCACCTGCTGTAAACAGAAAATAAACCTGTTCAGCCACACTCGGGCATCCCTCTATCTAGTTAGCAGCCTCTAGGCCTGTGATTTTGTTAACAGGACTTGAAATGTTTGCCCATATGATGATTTCTCCCTCCCTATTTCTTTTTGAACTCTAGAGGAGAGGAGGGATAGGGCTAGGGTTACCATATGGCTCCAGAAAAAGGATTGAGACTTCCGGGTTTTACTTCCATTGCTTTCAATGGAAGTAAAACCTAGATGCCTCTATCTGTCCCCCTTACTTCCATTGTGTTCATGGAAGTAAAACCCGTAAGTCTCAATCCGTACTACTTTTTATGGAGCCAATGGTAACCCTAGATAGGGAAGATATGATACAGACATTTAAATATTTGAAAGGTATTAATATAGAAACAAATTTTTCCAGCGAAGAGAAAAGTGATAAAACTAGAGGACATAAATGGAGGTTGCAGAGTAGTAGACTTAGGACATTCTTTTTCACGGAGAGAGTGGTTGAAGCCTGGAATGCCCTTCTAGGGGAGGTGGTGGAGACGAAAATGGTGATGGAATTCAAAAAGGTGTGGGATATCTAATTAGAAAATGAATGGTTGTGTGTATGATTTGTCCAATATATTTCCGAGTGATATTGCTGAAGGATTAGAAGGAAAAGTGTTTCTTTTGCAGATGACATGAAGATTTGCCACATAGTGGACACTGGAGGGAATACAAAACATGAGAAGAGATCTGCAAAAGTTAGAAGAATGATCTAATGATTGTCAGTTAAAATTTAATGTGAAAAAGTGCAGAGTGATGTACTTGGGGAGTATACGAGGGCGTGCTGAAAAGTTCTCATCCCAACCGAGAAGGGAATGGCGTGGATATGGTTCAATCAATGATCTGAAACGATGTCAAAGCACAGAATTTTTTTGTTTCTGCAAATTTGCACTTAATAAAATAAGACAACACTCTTTTCAGCTACAGTTGAGAAATACGCTCAGAATCTAGGAAGTTGGATGGTTGGGCTGAGAACTTTTCAGCAGCCCCTTGTAGGCTAAGGGGTGAGAAGCTGATATGCATGGACTGGCGTGATAGTGTCAGAGAATCTCAAGGCTGCAAAACAATGTGACAAAGTGGTGGCCATAGCTAGAAGGATGCTGGGCTGCATAGAGAGGGATTGCCAGCAGAAAATGTGAGGTGGTAATGACAAGATGGTTTGGATAGGTTGGAGTGGGTTTTGATGGCATCTCCAGCAGTTGGAACTTAAGGACAGTGCTGGGCAGACCTCTATGGCAGTGTTTCTCAAACTGTGTGCCATGGCACAGTGGTGTGCCCCGAAGAGATTCCAGGTGTGCCACAAGAGATTCCAGAATTTTACATTATTTTAAAAAATTCCCTTCATAAATATACACCAGAATAGATGATATGTGTAGACCAGTCTGTCAATGTTATGAGCGTCAGTGTGCATTAGGCTCCAACCACCCAGACAGGCATCATTCTTTGATGTGATTGGTTCTTGAAAACTAGCGGCAAGTAATTTTATTTTTATTTTTTATGCAGTAGTTATCCTAACTTGAGCAACAGAGCAATCAAGGCTTTGTTACTGTTTGGATCTTCTTATCTTTGCAAGCTTGGATTTTCAGCTCTGACAGAAATAGAAAAATAAAATAAAAGAACGACTGCAAATGGTGGATGATGAAATACATGTTTGCTTGTTGACTATCAAGCCGTATTTTGAGTTAATTTGCACTGAAAAACAAGCACTTCCATCGCATGGATTAGCAATTCTGTTCTATCTACTTTAGTTTCACTGTTACAATTACCCTTACAAAGCTTAAATAAAACTCTCAAAGTTAATTTTTTTTGTTGGTTGTGCAATTTTATAATTTCAGTTATGATGTGGCATGAAAAACATTTGCTCTGTTTAGTGTGCCAGAGCTAAAAAAAAAAAAAAAAAGTTTGAGACAGGCTCTATGATCTATGTACCAGAAACATCAAAGAAAGCCAATTTAATCATGAATTAATAATGAGTGTGACTTTTGTGCAGATTGGATGGACCATTTAGGCCAGGGGTGTCCTACCTTTTGGCTTCCCTGGGCCGCATTGGCCGAAAAAAATGTTTCTGGGGCCGCACAAATGCGCAAACGCTGCAGCAAGACAGAGGAGGGAGCCGGCAAGAAGGTAAACACCTGGGGGCAGCAGAGGAAAACACTGCATCGCCCTCGACCAGGGCCACACAAAATACTTCACAGGGCCGCATGCAGCCCTTGGGCTGCAGGTTGGACACCCCTGATTTAGGCCTTTATCTGCCATTATTAACTATCCCCCCTCCCTTTTACTAAACCGCACTAGCGGTTATTAGCGCAGGGAACTGTGCTGCTCTCGACGCTCATAGAGTTACCATGAGTAGCTGGAGCAATGCGGAACATTCAGCGCAGCTCTCTGCACTAATAACCACTATCGTGGTTTAGTAAAAGGGGGGAGGGTATGTTACATTGAGGACCATTTTCGATAGGACATCTAAGTCCAACTTTGGACATTTCCTGCAAGATGCCCAAACGTAGAGGGACCAGTATTGTAATGGACTGGTCATACAGACATTCCAGTAGACCAGTGGGGCATCTTAGAGGGCACTGCTGTGAACTTTACATAAAGGATGCTAGATGTACCCCTTATCATTTATCCTGAGCCCTCCAAACTATACCTACCTACCATCCCATAGCCCTTATGGCTGCAGGTGGCACCTATATGGCAGTATAGTAGGATTTTGGTGGGCTCACACTTTCCCCTATAAATGCTTATAGGCTTGGCTCCTCCTCTCTATGGCTCACTAAACTAAACCTTAAGTTTGTATACCGCATCATCTCCATAAAGAAAGAGTTCGGCACCGTTTACTGTTAAATTCAATAAATGAAGGAAGGACATAATAAGAAATTAGAGGTTATGAAGAGGATAGCTAGCTTTACATTTTAAATAGATAGCTTTACGTTTTGGAGAAAAGCCAGGTTTTCAGATGCTTTTGGAAGAATTGGAATGAGCCTAGGTTCCGCAGCGGGGCAGAGAGGTTATTCCAAAGCTCAGTGAATTTGAAGAAAAGGGATTTTCCTAATTTACCTGCATACATGACGCCTTTTAACGAGGGGAAAGATAGTTTGAGTTTGTGGGCGGATCTGGTAGTGTCAGGTCTCGAAGAATTCCAGGATAGTGGAATTAGGGGAGGAAGAATGCCATGTAGGATCTTGAATATTAGGCAGGTACATTTAAAGTGAATCCTAGAAATCACTGGAAGCCAGTGAAGTTTTGACAGAAATGGGGAAACATGATCGAATTTGCTTTTTGCGAAGATCAACCTAGCCTCAGTGTTCTGGATCCGCTGAAGTCTTTGAAAATTTTTCTTGGTTAGACTTAGATAGATGGAATTACAATAATCTAGTCTGGAAAGAATGATTGTACAAGACAGCAAAATGTTGTTGTCAGAAGCAGGATCTCACTTTCCTCAACATGTGAAGACTAAAAAAACATTTTTTTACCAGAGAGTTGAGATGATCATTAAAGGAAAGTGTAGAGTCAATAATGAGTCACTAGCCCACCCACCAGGTACTTAAGACACCTGAGTGATACTCTACTTGGCTTTCTCATACTAGTTGCTCATCTGATCAGTTTGGGTACCTTTTTGGCACTCAGAAGCTTTTAAAACAGGTCTAGCTTACAATATCTAAGTTCAATCCAGGACATGTTGGGAAATGTTTGATTATTACTGCAAAACGCTCACGTCTAAGCCCACCCAACGGTCACCCAGAACACGCATTCTAGATGTCTCCCATTTGTTTTGGATGCAAAGAGGCTGGGACGCCTCACAAGATATCCAGAAAGATGGTTCAAAAATCAGCACTTGGACATTTTGGCGAGAAAAATGTCCAAGTGCTGATTTATGCCTTTTTAAAATACACCTTAGACATTTTCAAATGTCCGTATATGTTCTCTTATTTTTTCATTCACCACTTTATTAGTTCGGTCTTTTCCACTTTTGCTTGTTGGCCCATGTATTTTATTTACATATTTTATGATTGGGGCCTGGTATTTTATTCCTGCTCTTTTTATTCTTACACCTTAATGGGTCCAAGGATTGTGATTCAGTGTCCTCCAACTCAGTTCTAAGCTAGAGGCTACCAACCTGAGCTCACTCCAGACCCCAGCTGATATGGACCCTACATCTGATCACAAGGTGACACCATCAAGCAATAACTGAGCTGCTCTCAGGGGCTGTGAATTCTCTCTCTGTGGCATCCTGACCCCCAGCCAACTCAGGAAACAAACAACCTTATCTAGGAATGAAACCCAGGTTGTTGGTTTTTTTGGTTTTTTTTACATGATAGGCATAGCACTGCCACTGAACTACCAGGGCCAGTTCTTCTATTTCTTTTGGTGGACAGAATACCTGCCCCCACCCTACCCACTGCTAACAGTTTTTCCTCTTTTTGAAAATCAATTTAATTAAGGAAATAAGAAAAACACTGACTGGAATGAAACTTCTTGCGCCATAATAAAAGGCTAGTTTTGGACTCTTTTTTTCTGGCAACCTCTACAGACCTCATCACAGAGATACCCTGAAGTAGCCATAATTCTTGCATAGGTCAAAACAAGTGCAGCTTCCTTTCATATAGAATGTTTATAGAATAGTGCTACTCTTTGAGTTTTGGCCAGGTACTAGTGACCTGGATTGGCTACCATGAGAATGGGCTACTGGGCTTGATGGACCTTTAGTCTGACCCTGTAAGGCTATTCTTATGTTCTTATATCCTGTTCTGAAACACACTTGGCTTTTCAGAACCATCTCACCTTAGTACAAACTATGCTCGCCCTGAGAACATGGCACCGGGAGTGCCTCAAGAGCAGTTATTTCCTTAGTATGAGAACAATTTTCTCTTACTGTTGTCTAGTTCAGCAAACTTTGGTTCACTGCATAGGTAAACATATTTGGGACTGTAACAAGCAATTAGTTTGACAAAAAGGAGTGGGAAAAACAACTTAGAAAAACAGTTTCAATGAAAAACATAGCAAAAATGCTTGAAAGCAGTAATCAATCATCTGCTTCTCTGTGATCTTCTGAAAAAGCCGTACAACCTCCCAGTGTAGGCGACCATATCTTGGAAATGTTGACAGCTTTGGCTCAAGCACTTTGTTTTGTCTGTGCATGCTCTGAAGGGATTTATTGTTTTGGTAGTCAATGGTGGGGCAAGAGAATATATGAGGTAAAAGGAGAACGTGATGGAAAATGTGAGAGAAAACAATGGAGACGGCATAAGTAAAAGGAAAACAACCCTAAAGAATGGATTAAGAATTTTGGGTATCTGGTGAATTAAAATCAAGGACCTGAGCACAAGGAGAATGGACCAAACTGAGCCAAAGGCTCATCTGGAGCCCGAGAAAAGTTACCCATAATCCCCAGAGATAAAAGGAAAGAAATGGGCAGAGCTGAACTGATTGATCAGAAGGGGTGAATGGGTTGGGATTCCTTGTTTGCTGACTTATTTATGCATATAGATAGATAAATGTAAGAACTCGCTATCAAGATTTCAAGGGTTGACAGGGTGCTCGTTTCCTTTACACTCTTTACCTAGAAGATTGGTGATAAGATGCAGTTTCAGGTCTTCTGTTATGATCAAAACAGGCATCTCGTTGTTTTTTGCCCGGGGTGATGGTGAGCCACCCTCCCTATCTCTCTCTGCCTCTCACCACCACTGCTCTTTGTGTTCTATCCAAATCTCACTCTCATTACAGCTTTCCAATACCCCCTCTTCTCTTCTCCCTTAATATTGTCTTTCCCTATCTCTGCCCTTTGCCATTGTTGTCTCTCTTTTGCTTTCTTCCCCTCCCCCCCAACCCCCCTCCATGGCTCCAGAGTTGTAGAACAGCAGATCCAAGTCTGGCTTTTCCCCATTGCATGCAGGGACTTGTAGTCTTACTTTACTTAGGGAATACAATGGGAAAATAAGTACAATAAGCACCTGTCACCTGAAGCCTGATTTAAGCAGTCAGCTTTTCTATTTTACCTTTAAAATTTAAACTTCTTTTCAGCAATTATCCACTCTGGCAACTGGGTAAATAATATCAGGCTGCTACTACTTTCAAACATCTTAAAATATTAAAGGAAACCATATATTTCTTCAGAATTAAGTTCCCTTATAGAAAGGGGTTTGTTTTTTTTTAACGTGGGTCGCTGTAGTATAAGTTCCAATGCTCATAGAATTCCTATGAGCGTTGGAGCTTTTACAGCAGTGAGCAGCGATAAAAAAACCCTAATGCAGCTTGATAAAAGGGGGCCTTAATTTTCCACCAAGTACAACTTGGTTCTCCTTTTACTAAGGTGCGCTAGCGTTTTTAGCGCGCGCAGGGTATTACCGCGTGCTATGTGGCTAGAACTAACGCCAGCTCAATGCCCTTGGTTCTCTCTCAAATAGAGATTTAGGTCAAAATAGTTTCACTTTAAATTTCTGTTCCCCCCTGCCCAAGGTTATCTTCACAGTACCTGAAGTTCAGATTTCTTCAAAAATTAAATTAAAAATTTCTAATCAGTTTCACAAACTGTTCTCTCACATACACTTGTCAATTTATTTTCACTTTTCCATAGAAATCTCTCTCACACACACAGAGCAATGAGCATAATCTTCCCCTTTTCAGTTTCTTCAGCTTGATCCTTTTCTGGACTTGTGCAACCAAGCAGAGGGCTCCTTACAAAACAAACTTCTGTAAACTAAACTAAATTAAACCTTAGGTTTGTATACCGCATCCTCTCCACAATGGTAGAGCTCGGCACGGTTTACAGGAGTTGGGATAGAAAGGAACTACAATGAAGGGTTAAAGGTCAGAGTAAGAAGAATATTAAAGGGCTTAGTATGCCAGAGATGGAGTAAGTATCACATTTTTTTTTAGAATAACCAGGTTTTCAGATGTTTGTGGAAAAGTTGGAGAGAGCTTAGGTTCCGAAGAGGGGAGGTAAGGTTGTTCCAGAGCTCAGTGATTCTGAAGGGGAGGGAGGTCCCTAATTTTCCAGCATGGGAAATGCCTTTTAATGAGGGGAAGGATAGTTTTAATTTGTGGGTGGGTCTGGTGGTAATAGGGTTTGAGGAGTTCCAAGAAAGTGGGATAAAGGGAGGGAGGATGCCATGTAGGATTTTGAAAGCTAGAAGGCGCATTTAAAGTGGACCCTAGCGATTATCGGAAGCCAGTGAAGCTTGGACAGGAGTGGAGAGACATGGTCAAATTTGCTCCCCTGGTCATTCGCAGTCGGCAATTTGCGGTCCTGGTCATTCGCTGTATTTTCTGACCGCGAATGACCGGGCAGGAGAGGGCAGCCGGAGAGGCAGGAGAGAGTACTTCCAAACTCAATTTTAACATTAACTGCCTCTTTTACAAAGCCACGTTAGTGGCTGCTACTCGGCAACAGCCCCAAAGCCCTTGAAATCTCTAAGGGCTTCGGGGCCGTTAGCGCAGGGCAGCCACTAGTGCGGCTTTGTAAAAGAGGCTGTAAAACCCTCATTTTTAAATTCTAATTACTAAATTCAGATGTTAGTACTCAAAATCATTAATCTATCAAACTATTACAATATTTAACTTGCAGGAATTTTTATCTTTAATTCTGAATCAGTGGAGCAGTAAAGGTGAGCAGCGCCAGGGATGCGCATAGGAAGTGACGTCAGTAGGAGAGATGACGGGGTCATGAGCAACACATTGAAGTTCTTGCTGCTTGCAGCGGTGAACAACTAGAGGTGTGGGGGAAGGGAAGGGGGCGTATGAGCGGCAGAGGGGATTGAGGAAGGAGCAGGGGGCTTGGAGATGAGGGCTGGGAAGCATCGCTGCCCCAGGCGCCACTCACCCTTGCTACTCCATTGCCCGGGCACTGTCTTGATAGGGACACTGGTACCTGTCCTGATCTCTGCCTCCCCCACTCCTTCCCTATCTCCCCCCCCCCCCACACACTACTCATTAAAGAGGTGCAAGCGCATGTGGCAGGAGGGGGCAGGGAACGGGTGGAGTGGAAAAGAGGGCAGGGAATGGGTGCCACCGCCATGGACACCTCTCACCCTTGCTACACTGCTGGGTAAACAGCAGTTTTCAGTGCATAATGTAGTTTTATAGTTGGAAGGCAACTACAAACTCTATCAGTTTTGTTATAACCTTTCACTAAAATCATCTATAGTACCTGAAGATTGGAGGGTGGCCATTGTTACGCCGATTTTTAAAAAAGGGTTCCAGGGGAGATCTGGGATATTCCAGACTGGCAAGCCTGACTTCAGTGCCGGGCAAAACTGTGGAAACAATTCTAAAAAATAAAATTGTGGAACACATAGACAAACATAATTTAATGGGACAGAGCGAGCATGGGTTCAGCCGAGGGAGATCTTGCCTCACCGATTTGCTTGACTTCTTTGAAGGTGTGAATAAACATGTGGATAAAGGGGAGCCGGTTGGTGTAGTGTATCTAGATTTTCAGAAAGCTTTAACAAAGTTCCTTATGAGCGTGTCATGATTACCTGAATGTCTCACAATTTATCAAATCAATTAAAATGAGGAAAATTGCAGATTTGTTCAAATAAACTAATTAGTCATAAAATAGAGAACAAGCTGATTATCGAGTAAATTAAATTTACCAGACCTCAAACATGCAAGGCACTACTTATAAGATTTTTCATGCCCTTACTGGGGTGGTGTATTCATCATTGGTCTTGGTAAAATGATGTGTGCAAAATTAAATTATTTTTAATGCATTTTTAACAGGCTCAATATAAATATAAAATGCTTATGGTGCTATAAAAGGAAGGCACTTGTAATCCTGCACCATAAGCACGTCATTGATACTTGGTTTCTGGAAGTCAATTTGGGGACAAATTAATCTTATTCTTGAATCATCTATCCCCTTGACATATGAGGCAGTAATATGTGGTACGCTACTTTATGTTAAACCTTTGTGCGCTGAAGGAAAGTGGAGAGAGAGTGGGCTAAGGACGCTGAAGGGAAATGGGGAAGAGAGAGTGGGGAGAAGACACTGATTTATAAATTGACAATTGTACAGAATATTGTTTCTTTTTATACTTTAATATAATAAGTTCAATATAAAACAATTCAAGGCTTGTGTGGATGGAATTAGGTGGTTTGCGGGGATGGGGACCGAGCTTACGGGGATTAGTCCAATAAAATGGTATTTTCTTATTTCTCATTATTTGTTTTATTTTTATTTGTTAATTTGTAAAGTGGTGATTGTTATGTATCAGTTTTTTCAAATTTACATCTACTGTCTTTATATTTTGCACAGTATTAGAGGACATATATTACTGTTTTTGTGGTATTGTAGTGATGCATTGTATGCAGAGTCTGGTTTCTTGGCGGTTCAGTTAATCTTTTGTCTACATATTTCTATTTTTAGTTTGTGCTTATTCCATATTGGGCGAGGGTGTATCTGTCTGTGTGTATGAAAGGGCCTTTGCTTTCTGATAGCATCGACTGTACAGGATCAATTGACCATACAGGATCTGGCTTGTTTAGTTTTACAATGTATGTGTTGGTGTTCTAGTGCTCACTGCAGTGTTTAAGATGCTGCCTTTTCGTAGGTACACTCTTGTTGTGCGATATATGTGGATTGTTACTAAAAATCATATTTTTCATATAGATGGGGGGTATCAAAAAATGATGGGCCCCGGGTGTCACATATGCTAGGTACGCCACTGTTCCAGTGTTCTGGCTCAGTGTAGGAGGAGGAGAGTTTTAATACAAAATTAAATAGTTCACGTCTCAGAGCAGGATTATAATAACTAGAAAACAGTTAAAGATAGATCTTGGGGCACAAGATCTCCTTTCAGCCCTGATCTCTCTCTGTCCCTTCAAGAAGGTCCTAAAGTGCCTTTACCCAGCCCCAGATCTGCAAGTTCTGGACAATCTCCTTCCTATCCAGAAGCTCCTTCAGGCATTTTCCTCTCTGCTTTTACAGTTTGCAGAATTAGACACGAATTTGGGGCTCTTTCTCTGGCTGAAGGTTTGTCTCTTGCAGTGCTGAGAGAAGGGACAACAGGGCAGAAGCTCGGATTCTGAGCTGGAAGTTTAAAGGAAAAAAGAAGAAAAGTCTTGTGCTTCATGCAGGTAGACATTAGGAAGAACCTTCTCATTGTAGGCTCAAACACTGAGATTGTATTTCAAAGGATTAGAGATGAACAGATAATTATCAGCTTTTCCAGAAACATTGGAAAGCATAATTCTTCACAAAAGCTTTAAACAACACATTTATTGGTTCTTAGCTTAATTATTTGGTTTTATCTGATATTTTAAGTCCATTATATATTATGTTATTATTGTCTATCGATATTTGTATTGTTTTATGATTTCGATCTTAATGATTTGTACTTCACCTAAAGCCTTTTGGGCAGGCAAAACAAACCAAGCTGAATAAACAAAGTGACACACAGCGGCCTGCAACTGTTAACACCAAAGCTTATAACATACAGTTTAAAGTAAGGGAACAGACCTTAACAGTCTGATTTTAGTAATATAACAAGGTCTGCGATGATGGATGAACAATCTGAGCGCTATTGTTTCAAGATTAATGGAAAGCAGTTCCCGTTCAGTTGCAGAACTTGGCCACAGTTGATACAACACAAAGGCCTTCCTAGACAATACCATATATTTAAAGCATGAAGCATTAGAATGATAACCTTTGCACCAGAATTCAGACTTAATATATAATGTGAGACAATTGAGAACTTTTGGCAGCTAAGCATAGTAGATTTAGCAAAACAAAACAAATCAAAATAAAATCCTGTGGGCGCAGGAACATTCAAAGTAACTTTCTATGACATTTAACAGCTACCTTATTCTTCCCAGGAGTTGAAATGCCAAAAAAGTATATTACAGAAATCTGATCACTGGAGCTGAACAGTTCTCAATTATTAACCTTCAACAGATTGCTGCCATCTACTAGACTACAAATTCTTTCTTGGCGCCTGTGCTTCGTGAATCACCTTTTCAATTTGTATTTCTTTGTTTTGCTCTCTATCATATTTCTTAGGATTCTTTTTTTGTTTTCCTTGTGAAATATGTAGTTATATTAAGTATATTGGCCTTGAAGAAAAGCTGGCTCTTTCTCAGTCATGATACTTTTTATTGAACCATTTAAGTGTAATCTATACACGTATAAAAGTGAAATATTTTTGGATGTGTACAAGTGTGTTGGTGTTGCTTCTGGCCGGCCTTCTGTTTTTGTGTCTTCTTTCTCACCTCTCGCGACATCTCCTGCTCTAACAGACCCATCAGTGACCCCTAGGATGATTCATTGTGGCCATTTCAGCGTTGAATCGGCCACGATGAATCTTCCTACATCCATCCCTGACCGGGTCCATGGATGCCATGGAGCAGGTAAAGGCTGTATGTAATGCCCCCTATGCAACCCCAAACTAGGGATGCCCCCCTTCCCCTCCCACTCCACATACCTCTTGAAAAGTTCACCGGCTTGAGAGGCATCTTCTGACTCCTGCTCTTGCCGGCCTCAGCTCC
Organism: Geotrypetes seraphini; assembly: GCF_902459505.1. Lineage (NCBI taxonomy): Eukaryota > Metazoa > Chordata > Amphibia > Gymnophiona > Dermophiidae > Geotrypetes > Geotrypetes seraphini. Next base: position 361,629,484 of record NC_047085.1, read on the forward strand.
CATCTGATGTGATGTCTTGGTCTCGCAAATAGGAAGTGACATCAGAGGGGTGCCAAAGCCAACACGAGCATGGGGTGGAAGGTCTGTGATGATGGATGAATAATATGAAGGCAATTGTTTCAAGATTAATGGAAAGCAGTTCCTGTTCAGTTGCAGAACTTGGCCGCAGTTGATACAACACAAGGCCTTCCTAGACAATACAGTACATTGGTCCCACTGCTGGCACCAGTGAACTTTTCAAAAGGTATGTGGGGGAGGGGGAGGCGGAGAGTAGGAGGGGCATGAGTGCCCCTGACAAAATGGCACCCAGGGGAGCAGTCCACCCCTCCCTTTACTACGCCAACTGGACGGACAGGAGAAGAGGCACCAGTGCCAACTCTGCAGTGACGTAGTGAGGTGGAGAAGACAATTCAGCATTGCCGTTGATGTGGTGTGGTGGAGAGGATGATCCAACGCAGCCATTTCAGCACAGCTGTGATGAATCATCCTATTCAGTTCCAAATCATCCCATTAGCTATGTCCTTGAAATTTTGTGTGTACTGCAAAGTCCAAGACAACGGTTGTTAAATTGCTAGTCTTGAGCATATGTTAAATAGGAGGAAAGCATGGCATGCTATTAAGTCCTGATTCTATAAATGGTGCCTATCGGGACTGGGTAAAATGATGATTCTGTGGACTTCACGGACTTCGCAGATCTCTACTGCACATCCTTAAAAATCTGCTTACCTCATGCAATGGCCACTTTCTTTTTAAGGTCTTACGCTTTAGCTCCACGGGATCCATGGGGCCCCCAGGTAGAAGGCATTTGGGCACTGGGGTGCAGAAAAGCTGGGCACAATGGCTATCAACTACTTGGGAATCAAATCTTTAAAGCAAGATATTGTATTGCTGAATTCCAACATTCAAGAAGAAAATAAGGGCTTTAAAATAATTAAAGGTAATCAAGATTTACTTGTTAAAGATAATTTAATTATGAGGGAAAAAATGGAAGCCCTTGAGAAAATAATAGTTGGGCTAATAACTTGCATTTAATTAACTTTCCAAAAATTTTATCAATCTCACCACGAGATATGATGATAATAATAATAATAACTTTATTCTTCTATACCGCCATAGTTGAAAGACTTCTAGGTGGTTCACATTCGAAGAAGGCTGGACAATCAGCGAATTACAGGAAGCAAGAAGTGAAGGTTAAATAAGAGATAGGTAGAGGACAGCAAATTACATTGAAGTAAAGAGAGGGGGAAAATATCATTAAGAGTGGAGAAGCTTCTGTTTAGGAGATGAATTTGTCAAACAGAACGGTTTTGATTGATTTTCGGAATGTGCCGTAGGTCAGACTGGCTCTATTTATGTAGTTATCTATCCAGGACTGCTGTCTGCCTGCTTGGAACATGAAGGTCCTGTCCAAAAAGGATTTGCATTTGCAACCTGTGATCTTTGGGTACGTAAAGATGTTTCGGTTTCTGGTTGGTCATGTGGGGTTGTGTAATATGAAGTGTGGTAGCAGGTAAGAAGGCGCTAGACCCCAGACCTGCTTGAAACAAATACAGGCAAATTTGAACAGAATACGCGCCTCCATTGGCAACCAGTGCAACTTTTTGTAGTAAGGGTTGATGTGGTCGTTTTTCCTCAAACCGAAGATCAAACAAACTGCTGTGTTTTGCACTATTCTTAATTTTTGTACTGTTTATTTGGGGGGGGATACCTAGGTAAACAGCGTTGATAGGATCAGAGACTGCATCAGTAGTCTAAAGGATGTAGCATCAAAGTAATTTTTAATGGTTCTTAGTTTCCAGAGTGTACAAAAGTGTACTACGTTCGTGTGGTCTGCCATGTTTAGGTGTGTGTCCAGTGTGATACCGGTATTTTTATGGTTTTGGAGATTTGGTAATCGTAGCCGTTTAATTGTAATGATGTTCTGGTAATTTTGTCCTTGGGGCTTGCCAAGAAGACTTTTGTCTTTTCTGTGTTTAGTTTCAGTTTGAAGTCGGTTGTCCATTTTTCTATTTTGGATTTCAGGCATCTGTCGCAGCCCTAGGGAGACGCTTAGAGCCCCAAGCTCACTCAAGACCACTTCTAGGCATAACCATGCACAGCCTTGTGCGAGCTTAAGTGTCCCGATGCGTTTCCCTCAACTGCGACAAATGCCTACAGTGTAGACATCCTGCCGCAGGGGGGTTTAAAAAAATAAAAATGCGCCCCAATTGTCTGCTAGACAGTGGTAGGACGCCTATCCCTGCCTACAATTGGGATGCTGAGAGAATCAGCCCCTTAAGTTATAGAATGAGGAGGATGTTTGTAAAAACATTCTTTCCTCACCACTGATCTTCTGTATGTACATTTATGTGGTGTGATCTCACTCGCATAATAGAACTGACCCATGGGAATTTTATTTTATTTATCATTTGTTATTTATCGAGATTTAGGGCTCCTTTTACGAAGCCGCGTTAGCGGTTTAACACGAGTAATAGCGTGCGTTAATTTGCTGGCTGCGCTAGCCGTTACCACCGCCTCTTGAGCAGGCGGTAGTTTTTCAGCTAGCACGGGGGTTAGCGTGCACTAAAAATATGCATGCGATAAAGCCACTAATACTGCTTCGTAAAAGGCGCCCTTAGTAACTGCCTTTATGAAGAGATTCACCTAAGGCAGTGTACAGCAGGCACAGTTTAACGTGCCTGCTGTACATAAACAAACAAAAAGGCATAGGTAAAGAAACAATAGGAAGGGGAAAAGATTACCTGCTCAATTTTCACTTATAAGCACTATTAGTTCGCTAAAGAGTATCCTGAATATATAAAATTCAGATAACTCAGTTAAAAGCGTCCTTAAAAAGCCAGCTTTTCAGGAGACTTCTAAACTTACTAAGTCATTTTTCTTCCCTTATATTGATTGGGAGTGAATTCCACATTTGAGGGGCCGAGACAGAAAAGATCGTGTCCCTCCTTGAATAAATGAGTCTTAGTGCGGTATATAAATTTTTAAATAAATAAAACCTAATAATAGGACTAACATGTATCAGACATATAGATACATTTAACAGCACTGCAAGACAATCATATAATAGAAGGGTAGAATGTCAAGTTTCAAGTTTCAAGTTTATTAAAATTTTTGATTAATCGCTTAATCTTGCTTCAAAGCGATGTACATACATAAAAGAAAATATTTAAATTACAACTATAAGATAAAATTACATTTTTAAAATTAACAATAAAACATTAATTAATATATAACCATTAAATAAAAACAAACATGAACGAAGGGAAAAAGGGGAAATGAAATACAATTTATAATAGAAAAGTAGGTAGGGAAAAACATAAGGATGGGAGTTCAAAGAATTGTCGAAAGCAGCATTATTAAATTCAAGGGAAGATCTTGTTAATCAAATGCATCTTTAAAAAGAAATGTTTTTAAGTCGACTATGCATGCTAGGATCGGAGCATCAATGATATCTGTGGCTGGTGTAGAACTATGGAATGCCTTGCCTGGTATCCTGTGGTTTTGTATGGGGAGGATGAATTTTAAGAAAACGCTGAAAACTCAATTGTTTGCTAATGCCTTCTTATGCTAAGATGTATTTCAGTTGATAATCACCTTCTAGAATTTTTCTGACATCGAAGTATGATTTAAAACAGGGGTGTCCAACCCACGCCCGCGGGTCACATGCGGCCCCGTGAGAAATTTTGTGTGACCCCCACTCGCGCTCGAGGACGATTCAGTATTTTCCTCTGCCGCTCCCAGCTGTTTCCTGTCTTGCTGGCTCCCTCCTCCGTCTTGCTGCAGCGTTCACTCAAAAACGTGGGCGGCGGCAAGTGAAGGAAATCACTCGCGGTATGCTCCTGATTGGTGAGGCCCGACTTTAATGCAGGAAGAGGCGGTCGGAGCATACCGCGAGTGATTTCCTTCACTCGCCGGTGCTCTGGCTGCTCTCTCCTGCCTCTCTGGCTGCCCTCTCCTGTCTCCCCCACTGAAAACCATATTTGCGGTTTTTCAAGATTCGCGGGGGTTCCTGGAATGGAACTCCCGCAAATATCGGGGGGGTATTGTACAATGAGACATCTTATTATGTAGCTAAGGGCCTCATGCAGATATATACAGTAGATGAGTAGTACAAAATCAATTGGGATAAATAGATAGCTGGTTAAACATAAGGCAAGTTCTAACTATAGTTGAACAAGATATGGAACTGGTCTAAATTATGGCAAACTAGTCCAGGTTCAGAGTGAATGAATGGTCAGACACTATTGTATTATTTTATTGTACAAGTCACAATAACCTGTTTTTGGAAGAACTCTTGTATCTGGTTATGGAGATACTCAGTGCATTGGAAGACTTGAATATGGTGTTGGTTGGAATCGCCCAAAACTTTGTTTTATGAATGGCTAATCTTGGCTTTACCCAGAGAATGTAGGTTCCTGAATATGAGGCAGATCACACACTGGCCCTAATTTTTGAGTCTGAAGGGCTGATTTTTGCCACCTATGTAGAAGAGGTAGCAGTTATGCTTCTCCCATGATTGGATCATGGTTTATATTTAAGATTGTTTATTGGGGAAGGAAGATGAAAGGAAAGCAGTTCTTGAGGAACATATAGAGTGAGGATTTGACTTCTCGGGATCTCATCAATATCTTGCAGGACTATAACACAGAATCGATTTAGGAGAGATTATGCAGTACAAAATCAATGAACTTAATGAAATAGTGAAACTGAAACTCATGGCACGGTAAGTTTTACAAGATAGACTGATCTTATTCTGTGGTTTGGTGTGAGGTGCTAACTAGTGATTTGTGGGATGTCAATGGAAAACATTTGAAGCGATGCACATTTAACAAAACAAGTTATTTTGCAGAAGCAATTTGTCAAGCTAATCAGAAATAAGATTTTAATAGTTTTCTTTCTTCTGAACAGTCAATAGGAAAGTAAAATGAGAGAACAGAACCAAACCAGTTACCAGTGTAAAAAAATAAAAAGTGTACTTCTGTAGACCTTCTCATTTCATATATGTGAACAAATTCTAACAGCTTTACACCTTGGTGACAGAAATCTAATCTGGGTTTTCTATTCCTATCACAGACCTGCCAAGTCTCTCATGCAAGAGTGGAAAAGTCTTGGCCAATGCAAAAGATAGACTGAGAGATAGATGGCAATTATTCTTCCTTCCTAACTGCAGGCATGTGAGGCCATGATGCATTCTTCTTCTTTTTATTTATTTATTTATGTTTAAAACTGTGAATTTTTATTGAAACATGGGTGGGGGGGGGGGGGGCAGAGACATAGAGACATAGAGACAATCGCTGCCTTTGAAGATAGCACATTCAGGGCCAGATTCTATAAATGACACCAGAAATTTGGTGCTCAGTTCTGTTCTATAAAGGGCACTTCAGGATGAACTCAACTTTCAGCACTGAATTCGAGGCTCACCTTTGGGCATGAGTACTTATGCTAGCTGAAACTTGGTGTAAATCCTGGCACACAGATCTCCTCTGTTCTGGAACACTGTGCAAGTTTTTTGTGAACTCCCCTGACCTGCCCATGCCCCTTCCATGGACATGCCTCCTTTTGAGTTTGTATACAATCCAATTTAGGTGCCCGTTGTTACGGAATAGCATGTAGAGGGTTATTTCTGAAAAGGATGTCTAAGTCTGACATGGATGTTTCTTCTAAAATGTCCAAAGTTGGAAGCACTGAGACGTCCATTTTCAAAAGCCGAACCGCTTGACATCCCCCAATTATTTATTTATTTATTTTTTTTGAAAATTGCCTAGTTGGACGTCTTGGCTGACAGGATGCTCAACCCTTAGGATGCCTAACTTTATACCCCATTTTCGACCACAGAAAGCATCCAAATCCAGACCATGTGGATGTGGGAGTGGCCATTGTTGTGATGGACTGGCCACACAAACATGCCAACAGAGCAGTGGAACACCTTAGAGAACACTGCTGTGCCAGAAGTACATCTCACCCTTATAATTTATGGTGAACCCCCAAAACCTACTAGATCCACCTGTCTACCACCCCGATATCCCTTATGGCTATAGGTGGCACTTGTATAACAGTAGAGTAGGGTTTTGGTGACCTCACACTTTTCACCATAAATGTAGTGGGTAGAATGTCTTATGGGTCTGGCTCCTCCTCTCTATGGTCCAGTAGTCCACCCACCAGGTTATATAAGACACCTGGGTGATATTCTTCTAGGGCTTCCCATACCAAGTGTTGCTCTTCTAGAGATAAGTATGTACTGTTTCATTCAGATCTTTGTGGGGTGGGAGGGGATTAATGATTACTAGAGGAGTTTGGGTACCTTTTTTGGCACTTAGATGCTTCTAAAACAGGTCTAGCCCAAAACATCTACATTTCATCTAGGACATCCTGGGAATGGTTCAATTATTGCCACAAGATGTCCAAGCCTAACCTGCCCAAAGCCCATCCATAACACGTCTACAAACATGCCCCTTGGTTTTCTGGACACACAGCAGGCAAAATACCTCACTAGATGTCTAGAAAGTTGCCTTTGAAAATTGGCACTTGGATGTCCCAGTGATTAGGACGTCCAAATGCCAAATTATGACAGTTTTTGGATGTTTTATTTTTTTATTATGAGCCCCATAGTCAGATTGGTACCCAAATCATAATTAATTAGTGTCAATTAAGGGCTCCTCAAAAAGGAGGACATGGCTGTGGAATCTGGACGTCTGGTAACTCTAACTTTGACCAACACTGGTCTTAGGTGAGGATGCACTGCATTGGGATGAAGTATATGCTGCATTCTTCCAGTGCCCACATAGCACCTCTGCTAAGCCCACCCAGAGAAGAGAAGAAGCAGTGAGAGCTTCTGCTTCAGCAGTAGTTCACTGCTCTTTTCTGTGCTGACACTCTAAGCAACTTCAAAATTGGGGGCCAGCTCATCCTTGTGAGATCAGCAGCAAGAAGTGTCAGCTTGCGAGCTTTAAAGTTGCTCGTGATGCCAGCAGCATCTCACGACTTAGCTGCGGCAGGGGAGCAGGAAAGCCACAGAAGGATCAAATGCTAGGAAAGGGGGTAACAGTGCCTGAAGAATGGAGGCAATATCAGAAGACAGTAGATCCTAGCGAAATGGAGTGGAAGAGGCATATCTAATTTAATCTGAGATTTGTAGATCGCTCTAGGCCTAAAAAGGTTCAAGGCAATTAACAATTAAACAAGAGTTCATACAACATGGGTAGCTTACAGAAGAAGCCATTATGGCAATTTACAATCAAAGAAGAGAGCATGGGGAGTTTGCAAGAAGACCATTATAGGCAAGATTATAGAAGTCAGAGCTAGGATAACCCTGGGAAGTCTAAAAAGGTTGAATGGTGATTTTTGTAAAGAAATGTTTTCAATTTTCTTCTAAAGCCCAGGTAGTGTCCGTGGGGAGGCCGTTCCAGTTTTTTATTGTGATGTAGGTGAACAATGAGTTGAAGATGTGCTTGTATTTGACTCCTTTTGCTGAGGAGAGGATCATCTTGGACATGTTGATGATTCGAGGAGGTGAGAATCGGAGTGCAGAGGAAATGTGACTTATTGCCTCCGCTGAGTTGAAGTGACATAATGGTACAGCATGTAGGATGTTTTGAAGTATATTCTGGGTGCTATAAGTAACCGGTGCAGCTTATGAAGGTAGTCAGCAGATGAGGAGCCAGCGCTAGAAAAGAGAGGAGTAAGTGGCAAGGAGCAGATATTGGGGAAGTGAGGGTGCAAGATACATAGAAAAAAGGCTGGAAAGATGAGGGGAAGATGCAAGGGACAGAGAATGGGGAAGCAGTGGTGTAGTGAGGGGGGGCGCCATCTTGCTGGGGGGCGCTGGCACCTCTCCTCCACTCCACTATCCACGTTCCCACTTCTTCCCATTCCTCCCTCACTGCTCGTCTCTTCATTTCCCCCAACACCCTACCGCTAGCTGTTAGCCGGCGCAAGCAGCAGCTCCAATCTGCTGCTCATGCCGGCCTCGGCACTTCCCTCCAACATTGCTTCTGGGTCCCGTAACTAGAAAGTGACGTCAGAGGGAGAGCCGGCGGCAGCGCGGGCAGCAAGTCAGAGATACTGCTTGCGCTGGGAAAGCTAAATAGATACGAAGGAAGGGAAGGGGTGCACATGAAGGAGCAGGGGCAGGGAAGGAGGTAGGGGTGGGGCCACCACTCAGGGTGCCTTCCACCCTCGCTATGCCAGTATAGGGAAGGATACTGTTTTGTGAGACACAGAAAGCAAATGCTGGGGGAAATGGAGGCAAAACAAAGAATTGGCTGGGGAAGAGGAGAAAGGTGGAGAATAAATGATAGGAAAAAAGGCTAAGGACAGATGCTGAAGCAAGCAGGGGAAAAGGGAGGAGGGAGGATGTTGATGAAGGGAGGGAAGGAATAGGAATAAAAAATATGTGAAGGAATTTGTAAAAGGGGAGGAAACAAAGGAATGGAAGGGGAGGAACATAAGAATTGCCGCTGCTGGGTCAGACCAGTGGTCCATCGTGCCCAGCAATCTGCTCACGCAGTGGCCCTTAGGTCAAAGACCAGGGCCCTATTTGAGTCTAGCCTTATCTGCGTATGTTCTGGTTCAGCAGGAATTTGTCTAACTTTGTCTTGAATCCCTGGAGGGTGTTTCCCCCTATAACAGCCTCTGGAAGAGCGTTCCAGCTTTCTACCACTCTCTGGGTGAAGAAGAACTTCCTTACGTTTGTACGGAAAATATCCCCTTTCAGCTTTAGAGAGTGCCCTCTCGTTCTCCTTACCTTGAAGAGTGTGAACAGTCTGTCTTTATCTACTAAGTCTATTCCCTTCAGTACCTTCAATGTTTCGATCATGTCACCTCTCAGTCTCCTCTTTTCAAGGGAGAAGAGGCCCAGTTTCTCTAATCTCTCACTGTAAGGCAACTCCTCCAACCCCTTAACCATTTTAGTCGCTCTTCTCTGGACCCTTTTGAATAGTACTATGTCCTTATTCATGTACGGCAACCAATGCTGGACGCAGTACTTCAGGTGAGGGTGCACCATGACCCGGTACAGCGGCATGATAACCATCTCTGATCTGTTTGTGATCCCCTTCTTACTCGTACACAGTTATATTATAGTGGAGGTCTCTCTACACCTTTGTGTCATAAATGTGGGATTGGGAGTCATACTTTGGGACATGCATTTTGGACTTGTCCCATTATTCAAATTTTTTGGAAAAGAATAATATCCTATATGTCAAAAATAATTGGGAGATCTTTACGTAATTTTCCGACCCATTTTGTTTTAGATTTGCCAGAGCCTTTCAGACATTTGCCTAGGGGTCATCGGGTACTGTGTAGGAAGATGAGTTTATTGGCCAAAAAATGTATTTTACAATATTGGACAGTCTCTGATCCCCTGAAGTTTTAGCATTGGCTAAACCAGTTACATCAGTTGGCCATCTGGGAGGCGAGAGATGCTGGAAGGCCTGAGAAGCGAAAGTTGATGTTTATGAATATATGGGAGCCTTACTTACAAACCTTGCATCCTAAGAGCTATAGTGCGGTCTTAAGATGGGTGTCCTAGAGTGTATTGATGTGTCATAGTGAGGTGAATTAGAGAATACCATTGGGGGAGAGGGGGGGTTAAGAGTGGGGAGGTGGGGGTATTTATGCTTCTTATTTTATATTATTTGATGCATTGTAGTTATATTATGCATAATGTGATGCTCTATTGTTGTTGATATTGTTTGCATCAATAAAAATTGTTTGAATCTAATCATTCCTAGCATTCTGTTTGCCCTTTTTGCTGCCGCCATGCATTGCGCAGACGGCTTCATTGACTTGTCGACCAGTATTCCCAACTCTCTTTCCTGGGGGGGTCTCTCCAAGTACTGCACCGGACATCCTGTATTCGTGTATAAGATTTTTGTTACCGACATGCATCACCTTACACCAGGGGTGTCCAATGTCAGTCCTCGAGGGCCGCAATCCAGTCGGGTTTTCAGGATTTCCCCAATGAATATGCATGAGATCTATGTGCATGCACTGCTTTCAATGCATATTCATTGGGGAAATCCTGAAAATCCGACTGGAATGCGGCCCTCGAGGACCAACATTGGACACCCCTGCCTTACACTTATCCATGTTAAACCTTATTTGCCATGTCGCAGCCCATTCCTTGAGCGTGTTTATGTCATGTTGTAGGTCTTCACTACTCTGAATAACTTTGTATTGTCTGCAAATTTAATCACCTCGCTCATTGTACCAATTTCCAGGTTATTTATAAATATGTTGACGAGCACGGGCCCAAGCACCGAACCCTGCGGCACTCCACTCGGATAAGAGAAGTGGAGTAGATGAGAGCTCCAAGAAGTGAGAAAAGCTATGAAAAGAGTGAGAAGAAATGACACTGAAACAAAGGCATATAGAAGATGTGAAGAAAAATGGAAAAGGCAGACAAAAAAATACTGAGGATTGGGCAAGAAAAGAAGTTTGAAAAGGGAAGGGACATGTGACAGAGGGGGTGAGAGTGGAATAGACATAATAGAGATGGAGAAAAGAGAGTGAGAAAACAAGGGATATGGGATCAGAAAGAGAGGATCTTGGATCTGTTGGGAGGTGGGGGGTAGAAAAGAATCCTAGATGATAATGAAGGATGGGGAAATGAGAAATAAGGTATCATAAGAAAAGGAAGAGGAAGAATATGGGAATGAGGGAATACAGGAAGATACAAAACCAGAACAAGGATGCAGAGAGAAAGGATAAAGCATTAAAATACTTACTCTGAAAAAAAGAGGCCAAATGAAGAAGAGAGAATTGACCCAAAAAAGAACAGAAGAGAAGGACATGAGAGAATGGGGATGCAAAAAGTGATGAGAACATAGAAATCAGACTGTAGAGACACAGGTTTGAAAATTGTTTATTTTAATTTTGAGAAGGATTTCCTGCCTTTGTCTTGCTGTGCTAGGCCAAGAGTCTGGCATAGAGCTCCCACAAGGAGGGGAAATGACTTATCTGCTCTTTCCGATAGTATTTTAGGAAAGGATTTGCTGACATAGAGGGCTCCTTTTACTAAGGTGCATTAGGGCCTTAACGCGCGGAATAGCGCGCGCAAGACCTTAATGCCAGCATTGAGCTGGCGTTATTCTAGAACAGGGCTGCCCAAGTCCAGTCCTCAAGATCTACTGGCAGGCCAGGTTTTCAGGATATCCACAATGAATATGCATGAGAAAGATCTGCATACCAAGAAGGCAGTGCAGGCAAATCTCTCTCATGCATATTCATTGTGGATATCCTGGAAACCTGGCCTACCAGTAGATCTCGAGGACCGGACTTGGGCAGCCCTGTTCTAGAAGCATATTGCATGGTGATCGTCAGTGAGAACATGAAGACTGCCAATCAAGTGGAGCAAGCTTCATCCAAGGCAAGGCAAATCATAGGTTGCATACACAGGAGTTTCATCAGCCGTAAGCCTGAAGTCATTATGCCATTGTATAGATCCATGGTGAGGCCCCACCTAGAATACTGTGTGCAATTCTGGAGGCCGCATTATCGGTCCAGAGAATGTCCACCCAGGGCAATATGTATGAAGGTGAGATAAAAGTTGGACCTTTATCACACATTAATTTATCTAAAGTAAATCAATTTGCTAACTCCTGGGTAAAAAGAGGGCTGCTTATGAGCTACCTCACAAACAGCATTATTTCATCAGCTTGGGAGCACTGGGCCACCAAGTTGTGGCCACTAAAGCAAGGATGGTGAAGACGGAAAGTGAGGTGATATATAATCTTGCAACAAAATGGATCCTCACTCTGTCGGGAAATTCTTTCCAGAGCTGAAACTCTTCTTTATCTTAAATCCAGAAATCCAGACAGAACACACAGTGCTCCTGCCCTGTGAGTGAGAGAACGCTAATGGAGTGCTCCCCCTGGAACCCTTGAGAAAGCCTCCTGTGAGGCGAAACGGGTCCCGTCGGGCCATAATGTTGGGGCAAGCAATTACTAAGAATAATAAAGATAAAGATTAAGAATCACTGTGTGTTCTGTCTGGATTTAAGATAAAGAAGAGTTTCAGCTCTGGAAAGAATTTCCCTACAGAGTAAGGATCCATTTTGTTCCACCAAGTTGTGGCCCAAAGCTCTAGTGCTGTGTCTTAAAAGAGCTAGCAAGCATACCAAATAGATGTGGCTGGTGCCCCACCCCAAAACTCTAACCCCCTTTTGGGCTCCCGAATCCAGCTCCCCCAACCAGACTCAGCCCAACCTAAAAGGATCCCTGAAGAGCTGAACTCCCCACCTGGAAGTTTCCCTTCCCCCAAGACCTCCCCCACCATCCTGAAGGTCCCTCTCTGGGTGCACCTTTTAAATTTCCTGTTGTCTGTCTAGTGGGCTGGGCACTTGCATCCCAGTTACTTCTGCCTTTGCTAGCACTGGGATCCAAAATAGTATTGGTGACCCCTAGTGGTAGTCTTTCAGTACTACCTCTGAGGGGGGAGGTGTCATGTTTCTATATAAGGCAAAGGATTTTCAACATTTGATACAAATGTATAAAATACAGGTATTTACATGTGCAAATCACAAATAGGACTTATAAAATAAGGGCCATTACTTTATGCAGTGAAGGAGCTGGTGGGGGGGGGGCTTCTCTTTTGCAATATTTAAAAATATTTTAGATTGGGCTGGCTGGGAGACTCAGTGACATGCAGAAGTCACCAGCTTCAATCTCTGGCTCAGTTGGGTATGACAAAAGCAGCATTCACTGACATCCCCCTCCTCCCCAACCCCAATTATAGTATGAGGTAGAAGGTGCTGTGTTACTTAAAGATAATTTGTAGCTGGCTTCAACGCCTATGATTACAGGTTCCAATGATCCCAGCCCCAGACTGCAATGACCAGTCTACATTTCTCAGGAACAGGAGTAAAATCCCCAGTGTGGTTGTGAATGAAGGGACATGGTGCTAGATCCCAGCCCTGGTTTGGACTGAGCTGGAGATACAAAAGGAGCAGCAGGAGGAAACTGTCAGATCATAAATAAAGTGTTTTAAATGATCTTGGGCTCATCTAGTCTTCTCAGCAAACATAATTTGAATTTACACTGTGACATGTAAGGAACCTCTTGCAGGACATACAATCTAACCTAGCAAACAAACATTAAAATGGACTGTTCTATATGATTAGATTGCTGGCATTTCAGGTTTTTTTAAAGACTATTTATTTTTCTTTAACATCTGGAAGCAACATGGCAATGACCAGGAAGAACCCAGATGTTCTGCTCCTTTGATTCCTGGTACAGCCACAGATCCTCATTTCTTGTCTTTTCCATTTGATCATATTTGTTCCTCTGCTGGAAGGACATGTGGCATGACTGCATTGTACTGCACTAGACAAAGGGCATGAAATGGACAAGATCTCAAAAGTCCCCTCAATGGGTTATGTTTACTGAAAGACTTATTTAGCTTAGAATGCATAACAAAAAGGCTTTAATCCAGGGTTTCTCAAACTATGCATCACAACCCCACATGGGATCAGGTATGCCATATTGGGGTCATGACCTGACCCGCAAGTAAATAGCTGTGTTTTACTGGCATTGTTGTGGTCACAAGCATGGGGGTCTCGGTTTGAAAACAATTGGCAAGTGTTGCTTTAACCAATTATAACCCATGTAATCATAGAAATTAATAAGGCTTGGAATTGTGATACAATTTACATAAACTGAATGTTCTACAATTTGAATGTTTGCTCTACTGCCACTTGCAAATGGATATTTATTCCAATTGTAAACAAAAGACTGGCAGTGACTATACTTAAGCATGTGTCTAGGAAAAGAAGGGGAATAGCAAGCAATAATAAACTCATGCATTAGCAGCACACATTACACACATAGGGAATTGAAAATTATAAGGTAAAGGTTAAATTAAATAGGATTTTAATTCATACTGTTACTTTTTCCTAGAACTATAAGGATCATGGGATCAATATTCAAAGTGATGTCATTAGCCACAAATGGCTACTGGCCAGTTAAATCACATGTTAATACTGCTGAAAATGTCTGGTTAGTCAACACAAACCCAGCTATCCTAGGGGTGGAGTCAGCACTTGACTGGTTAAGTGTCAATATTCAGCATTTAACCAGCCAGAGTAACTGCATAAATAGGACCACATAAAAGTCAGTCCTGTTTTTATGCAGTTTGCCATATTTGGATAAATGCTGAATATGGAACTTAACTAGTTATGTTTTTTCTCCAGCTCTTTATATCCAGAAATTCAATGTTGGAGCTCGGACGTGTCCCAGCATTGAATTAAGAACATAAGAGTTGCTATACTGGAACAGACCGAAGGACCATCAAGCCTGTTTCCAAAAGTGGTCAAACCAGGTCACAAGATCCTGGAAAGGTTTGGATAATTTCTTAAAAGAGAAGTCCATAGGCCATTATTGAGATAGCTTGGTGAAATCCACTGCTTAGTCCTTAAGAACATAAGAGCATAAGAATTGTCATACTGGGACAGACCGAAAGTCCATCAAACCCAGAATCCTGTTTCCAACAGTGACCAACCCAGGTCCCAATTACTTGGCAGAAATCCAAATAGTAGCAACATTCCAGAGCTGAGATTGTGATGTCATAATGCCTCATTTCACCAATGCCTAAGAGCCAACCTCATCAGGGATGTCACTATGGCTTGATTGTTTCCAACAGTGGCCAACCCAGGTCCCAATTACTTGGCAGAAATCCAAATAGTAGCAACATTCCAGAGCTGAGATTGTGATGTCATAATGCCTCATTTCACCAATGCCTAAGAGCCAACCTTATCAGGGATGTCACAATGGCTTGATTGTTTCCAACAGTGGCCAACCCAGGTCCCAAGTAGCAAAGCAGATTTTATGCTGATTATCCTAGGAATAAGCAGTGTATTTCCCCCAAGCCATCTCAATAATGTCTTATGGACTTTTGTTTTAGGTAATTATGCTAACCTTTCCAGGTTCTTGTGACCTGGTTTGGCCACTTTTAGAAACAAGATACTGGGTTTGATGTACCTTCGGTCTGTCCCAGTATAGCATGAATGCATACAATTTTCCCCTAAAAATTACATATTCCTTCACTATTTTGTAATTTCATAAACATAGTAATAATTCCAATAATACACACAGAACATTACTTAATAAGTGCTAAAGAAAAGATTAAAACTGTAAATTGCAAGAAAAACAGAAACAAGATGTAAAGTTTTGAGGTCCAGTCTCATAAAATTTTTTCTGCAATTGTAGACTGGTGATCCTGGTGGCAACAGTCATTCAATTCCCCTTTGGTAGCCAGTGAAGAGTTGTAAATTATGCTGTTCCATTTTTTTTGCCTCAGTATTCAGCTATGAGCTTTCAGTGGAGACTCGCTAAGGCACTTTCCCTGTAGCTTGGTCTTCTGTATGGGAGAGTTCACCCCACTGTGAATGGAAGTCTTCAATAAATGTTAAAAAAAAGAAGGTTCCACAAAAGTGTAGCAAAAATACAAAACAGCAAAATTAGTTAACGCACATCACCATCTTCATCATTGTTTGCGATATGGCCTTTATATTTGTGCAGACCACAGGCAAACTTAGGGCTCCTTTTACTAAGTTGCACTAGCGTTTTAAGCACACGCAGGATATTACTGTGTGCTACACCGCACGCTACGCGGCTAGAACTAACGCCAGCTCAGTGCTGGCGTTAAGGTCTAGCGCCCGGGGCAATTCAGCACAGGCTATTTTGCGCGTTAATAGAACATAAGAATTGCCGCTGCTGGGTCAAACCAGTGGTCCATCCTGTCCAGTAGTCTGCTCACGCGGTGGCCCTCAGGTCAAAGACCAGTGCTCTAAATGAGTCCAGCCTCACCTGCGCATATTCCAGTTTTGCAAGAACTTGTCCAACTTTGTTTTGAAACCCTGAAGTGTGTTTTCCCCTATAACAGATTCCGGAAGAGCGTTCCAGTTTTCCACCACTCTCTGGGTGAAGAAGAATTTCCTTTTATTTGTACGGAATCTATCCCCTTTCAACTTTAGAGTGCCCTCTCGTTCTCCCTACCTTGGAGAGGGTGAACAATCTGTCTTTATCTGCTAAGTCTATTCCCTTCAGTATTTTGAATGTTTCAATCAAGTCCCCTCTCAGTCTCCTCTTTTCAAGGGAGAAGAGGCCCAGTTTCTTCAATCTCTCACTGTACGGCAACTCCTCCAGCCCCTTAACCATTTTAGTCACTCTTCTCTAGACCCTTTCGAGCAGTACCGTGTCCTTCTTCATGTATGGCGACCAGTGCTGGACGCAGTATTCTAGGTGAGGGCGCACCATGGCCCAGTACAGCAGTATGATAACCATCTCCAATCTGTTCGTGATCCCCTTTTTAATCATTCCTAGCATTCTGTTCGCCCTTTCGCCGCACATTGCATAGACGGCTTCATCTACATGTCGATCAGAACTCCCAAGTCTCTTTCCTGGAAGGTCTCTCCAAGTACAGCCCCGGACATCCTGTATTCGTGCATGAGATTTTTATTACCGACATGCATCACCTTACACTTATCCACTTTGAACCTCATTTGCCATGTCGCAGCCCATTTCTCAAGCATGTTTATGTCACGTTGCAGATCTTCGCAATCCTCCTGCGTCTTCACTACTCTGAATAGCTTAGTATCATCCGCAAATTTAATAACCTCGCTCGTAGTACCAATTTCCAGATCATTTATAAAGATGTTGAAGAGCACAGGTCCAAGCACTGAGCCCTGCGACACCCTACTGGTGACGCTCTTCCAGTCCGAGTATTGTCCATTTATCCCCACTCTCTGTTTCCTGTGCTGCAGCCAGTTTTTGATCGACGTGAGTATTTCACCCTCGATTCCATGACTCGCAATCTTCCGAAGTACTCGTTCATGTGGAACCTTGTCGAACGCCTTCTGAAAATCTAGATAAACTACGCACCTTAGGGGTCTTTTTCCAAAGGCGCATTAGCCGTTGTAGCGTGCGTTAAATATTAGCAAGCACTAAATGCTAACGCGTCCATAGACTTATAATGGGCGCGTTAGTTGTAAAAGGACCCCTTAGTATTATCATTAATATTATCTTCTCTCCCAATGGGCTCCTTTTATGAAGGCATGTTAGGGCCTTAACACGCAGAATAGCACACGTTAAAATGCTGTGCGCGCTAGCCGCTACCGCCTCCTTTTGAGCAGGCAGTAGTTTTTCAGCTAGCGTGCGCTATAGCACGTACTAATCCAGTGCATGCGATAAAAACGCTAGTGCACCTTCGTAAAAGGAGCCCAATGCGTTTAGTGTCCTTATTGGCTCTGGTAGCAGCCCAGTAAATTTCATTCTAAAAAAAATATGATTTATAGCAATATGTTAGTTGACATTGTGAGAATTGTGTTAATAACATAACAAGAGCTAACTGATATAGCAGGAATAATATGGATGTCAGTAAAACACTAATACAATGTTAGACACGTTTATAAAAAAAGAAAGGAAATTGCAAGTTGACTTGAATGTATGTGTAAAGTGGGAAAAAAGGAAGTGAAAGCATATGAGCTGTACACTGTTAGGATATTCGAGAATTGTGAACCCACTGCTTGCCCTGTATCGGTAGCATGGAATATTGCTACTCCTTGGGTTTTGGCCAGGTACTGGTGACCTGGATTAGCACCATAAGAATGGGCTACTGGGTTTGATGGACCATGGTCTGACCCAGTTGTAAGGTTTCTTAGTGGCCCCCACAATGTATGGTTGGTGGGGTTATATTAGAGGCGCCCTTACAAATGCCAGGTCCCAGGTTCAGTTCCCTCACTGAAGGTTCACCAGGAAGTAGAATAAAAAAGGCACAGCCAGAGGTGATTGCATAAAGAATATATTATAGAAATAGGCTTACAGAAAAGCAATATTTATAAGCATTACAATTAAGCATTACAATTAATGAGAGAGCAATGCAGTTTCCCTGCCTTACAGAGTTCAGAGGAAAAGAGAGACATAGAAGCCTGAAGTTCCAGGGAAAGGCAGAGAGAGAGAAAAGGGGGATGGGGTGATGGTCCAAGCTTCGTGTTCCATAGATAAAGAGAAGGATAGACAGAGAAAGAGAGAGCTCAAGAGATAGATGAGAGGACCAGAGTGCCAAGAGCCAAGAGAGGGGGGTGATGCTGCGAGGGGGCTTTTATAGCATGGAATCCTATTCTGAATATAGAAAACTATTGAGCTTCAATAGAAGTTAAATCTCCCCCTCCTTAGTAAACTTGTGCTAGACAGCCGAAGAATAGGCTATGGTCAAATGTAATTTCCAGTATGCCTCTGACAATAGTTATCTGTGTACCTGGATCCATTGTCCTAAGCACCCTCTTAATCAGACATTAACACATTAACACCTTTTAACTAATCATGATTTAATCAGGGCTACTTAAAAAGCACAGTTACTTACCGTAACAGGTGTTATCCAGGGACAGCAGGCATATATTCTCACATGTGGGTGACGTCATCCACGGAGCCCCGAAGCGGACAGCTTTTTCAAGCAAACTTGATTGAAGATTTTTAAGTTTGCTCTGCTGCTCCACGCATGTGTGCCTTCCTGCTCCACTAGAGGGTGTGTCTCCTCCTCGTGGTCTCCAGTTCACTTAACCAGCAAAGAAGCCAACCTCGGGGAGGTGGGTGGGTTGTGAGAATATATGCCTGCTGTCCCTGGATAACACCTGTTACGGTAAGTAACTGTGCTTTATCCCAGGACAAGCAGGCATGATATTCTCACATGTGGGTGACCTCCAAGCTAACTGAAAAGGGATGGAGGGAAGTTAAGAAAACAGATTACGCAATACCGATTGGCCAAACTGGCCATCGCTCCTGGACAATGTATCCAGACAGTAGTGGGAGGTGAAAGTATGAACCGAAGACCATGTGGCAGCCTTGCAGATTTCCTCAATAGGCGTGGACCGGAGTAAGGCTACGGAGGCTGCCATCGCTCAGACCTTATGTCCCATTACTCGACCGCGCAGCGCGAGACCAGCCTGAGCGTAGCAAAAGGAAATACAAGCAGCCAACCAGTTGGACAAGGTGCGCTTGGAAACTGGGTGACCCAACCGATTAGGGTCGAAGGACAAAAATAATACAGAATCTGGGCCTAAGTGCCGGCGGTCGCATCCACAACTGCCTTCAGCTCTTATCTCCTCCAGCATCGGACAAACGCACAAGCTGCACTGTCTCCAATGGTTCTTGCATGAGGTTACAGCAGTGAGGCAGGCATCATTCCAGAACATGACTGCTGGACACAAGAGACAGAGGGGACATGATTGAGACCTTTAAGTATATTACTGGGCGTATAGAGGTGAAAGAAGATATCTTCAGTCTTACAGGACCCTCGGTAACCAGAGGACACTCGCTGAAAATCAGGGGAGGGAAATTTCGGGGTGATGCTAGGAAGTACTTCTTCACCGAAAGGGTGGTCGATCATTGGAACGAGCTGCCTCAGCGGGTGATTGAGGCCAGCAGCGTGTTAGATTTCAAGAGAAAATGGGATATTCATGTGGGATCTCTAGGAGAGTAAGAATCAAGGAGCGGGTCAATTGGTATGGGCAGACTCGATGGGCTATGGCCCTTTTCTGCCGTCAATTTCTATGTTTCTATGTTTCCATAAAGAATCATTATTTATAATACCGAGGGCCTCAAAATAGAACCTGGCGGGCCGCGTGTGGTCAGCGGGCTGCGAGTTTGAGACCACTGGTGTATATTTGTTTCGGTTGGAAATAATTTCAAATATTGTAGTGTCATGTAAATGTTAAACAAAATTGGAGACAGAGGAGATCCCTGAGGCACTCCATAAACAGGGGACCAAGATGAGGAAAGTTTACCGAACGGGTGGTTGATCGTTGGAATGATGTTCCGTGTCAGGTGGTTGAGGCCAGCAACGTGCCAGATTTTAAGAGGAAATGGGATACACATGTGGGATCTCTAGGGGGTTAAAATCAAGGGGGGTAGGTCATTGGAGTGGGCAGACTTGGTGGACTATGGCTCTTTTCTGCCGTCACCTTTTATGTTTCTATGTTTCATAATGTACTTGATATAATCTTAGTGTTAAAAATCCTCCAAACCAATCTAAAGTTTGCCCATTCCATGCCGATGTTATTCAATAGATGGATCAAAACATTATGGTTAACAACATCGAAAGCAGCTGTCAAATCAATTGCAGCAAGATAGCGTAACGACCTTGAGACAAAAGACACTGAATCTTTGTAGTTAGAGAAATCAGTAATGTTTCTGTACTAAAGTTTGAACAAAAGCCGTGATGGAAGGGAAGTAGAATTGAAAATTGATCCAAATATTCTGAGAGCTGTTCAGATACAATAGATTCAATCATCTTTGTTAATATGGGTATATTAGCTATGGGACGATAATTAACAGAAACGGTTGGATCTATATTGGGTCCATATTTACTACATCCTACAGATTTTGCATCCACTTCAGTTTAGTAAGGGAGCAGAGGGATCTTTTTCAATATCTAGCTGTGATACTTTTGGCCTCCAATTTCAGACTTCTCATAAAAAGATTGCTCTTTTTTGGAAGTAGCCCTCTGAAAATCTCTTCACCAAAAGTGAGAAATAATCGAAAGAGACACCATGTGCGTTTATTTTCCAAAACACCTGGATGAAGGAGCAATCCCACCACAAGTAAATAATCCAGGCAAATTACAGTTTCATCAAGATGGGAAAGAAGCAATAGGATCTTGTTTATTCATCTTTGTGGCATAAGCTACATGTTTAATAACACAGATAATGACAGGCCCACATGATCCATTCAATCTGCCCAAGAAAGGTGAAGCTGTTCATGCTTAAATACTAGTTGGCAATTTGTCATCATGCCAACCACATATATTTACACACTCACCCTATTTACAAAACCACAGAAGCGGTTTATAGCACAGGCTGGCACACTGAATGCTCTACGCTGCTCCCAACGCTCATAGGAACTCTATAAGTGTCAGGAGAAGCGCAGAGCATTCAGTGTGCCAGCCTGTGCTAAAAAACGCTTTTGCAGTTTTGTAAAAGGGGAAATTATTTATTTATTTTATTTTAAAAATTTCTAACCCACTTAAACCTAAGCAATTTACATTAAAAAAAACCCATAATCAGCATGTAACTAACAGAGATAAACACATCTGAAGTATTTACAATCAGAATCATAATTCAGTCAAGAGAATGCTTCCACAAATAGAGCTGTTTTTTCAGCAGTTTCTTAAATTTTTGAAGATCAGAAAGCAGCCTCAACTGTCCTGTCAGCTTATTCCATAATAATGCGCCTACACCTGATATTGTAGATCACAGGTGTCAAACTCAAGGCCCGCGGGCCGAATCCAGCCTGCCTGGCCATTTTATGCGGCCCATGGTGCGATGACCCTGGTGTTATCTTCCTCTCCTCACTGCTGCAGTGTGTACAAAGCTGTGTGCAGCGGCTTCTCGCATGTCTCGCGCCTCATCCAGAAGCATTCCCTCCGACGTTGAAAAAGTTTGTATACAGTAAACATAGAAACGTTTTAGCATTGAGGAATATTATAACCACAACAGATCACAATAATCTTAAGAACAAAAAAAATTAGATTTCCTCAACAGCGTAAGTCTTCTGGGATCCCCATCCTATCCCTCCTCCCCCTCCCTCCCTGAAGTACGTAATCAACAAATACATTTATCAGTGCAACAATCACACACCTTTGTAACATATCATATGATAATAAAGTGATATCCAATACGCAGACTTGATCTTCATCTGTCTTATGACATGTGCGTGACACAGACCATAGAAGTCTGTCCAGCATTGGCCTTAGTTCCCGAATCCACACCTGTGTTTGCCATTTGGATATTTGGGAATATCGGGAAGTATGTGGACCTGGTTCCAAGGCTTTTTAACTAAACGATCATATCAAGTGGTCAACGATGGAAATTACTCGGAATCCTGGAAAAGTCCCTCGGGAGTCCCTCAAGGCTCCCCGCTATCTCCCACCTTATTCAACATATATATCTCCTCCCTAGGTCACCTACTGCAAAAATTGAATCTAATATATTACATTTATGCAGATGACATCTCTATATTAATTCCAATAACAAATGTGACGAATGCCACATCCAAGCACATCTCCTTCATTATGACGGAAATTGAACAATGGACCACAAACTTTAAATTGAAACTAAACTCTGAAAAAACAAAAATTTTCCTGGCTAGCCCAAAGGAAAAAATCACCACAATAACAATACAAATAAATGGTCATGACCACCCAATATTAAAAACTATAAGAATATTAAGAGTCACTCTTGATACCAAATTAACTATGACCGATCACATAAACTCGGTGACAAAAAAATGCTTCTCCACTCTTTGGAAACTGAAAACCATAAAAAAATATTTTGACCCTCTATCCTTCAGATTACTGGTTCAGTCGCTGATTCTATCCACCCTGGACTATTGTAACATCATCTACTTGGGGATACCTAAAAAAACCATAAGAATACTGCGAATAATTCAAAACACGGCCGTTCGCTTAATATTCGGACTAAAGAAAAGTGACCACGTTAGTCCCTTTTACAAATGGCTACACTGGTTACCAATCGAAGAAAGAATTCTATTCAAGTTCTCCTGCTTTTGCTATAAATTAATCTGGGGAATGGCCCCTAATTACCTCCTACCTCATTTTGAATTCTATTCCCCCATTAGATCTACCAGAAACAACAACCTGTTTGCATACCCGAAAATCGTTGGCTGCAGATATCGAACCTTCCTAGACAGAACTTTCAAGTTTCAAGCTGGTAGACAGCAATCATGGCTAGGCTATCTCATCGATACCGCTAGATTGACCTACAGCATCTTCCAGAAAGAACTAAAGACCACTTTGTTTAAGAAATTCTTGTCCTAGCCAGACACTCTCCCGCGAACATAACTTCAACACCTTATCCTGAATTTCTTCCTCACACTAGGTATCCACATTCCCTGTCTGCTAAAAATTCCCTCTTCATAATTGTATCCTGATATTTCACTGATTGTAAGATGTAAAAAAGTTATTTATACATTACTTGTTGGAATATTCATATTTATCTCTATCACTACCTCTCTCTTTATATTTTTATCTTTACTTTTCATTAATTGTTTCTTCAGATACTTTAGTTAGATTGTGAGCCTTTGGGACAGTTAGGGAAATTTCCAAGTACCTATCTTATTTATTTTTATCTATTGTATCTTTTTAATGCATCATTTTTGTAAACCACTTAGAAACCTCACGGTTATTAGCGGTATATAAGAATTAAATTAAATTAAATTAAATTAAATTTGCAGGACATAGACGAAATACACAACATAGGCAACCAGGAGACAAAAAATGTATTTCGTCTATGTCTTCCACAGGTCGGGAGAGGGGGTGGGTGGGGGGGGGGTTGGGGGGTGGTTTGGACCCGGTGTTTTAAGGCGTATTCTACTGTGTGTTATGGTATTGGGGTGTTCCACTCTGTTCTGGGGGGGTTTTTGGAGGGTCTTATGTGGAAAAATGTATTGAGCACTTCTGGTTATTGAACCATCTGATCTTGGTTATGTTTCTACCCTTGGCTCTCTGTATGCCCGATGGGGCAGTTTTTGATGGATTGCTGGATGTCCCTTTACTCTGTTCTATTTTGTATATACTGGTTTGCTCAATAAAGAAATATTATAAATTTAAAAAAAAAAATTTGCAGGACATAGATATGAATGTGTATTAAACAGTAAGAAGCAAAGCAAGAAGACCCAACTTTCCACAGATAAAGGAGCAATCCAGAAAGAAACAAACTGTGGAGGAACACGATGTTCTTGACTTTCCTTTATTTCTTCAAAATGTCTTCAAACAACGATAGGAATATGTCAAAATGTCTTTAAACAATGAAGAAATAAAGGAAAGTCAAGGACATTGTGTTCCTCCACATGAATGTGTATTAACCACACTTAAGGAAGAATACTTAGAAACGTATACATAGAAACAAAGATAGTGTGGTGAATGGAAACGTCGCTTAAATCCAAAAATCAAAACCCAGTCCAGTCCAACTTAGCGTGCACGAGTTAATTTAAATGTAAAAAGGAGAAAAAAGCCTCAGAAAATGCAGCACAAGCCAGCCACCGCAGTGGCTTGAGGCCTGCCTGAACAAAACTTCATGGGCATAAAAAAAAACCCTCCTTTTTACCAAATTCAAAATGACTCTATGGTATATCTTTTGTTTTGGTATTATTCCTGATGGTAATGATGGATGGGGGAGGGAATTTTTATCTTTTGTATAGATACTGATTGATTATAAGTGCTTGGTTGATTATAATTATTTGTATATAAAGTGTATTGCACTTTTTGTTGGCATTAAAAACTAAATAAAGTTAAAAAAGAATGATAAATCAGATAGTAGTTTTTTGGCAGTCACGTGCGCTAACCCCGTTAGAGCGGCTTGATAAAAGGAGCCCTAGGTGTCCAAAGTAGGCAGCAGGGAATTGTTCATTCTTGAAAAAAAGTCCAAAATGTGTTTTTTTTTGGGGGGAGAAAGGCCTACCTGTCCATTCAGGCATTTTAGTCGCCAAGACCGACACTACATCTCCCTTTAAGCTCTATTCCTGAAAAAAAATCTGCCCAAGTCCCAAACACCCAAAACAAGACCTTTTAGGTGTGGGAGGGACCAGTCCTTCACCTAAACTATGATTCTCTAACTGGCGTCTGTCATAAGTGCCGGTTAGAGAATCGTGGAACCGTTCCTCCCCCCTCCCCCCCCCAACGATCGAGGCAGGAGGGATGCCCAGTCCCTCCTGCCCGCACTCGCAGCGACTCCCCTGCAATGATCGGCGGCAGGAGAAATGCCCAATTGCTCCTACCGGATACCCCCCCGAGCCCCCAAAAGTTCGCTGGCAGGAGAGATGTTCAATCTCTCCTGCCAGACACCCCTGAACCCCTGAAAATTCATCAGCAGGAGGGATGTCCAGTCCCTCCTGCTTGTCACCCCCCAAAGGTAACCCACCTGGACCTCCCGGCCCACCCACACCAGAACCCCCAAGCCCACCTACTTTGAATGTGTAACCACAAAAAGGCAGTATGCAAGTCCCATTCCCTTCTCCCCTTTTATGGTAAACTACTTTGATTGTACTCTTGAAAGGGAAAAGGTATTGAGTTTTTATTAAAAGGTAAAGCTATAGGATTTTGTGCAGGATGTGGAGTTACTACTAATTATCATTTCTATAGTGCTGCCAGACGCACACAGTGCTGCGGAGTTATGAGAAGTACTATCAAGAGAGAAATTTTGCTGCTTCCAAGGTGACTGCAGAAATTTACTTTTGACAAGGACCAAGAATAAGAGAACAACAGAGGGTCCCATTCCTGGGGTAGTGTCTCAGAGGATAAGAGCTGGAACCGTAGTTGGCGTCGATTCTATGTGGATGTGTTTCGACTGTGACTGGATTTGCAGTTTAGATTTGTAGCTTGTAATCCTATTTTTGGTTACCTGGGGAGAATACCAAGACCAAACTTTTCCCATTTTCATCAAGTAGCCCTGTTGTTAAATAACCTCGTCCTGGTATGTTGTGCGCTTTTCTCCACACCTGGATATCGTGCTGACAAACTTCAGATGCTCAGGCCCCTGAAAGACAGTCTTTCTCTCTATATACAAAGAACCCCAGGGAACATGGAGACTCAGCTTGCCCCATCTATCTTGAATGTGCCTCCCAGAACTGCTAATCAGACAGAAAGGAACTACAGTAGTTAATTATATCATGCTGTATGAGTGGTACATATTTAAGTATGGGTATTAAATATTATTTCTGTATCTCCCAAGGTAGCCACGTAGCTTAAAATGCCTGTTATTTGTATTTGCTGTTCATATAGAAGGCGAGTAAATGTACATCCTGTTTAAAAGCATAATTGCCTAGTCGGATGCTTTTATTTACCAATATCCTGAGAGTTTGGGGAAGGGGGCTTACACAGAAGGACCATAATCCATTTAGAGTGTTCACAGATTCCGACACTCTTACAACATCTTCTATACCTTTTAAATTCCCAGGAAATCGCAGGCTCTGGAGGGAAACTCCTCACCGAGGCCTAGATCTGGATGTCATCCATCATGGGAGATAGCTGACTTTGCAAATATCTATTTCTTGCGGCTCTGATGTAGTCTAGTGCTTCTCCCTGCAACTGTGTCTTGCCAAAAGGTCACGGTGGCCTTTATAGCCACTTCTTAAGAGAGACTCGGTTTTATTTTAACTGCAGCTGGTAGTCTGCAGACGGGAAGGAATCCTATTACCAGAGACAGAAATAAGGCCAGTCGGATTCTACCCACCAGGTCCAGAGGCCAGCCACACGTGTTTATTTTCGGTGCACCATTCATGGATATTTATGTTTGTATTTAACGCACACCTTTTCAAATCTGAGCTCAATGAGCATTGCACACCTAAGATCTCGATACATTAAGAGCAGCATTAGAATGCTAAGCTAAACTTCAGTGCGCAGCGTTCTGATGCAAGTGCTAGGAAAACCTTAATCCTTATGCAGTAAACTAATGACATGCAAATTACCGCAGTGTTATAAAATGGGCACCATCAGGAAACCCCAGCATAAACTATTATGGCAATATGCAGCCTTTTCCCATCAGTTGCAAGAGTGGGAATTGGCTTATTCACCCTATAAAATTTCCCTAGTGACCTGGTGGGCCCCAGATACCCTGACTTTCCCGACTCCCCTTAGACCCCTAATTACCTTCCCCTGACCCAAAACAATCACCCCTGGCGGTCAGCAGTGCTCTCTAATGCCTGCCTATGGCACTCCTCTTCAAACCTTCGATTGAATGAATTCAAATAAGCGAATTACATAAACTAATTCAGTCAGGTTCAGGAGACATAATAGTTAAATGATAACCAGTGGCGTACCTAGGGTATGTGGCACCCGGGGCCCATCATTTTTTGACACCCCCCCCATGTAAAAAAATATTTTTTTGTAATGACCATGAAACGGAATAAATGGTCAGAATAGAAACAGGCAGTGAAAATTTTCTTATATTCCAAACATAACATAACATAAATTATGTCTGAATTGTCATGACATCAGAAGTACATATGGAGTAGTTGCAGGTGATGCTTGGGACAGTTCTGATTGTGTTAGTTCGGTTTTATGTGTTTTTTGAATAGAAGGGTTTTTATTTCTTTTTTGATGGTTTTGTAGTCTGTGGTCGAGGTCAATAGGTTGTAGAGTTGGGGGTCGAGTGTTGCAGCTCGATTGGCTAGGAGGTTGTCGAACAGTTTTTTTCTTTTGACGTTTTTGGTTGGAGGGTGTGTGAATGGTGCGTGAGTTCTCCTATGTCTGGTTGAGGTGGATTGAATTATTTAGCTGAATAAATTAGTTACCCCCTCATCCCACACACATTAATTCTCTTCCATTTTTGTTCCCATTATAAAAAACACTGATAAGTTCCCAGAAAAAAAATACATTAAAATAAGAAGTGAAAACAAAGGCCCCTACAGATGAGAACATAACATAAGAATAGCCTAACTGGGTCCATCATGCCCAGTAGCCCATTCTCATGGTAGCCAATCCAGGACACTAATACCTGGTCAAAACCCAAAGAGTAGCAACATTCCATGTACCGATCCAGGGCAAGCAGACACTTCCCCCATGTCTTAATAACAGATTATGGACTTTTCCTCCAGGAATTTGTCCAAATCTTTCTTAAAACCAGCTACACTATCTGCTTTTACCATAACTTCTGGCCACTTCATTTTTAAGTTTAGATCTTTCCTTTCAAACAGAGACCTTGCTAGATGTCAAATACAGCACAAGGTAACTTCACATGGACTTAGCTGTGCAGGAAATGTGAATCTACTCATACACCCACCATATAGTGCAAAAATGTGCAAAGGTCTGTTTTTTTCTTTTGATCACTACATAGCCTAATGCCACACAAGCAGCGCTGTTACAAACATATTCTGTAGGTCAATGCTAAGGATAACAAAGTTTCCTTCCTTGGACCAGAAGGAGATACTGATAAACCACTGGAAGAGATCCCAAAACAACACCCAAAGACCCACTCAGTGTGTGAACCAGTTGAGTGGAGTGGATTAACTGGGGGGTGGAAATGGGCCCGGAGTTTGCACAGCAGAATTTCCCAGACCACCTCTTCCTCTCAACACATTGACACGCTGCCACCACCACCACTAGGAACACCTCACTGGGTAGGCCAGCTATGCTATAAACTTTATAAAACACATTATTATATTTTCTTATAAAGCACATATTTTAACTGAACTCTCTGACATCCTCAGCCTTTCCATTCACAAAAATAGAAGGAAGAAAAGTTCCCATTTCCTGCTGTCTCATGTCCCCGGCCTATACAATATTTTTTTTCTGCAGACCCTTCAAAAGTCTGACCAAATCCTCGTTTCACTTGCATTATAAAGTACTGAGGATGCCATCTCTCCCCAATCCCAGGTCCTAAAGTCTAAGACAGTAGCGCAAACTAATGCTGCCAGATTCAGGAAAAAAAATTTTGATTCGATTCAGCCTATTGAATTGGTTTTTCAATTCGATTTTCCTGCCCAGTTGGGTGATTTTTTTCAAAACTCCTGGTGGGTTTTATAGCTTTTTCACCCCCTTTGGTTTCTCCTAATCACACTGGCGCTGTGGTGTAAATAAAATAAAGAAACAAAAAGGACTTTTCCTCTCTCTGTTAAATCCTAGCTCACGTTTGCAGTCCAACACCAGCTCTGGCAGGATACACATTTCAA
The DNA here is from genome assembly GCF_902459505.1 of Geotrypetes seraphini. NCBI lineage: Eukaryota > Metazoa > Chordata > Amphibia > Gymnophiona > Dermophiidae > Geotrypetes > Geotrypetes seraphini. The sequence continues at coordinate 361,658,160 of NC_047085.1, forward strand.
ATCTGACATATTATAATCACAAAACAGAAAATAAAATTAATTTTTCTACCTTTTGTTGTCTGGTTATATTTCAAATCTTGTTGGTCCAAGGCTCTGGTTTTCTTCTGATAACTTGGGGTCTCCTTCTTTCTTCTTTCTGCATGCTAACCATCCATCTGCCAACTCTGTCCTCCCTTTCCATTTCCCTTCCCTCCCCAGGAAGTCTGATATCTTTCCTTTTTTTCATCTCCCTCCACAGATCCACCTTTTCTTAACTACCCTTTCATCCAGCATCTCTCCCTCCTTCCCCACCACCCGAGTCCACCATCTCTCCCTTTCTTTTCCCAATTACCCTCCTATCCAGTATCTCTATCCCTCCTCCACACCATCCCTTGTGTCCAATTTCTCTCCCTTTCTGTTCCTTCCCTCCCTAAATCCCATGGTCCATCATCTCTCTCCCTCTCCTCTATTTTCAGACCCATTATTTCTTCCTCCCCCCCAAAGTTTGGCATATGCACGTCTCTTTGAACACCCCCTTCCCTCCGTGTACTTCTAAACCAGGGTCCCCCCAAAGGCCTGTCCCCCCTTAAAGGTCTGCCTGTCCCCCCTTGAAGGCCTGCACCCCCCTTGAAGGCCTGTACCACCTCCTTGAAGGCCTGTCCCCCCCCCCTTGTAGGCCTGTCCCCCCCTTGAAGGCCTGCCTGCCTGTCCCCCCCTTGAAGGCCTGTCCCCCCCCTTGAAGGTCTGCACCCCCCCCGAAGGCCTGCACCCCCCCGAAGGCCTGTCCTCCCCCCTTATAGGCCTGTCCCCCCCTTATAGGCCTGCCTTCCTGTCTCCCCCTTGAAGGCCTGTCCCTTCCCCTTGAAGGTCTGCACCCCCCCCGAAGGCCTGTCCCCCCTTGAAGGCCTGCACCCCCTTGAAGGTCTGCACCCCCCCCCGAAGGCCTGAACCCCCCTGAAGGCCTGAACCCCCCCGAAGGCCCGTCCCCCCCTTGAAGGCCTGCACCCCCCCCAAAGGCCTGCACCCCCCCAAGGCCTGTTCCCCCCTTGAAGGCCTGTCCCACCCCCTTGTAGGCTTGTCCCACCCCCTTGTAGACCTGTCCCTCCCTTGAAGGTCTGCCTGCCCCCCCTTGAAGGCCTGTCCCTCCCCCTTGAAGATCTGCACACACCCCCAAAGGCCTGTTCCCCCCTTGAAGGCCTGCCTGCCCCCCCCTTGAAGGCCTGTCCCCCCTTGAAGGCCTTCCTGCCTGTCTGTCACCCCCCTCCTCCTTGAAAGCCTGCCTGCCTGCCCGCCCGCCCCACCCCGAAGGACCGCTCGCCCCTGGCCTCCCCGCACCACTATGAAGCAGCACTACCTATGCTCCCAGCCTTGCCGTTCAGTCCCCCCCCACCACCCCCGAAGGACCGCTCGCCCCACTGACCTTCCTGCACCACCTATGAAGCAGCCGCAGCAGGATCTTGACGTCAGCGATCTCTGCGCTGCTTAGGCGCTGCTTCCTGCGCCGCGTTCCCGCCCCTCCTCTGACGTCAGAGGAGGGGCGGGACCGCGGCACAGGAAGCAGCGCCCAAGCAGCTCAGGTATCGCTGAAGTCGCGATCCTGCTGCGGGCTGCTTCACAGGTGGTGCAGGAAGGTCAGTGGGGCGAGCGGTCCTTCGGGGGTGGGGGGAATGAACGGCAAGGCCGGGAACACCCCCTCATGGCTGGCACCCGGGGCGGATCGCCCCTCCCGCCCCCCCTTAGTACGCCACTGATGATAACTTATAATGGGATATCAGAATGACCTTTCAAGCATAAGTGTAAGCTTGTCAGGTCTATCACTCCTCATTCATCCCTCGTTATCTTGATTTTGTTATTCTTCTTATTTTTTGCATATTTTCTTTCTTTATCAATAAATATATAAATATTTTTAAATCACTTAACTTGTGGTAATATTAATTCATGCTTCCATCGCATTTAGCAAATACTCCCCAATCGCCAACGCGTTTCGCCATTCTTTATCAAGGCTGGGGATACTGAATATATTTTCTCTTTACATTACTGTCTACCATGCCGGTGGTCCGTAAGAATCTCTGATATCCCATTATAAGATATCATTTAACTATTCTGACTCCTGAACCCGACTGAATTAGTTTATGTAATTTGCCTATGGCACTGCCATCTTCCAAAATGCTGGCCCCAAACTTTAGACTCATGGGTAACATGACACACATGAGACACAAACACCCACAGACATGTGCATGCAGCTCCCCCCCCCCCCCCAAAAAAAAATCACTTCTCTTCTAACAAAAGCATACTGGCTCTCAGTTTCTTATCACATCACTTACACGCTATTATTGCTAACCTTTAAAATGTTAACTACAGGTGCACCTACATATCTCTCATGGCACATTATTCCATCCATACCCACCAGATCCCTTAGACCCATCAATCAAAATCTCCTCATTAGCCCCACCTATCGTGACACAGTCCACGAACATATCAGACAAGCAATTTTTTCCTGTACAAGGTCCCCAACTTTGGAACTCCCAGCCCTCATCTCTACATCTTCAAACATCGCTAGAGCACTTCAAATCAGAACTAAAGACTTTTCTCTTCAACAAAACCTATAAACAATTAAGTTAATTACATTTCTTCCCCTGTACAGACATCCCTCACTTTTCCCTCTGTTAAAAAGATGCTCTTTATCCCTTTTCACACAGATCTTGTCCTCTAAGACAGGGGTGCCCACACTTTTTTGGCTTGCGAGCTACTTTTTAAATGACCAAGTCAAAATGATCTACCAACAATAACATTTTTAAAAACACAAAGCACACTGTACGCATAGAAAATGGTAATTATCATTTATATTCGGGGGGGGGGTTTTCAAAGAGGTCAAGACAGATGACTTTAAAATATGCAATGTCACCTCAGTAACAACTATACAAAAATAGACAAATATACCCTCTCCCTTTTTACTAACCCGCAATAGCAGTTTTTAGCCCAGGGATCTACGCTGAATGCCCCACGTTGCTTTCAACGCTCATAGGCTTCCTGCGCTAAAATCCACTACTGCGGTTTAGTAAAAGGGATCCATAGTGCAAAATATAATACAAATTATCAAAATGGACACATTGTGATCACTAAGGGCTCCTTTTACAAAGGTGCGCTAGGGCCTTAACACGCGCAATAGTGCATGTTAAATTCCCGAGTGTGCTAGCCATTATCGCCTCCTTTTTCGGAGGCAGTAGATTTTCAGCTACCGTGCATTATAGCATGCGGTAATTTTGTGCGTGCGCTAAAAACTCTAGCGCACCTTCGTAAAAGGAGCCCTAAATTTAAAATAAAATCATTTTTCCTACCTTTGTTGTCTGGTGATTTCATGAGTCTCTGGTTGCACTTTCTTCTTCTGACTATGCATCCAATCTTTCTTCCCTCCTTTCTGCCTCCTCCAGAGTCCATTCCATTCCCCAAACAACATCTCTGTCCTTCCATGAGTCCAACTTTCTCTTCCTCTCTCCCTGCCTGCCCCCTGCCACCGACACACTCCATTCCCTCCCCCTTTTCCTTCCTCTCTCCCTGCCCCCCTTTCTTTCTTTTTGTCTTCCTGTCTCCCCGTTCTGCCTCCCTGTCTTTCTGTCTCCCTTTTTTTTTCTCCCCAAGCCACCACCGCCGAGTTCTCCCTGTCTCCCAACGCCGCAGCCTTCCCTCTGACCAGGAACTTCCAACCCGATGTCAGAATTGACAACGGGGTGGGGGTAGGCTTGCTTGCCCAGCGCTTCCATAGTTGCTGCTGGCCTGTTGCATCGGGGAACAGAGAGAACGCAAAGGCAACGTGAGTCTTTTGCGGAGCCCGGGATGGGCTCTGTGATTGACTCGCATTGCCTTTGCGATTGACTGGTCGATCACGATCGACCTTTTGGTCACCCCTGCTCTAAGAGATACATGGCTATCCTTTGTGTATTTAATCTCCTACCCCCCCACTTTCCTATCCCCCTTACCCTCACTATTGTGTCTTATCGTTGAACGCACAGAACGGCATAATAAAAAAAAAGTCTAAATCCGTTTTGGGCAGAGAGCGCTAGTCACCCAAAGTCGGCAGCGTCTAAAGTCCATTCTCAAAAAATACGTCCCAAAATTTTTTTTCGAGAATCGTCTAATTATACGTCCAGCTGTTTGATCATCCAGACTGCCAGACTGTAGTTTGACAATTTCAATATGCCTTTAACACATGGTTGTTCTGAAACTATTTGCTTATTTACCTGTGCTATTGTCTTTTTGTTCAATTAGTTACCATTTAATGATGTACTGCACATTGTTTGTTTTTTGCTATGTACTTTTGTTTGGAACTCTTGAACTTTATGGTAAAGTGGAATTTTAGTGACTATGGGCTCCTTTTGCTAAACGGCGCTAGAAGTTTTTAACGCGGGCTGTCAAGGTAAAGGCTCCGACGCTCATAGGATTCCTTTGAGCGTCAGAGCATTTACCGTGCCGGCCCATGCTAAACACCTCTAGCGCCGTTTAGTAAAACCCAGTGTATATTAGTTTACGTTTATCTACATACTTGATTAGCACACAAAGATTATTGGTATACAGATTGCATAACACTTGACTTTAAAAAATATATGATGACTTAGATATTCGACACATCCATGTCAATCAAGTTTAAATGGCAAAAGTGGAACATAAAGCCCTTTATGATTATTCAGTGCTGGCATAAAAGTCTGTTCCCTCCAATGTAAATATCTCTGTGTGAAGTTTTATAGAATTTGCAATGGGCAATTGCCTAATAGGATGGAATGTTTCCTTCAGGGGTACGTTCTATTCCTTTATGATGTATGAGAAACCAAGATATAAAGGGGAGTTCCGTGAAGAGGTGTAAATGGAAGTGAAGAAAATTTAGATGTGAATTTTAAGATTTAATGACTTTGTCTTTTCCAACCCTGAGCTCAAAGTGACGCAGGTACACAAACTGTGCTACTGCCCGAGGGGGCTTCCAATCGAAGCAGTACCTGAAAACAGTTTGGCAGTCCTGCAGGCCCTGTGTTCTACAAACGTCTCGGATTGTTTTCTTCATACCTGTAGCTGTAAAACTGAATATAGCAGTTTGCCAAACTGCTGTGTGAGTCTCTCTTTCATGAGCCCATGACTCATACGAAGATCCTGAAATACATAAAGGAATACCTTCATGCTTGGAAGCAATATCCTTTGGACGAGCCAAAAGCGCGCAAGACAAACGCTTGTTTTGTGCAAGAACAAGAACTGGCTGCATTAATTGGACGTTAGCAGCAGGGCATTTCCTCAGCGGGCACTGTGCCTGGTACACTAACAATGGGCAGACTGCATCAGTTGATAACAGGGGGGGGGGAGCACACGATTTATTACTTGTCTGACTAGTGGTCTGTATCCTTACAGGACCCTCACAAACATTTGCATGTGAATAAGTGGAAGAAAGAATGCAGATGAGGACCTGAGAAGTTGAACTGATATATGTAGTTATGTGGGATGGAATTAGGATTTTATGTTTGAGAGCAAGTCAGATTGGATGAGCGAGTACTGATCAGGTCGATTTTCCAAATTGTGCAGCATATAAATTATCCACATATACTGAGCTGCTGCTATTCTGATATAGAGTTTAATCTTAGAAGCCTTTCCTATTCCTCTCCTTTTCTTTTTCTCACTCATCTGCTGCTCTTCCCCTTCTGACAGCAGCAGCTAGCAGGAAGTATGTCTGTCCTTTCTGCTGTCCTAAGTCAAACCACACAGCTACCCAGCTTGCAGTTAAATATTGTCACTTCATTGGCTCCCCATTTCTGAATACGATTCAAATTCCTCTTACTGACCTACAAATGCATTCACTTGGCAGCCCCTCACTAGGTTTGGTCCCCCTCCCTCCCCCCGGGGGACCTGCTTAGCCAGTAGGTCCCTCCTATCTGTGCCCTTCTCCTCTACTGCCAGCTCCAGACTCTGTCCCTTCTGTCTTGCTGCGCCATATGCCTGGAACAAACTGCCTGAGACTCCTAACTGCTCTCACCTTGGGTTTTGCATTCCCAACCCTATATGTCATGTCTGTCTGTCCAAGTTAGACTGTGAGCTCTTCCAAGCAGGAACCGTGTTTCCCTGAAAATAAGACAGTGTCATATATTAATTTTAGGCCCAAAAAATGCACTAGGTCTTATTTTTGGGGTATGTACATGATCAGCTTTCCCTTCCTCTCCTTCACCCCAATTCTTCCTCTTTCCTTTCCCCCACATATGCAGCATATTTCCTCCCCTCCCCTCCCTCTTGCAGAAGGACCATTGCCCAGCTTCTATCGTTCTCTCCCTCCCATCCTTTATGCAGTAGGACCCTTGACCTGCTTCCCATCCCTTGTGCTGTAGCGAACCTTGCAGGCCGCTCTCCACTTCAGTAGCCTGTTCCAGAACGTGCTACCGAGGTGGAGAGCGGCCTGCAAGGTTCGGTACAGCTGGCTGGCGAACCTCAGCAGGCCGCTTTGAAGAGGAGCAGCAGCGGTTGGTGAGGGCGGGAGGAGGGAGTCGCCGGCGTGTTCCGTGCCTGTGTTCCAAAATGGAACACGGCCACGGAAGGACACAGCATGCCAGCAGCGATCACAAAACCCTAAGTGCGCATGCGCGCTTAGGGTTTTATTATATTAGATAAAGGAAAAGATTTTCCATTAACATTTTCTGCAATTTGTATAATTGACTAGCATTGTAAATCTGCATATATGTATTTGCCAGCAAGAAGCCCTTGGATATTTTGGAGGTACTCTGGATATTTTCTCTGAAGTGCCCGATATTTTATTTTTAGTTCTTCTTTGTTCTTTTTAAAATGCTTTTTGGCATTAAAACTATCCCCTTGTTTTACTAAGGTGCGCTAATTGAATTAGTTCACACTAAACGCAAATGCATCCATAGACTAATATGCATGTTTTAGCGTTTAGTGCATGCTAAATTGATTAGCATACCTTAGTAAAACAGGGCCTATAGAGGATATTTGCTACTGCATATTGTGCCTCCCTCTTCCTCTGGGAAACAGGATACCCTTCTGATGTAGTATCAGACAAAATAAAAAAAGTTAAGTAATGTCTCCCATAGAGAAATGGAGCTTCCGTTTTCTTGTAGCCATCTTGATGTATGGCCCATAATGGACATAGGTGTCTAATATTAATAATCTGGTGGGATGCAAGTTACAGGCATGACAGTTCGACTTTCAAGAACTTTGGACCTACAGTACATTCACCTAATCCCAATGCTTTCTGCTATGGATATGACAGCTGGATTTCTAGAAGATGCTGCCTGTTATTTCGCCTTCTTTTTTTCAAGACTATGGTCAATGGCTCGGACTGTCACTAAAGAGATCTGTCTAAACCACCTCCCTTTCACTCTTCTGGAAGAGAAGGCAGCGGGAGGCCACGTTGTTGGTTCTTTAAATATTCCTAGTCATTTACCCCAAATCGTTTTCCTGTGGCAGTTTTTGAATAAGAGGTGTGGCTTTAGTACGCCTTGCACTAGCATGTTACTGGAAATCTAGGCAAGTTCCCTCTCCCATACTATGGCTGAGAAAATAGGCACATTTGTGAGATGGAGCATTTGATAGCTGGTTGCAAAGGTAGACTGAGCAAATGGGAGAAGACTTGAGCTTGGTTTGTATAAAAGTGTTTGTCTTGAAGCTGACTGGGGTAGAAAGACCGAGCTTGTTATGCATTGGGATACATAACATTTATGTCTTTTGTTGAGTGTTTGAAGTCACTAGAAAAGGTTCAAAGAAGAACAACCAAGATGATAAAGGGGATGGAACTCCTCTTGTATGAGGAAAGACTAAAGAGGTTAGGGCTCTTCAACTTGGAAAAGAGACGGCTGAGGGGAGATATGATTGAACTCTGCAAAATCCTGAGTGGTGTAGAACGGGTGCAAGTGGATTGATTTTTCAAGCCGTCAAAAATTACAAAGATTATGGGAAGTTACAGAGTAATACTTTTAAAACCAATAGGAGGAAATCTTTTTTCACTCAGAGAATAGTTAAGCTCTGGAATGCATTGCCAGAGGATGTGCTAAGAGCGGTTAATGTAGCGGGTTTTAAAAAAGGTTTGGACAAGTTCCTGAAGGAAAAGTCCATAAACTGCTGTTGAGACAGACATGGGAGAAGCCACTGCTTGCCCTGGATTGGTGGCATGGAATGCCACCACTATTTTGGTTTTTTCAAGGTACTTGTGACCAGTGTTCCCTCTAAGCGGGCGGGTGTTGTGAGCAAACTTTTTTCACTGTGAGCTAAAAATATCGGGCGCCAGCAAGTTATGAGCCAAATAAATATGTTGCTTTCTACCACAGAACTTCCTTACGTTTGTATGGAATCTATCCCCTTTCAACTTTAGAGAGTGCCCTCTCGTTCTCCCTGCCTTAGCTACTAAGTCTATTCCCTTCAGTACCTTGAATGTTTCTATCATGTCCCCTCTCAATCTCCTCTGCTCAAGGGAGAAGAGGCCCAGTTTCTCTAATCTTTCGCTGTACGGCAACTCCTCCAGCCCCTTAACCATTTTAGTTGCTCTTCTCTGGATCCTTTCGAGTAGTACCGTGTCCTTCTTAAAGTACCAGTGCTGGACGCAGTACTCCAGGTGAGGGCGTACCATGGCCCGGTACAGCAGCATGATAACCTTCTCTGTCTCTTCAGTCCAGCATCTGCCCCTTCCATTCACTGTCTGTCTTTCCCTGCCATCTCTCCTCCTGCCCCCCCCACCCCCCAATTTGGTCTAGCATCCATCATCTTCCTTCTGTTCCCCTCATGGTCTGGCATCTCTATCCTTCCCTCCCCCCTGTGGTTTTTAGCATATCTCTCTTCTCATTTCCTCCACTCAGATCTGATCATTCTCTGCTCTCTCTTCCCTTTTCTTCTCTGGTCTTCCTTCTCTATTTTCTGCCTCCATCTAAATTAAATTCTTTCTTACTATTTAGTCCCGTTTCCCTCTTTTCACTGTGTCTACACACAGCTTGTCACCCCTTTCCCTCACCCCTCCATTATCTTACTATTTTCTTCCCCCTTTATTTATCTCCTCCTTCCATCCAGTATGTGTTCTTTCCCCACTTCCATTCAGCATCTGCTCTCCCTTCTCAACTGACATCCATCTGCCTTCTGCTCTCTCTCCCTTCTTCTCACTTCCATCATCTGTCCCCTTCTCTCTCTCTCTCATCTCCTCCATTCCATCATCTGCCCCTTCTCTCTCTCTCTCTCTCTCCCCCCCCCCCCCAACTTCCATCATCTGCCCCCTTCCCCTCACCTTTGTGGGTCACTTTCTTTCCCCTGAGGGTGGCTCATGTCACAGGGGAAGCTTTGGCCGAGCAGAACCGCTTGATTGACAGTGGAACTTACTTGATTGATGTCGATGCTGGGGCCCGTTGCCGTTTGAAGGAAAAAAAAAAAGGTGGAAAAAAGGAACCTGTAAAGGCGAGAGGAAGGGAAACCTCCAGGACAGCTGCTTTTTGCCCTCCTTCAGCGGCCCAAGAGTTCAGACCAGCAGCGGCAGCTCTGTATGCTTTTAACTTCGGCACAGAGCTGCCCCTAATCAATAGTTTAGCGCGGTTTCATGAGGCAGCCTCGGGGCCTTTGATAGCCGGCCCGCTTCGATGATGCGATGTGGGCCGGCCTAGCAAAGGCCCCGAGGCTGCCTTATGAAACCGCGCTAAACTATTGATTAGGGGCAGCTCTGTGCCGAAGTTAAAAGCATACACAGCTGCCGCTGCTGGTCTGGAGGTGCGGAGACAAGGCAGGAGGCAAACGCGGTGGAAGGCAGGAGTCCCGGCACAGCGACTGCAACAGGAAGTTGCAAGTCAGCTGACGCCGGCCTTTCGTTGCGTCGGGGACCGAATCCTTCGCGGACCGGCAAGATTTTGTTTGCGGACCGGCGGTTGAAGAACTGTGCTCTACACTGTGTGCGCTGTGACGAGAAACTTGTGCGCTGCGAGGTAATATTTTGTGCGTCAGCGCACCCCAGCGCAGCTTAGCGGGAACACTGCTTGTGACTTGGATTGGCCTCCATGAAGATGGGATACTGGGCTAGATGGACCATTGGTCTGATACAGTAAAGCTATTCTTATGTTATTATGTCATGGGATGTCATGTCCTTGGAAAAGTTGGGAAGAAGACGAATTGATTATTTAGTTCCTTAAGTTTCTATATATATATGTGTGTGTGTATATATATATATCTATTTTTTTAAATTGAAATTATATACACCACAAAAACCACACCTAAACAAAGGTTGTGCATTAGTTCCCAACATAGTTTATTATATACATTTGCTCAGCCTGAATTGTTGTATGTGTTGTTGATATGAGCTGCTGTGACTGAGACACAGCTTTGCAGTGTCCTGTACTTGTGATGTTTTCAATAAGAAGACCTTTTTCAAATTAACAAATGAAAATGAGGCCGTCCTCAAGGCAGCAGAGAAGAGAAGGCCACAGGGTCTGATTCTCAGAACACAGTGCTCGGCAAGTGGTGTGAAGACCTCAGGCCTGGAAGACATCCATCTCTTTCGTGAAGTCTTGGACATCTTTGAAGCCCTCTGTCTAATAGAATTTATGGATGTTCCTGGGGCTTTTTCATGAGAATGAGAATCTCTGAAGAGGAAATGAAGAACTCAGCATGGTGGCAAACTCCAAGCCAGCTGTTAATTATGAGGATAATTCTGTATAGGACATGTGAGATGGTGTGTAAAGCTAGGAAATTATTTAAAAGAAAGCTCAGGGAATATATAAATGGTATCACCTTCATAGAAACATGACGGCAAATCAAGGCCAAATGGCCCATCCAATCTGCCCATTCACAGTAACCGTTCTCTCTTCCTCTCTCTAAGAGATCCCACGTACCCAACCCAGGCTTTCTTGAAATCAGACAGTCTCTGTTTGAAATCAGACAGTCTCTGTCTCCACCACCTCTTCCGGGAGATTGGTCCACGCATCTACCACGCTTTCTGTAATAACATGAATTACTCCTGAGCCTATCACCTACATCCTATGCCCTCTCATTCCAGAGCTTCCTTTCAAATGAAAGAGACTCGACTCGGGCGCATTTACATCACGTAGGTATTTAAATGTCTCTCAAGTAATAGAAATATTGTAATATCGTAATAGTACATCGTATATTATAATGTTATCAGCTAGTGGTGAGAATGCCCAAAGAAAAACACATTTAATAAAATTGTGGAGAAAAAGGCTCGTCATTCTAACAGAGCCGGCAATCACACAGATTTCTAGCTGCTCATTTCTTATCATGGGCAAAAAAACTCCACTGTTCAAAAATGTAAATTTTAAAAGGAAACATTACCCAACCCTGTGCACAAGGAATTAGTATAGAAAAACAAATTTTCACTTAGCTTAAAACACTGGTGCTGAGGAGTGGAGGAAACCGACTCCGCCTAATATTTGGAGACTTCTCCAAAAATTAGAAGCTGCAGCAACTAAATCTGCCGGCGATATCTCCAAAATTGTGAGTAAACCTGATGAATTATCCGCTTCTGTTGAAACGGACTCTAAATTTGCTGAAATGAGCAAGGAAATTTCCTCTTTACAAAATATTTCCACTACTGTTGTCAAAGATAGAGTCCTCTTATAAAGGAAAATTGAACAGTTGGAGAATTTTAATTGGAGGCTCAATTTACGAGTAATAACACAACAATTCAGGCTCAGCAAATGTATATAAACTCAAGTTAGATGTGGTTTATAGAATACACGTGGGGCCCATTCCCTCAACTATAATTTAGGCACAACTATTTACACCAATTACAACTTGGGGCTCCTTTTACTAAGCTGCGGTACCGTTTTTAGCGCATGCTGCTCCCCACGCTATGCGCCAAAAACTAATGCCAGCTCAATGGTGGCGTTAGCATCTAGCGCGCATGGCAATTCAGTGCGCGCTAAGCATGCGCTAAAACGCACAGCTTAGTAAAAGGAGTCCTTGGTGTAAGCGCCTATGCCTTTGAATTAAGATAAAGCGATTAATCAAACCTAAATAAACTTGAAACTTAAACTTGAACTTGATTCTATAATAGTGAGCCTAACTTATAGGAATTCTCGTGACCCACCCATGCCCCTCCCCTGGCCACGCCTCTTGTAGATCCCCACAGTAGAATTTACATGCGCAACTTTATAGACTATACTTAGCAAGCTGTGTGTATAAATTCTAATCAGTGTTTTAAGTTTACTTAAAAAATCAGATATACTGTACTGCTTTTGCTAAGAAAAGGTCAAAGCTGTTTAGTTTGTGCCAATAATTGCTCGTTAAGTGGGAATTATCGGTGCCGAGTGGCTTGTTAACCAATCAAGTTGCGTGCACAAATTGGCAATGCGTGCAGATTTGCACACGCAACTTTAGTCGACATATATAGAATCTAGGGGATAACAGAGAATACTGTCAGTTATACCATCTCTGAGCATTTAGGTGATTGCCAGGTCTTATGGCTGGTGTAACGACACACTGATACTGGGCTAAGCCAGATGCTGTTATAGAATAGAGTCTCATTAGGTGGCACTGAGTCACCTAAATGAAGGCCCCAATTTATTGCTTTATTAATGTAGAACATTCTGGTAATAGGTATAGTAGAAATGGAGTGATTGCCATTAAATAAGAATTGCCATATTGGGTCAGACCAATGGTCCATCTAGCCCAGTACAGCGGAACCTTGGTTTACAAGTATAATTTGTCCCAGAAGCATGCTCATAAACCAATTAACTCATATATCAAAGCGAGTTTCCCCATAGAAAGCAAGGGAAACTTGCTTGATTTGTCCCCCCCCCCGAGGCCACCAGTGCTGCTCCTCCTTACCCCCACCCACGAGCCACCGGCACTGCTTCACCCCCTCCCCCACACCGTGATCCGGCATCCCCCACTCACCCAAACACAATCTCTTACCCTGATCTGGCATCGGCACCAGCACCAATGCACAGGATATGCCGGTGCCTGAAGATCCTCCCTCTTGCTTGGGCTGGGCCTTGAGCATGTGCGCATGCTTAATCTCGGAGAGAGTGAGAACTAGAAGGCCCTGAGCATGCGCAGATGCTGAAGGTCCAGTCCAAGCAAGAGGGAGGATTTTCAGGCACCAGCATCGGCATGTCCTGTGCGGTGGTGCTGGTGCTGGATCAGGGTAAGAGATTGTGTTTGGGTGGGTGAATGGGGGATGCTGGATCGCGGTGGGGGGGGGCAATGCAAGCGGTGGGGGGGAATGCCGGATCACGGGGGGGGGGCTCGCAAATCGAGTCAACGTTTGGTTTGCGAGGCACAATTTGTGGGAATGTTTTGCTCGTCTTGCAAAACACTCGCAAACCGCGTTACTCGCAAACTGAGGTTTGACTGTATTCTATTTCCACAGTGATTAATCCAGGTCACAAGTACCTGATAGGACTGTCCTGAGCCAGAAATGCACCCTGTGCAACATGCTCCCTAGAGCTCCTAGTCCAACCACTGCATCGCAGCCAAGCAGGGAACACAATGCAAAGGACTCAATTTTGAAGCCCGACTCCCTTGCGCCCTGTGCGGCTATAATGTCCGCATATAAGCTGGCTTTTATCAAACAGCAGTAGATAGTTTTGCTGCATGCCAGTGAGGTAAATGCTCTGACGCTCATTCAATTCCTATAAGTTTCAGAGCATTTACCTTGCCGGCCTGAAGTAAAACTCTCTACCCCTGCTTGATAAAAGGAGCCCAAAGCTTGCTACGGCCCTGCCTGGCAGGATTTCAAATACTAGAAATGGGAGGAAGTGACGTCATTGCCGCGGATGGGAGCTTGATCTGAGAGCTCCGTTCGGGCCCGGCGTTCTAACTATCTACAGCTGTGTAAAAAGCGCGATTTTTCTGCCCCCGGGTGCTGGCGAGGTGTGCGAAGGTTTGGAGAACCCCATGGCAACGCGCAAAAAATTGCTCAGCGATAAACCCGGCCAGCGCACGATGGAGCAGGCGCTGGGCCGGGCTGCACGTGGTGGGGCAGGCCCGGAGACCAGCAGTGGGGAGGCGGCGAGATTGAGTGGCGTCATCGCGGCGGTTGCCGATATGGTGGCAGAACCCATGCAGGAGGATGCCCCGCCGGAACCGCTTACGAAAGCGGATATGCAACGCTGGATCATGGAAGTAAAATCTGAAATCTCAGCTGTGGCGGTGCAAGTCCGGGAAGCGGTGCAAGAGCTGCGCACTGACCTGGTGGAGGTGGGCACGAGGGTGGAAGTGGTGGAGATGCGGCTGGATAGTTGCGAGGAAAATGTGATTGGTGTGCAAAGATCCCTGGAATCTGCATCTGCTGATTATCAACTCCTCCTGGATAAGGTCGAGGACCTGGAGAACCGCACCCGGCGTAATAACTTGAGGGTGCGGGGCCTACTGGATCTACCGGAGTATAAAGATGTTCGGGCCACTACTATTAAGCTGCTCCGTTGGCTTCTACAGGATGACTCTCTGGAGCCGGGTCTGGAGCGGGCACATCGAGCTCTGGGATCCCGGACCTCAGATCTACCTAAAGACATTGTGATTTGCCTTCAAAGCTTTGTGCTTAAAGAACAGATCTTCCGCAGAGCCCGGGAGCTGGGCACGGTCACCTGGGAGGGGCATCGATTGGAGTTCTATCAGGACTTGGCTGCGGGCACGCTTCAGAAACGCCGGGCATTCAGGGAAGTGACTAAAGCTCTGCAGCGCAGCAATTTGCGCTACCGCTGGACTTACCCCTTTGGGGTGATTATTTCTATCAATGGAGTGCACACTAAAGTTACCACTGTGCGGGAGGCCCGTGGCTTGCTGCAACAAGCGGGTATTGAAGTCCCGGAGGAGGTTGTTCCTCCGGGGGGAGCGGCGTCCAACCGAGTGGGGAATCCCGTCTCCTCCCGATGGCAGCGTGTGGAGAGTGGATCCAGGAGCGGGAGGGGAGGCCGGGGGGGGGCGGACCCTCTCTTTGAGCTACCACTTCTACCTCGAGTGGCCCCCCTGAAAATTGACTGGCTGTGTTTGTTTCATTACTATTTTCCTTCTTCCCTTCAGAGTGGGAGGAGTGTTTTTGGACACTCTCCTTGAGGATGTATTTCTGGGTTTTGGGGGAGGGTTGTGTGGGGGATGTTCATGGATTGTTCTTGGGGTGTGGTGGGAGGGGGAAGTGGGGGAATTCTTTCTGTGATGGGTGGGGGTATAGTGTTGGGTGGGGAAGGGGGGATTGAGTATTATTGTGTGGAGGGCTGCTGGTTGGGAGAGTTGGCTTATGGGGATTGTTGTGGGGGATGTTTTGATAGTTAGTACTTGGTTGTGGGGATTGAGAAATGGGCCGAGGGGATGGTTCACTTTCTTGCAAGTTGGTGGGAGATCTGTGGACTCTCACTTTGGGAGAGGGAGGGGTGGGAGGGTGGGGGGGAGAGGGGGGTATGGGGGACGAGTATGGAGAGGTTGGGTCTGCATCGTCCTTTGCTTCAATTAGACTATGGAGGGGTTTAGGTTGGTTTCTTATAATATTAGGGGTCTTAATTCCCCCAATAAGAGACGGGCTTTCTATAGAGAGCTGCTTCGTTTGAAGGCTGATGTTTGTTTTGTCCAGGAGACTCATCTACTTCAGTCCCATGAATCCCTGGTCAAGGACACTAGGTTTCCTCTGGCCTTTTGGGCTTCCCGAGTAGGTACTTCCAAGAGGGGAGGGGTGGGCATTCTTATTCGTAAGGGGGTTCGCTGTTAGGTACATAGGGTGGTGCGGGATCCCCAGGGTAGATATATAATGCTGGAGGCCCTGATTGAGGGGGTCTTGTACTCCCTGGTTAATATCTATGCCCCTAACGAGGGTCAGGGGGCCTATTTCCAAGAATTGGTGCCTCGAATCCTCCGGTTCAAGGGGGGCGCCCTGGTTTTGGGTGGGGATTTCAATCTTACCGTGACCCCTCATTTGGATAACTCTGGGCGGGCGGATCGGTATGGGAGAAAGGATCGTAAACTGTTGCGTAAGGCTTTGACTACCCTTAATTTGGTGGATGGTTGGCGGTGGTTACATCCCGCGGTTAGGGACTATACTTATTTTTCGGGGATACACTCCTCTTATTCTAGAATCGATTATGTATTCATAGAACGGGGATTGCTTCGTCGGGTGGAGTCCGCGGGGATTGAATCACTCACGTGGTCGGATCATGCACCTGTTTGGGTGAGGTTTTTTTTTGGGGGGGGGGGGTCGGGACAGAAATTTTGGCGTTTCAATGATAGCCTTCTTGACGACCCAGAGGTGGGAGCGCAGATAGAGGGGTGGCTGCAGGAATATTTGGATGTGAATGAGGAGTGTGGAGCATCGTTGGAAGCGGTTTGGGAGGGATTAAAGGCTACCCTTCGAGGCAGATTGATTGCTCTGGCTTCTGCCAGGCAGCGCAAATGGCGGGCAGACGCGGCGGAACTGCTGATTCTGATAGGTCGGTTAGAGCACTTACACAAGCGCAACCCTTGGGATACTGAGTTACGTGGGAGGTTGTTTCAGGCGCGCCGCAACCTCCAGGCTTTAGACTTGGAGCGCCTGCATCTTAATTTGCAGCTTCTCCAACAGAGATATTTTGAGTTTTCTAATAAAGCTAGTCGGCTGGTTGCCCATCGTCTGAAGGTGCGGCAGACGCGTAATCAGATTCTCTCGATTAGGGCGGCCTCTGGGGAGCTATTGCAGAAAGAGGATGCTATTCGGGCTCGTTTCGTGGAGTTTTACTCCCATCTCTATACTCCAGAGGCTCCCGGGTCCTCGCAGGATCTAGACGCCTATCTAACTTCGGCGGCACTGCCCAAGATTGCTGGTGAAGATGTGGTGCGATTGGACCGTCCTCTCACGCTGATTGAGGCTCGTGGAGCGCTGCGCTCGATGAAACTTGGTAAATCGCCCGGGATGGATGGATTCACTGTTCGGTACTATAAACGCTTTCAGGATCTTCTGCTGCCTCCTTTGTTGCGCTTTCTTAATTCTCTGCAAGAGAATAGTGTTCTCCCCTACTTCATGCACTTGGCGGGGGTTACGGTGCTGGCTAAGGAGGGGAAGGACCCCCTTCAATGTGCTTCCTATAGGCCGATTTCGCTGCTGGGGGTTGACACTAAGATCTTCACGTGAATTTTGGCGGATAGACTGATGAGTTGGATTCCCTGGTTGATCCACCCTGATCAGTTGGGGTTTGTAGTGGGAAGACAGGTGGGCGATAACACTCGTCGGGTCTATAACTTGTTTGATTGGGCCAGGAGGGGTGTACGGGACACGGTGTTTTTATCTGTCGACGCTGAGAAGGCTTTCGATAGGGTCTCCTGGCCTTTTTTGTTTCGGGTCTTAGATTCTGTGGGTTTGGGTCCGCGCATGCAAGATTGGATTCGGGTCCTTTATACTTGCCCTCTTAGTTGTGTTAAGGTTAATGGGGGGTATTCGGAGACTTTTTCATTAGCCCGGGGAACACGACAGGGATGTCCTCTCTCCCCGCTTCTTTTTGCCTTGACGGTAGAACCCTTGGCTCAGCGGGTGCGGATGAACTGGGATATCAAAGGGGTTACGGTGCCGGGAGGGGATTATTAGTTGACCCTGTTCGCGGATGACCTTCTGTTTACGGTGGAGGAGCCTGAGAGTTCTCTGCCTGCAATATTGCGGGAGTTGGAAGATTTTGGTCAGGTGTCGGGGTTTCATGTTAACGTTGGTAAATCGGAGCTTCTCAATATTAACTTGACTGGAGAGCGAGTGTCTTATCTCAGAGACCGATTTCCGTTCCGGTGGGTTCAGCATTCTCTACGTTACCTTGGGGTTTATTTTGGACCGCCGGGAGTGGCACTTTATGATCTTAATTTCCCTCCGCTCTTTCGGCGTATTCGCCAGGATTTGCTTGGCTGGAAAGATCAGTACTTTTCTTGGTTGGGCAGGGTGGCTGTTGTGAAGATGATGATCTTATCCCGTCTCTTGTTTTTATTTCAGGTGTTGCCGCTATGGGTGAGCAGGAGGGCGTTGGAGGGGGTTCAAAGGCACCTTTTTGATTTTATATGGGCGGGCAGGAGACCCAGGGTAAGCAGGAAGGTCTTATATTTGGGGCGGAGTGATGGGGGACTGGGGGTACCCAATGTGGTGAAATACTACCAGGCTGCTCAGTTACGTGCCCTTTTAGAGTGGCAGACACAAGTACCGAAACCGTGGGTGGAGATAGAGCAAAGTTTAAATGATGGAGTGCCCTTGATGCATCGGCCATGGCTGCCGGGCAGGGTGAGACTAGTGGGTGAGGTGCCTTCAATTGGAACTTCTTTGAGGGTTTGGAATCAGACCAGAGGGGGCTTATTTCAGGGCAGGCGCCATTCCTGGTATACCCCGTTGAGACATAATCCAGATTTTTTACCGGGCGTGGATGGGGGAGTGTTTGCTGCTTGGGAAGCTAATGGCTTGGTATGTGTGGGATAACTGTGGGATCCAATTTTGGGCCGTATTCGACCCTTTGCAGAGCTCCGGGGTAGGTTTGGCTGGGGGGTCCGGGATCTGTTTCCTTACCTCCAAGTTATTCACTATATTCGGACTTCGGGTCTCCTGGGGGATTTGAGGGGGGGCAAGACCCCCTTTGAGTTATTGTTGGGTCCAGTGCTCCGGAAGGGAGTTCTGGCTGTTATCTATAGGTGTCTTAATCGCAGGGAGGCCCCACATCCCTACATGAGGGCTTGGGAAGGTGATTGGGGAGCTCCTATTTCGTGGGACACTTGGGGGAATATCTGGACAGAAGTGTCCTCGGCGGGTATATCTGCTCTGCTGATTGAGAATGGTTATAAGGTCCTCTTTCGTTGGTACTATACTCCTCAGGCTGTGGCACGTTGGCAGGGGGGTGCGAGTGTACTATGTTGGCGGGGATGTGGGGAGGTGGGCACCTACCTTCATATGTGGTGGCAGTGTGGGCGGGTGCGTGGGTTCTGGAATGAGGTTTTTTCTAGGGTGTCCCAGATTCTTGATATCCAGATCCCGGAGAGTTGGCAACATGCCCTATTGTATTGGCATCAATTAGATCTTGCCTGGGGAGATTCTATGTTTTGTAAGCTGGCATTCACTGCTGCCAGGTTGGCTTTAGCCTCCTTGTGGAATCAAGCGCTCTCTCCCACCTGGGCTATGGTGGAGCAGCGCTTGCTTTCATGGCAACTTCTTTACCACTTAACGGCTTTGCGGCATGGCAAACAACATGGCTATGCTCGCATTTGGCGTAGATTTCGGACTTCTGTGGAGGTTGGAGGTAGGGGCGGACCGGGGACTTGAGCTACATTTGGGGCTGAACTGGGAGGGTGGGGATGTGGGGGATTTCATATTCATATTCCCCTTCTATTTTCTGCTGTGTATGGGCTTTGATGGTTCTCAACCTTTTTAAGTGTTGCGGGTATTGTGTTTTGTTCCTGGGGGTAGGGTGGGGGGGGGGGGTAGGGGCTATTGTGGTTTGTTGTTGCTTGATCATAGGGATTGCACATGTTATTTGGTTGGCAGCACTTTGAGTGTTTTCCAGAATGTTGCACATTGTGCCTTGTTTTATTTATTGCTGCTGTATCTACTATGCATATTTCATGTTGTGTGTATATCTCAATAAAAGCTTTATTCAAAAAAACAAATAGTAGAAATGTTCCATGCTAGCAATAACGGGGCAAGCAGTGGCTTCCCCCATGTCTGTCTCGTCCTCCTTGAGACTGACTCGAACCTCACTAACCTCTCTACGAACATATCCTCATGCATAACGAACCTCCAATCCTGGGCATTCACAATGCAAATGAAACTGAACAAGTCCAAAACAAAACTCCTTGGACTCGGCCCAAAATTAGTCCATTTACCCTCCTCCATCCCATTGTCCTCCGGCTCCTCATTACAGCTCGAGTTCTCAAGCAAAGTCCTGGGTGTCACCTTAGACTCTTCTCTATCCTTCAACGACCATCTCCAATCCTTGGTAAAAAAAATGCTTCTTTAGCCTTCACATGCTAAGGAAAGTCAGACCCTATTTTCACCAAAAACACTTCGCAGTCCTAGTACAATCCATCATCCTCTCCAGATTGGACTATTGCAATTCTATCTACCTCAGCCTAACCAAGAAAAGCCTCCACAGACTTCAGCGGATTCAGAACGCCGCAGCTAAGCTTATTTTCGCGAAAGGCAAATTCGATCACGTCTCGCCACTCCTGTCTAAGCTCCATTGGCTCCCAGTAATCCCCAGGATCCATTTCAAATGTGCGTGCCTAGCCTACAAGATCCTACACGGCATCCTTCCTGCCGTAATCCCTCTATCCTGGAACTCCCCAACCCCTACCTCCTCCAGATCGTCCCAAATTTTTAAACTATCCTTCCCTTCCACAAAAGGTATCTCACTTGCAGGCAAACTTGGTTCATCCCTCCCCTTTAGAATCACTGAGATCTGGAATAACCTCACCTCCCCGCTCCGAACCTCAAGCTCCCTCCAACTTTTCCGTAAACACCTAAAAACCTGGCTATTCTCAAAACTGTAACACTTCCCCCCTCTTAGGCCTCTCCCCCTTCCCCCACCCTTTTACACCTAACTCTTAATCTCTCCACTGTAGTTCCTCTCTCATCCTACTTCCTGTAAACCGTGCCGAGCTCTGCATCTGTGGAGATGGTGCGGTATATAAACCCAAGGTTTAGTTTAGTTTAATAGCAGGCTATGGACTTTTCCTCTAGGAACTTGTCCAAAACATTTTAAAACCCATCTACATTAACCACTGTTACCACATCCTTTGGCAATGAGATCCAGAGCCTAACTATTCTTTGAGTGAAAAAATATTTCCTCCTATTGGTTTTAAAAGTATTTCCCTGTAACTTCATCTAGTGTCCCCTAGCCCAGGGGTAGGCAATTCCGGTCCTCGAGAGCCAGAGCCAGGTCAGGTTTTCAGGATATCCACAATAAATATGCATGAGATAGATTTGCATCTCAAGGAGGCAGTGCATGCAAATCCATCTCATACATATTCATTGTGGATATCCTGAAAACCTGACCTGGCTCCGGCTCTCGAGGACCAGAATTGCCTACCCCTGCCCTAGCCCAATCTCCTCAAAGCAGGCCCCTCATCTCATAAATTATACTGTAATTTCCTCCATGGAGACTCTGAGGAACTCCTTTAAGGAAAAAAGAGAGGTAGAAAAGATGATGCAGAATAATGTAAGCTTGGTTCCCTGGCTGTCACTCTTTTTTGGTGAAAGTATGAAAGCACTCTTCCCCCCTCCCAGTCTTTTTTTGACCCTCCACACTCTTGTTAGTCAAAGATCTCTAGCGTGAGGTTTGCTCTTCAGCAGTGGGCTGTATCTGTTTTTGTAATACGCAGCATAAACTCTGTGGATACAACCTTGGAAGGAATCCATGTCCAGTACAAAAGAGGAGAAACTTCACCAAAAGTCTGCGGTACTTATAGCTTCCCATGAAATCCACGACTGAAACAGCAGAGCCTGTGCACATCCTGAAAAGGTCTTAAAGGTCAGCGAGGCAGGAAGAGACACCTGGAATTATTCTATTGCTTTGTGCTTTTGTAGTTTGCTTGTGTGGCCTTTGAACGGTATATCCCAGAGCGAATTTTCCGATTTCTGCTACTTTATTATTTTTGAATAAACTTTTCCATTTTGCAAAGTCAGATCCAGCTTTTTAAGGTCTGTGTGTGATCACCTTAAAACCCCTGGTTCAAGCTGCTCTCATTAGGAGAATCCTGGTCTGCAACTGCATTGAAGTTTTGCTACTTTGAAAAGCTAAAAGGAGGACCCTGGGAGAGGGGGGTTCGCAATTAAGTAGTGTTGTGTACTGCCACTGGGTGTAAATCATTTGGTAGCAAAGTATTACCATATTGTATTGCTGCACTATGACCGAGAATAAGAAATGTTTTCTTTCTTTTCTTTCCAATATTTACATTCCCAAAGAAGCAGGAACAGCATGTGCTAGATGAAGGACACATGGATTGTGTTTTGTTCCATTGCATATTCTCACTGTGCCCAGCTTGACTTGCGATTTGTGTGGCTTGGCTTTTGAAGAAGGAGGATTTTCTCTTTCTGGGCAAAATGCAGAGCCCCACATTTGCAGGACTTCTCGCTACTGAAGCCAGATGTGACTCTCAACGATCCACTGAAAAACTAGTTAATGTGGGATTAAGGGAGCAGTTCTATAACAGGACACCTAAGTGGTGCTTACTTTCCTTTGTAAGATACTACTGTAACCAGGTACATACTCTTCTTAGAATTTAGATGCGAGCACTAAATGTCATCCATAGAACTGATAAAAGTAATCACCCCTAAATGCCAGAGATACACGCCTAACTTACAACAAGTTAAACATACGAAGGGCCGCTGAAAAGTTCTCAGCCCAATCAAGAAGAGAATGGTGCAGTCATAAAACGTATGTTATTCTACCCTTTTTGACACTTTTTGTTTCAATAATATGAAACCAAACAAAAAAGTGTGGAATAATTTGTAGTTTCATGGCAGTGCAGCGCATTCTGCACGCCGGCCGACACTGAAAACCGCTTTTGCAGTTTTGTAAATAAAAGTAAAGTCCATAACCACACAAGTAACCAATTACACAAAAAATCCAATTGTGCCATCTAATTCTAATCAGTCTTCCTAAAGAGAAGAGTTAAAAGCCATTAAAAAAATGTTTAGAATACTAGCATGGACAAGAGTTTGCATACACAAAAGCACACAAGTGCCAAACTATCTGTAAATATGTGCATACCTTACATAACCCCCACCAAAAAAGTCAAAATTAATACCGTGGCTGGTGGTGATCCCTGGGCCTTGCCAGCAAAAGAGTCCTTTCTGGAATTCCTCAATCAGACTCATCTATGTAGCATTCAGCAACTCCCCCGCCCCATATACTCATTTCAACCGGTGTCCCTCGTGCACACACATGCGTGAGAGTGCCAACTGAAATGAGCGTGTGTGGGAAGGAGAGGGCATGTTAGCATTGGCAGCCGAAAATGAACTGCTGCGAGGATGAGTCTACTCAGGGAATTCCAGAAAGGACTTTTCAACTGGTTGGGCCCAGGATCCCTGCCAGCTACATTAATGATATGTGATGTCACTGGGTGGGCCTGAAGTGAAACATGGTGGGTCCACTCCTGGCCCACTCATAGCTACACTATTGTACAATCAGCATAGGCCCAGCTGTGAGTTGGTGAAATTTTCACAGGACCTGCCCTCTCCCCTATTTGGGCTTCCTGTTAGACTGGTACCAGGGTCTGTGAGTGTACGCTGACAAAGTGTCCCCTGCTGACTACCGCTGTTCATGCTTTGAATAAATGGGTGGGGGGAAAGAGGAAATGGATGAGAAAGGGGAAAGAAGTGGAGATCTGCTATTATTTTTTCAGATGGGGTTCACATGACTAAGTGTTAAAATGGGAGCAATACTGTATAAAATTTGGGAAGCACTTAACTACAGGATAAACCAAGTGCTTTAAGTATGATTTTGCATTGTCAATTTTGTTCAGTTTTCCACTTAGCAATGCTAAATGTTTAATAAAAAGATACAGGGTACATTTGCAACAGGGAATTTTTTTTTATTCATGGCACTATAAAGAAGAATCATTTTACAACATTGTACCAAAACCACAGTCAATTGTCTAAATAATCTCTTCGATTTCTACTCCCTGAAATTCAGAGGCATAAAAAAAGAAAGTACACAAAAGAAGGCAAATCTCCATAGGGCAGAGCTGAATATTCCAAGAAGTGGTCAAAATATCTTTTCTGAAATATAAGAAAGGAGGCAATAGAGTTGACCATCTCCACATTGTTGTCACACAAATTTGTAGTTTAGAAACCATTATGCTCAGGGGAAAATTCCTGAGCACATCTTTCCAACTGAACAGAAGGCAGATCAGTTTATCTCATCAGCCAAATCAGCCTTTCCTAGCCCATGAATTACCCTCTGTGTAACTGGTGAAATCTCCATTAATCATATATATATCTCTCTGATTGACATTCTTTCAGGATTTTGTTAAAATTATGCTTCGCAAAACTAAAACTTTCTAATCCCTGTCTTGTGCAGAATTAAACAGGTTAAAAAATATATACAACAGCCGTGTACATCCAGCATCTGTTGCATCATAATGCACTAGTTTTAAGGAAATAAATCCATTTGACTGCTATGTAAATCTTTAAGTTAACATATCCATTCTAGCCAAATATTACCATGACTATATACAAGTTCAACTACGACAGTAGTTATTCATCCAAAATATGTCCTTTATAAATACTGATAAAACAGTGAAAGTGTCTTATATGGAGTAAGAACGTGTACGTACTCTGCTATTGATTTATATAACAAATCATAAAGTGAAAAGGGTCAATTATTAAAAGTTATTACTTTTTGCAAAGTAAATACACAAGTGCAACTGTTTCTGTCTTTATCAAGTTTTTCTTTGTTCCTCCCAAAATGTCCAACAGAGCAAACTTGAAAGTCATTAGAGATCCAGTATGTGTGTGTCTCCTTCTTCTCTGCTACATTCTTTTGTATATTTCATGGTTCTTTACAAATATTCTCAACAGGTGGGCCGACTTCACTTTCACAAGGTTTCTTAAGAGAAGGGCAGCAGAATGCCATAGACCATATAGTTATCTATTATCATTAATCTGGCCACTGATCTTCATCTTCAGATCATCAGGAGGTCAACCAAGCACTAGAGAGACCTTCATGTAGGATAGCTGACTCACCATACCAAACTGATCTAATTATAAATAAAAAGTTAAACGCTTAAGAACTTAATTCTAATGTCCTAATGGAAGAAACTATTATACCGATGATGGCATCATAATCTGTTACTCTGCACTGTTTTTCGTGCATTAGTTAACTTTTAATACGTAGTTCAGTGAAGTAAGAATTACCAAGATGCAGATACCATGACAAACTCCCACCCAGTTTGTTATCCATACTGAGCCCCTTCTACCACAAGAAATGTTGCTTTTTACCAGACTGATGTTCAAATAATTCCACAGGCAGGATAATGTTTATATACACAGAATTTTATTGTTTTATGTCATTGTATGCTGACAATGAATTTTATTGTAGACCGCTTTGAATTTCAGATTAAACGGTATAACAAATTTTTAATAAACCTTGAAACCTTGATTATGTGATCATCAGTGGGTGACAACTTGCTCTTATATGGAGCACTAGGAAGCTGTGATTTAACTTTATTAATAGAACAATTTTATTTTTTTTTAGAAAACACAACAGCTCTTTAAAAATACAGTAGGGCCACTTTCCAGAAATCAATGGAAACTGCTTTTCAAGTCAATTCCAACAGTGGCCCCTGGCTTTTTCCTTCTCAGGTTTTCTTGAAGTCAGTGACCATGTAGATAAGAAATGACTAGAACTGGTGCATATACCTTAGACCAACTGTATACTTTAGGAACCACTAATCAAAGGCATTTATCTGGTTGGCAAGCACTGCTAACTAGAAAAGTGCCAGCAAAAGGGATCTTCAGTGGCACTTACTTGATAGTGCTGTTGACCTCTGATCACCTTGACACTCCGACCCTTGGTCCTCTGACCACCTTGACACTATCTGGGAAATCCCAGGGTGGTCCAAAGGTCGAGCTCAGGCGGAACCGTAGACTAGCCAGTTAGCAGTAATATTCAGACTGCTAACTGGATAGCTAACCAGAAAAAATTAGGATACCTAAAGGGACGTCCTAACTTCATGTGGTTAGTAGTGCAAATGCTGGCACTAACCAGATAGCCCTTCAGGGTCAGTGCTGAAATGGGATAGTCAGCACAAACTGGTGTCTAGATACACTGAATATCCAATTTCACTTTAAGCACAACAGCAGCCCACTGTGGTTAAATATTGGCCCTTTAAAGCTTGCTTTTCAGATAACTTTAGATATAAAATATATTTTTGCAGTCTTGCCCAAAAAGCAATTAAGTTTTAATGGCTTTGCCCACAGTTTATATTTTGATTATTCTGCCAACATGAATATTTTCTTGGCCACCTTATATGTGTATTTAAAGGCAAGTGCACATTTTTTGGCACCTGAACTGTGTACCAATGGTCTTTCTCTTTCCATATATATTATCTATCTATCTATCTATTTATCTGTAATATTCATACACATTCATTCATCTTCAAACCATAATGCAAGCCCATGAAAAGTTAGCTTGGAAGCGTTTGGCCTGCAGACAATGCAACAACACAGGGGCTTGGTCTCAGTGGCTCTTCAAGGTGTCCTTGAAAGATGATTAGTTCTGCGGAATCAGATTTGCCCAAGTTCCTTCCTTATATGGTGCTCATTGAAACAGAGACCTGTTAAGTACATAATCAGAGAAAAAATACCTCACTGTTAAGACATTTATTTGGTTCATGGTGCTATCTAAATATCTCCTTACTCTGACTTTAACAGTGACTACTGCTCTAAACAAACAAATCTCTGTACACTGTTTAACCTGTTGTAAATTTGTTTAAAAATGTGCATTGCTGACACCTCTTCTCAAACTCCAACATTTCCTCTATATTTCAGGCTCAAGATGGCTCTCTTTCTGTCTGTCCCCTCTGCCTAAAACAGACTGCTTCAGCTTTGAAAGCAGTCATTTACTCTATCTGTGGCTCTACAATTCACACTAGAAGCTGCACTCCTCCAATTCTCTCCTAAATCTGACTTTAACAGAGTCACTACAACACATACTGGAAGCTGCACTCCAAATCTCTCCTTACTATGACTTTAACAGAGACTCTTTGCTTCCATAAAACTTTGACATAGCATAAGCTAACTCCAGGAGACCCTTCAAGATAGTCTTCACATCCACACAGTGAACCCAGCTTAGACCCTCCCACCCACCCCTAGGCACACATTACACATATAGACCTACCCACAAATCAACCCCAACACACCCCACCTGCTACCCAACCAAATCCTACTAAAGCTCTAAATCCTTAACCTAGCCACCACAGCCACTCCAAATTACATTGCCTACAAGCTGTGTATTACTAATTAATTTAATACAAATTTAATCACTCTTCTTGCCAACATGTATTTCCTCTATCCTAGTAATCACAGGCCAGGGTCGATATGGTGACTTCTGTCACCATCCTCACAGGAAGTCCTTACCATGCAGACCCCGATAACTTAGGCCTATCGCCATCACCCCCCTCACCCACACACAATAACATCAAAATGGCACTGGCAAATGCAAGGTCTGTAACAACAAAGATACTATACTAAATGACCTCCTCACAGACAATAACTGGGACACCTTCTTAATTACCAAAATGTGACTCAAAGATAATGATGGAACTATCTTGGGTATGCTGTGCCCTCCAGGATATCAAGCAATAGCTTGTTCACACACCGACACTAAAGGTAAAGGAGCAGCCATCATCATTAAGTCCAACCTCAACCCAAGACTGATAGACGCCATTACACTAAACGCGCAAGAGTGCTTTACCTTCTCGGTGGACAAAAACAGAGTAGAATTGTCCCAATCAGAATGATGCGCACAAATAAAGTGTCCTCCAACTCATCTGATAATTCAAAAGCCTTTATTCATCCAAGGTCTCATAAATTCATCCAATGACTCGACATGTACATGTTTCAGCCAAACCGGCCTGCCTCAGGAGTCTTGAGAGTCTTCAGCAGGTGTATCAGAAAACTTCTCGGTCGGTCATAACAGTGATCTAACCTTTGCCTTAATATACAGAGTACTGCACTCTCCAATGTCCATCCTAGATGACCTACTATCCATCCTTAGCAAACTGGTCACCACATACAACCAAATCATGATACTTGGAGACTTCAACTTCACAAACAACCCAAATGAGACTGGAGCCCTGGCAGACTTCATCACTTCACTAGGCTTCCAACAAATGGTCCCTTCGCTGACTCACTCTGTGGGGAACAACCTAGACCTAGTCTTTACTCAAAAGACACTTCGCTTGCCACACAAACCCCAGCCTGTATCACCAAACCAGTACCCTGGTCTGACCACCATTTAATCACATTCAATCACAGCTACGCAACAAAGCAACTATCAACCAGGAAGCAACTCCAACATAAAATAATATACAACATGACACAATCAACCTAGAGAATCTCTCCACAGGCCTCTTTAATCTAGCAGGAACATCAAAACCAAACTCTCAATCTGTTGATGAAACTGCAGTGGACTGGCACACTGAGGTAAAATCCCTATACAAAAGGCTGTCCCTGGTCAAAGAGATCAAATACTACCCCCGCAAACATTCCTCCCCCTGGTTTACCGAAGACTTAAAAACTAAGAAAAGAGAACTAAGGAGAGTGGAATGGAAATGGTACAAATCCAGACTTAATAGTGAAGGGTCCAAATGGAAAGATCTGCATGAAGTATATAAAATAGTTACCCTAGAGGCTAAAAAGAAGTACTACTCTGAACAACTCTTAAAGACCTCCAATAGATCAAAAAAACCTTTTCAAACTAACAAAAAATATACTCAAAACATCACAAGGAGACAATCAATATCTTAACACTGAACTCGACAGCGAAATGCTCTCAGATCACTTTACTGACAAAGTAGACAAAATACAGTCTCACCTTGACTCCGCTATGCTACAGACATTGTCTCCCTGTGACTCAGACAAAACAACTAAAACCACAACTGGGAACCTAACTAACTTCAATACTGTCTCCCACTACGACATCGTTGAAATACTAGACACAATTCGCCCTTCTGGTTCCAACCAGTACCCCTGTCAGCCATGTCTCCTAAAGGCGGTGAAAGACACTTTTGTAGACTCCATCCTTCCTCTCATCAACACCTCTCTTCAAACGGGTGTAGTGCCCGCAAACTGGAAGTTGGCAGTCATCAGACTGATTCTGAAAACCCCCATGCTCGACCCTAGTGTGCTTGGCAACTTTAGACCTGTTGCCAACCTACCCTTCATCTCCAAGATCCTGGAAAAAACAGTGTTATCCCAATTACATTCCTTCATCAATGAGCAAGGTGCCCTATCTGCCTTTCAATCAAGATTCAGGAAATTCCACAGTTCTCCTTGACATTGTTGATGACTGCTGGAAACTCATGGATAAGGATAATGATGTCCTTCTGGTGTGGGTGGATCTCAGTGCGGTATTTGACACTATTGATCATCCTCT
Organism: Geotrypetes seraphini; assembly: GCF_902459505.1. Lineage (NCBI taxonomy): Eukaryota > Metazoa > Chordata > Amphibia > Gymnophiona > Dermophiidae > Geotrypetes > Geotrypetes seraphini. The sequence continues at coordinate 361,687,184 of NC_047085.1, forward strand.
CCTCATTGAGTGGCTCTTTGAAATCGGAATCAGAGACATTATGCTACGATTGTTCTCCTCTTTCCTAAATAACAGATTCCAAAGCATTCTGCTCAATGAAGTGCTATCGAAACCGATCAAATACGGTGTTCTGCAGTGGGCTCTGCTATCCCCCTACTAGTCAATCTCTATGTTAGGCCTGTCCTAGAGATAGCCTGCAAATACGGATTCACTCCTTCGTGGATGACATCCAACTGTACCTACTGCTAGGAAAAGCCTGTGACACCCAGATTGTGAAACTCCTAACCTGCCTCTCGGAAATCAAAAACTAGATGTCCATCAACAAATTACAACTAAACACCTCCAAAACGGAACTCTTTTGGATTCACAAAGAAAACTGCACCCGCACCTGTCCCTCATTACACTGGGACACAACTACCATAACTGTGAAGGACCAAGCGCGCAGCCTAGGAACATTCCTTGACTCCAACCTATCGCTTTCCATCCATATCTCTCAGGTGGCATCTTCCTCATTTTACTACCTACGACAACTCCGAAATATAAGGAACTACTTTTCAAAGTCTGACTTTGCCAACTACTCTATGCCTTAGTACTCTCCTGCATGAATTACTGCAATGCACTATTCATCGGTCTCAGGGTGAAGAATGTACGACATCTCCAGCGTATTCAAAATGCAGCGATCAGGCTTCTGAAAAACCTCCGTGCCCGTGAACCTGTCTCCCAGGCTCTAGCATTGGCTCAATGGCTACCCATAGCCAAACAGTCAAATCCTTGCACGACATGGCGCCGGGCTACATGGCAACTAAGCTTCTTCCGTATGTGCCGAACCGGTATGTGTCACATAAGGATAACTTGTATCATAAACTGTAACATTCTACGTGTCAAATTAGGATTAAACTTGTACTGAAAACCTTGCACTGTAAGGATAATTATAGCAAATTGTAACCAGTAAACTGTATATTATGCATATTAATATTAGACCCTAGTATATATCATGTTACGATAAAAACATGTATCGTAAACTTTTATGGAAATTATGTAGTTTAAACCTGTAACCTGTTCTGAGCTCTTTGGGGACAATGAGATAGAAAATGAATTAAATAATTAAATCTTATTAACCAGGCATATTACTTTACAATTGTTTTCCTGGATAGAACACACACACACACACATACACACAGAATTTTAAAGCAACTTAACAGGCTTTTTTTTTTTTTTCTTCAACATATTCTTTTCCATTACGAGTTGTAATGTCTGGCATGCATTCTTATTTACTTATTTATGACAATTTATAGCTCACCAATCCAGGAGATAGGTCCCTTCTCTTGGCAGATAACATCATTTACATATAGAACAACATAAAATACCCTTTAAAAAATCCAAACACAACAAAAAAAAACTTCCCTGCACAATAATCCTGATTGACCCTTCCAAACATTATCGTCCATCCTCATCTTTTCCTGTCATTCAACATGCAAGATAGGAATTGGAAAGGAGAGGTTTGGGGGTCTGTTTTACTCTAGGGCTTGTGGAATTTGTACCACAGAGAAGAAAATAGATATAGACACAACGAAGGGAAGACCTTCAATGGCAGATGGGTATTTGAAGAATTCAGCCTGGGAAAAAGTTTCACTTTTTAAAGGGCAAGTTATCAATGTGAGCTACCAATTATTCATGTTCTTTTACCACTCACTCATGCTATATTACCACAGGTCCCATTTTATGCAATAAAACTTAGTTACTAGTAACTGAAGTCTACAGTGGGCAATTACGGATGCAAAAGCTGGACACTACGGAAACAAGACAGAAAGATTGACTCATTTAAGCTTTGGTGTTGAAGGATTTTATGCATGCCGTGGACTGCCAGAAGAACTAACACATCGATTTTGGAAGAGATCAAACCAGCTATGTCACTTGAAGCCCAAATGATGAAGTTACAGCTGTTTTATTTTGGTCACATTGTTAGAAGAGAAAGATCATTGGAGAAGGACATTATAAGAACATAAGAATTGCTGCTGCTGGGTCAGACCAGTGGTCCATCGTGCCTAGCAGTCCGCTCATGCGGCGGCTCTCTGGCCAAAGACCAGCGCCCCAATTGAGACTACCCCCACCTGTGTACGTTCCGGTTCAGCAGGAACTTGTCTAACTTTGTCTTGAATCCCTGGAGGGTGCCCTCCCCTATGACAGACTCCGGAAGAGCGTTCCAGTTTTCCACCACTCTCTTGGTGAAGAAGAACTTCCTTACATTCGTACGGAATCTAACTTATGTTTGGGAAGATTGAAGGAACCAGGCAAAGAGGGTGACTTGCAATCAGATAGCTGGCCATGTTGAAAAACAACCATGTTGAAAACAACCATGGGGATGATGCTGGGGACCTTACCAGACTTAGCACAAAACCGATTTCTTTTAAATCTGGAATTCATCAAGTCACTAGGACTTGAACACGAGTTGATGGCATCTAACTAATGTTCCCCCACTTCTCAAAGACTCAGCTACCAGCAATCTATGTGTGCTAATGGCATGTATGGAAACACTATGGCAGTTTTGAAATTATGAAGAGGCTACAATCCATACAAAATACTGCCATCAGAATAATTTCTAATGCAACTCAATGTGATCACATCAACTCTCTCATGTTGAAACATTACTGGCTGCCCATAGTTTTCTGTGTTCGCTTACAAGATTCACACTCTTAACACATAAGGTGCTTCATTCTTACTACTCTTCATACCCAACCATGGTCCCTGTATGTTCTCCATGATGGTTGGCTTCACCTTTTCCCCTGTTCCTCTCCTCCCGTGTTATTCTTTAGTGTCTATCTCAACCTCACTCCTTCTACATCAGCATTCTTCAATGCAAGGCTTGAGGGTTGGTGGTTGTGCCCATTCATATTTCTTCTCTCTCTCCTTAAAGAATAACATGGGGATGGTTTTCCGCGGTTATCCATGGGGACAGGAACGATGATGATTCTCTATTATGTACTTAAGATTCCTTTAAGAAATTTAAATCAGTTCCAAAGACATATCTAGCATTTTTAAAAATCCCTGACCATCCGTTGTATGAGGTTGGGAAGAGGGGCATAGCAATGGCTTATCATCCTTTGTGAGCTGCCACAGTTATTATCCCACCATCTCACTGCTCCATGATAAGTGAAAATGACTGCTGTCTGTTTGTGGTCATCTGGTCTGGGCTTCCACAATGGTATCTAAGATAATAATACCCTTAGCGCACATGCGCACTTCAATTTTTGTGGCTCCGTGCGTCCGTCGCTCTGAGGTCGGCAGAGAAATGTTGCAGAGTGTGGTGCGTGTGCGGTGCGTGCGTGGCACGTGCGCACATTGGGAGTTGACATCGGGGAGAGAAGGAGGCAGCGGCGGTGACCGAGCTATGGAGCTAGGGGAGGGAAGGCCACAACTACTGCCGCTCCGTGGTCGCACAGCCTTCTCTTCTGCCTCCACTCTCCCCTCTGGGTGAATTTCCAGGTCGAGGATGAGGATTTCTTGGAGGCTGGTGGCGCTGCCGCAGAGGGGGTGGGATGGGCTGGGGGGCCGTTAAAGGAAGGGGAGCGGGGCGCAGGCAGGGAACGGGAGAGAGGGAAGGAAAGAGACAGACAAGACAGCGGCCAAGGAGAGAGAGAAAGAGATAGAAAGACAGACAGCGGCTAAAGAGAGAGAGACAGAAAGACACATAGGCAGCGGCCAAGAGAGAGAGAGAAAGAGACAGAAAGGCACATAAACAGCGGCAAAGGAAAGAGAGAGAGAAAAAGACAGAAACATACACAGACAGCAGCCAAGGAGAGAAAGAGATAGAAAGACAGACAGACACACAGACAGCGGCCAATGAGAGAGAGAGAAAGAGACAGAAAGGCACATAAACAGTGGCCAAGGAGAAAGAGAAAGAAAGAGACAGAAACATACACAGACAGCGGCCAAGGAGAGAGCGAGAGAAAGAAAGAGACAGAAAGGCACATAAACAGCGGCCAAGGAGAAAGAGAGAGAAAAAGACAGAAACATACACAGACAGCAGCCAAGAAGAGAAAGAGATAGAAAGACAGACAGACACACAGACAGCGGCCAAGAGAGAGAGAAAGAGACAGAAAGGCACATAAACAGCGACCAAGGAAAGAGAGAGAGAAAAAGACAGAAACATACACAGACAGCAGCCAAGGAGAGAAAGAGATAGAAAGACAGACAGACACACAGACAGCGGCCAATGAGAGAGAGAGAAAGAGACAGAAAGGCACATAAACAGTGGCCAAGGAGAAAGAGAGAGAAAGAGACAGAAACATACACAGACAGCGGCCAAGGAGAGAGAGAGAAAGAGACAGAAAGACAGACACATAACGGCCAATGAGAGAGAGAAAGAGACAGAAAGGCACAGCGGCCAGGGAGAAAGAGAGAGAAAGAAACAGAAACATACACAGAGAGCGGCCAAGGAGCGAGAGAGAAAGAAAGAGATAGAAAGACACACAGCTGCAAAAGAGAAAGAGAGAAAGACAGACAGACACACAGACAGTGGCCAAGGAGAGAGACAGACAGACAGCAACCAAGGAGAGAGAGAGAGACAGAAAGACAGACACACAGAAAGACAGACAGCGGCCAAGGAGAGAGGGAGAGACAGAAAGACAGGCAGACAGAAGTCAAGAAGAGAGGGAGAGACAGAAAGACACACAGACAGTGGTCAAGGAGAGACACAGAAAGAAAGACAGACAGCGGCCAATGAGAGAGAGAAAGAGACAGAAAGGCACACAGACAGCAGCCAAGGAGAAAGAGAGAGAAAGAGACAGAAACATACACAGAGAACGGCCAAGGAGAGAGAGAGAGAAAGAAAGAAAGACAGCGGCCAAGGAGAAAGAGAGACAAAGAAAGACAGACAGACATATCTATTCTATCACCCGTTAATGTAACGGGCTTAAAGACTAGTTTTTAAATAATGTCCAAGCCTTATTTAAAGTCCTAACCATTGCCACCGATCATTTAACCTTCTTTTTAACCATTTTCCTCATTTTGTCATAGTCATCCTTTCAAGAATTAAATGCTGCTACAGTAGATTTCTTTTTAGTGACTTCATTCCAGATGATAGCTCAGATTTGATCATGTTATGATCACCGTTTCCCAGTGGGCCCAACACCATTACTTCTCAAATTATGCACTGCATTCCACCAAGGGCTAAATCCAAAATAGCTCTCCCTCTTGTTGGTTCTTGGACTAGTTGCTCCAAGAAGAAGTCACTCATTACATTTATTTATTTGTTTTCTATCCTGTTCGCCTGAAAGAGCTGAGAACAGTTTACATGTTAACATACATAATATACAGTTAACAGGTTATAATTTGCCATAGTTACAGTACAAGTTATTTCGATACAAGTTTTTATCCTAACTTAATACATACCAGGGGTCCAAAAGCAATATACATAATATACAGTTTACAGGTTAAATTTGCCATAGTTAAAGTGCAAGATTTATCAATTCAAGTTTATATCTTAACGCGACACATACCGAGGATCTAGCACCAATATACATTTCTTTTATCCACCCCCCCAAAGCCTCCATTTTGGTAATCTCTTCCTCCTCAAAATATCAACCAAGAATACAGATCCCTAAAATGTAATGCTCCCTCGAAATGTCCAGCATTCTTAATTGTAATCTTATTTGTAACCTTATTTGTAATATTACCTAGAAATGTCCAGCCATTTTACTATCTAAATTGCAAGTTCTCCTGGAAATATCCAGCTATCTTACCTCTTTTGTAACCAAAAAAACAATTGTAACGTTACTGGAAATGTCCAGTTAGCTCTTTTGTAATCTACCTTGAACTGCAAGGTATAGGCGGAATAGAAGTCACTAATGTAATATAATGTAAGGTATGTTTTTAATGCTTTCCTAAAGTCCAGGACACCTTCAAAGGATCTGATCTGGGGGGGCAGTTGATTCCAGTGGCTTGGTATGAAGTGAGAGTAGGGATGTCATCTGGTGGTTTGAAGTTGAAGGACATAACCATGGGGCGTTTTGAGGGGTCATCCTGGGAGCAGAGGGACCTGTTCAGCACATTCACAGGAAACTTGGTTGTCATGTAGCCTGACACCATATTGTGCAAGGATTTAAACACTAGCATCAGGCCTTTGAAGACACAACATTTGGCTATAGGCAGCCAGTGAGCTGATGATAGAGCCAGTGAGATAGAGTCGCGGGCATGGAGGTTTTTAGCAGTCTGACTGCCAAGTTTTGTACACGCTAGAGATGTTGTATGTTCTTCGCTGTGAGACTGTTGAATAGCACACTACAGTAGTCCATGCAGGAGAGGACTAAGGCATAGAGTAGTTCTGCGAAGTCAGACTCAGAAAAGTAGTTCCTTATTTTTCAGAGTTGTTGCAGGTAGTAAAATGAGGAAGATACCACCTGAGAGATATGTTTGGAAAGCGATAGGTTGGAGTCAAGGAGTGTTTGTAGGCTGCGTGCTTGGTCCTTCACAGTTATGGTAGTTGTGTCCCGGTGTAGCAAGGAACAGATGCACTTGCAGTGTTCTTTGTGGATCCAAAGGAGTTCCGTTTTGGAGGCGCTTAGCTGAAATTTGTTGACAGATATCCAGTTTTTCATTTTCGAAAGGCAGTTTAGGAGTTTCATGATCTGGGCACTGTGGGTTTCTCCTTTCTGCTTTCAGTATGTATTTTACAAAACGTTTTGAGTTGAGCAGGCCTTTAGAAAAATACACAGGAAACTGTGAATGTCCTGAATTTAGACATCCCATTTCTGAACTGAATGTCTTATGCAAGATGAGGCTTATAATTTATAAGCAAATAAAAACTCCCTATAGGCCCTTTCTAATATGTTTCAAAAGGGTATAGCATGCAGCCAACATGTGGGGTTTGCTTGTTTTTTTTAAATGATAGTGCAACCTGTTTCCTATGATATACTGATTATGCTCACAGAACAAACTTTTGCTTTGCGTCCAACAGGTGTTCACTGCAATTAATTACACATGTATTTAAAAAAAAAAAAAAAAAATCCTATGACAGTCCAAGGAAATTGATAGGTCAAAAAAGTGTTTTAAAGATCATTCACTTTTTTCACCGAGGTTAACTTTGGGCGAGACAGGCCCCCGTGCTTTTTCCTATGAATACAGTATAGAATTCCTCTGTAACTAGTTCAATAGTTTCTGTAAACAGTAGACACAGATCATTGTAGAAGATCCAGAGATCAGCATTCCTGCCATGCAGTGTCTGAACCAACACTTTAGGTCTTTTATACTGAGCAGCAACATTATTATTGATAAATAGCTCCGTTCATTTCACGTCGCCCTGACAACTTTTTTAGGAGGTTTCTAACTTCTTCACGCAAGAGACTTTTGCTACATCGACAAAACTACTAAGTCATTTTGTGTCAAAAAAAAATCATTCTACACAGTTTAATGGCCAAAAAAGTTGAAACTATCGTGCAGCTCCCATCTGTTTAATAAAGGACAAAGGGCAAGGTTGAATAATATTTACATGTAAACAGTTTGCATCAGCTCCTCGAGGTTGGGAAAAGGTTCACCTGTGGTTGTAAATGTAATCAAATGTTCATGATACAACAGTTGGGCCATAAATCATCACTAAACTGTAATTTCAGGAGACTCATTGGGGCAACAGCAGATGCCATTCAAGATCCTTACTGTTGATAAAATGGTGGCACACTGTACAATGTGATAAGAAATTGAACCAAATTTTCTATAGGCTTCAGTGAATTCATAATACATTCTTTTATATGCCCATCTGTACATGCAGTGGGGCCAAGATTCAAAGAAAGCTTAATATCTGACCTAGAGGCCTCAGTTTTAGTCCCCTAAATTGGGTGAAATTTTAGCTGATCTTAGGTCAAGTAACTTTTTGGTTCAAAAAGTCATCAAAATGTGGGTTCCTAAATTTAAAAGCCAAGTGTTGAAATCAATGCTAAGTAGCTAAGTTACTTTCCCTTGCCTGACCCCATCCCTGTCCTCACCCACTTTTTAGGCTCCTTCATTTAATTGCTCAGCAGGTGAAATTTTTCTTTTATATGAAGGAGGCTAACACCTTAAGGACTCCTTTTACTAAATGATGCTAGAGGTTTTTAGAGTGGGCCGGCGATGTAAGTGCTCCGATGTTCATAGAATTCCTATGTGTCAGAGCATTTACGTTGCTGGCCCGCGCTTAAAACCTCTAGCGCATTTTGGTAACACCCAGTGTATGTTACATGCTTCTCAGAGGGCTGCCGTTAAGCCATCTCTCCCCTTCAATCTGTTCAAAATGCTGCTGCACAACTTACTGTATATTCCACCAGTGTCACTATACTTACATTAGCCCTATCCTCAAGGCTCTTCATTGGCTCCCTATCCATTTCCGCACACAATCCAAACTCCTCTTAATGACTTACAAGTGCATTCATTCTATAGCTTCTTGATCTCTCTCCACTCTTCTCTCTCCTACACTGCTCCTCTGTCGGGTAAATCTCTTAACCTGTACCTTTCTCCTCCACTGCCAACTCCAGATTCTGTTCCTTTTATCTTACTGCACCTGGAATAGACTTCCTGAGCCAATATGTTAAGCTCTGTCTCTGGTCATATTCAAATCTAGTGGCTTTTAACCCTACACTCCTATTCACTTGTTCAAGTTTCAAGTTTATTAAACATTTGATGGATCGCCTATTAAAATTGCTAGGCAATGTACATATTCCAGGTAAAAGAGGCAAAGAAACTAACATATTTATCCATAAAATTACATCAAGTACATACTTGAGATGGGAGGAAAGGAATTAAAAAGTTACAATTTTGGGTTTGGTAAATGAGGTAAACACAAAAGGTAAGGGGTAAAATCCAAAGCACAGTTTAAGAAGGGTCCCTAAGACGATTAAAATTCAAGTGTTAAAAGCGTCGTTAAATAAATAGGTTTTTAAAAGTTTTTAAAATGTTACGATGTTTGTTTTAATCATTCCCACCATACTTAACTATTCATCCTGCGGATTCAGAATGCCGCGGCTAAGCTTATCTTTGCAAAAAGTAAATTTGATCACGTCTCACCGCTCCTGTCCAAGCTTCACTGACTTCCGATAATTTCCAGAGTCCACTTCAAATGCATCTGCCTAACTTTCAAGATCCTTCACGGCATCCTTCCTCCCTTTATTCCACTATTTTGGAACTCCTCAAATCTTAATACCACCAGACCTACCCAAAAATTGAAACTATCCTTCCCCTCATTAAAAGGCATTTCCCATCCAGGAAAGCTAGGGACTTCCCTCCCCTTCAGATTCACCGAGCTCTGGAACAACCTCACCTCCCCTCTTCGGAACCTGAGTTCTCTCCAACTTTTCTGTAAACTCTGAAAACCTGGCTATTCTCAAAAATGTAACACTCCCTCCTCCTTTGATATCCTAGTCTTCTAAACATTCTTCTTTCCTCCGATCTTCATCCTTTCCTTGGAGTTCCTTTCTCATCCCAATTCCTGTAAACCGTGCCGAGTTCTACGACTGTGGAGATGGTGCGGTATACAAACCTAAGGTTTAGTTTAGTTTAGTTTATATTGTAAGCTCTGTTGAGCAGGGACAGTCTCATATGTGTTTAGTGTAAAGCGTTGCGTATGTCTATCAGCATTATAGAAAAGATTAGTAGTAGCAGTAGTAGTACATGCTTAGACATTTTGCATGTTTTCTCCGGTGCATTTTCTTTTAGGAAGATAAGATGGATAAAGAGGATTAGTTGGTGGGGGAAGCACAGACAAAGCAACATAAGAACATTTGGATTGATATTCAAAGCGATTTAACCAGTCAGAACTGGCTCCTGGCAGGTTAAATTGCCTGTTTGGGGCTAACTGCTAATTTTCTGTGGCACTTAACCAGTTAGCACCAAACTGCAAACTAGCTGTTTTGGGACCACCTTAAAAGGCTGTCCTATCTTTATGTGGCAACCCAGAGCTGGTTGTGTTGAATATTGTATTTGTGCGTTAGCCAGCTCTGCAAAATCAGATAGGGCTTGGCATTGAATATCTGGGAATAACGCTGGCAGTGTCAGCAAAACGCTGACTGCTGCCGGCTGAATATCAACCAATGGTTAATAGCACATAAAAACCAATGCAGCCCTTCCATTCTGTCCAATATGTTCAGAGTTGTTGGTTTTATTTGGGTTTGCCTTTGATTTTTGGGGTTATAACTACCACATTATGCAAGTTACCTCCCCCTCTAGAAAAGCAACAGAAGACCATCTTTAATAATAATAATAATAACAGTTTATATACTGCAATACCGTTAAATTCTATGCGGTTTACAATAGATTAAGCGAGGTACAAACTGATTGAATTTAAGAGGGGGCATGTGATGTTGAATTCTGGGTGAGAGGAAAGATGCTGGATTGTGCCAAGTACAAGGGTTGATAGTGGAGGAGATAGGAAATGCTGCAATATGATTCATTTTCTTAATTGGAATTAATAATTAATACATTAATCACAGATATAATGACAATTAATTTGCAGCCCTAATGTGTATACATGTTGAACTCTAAGGGGGAAATTCTGTATAGGATGCCAATCTCAGCAGCTGCCTAAGAAGTGGCTGAGAATCGCATCTGCTCTAATAGACAAGACACCTAACCCCATCTAACCGCCCCGATTCTCTAACCGGCACCCATGTCACAGAGAATCAGCTGATCGTGGCAAAGGAATCCCCCTGCCACGATCAGCTGAATGGCTGCGGCAGGAAATCCCCCTTGCGAAGTCGGCTAGCCGGCACTCTCCCCTGCCCCTGAACCCATTCCAAAGAGCCAGGCAGGAAGGATGCCCACACCATCCTGCCCCCGAGTCCCTCCTGAAGAGCCAGGCAGGAGGGATGTCCACTCCCTCCTGCCACTACCCCCGCCAGAAATTTCCAGCCCTCCCCACCAACCAGCAACACCCCCCCCCCCTCCAGACCGCCCCACACCTGAAGATCCCCCGGCACCCCCCAAATCTATAGACCCCCCCAACAGTCCCCCCATACCTGTCCAGAAGAAAGTCTGGCCAGAGGGATGATTACACCCTCTGACTGGCAGGCCCGCCACTCCAAAATGGCTGACCTTCCTGTTCCCAGTGCATTCTGGAGGGTCCTTAGATATCTGGCTAATCGGAGTCTTAGGCCACATTCACTGCATCCCAGAGCTTTAAAGACCTATTTTTTAAAATAAAATTTTATTCTTGATATTTTAACTCTTTTGTGTAATAATTTTAAAGTACAGTCAAACCTCGGTTTGCGAGTAACACGGTTTGCGAGTGTTTTGCATGACGAGCAAAACACTCGAACAAACTTTAACTCGCAAAACGAGCATTGACTTGATCAGCGAGCGAGTCCACCCCTAGAACCGGCTTCACTCCCCCCCTCGGCCCACCCCCTATCCCTTACCTCTAGCAGACACCGGCACCGGACGAGAGGAGCAGGAGGCTTACGGCAGAGAGCAGTACGCACCTGGAACAGGAAGTACTGCAGGATCAGGTCGTGGATGATTAAGGGCTATAGGGTGGAGCTGGGGGACCTGGGGGAGTAAAGGGAACCTCCACGATATCGACCTCAGTTGGAAGCAGGGCTGTGGGTCTGCTTTCCACATTGTTCAGCTGCAGCATGCCGGCCGCAATTCCTAGATCCTCTCCCAACTCACTTCCGATCTCTCTCCCATTGGCCCGCTTCACGGACGCGGCTCGGTGCGTTGGGCTGGCTTCTCCAAAAACGTGTTAGCCGGAAGTTGGAGAGAAGCACAGGAGCTTTCCCCGCCTAATACAACTCCTCCTATTGGAGTGCTTCTCCTGACGTCGCCCTCATTAATTTTGCACACCAGGTTGGAATGTTGGCAGTGCTTAAATGTGGAGGGGAGAAACCATCCGCCAACTGCATGAGTGCAGGCAGCTGCCGGGGGTAAGTGTGGCTAATATTCTTTCTAGAGTTGTGGGTTAAGCTTGGCATCAGAGCCAGAGAGGTGGGTTGGCAGCAAGGGGGCTGGTTTGTGCTTAGAGAGGAGAAAAAGAGGTGGGCTGGAGATAGAGGAAGGCTTTCTTGAGAAATAGTGCACAGAGGGAGGAGGGAAAGCTGTTCGGGGACCAGCGGCTGATGCTGTGTTCTCCGGTATGTGTGTGTGTTGGGGGGGGGGGTACTGCAATAGATACTGAAAGTTTGCAGGGAAGGGTGAGCTTTTATTTGCAACATAGGCCTATTTTGGGGATGTGGAACGAATTGTCCAAGCTTCCATTACTTGCTATGGGGAAAGTTGCTTTGATATACGAGCACTTTGGATTACGAGCATGCTTCTGGAATGAATTATGCTCGTAAACCAAGGTACCACTGTATATGTGCTCCCCTTAATGTAGGGTTTATCTTGGTATAATCCGTTTTAAATCCGAACTGAAAAAGAGCGGAATATAAGATTACTGATTAGATTAGATACTCCCTTAATTCTTCATCTAAAGCCCTGCTCAAACTGAGCACTCAACATCTGTACATGCCTGTTAGGTGGCGCAAAAACCAGTGGTGACATTTATTTGAATACCTGTCTTTCCTTTACAAAAAGGGGAATACATGTCAAAATTTTTGACCCACATGTATTCCCCTTCAGAGCTCTGCATCCCTGGGGCATGTAAATAGAGGATTTCTGAAATTGCCATTTACACATGTAGTCAATATACAAGTGTACATACCACTTCCATCATTATTGCTTTATTTATAGGCTTGGCTCTTGCTGGTAATATAAATCATACCTTTTTCAAACTTGCAGCACCTGTACCAGACCGGATAGCGTCCATTAAGGCCTCTCGAGCATTAACTGGGTCACTTCTGGGAGTCATAGAATATTTACACGCTTTAACTGATGCAATGGAAGGTGAAGGTGGAGGTGGAGGCGGAGGGGAAGGTGGCAACAGCATAGGAAACTGTTTAAGCTGAGTTTTCTCCGATCCCTGTAGTAACGATTCAAAAGTCCTAACACTCTCAAGTTCTTCAGAAACTGATGATGATATCTACCAAGGGTACAGTAAAAAAAAAAAAAAAACAGACCAAAATTAATGCTCACAGAAGTGGTTTTATCACAGAAATTTATTTTGAATTCCTTTTCCCCAAATCAGTTTGCATTTTTTATGGTAATAAAAATTAAAGAAAGAGCAAATAGTAAAAATTTGCTAGAGCAAGCATTTGGAATTGCAAGATTCTTGGAAATGCATTTGGCATTGCATGATTCTTGGAAATGCAGCCATCATTTACCTGGGAACTATGGATTCTTGTAACGCTTCTCAGGCATACAGAGCAACAAACTGAACTGGTATTATTTTGGGCAGAACAGTTCAGCAATTAAAGGTATTTCCCTTGGCTTTCGTGTTCTCTAGTACCATGTTCCTTGGCTATTTTGAATAATGGAACAAACTTTTTTGAGAAGGGATCTCAATGGCTCGAAGCTTGCATATTCAAGCCTGAAAGCCTTATTAAATCTATGAAAGATATTAAATATCAAGAGGAATGTTCAGGGTCCCTGATACTCTCTATAAGTCACTCAAGAAAGGTTGTGGGATGGTCTTATCTATAATGTCCCAGGTTTGAAACAGCCAGAGAGAAGAGATGCAGGGAGGGGATTTCTAAAGAAGGCAATGCATCTTGTAAGTTAGTGGTGCTATACCCCAAAGGCCTAAGAGAATCAAGAGGGATCTACTTGTGAGGAGAAGAGGTCAATGGCTCAGCTCTGCATCCAAGGGAGGAATGATGTTGCTGGAGAGAGGACTGGTAGTATAGGGATGGAGGATCCCAAAAGATAAGAGTCAGAGGGTCTGCTTATTCCAAGAGCGTATTTATTGAGCAAGTATCTAAGGGCACAAAGGGCAAAAGTGTGCCATAAAGATGAGCCAGATTCCAGTCTGGAACTACTTCAACAAGAAGGAGAGCATCACACTGGTTGCAAAGGAAGAGCAGTCTTCTAGATACCATAAGAAGCCTAAAAGATTGTTATCCAAGGAGAAGGATCCACAAAGGGAAAGGGACATGTTCTAGGACTGTGTCACTGCTTGTAAGCAAATATTAACTATTTTTATCTTATGATAATTTTCTTGTTTGTCCTTTATTAATTGAACTGCTTTTGTCTATTTTATATGATTTGAGAGAGCCCAATAAAGAGGTTTTTATATTTTTCTGTACCTAGACTCCTAACCTCTTTCTTTGCTCCTCCAACTTATTCCCACCACAGGTCTTGAGATTCTTTTCTACCCCATTCCACTGGGGTCTTTTGAGAAAATGAGCTGAGTGTGACGGTGAGATGAGTGCAACCTTGCATCTCTCTAAGCACACAACTTTTACTGATTGTCTGTAGTACCTTTGAGATTTACCCTTACCCCACCAACAGAAGACCAGTTATAACCTTCATGACCTTTGGATCTCTGACACTTCATTTACTACTGCCCTTAGCACAATTTATTGCATAAATACTGTGTTGGTGGCTCTTTTTATCAAAATATCAGCCCATACATCCAATCACAAAAACAAAGTGTCCTCCAAATGAAACAAATGTCTTCATAGTTACAATACTGACTCACAGTCCAAAAATTGAAACCATACTTAACTTTCCACGGACACCATAGTAATGGTCCTCATCTGCACAGGCCTTGAACACTTATGCAGACGAGGAAAGAGCTTACAGGGATGGGACAGGGACAGAACTCGCAGGGACAGGGAAGAAGATAAATCCCACGGGAATGCCTTTGAAATCTGTTCCGTGTCATTCTCTACACCAGAATTTCCAACAACACATCTTGCCTTAGTGCTGTCATCCTTGATCTCCCCACTCCTCCTGTTTAAGATTTGCTTAGACAACATGGAGAATTTTTTCTTACCTTTCGAAGTTTTGAAGAACCACCGTGAGCTCTAATGGCAGAGAGTAGGGCTGACCGCTCAGTCTCGGCCTCAACAAATGAAAGCTTTTTCTGACTTCCATCTGACATACTTTCTGGTTTCTGAAATTGAGCAAAACATGTCAATCCTTACACAGGACAATTATAAAGAGAATTTATTTTAAGGTGACCAAAACAGTTCTCTGTATTTTTTGGCAGCCTTTGACTTACATGGGAGATGAGAGGGAAGTCAACATGAATATTTAACTGAAAATAATATTTAAGTAGTTCTATTATAATTCACTTGGGTTTTTTTCACAGTTAAAGTCAAATATATATAAAGGTACTAAGATAGCAAGAAATTGCTTAAACTGACTGATTTTATTATAGTTTATAGATCTTATGAACTGTAAGACTCCAATAGAAGGGGACCTTAGCAATTTATTTATTCTTCAAACCTTTTAAACAAACTCTTATGTTGAGAGTACTATACTAGATGGACAAAGAGCAAACAGCTATTGGACACTTGCTGTACACTTCAATAATGAATTGAGGATACGGCAGTTGGAACTTTCTCTCAGTGTCTAAAAGCTCCACTTTAAAAGCAAAGAAAGCTTGTGGACTAGGCCAGTGATGAAAAAAATCCTTTGCTCTAAGAATCATCATCTAAAGAATATACTTTGAACCTATAAAATCAAAGATTTGTCATAATCTCTCAAGTGCCATTAAAAAAAACCTTAATGGGATCAACCCTTCCTCTATGAAAGAGGCTCATGTTGAAGGGACCAATTTGTAGAATAAGTCACAAATAAAATTTCTACTCCACCTGTATCTTTCGAAGTTTTTCCTTTCCATCGCCTGACTGGATGGATTCCATTAGTGCCTCATGAAGTGATGTATCTTTTTGTACAGGCTTCTGGACAACAGGTCTGAATTTTTTCTTGGGTCCAAAAATGCTGCTGTTTGAAATGATGTCAGGCTCCATTTTAGTACTTGCAGGCAGTACATCTGGCTTGTTTTCTCTTTCCGAAACGACTTGATGGAATAAAGGTGAGCTTTTTGACAAAGTACTTTCCTTATGAGTAGGATAATAGTTAGCTGAATTTGAAACAAAACAGGGGGGCATGCTGGATTTGTATTGAACTGGGGATTCAAGGCTGGACTGGGAAGATGATACATCAACTGCCACCTCACATTTTTTTGCAGTATTTAATTGCTTATTAGCTACATTTTGACCACCATTAAGTCGATAATCTTCTATCCTGTTGGTTTCTCTGGATGATAAATTTGAAATATACCCATTGACATTCATCTCAGAGGTGCCAACTAGGTTTGTTTCATCTGAAGACTCAACATTTCCATTGCTCTCTTTGCCATTATGACTATTGAAGGATAAGGTATTCCATTCTCTGTCTCTATAATTGTTAAAATTCTGGTAAGAACCACTAGTTTTATCTTGTTGCTTGTCTACTACTGTATATTTTGAGATGATGATACATTTCTTGTTTTTAGGTTCCAAGTCAGATTTTAGTGGTCTATCTTTATAAGTAGTATCCTCTTTACTACAGATCTCTATGTTAGGCTGGCTTTCAGTTGGGTTTGTGTATTTTGAAATGGCTGAAGCAATATATTGGCTAGATGTCCTTCTGTAAGGCTTCAAAAATGACAGGTCTCCCCTATTGTTATTTATGCCAGGGATAGTGTATGGTTTCACTTCAGGCAGTGTCACTAGTAAGGGTGGATTGCTTTCTTTATATTCTGAATGCCTTTCACTTGCCTGGCAAGTATTTGTATGGAATGGCACACTTTTCCTGTGTGGTAAGAAATCTGATTTAATTTCAATTTCTTTGTTTTGTGGTTTACTGCTTATGGTAGCCACTGAATTTTTAGTACCCTGTTCTGTGGTATCTTCGGTTTGCTTGTCCATAGAAGTTGACCTCCAGAATTCTTTTGCTCTTCTGACCAGTGATCCCTCAGATTCACTATCTTCAATAGTATCTAATGGATCCTTCTTTTTAATAGAGGTATATGGACTTATCAGGTTTCCCAGTTCATCAATCTTGATGGCACTAGCTGAAATAGACACTCCTCTGTCATACTGTTTGATACCAGGCTTTGGAGGGACAACTTTGAAGGTAGTCAGACCTACTTTTGGTTCATAGCTTGGTAATGGATTGTGAACATGTGGCAACCAAGAAGTTGGCGAAGTAAGCTCTGTTCTTAGGGGAACATCATTTTCACGAGATATATGTCTGGTTTCTGAATCTGTTTTACTTTGTGATTTTTGCTTGTCCTCAGGTCTAGAAATGCAAGCTGTCCCTGCTTGTTCCATCTTTGCTTCAGCAATAAATGTTGCTTGGAATTTCTCTTCAACAAGATCAAAACCATTGTCATAGGAAGGGCAAGATGTCACCGCCTTGCTATCCTTTTTATTTGTAGGCAAGAACGAATACAATTCCAAAGCATCTTTACTCTGATTTAGACTTCTGGAGGTAGGTTTAGGTTCTGTTGATTCATAAGTTAGGTTTCCATCTGTAAGCAAAGATGTGTAATCCACAGACACCTCTCTAGAAATACCTACATTGTTATTATTTGTATTTGTAAACTTTTCTAAGTTTCTTGTACTTTCTTCTCTATTATCTCCTTCTGTTGATTCATCTTCTGTGTCTCCTGTTGGACTGCAGCTATGAGTGTCATAAACCACATCTATAATCGTTACTGGAACTGCAACTGCAATATCATCATCCGATTCAGCATCATATTCATAAGGGCTGGATATTTCCGCCATCTGGCTAGGTTCAGAATAGCTTTGGGTTTTGCAGTCGAAACTGGCTTCATCTACAAAACATTTTAAAGCAATAACAATGTTAAAATATGAGAAAATGCAAAAGTTATCATCAGTTTTAGCATCTGAATCAATCTCAATGTTTATACAGGACTTCATTTTATAGTGGATATGATGTGTTCAGCTATGAGTCGAAGTATTTTGTGAGACACATGACTTGCCAGGCCATTCCATGAAATACGAGGAGGAGGAGGGAAAGTTTAATAAAAGTTAAGAAGCTGCTAACATTTATGCAGCAAATACATAAGTACAGATTGGGATATACGCATGCATATGTACACATATTACTATTACTACTATTTATTTATTTAAATACTTATAAGCCGCAAACCCACAATTCTAAGCAGGTAACAAAAATCTTACATACATAATAAAACAAGATAAAAACACAAAAAGTACGCACAAATTCATAAAACAAACCCCTCCCCCTTAACAATAAACAAACAGTCAATGATAAAACACACAAAATATCTTAAAACTAACAACTCAACAGAAAACCTGTTCTCAAACTTCTTGCAGCTCACTTTACTTGACAAAACAACGTTCAAACAAAGCAGTTTTTAATCTCTTCTTGAACTGCAATATAGTGAACACTTGTCCTAATCCCAATGATCCCTGCACTTAAAACATTGTTTTGCGACTAACTGATAGGTTCACAATATTCAAAGATGGTACTAGCGACCATTGCCTGTCAGCAGATTGCAAGATGCGTTCAGGCTGATAAAATCGCAACATGGCATGCAAAACAACTGGACAATTATCTTGCAGCAGCCTGAAAATAATACACAATACCTTATATTCAATGCGAGCCTCTATCAGCAACCCATGTAAGTTGTGCAGGATCGGCAAGATCTGATCATAATTCAAGGCCCCAACAATAATATGTACCAATGCATTCTGTGCCAATTGCATGGCCCGAAGCACACACTTGGGCAAACCAAAGTACAAGGAGTTACAATAATCAAGCAAAGGAGCTATCAACATTACGATAGTAGCTCAAAAATTATCATACGACATATAGTCTCACAGTATGCGCAATAGTCGCAATTTTGAGAAAAGCACATGGAATATCATTTCTATAGTGCTGATAGTGCGCAGCACTGTACATTGAACATACAATAGATAGTGCCTGCTCAGAAGAGCTTACAATCTAATTTGGACAGATAAGACATATAGGGTTGGGGAATTTCTTGCAGAGAGAATGACAGGATGGATAAGTATCATATAGTGAGTGGGAGATAGTTAAAAACAGTCTTGAAAAAATGGGCTTTTAACTTGGATTTGAATACACTTCTCCCTCCGTATTCGCGGTTTCTGCACTTACGATTTCGATTATTCTCCATTTTTAGCTTGTTGGCTCCTCCCTTAAATTACATCATCCATGAGTGCAGATAAAAATTTTGGTACTTTTTCCAAGCACTGATTCCCAGTGTGCATTGAGAAAATCGCCGATTCCCAGCTTGCACAGAGAAAATCACTGATTTCCAGCTTGTTTTCACCAAAAATTGCGAATGTGATCTTTTTTCTTATTTGCGGTTTTATCGTATTCACGAGGGTTTTTAATAGAAAACTGCGAATATGCGTTTAATAGAAAACCGCAAATAACATGAAAAAGTTATTCATGATTTTTCTGTATTCGCAGGTCTGTTCATCCCCAATCATCGTGAATACGGAGGGCGAAGTGTACTGCTAGAGATGGAGCTTAACATATTGACACAGGCAGTCTTTTCGAGGCATACGGCGCAAGATAGAAGAGTTTGCAGTGGAGGAAAAGGATACGGATAAGAGGGACTTACCCGATGAACAGAGATCATGGGGGGGGGAGAGTACAGGGGGAGATAAGTGAGGAGAGATATTGGGGGGGGCTGCAAAGTGAATACACTTGTAAGTCAGTAAGAGTCTGAACTGTATACGGAAATGGATGGGGAGCCAATGAAGTGATTTTGAGGAGAGGGGTAATGTGAGTATGGCAGCTCTGGTGGAATATAAGTTGTGCAGCAGAATTTTGCACAGATTGAAGGGGAGAGAGATGGTTGAGTGGAAGACCTGAGAGAAGCAAGTTGCAGTAATCTAAGCAAATGGTGATGACAGTATGGTAGTGTGCTCGTAAAAGAGAGGTCGGATTTTGGTAATACAGAGGAAGAAGCAACAGGCTTTAGCAGTTTTTTGCAAGGGGAGGGTGCAAGGAGGGAGACAGGTCCTGAACAGGGAGGTCAGTTAGGGAAGAGAGAGAACCAATGAAGTGGGTGAGAAAGAGAGGGAGCATAGAAAGGGGAAAAGGTGCTGGACTCTGGAGGGGGGGAATTTGCAGAAGAGAAGTGCCAGGACCTGTGGAGAAAAAAGGAATAGGGAGAGGTGCTGGTCCTGCAAACAGTAGGCAGAGCAGGTGCAAGAGAAGATCAAGGAACCCTTGCTGGATCCCTGGGAGAGGGGGCGCAGAGGGAAGGAAAACAGAGGAAGATATGCTGGCATGTGGGAATAGGAACACAGAAGAGTTATGTTGGACTGGGCAAGAATAAGGACACAGAAATGAGAGATGCTCAACATGGCAGTTATACTTGGGCAAAGACACAGGGGTTATGGGATAGGAATGCAGAGAAGTTGGATGATGGACATAGAGAGAAAAGAAGTGCTAAATGGACAAGGAGACTCTGGCAAGACAGTTAAGAGAAGAAAGAGAACAGCAGAACCCAGAGGCTAGGAACAATACAATAAGAAAAATAAACTGATCAGCTAAGAAAGAAAGAAAGAAAGAATAATTTTATTTTCTATTTATTGATTAAAATATGTCAGTTTTTGGAATGTGCTTTTGCCACAACTGGTTTTAGACATGGTTGGGGCCTGCGAGAAAAACCTCATTCATTCGCCTTCAATCTCCAGCACAGCGGTGGTAAATCTACAGTTTTGGGATGGTCCACCCTTGGTGACTCTGCATGTGTGTGTAAATACCACAAAAACAGCTACACACAATTCTGTAGATGTGTTCATATTTCAGAGGTGGGTTACACAGGAACAGAATCTGGACAGAGTGGACAGGACTCACAGTTACACATAAAAATTATAGAATGCTATAAGTTATGTGTGTCCCTCTTATCCGTATCCTTTTCCTCCACTGCAAACTCTTCTATCTTGCTGCTGTGGCATCTAGACATAAGCATTTGCACCTAACTACATATGTTTGTGTATATATATATATATATATATATATATATATATATATATATATATATACATTTATATATATATTTATGCCAGTTGTCTATAAAATAGGAACTCCACATAGTTCTACTTGGACAGGGGAAAGGGATTGGGACTTGTATACCATCTTTTTGTAATTTTTCAACCACACTCAAAGTGGTTTACATACAGATACTTCAAGCATTTTCTCTGTCTGTCCCAGTGGGCTCACAATCTAATAATGGGCAGTGGAGTATTAAGTGACTTGCCCAGGGTCACAAGGAGCAGCACAGGGTTTGAACCCACAGCCTCAGGGGGCTGAGGCTGTAGCTCTAACCACTATGCCACACTTTCTTCTTTCTTTATTGCAAGCACTGTCTCTCATAAAGGAGAATTAAATTATACAGCATGATAAACAATTAAACATTGAACGAAAAGAAAACATAAATGAACTCACACTGATCTAGAAATTTTAAAAATAAATACATAAATAAAATATTGCTCTTCTCCTTAACAAAACCAATTAATACAATGGGTGGGAAGAGGGGAGGGGCCACTTCAATTTACTATCACAGATAACAGAAAATCTTGCTATATAGGTAAGCTGTTTTTGGTCAAAATTTAGCTGCACAAAGTGGGGGTGGGGCAAAATATGGAGAGCACTCTGGCAACAAGGATACAAACTGTACAGGTAATGGCAATATTCAACACAATCATCATATGACTTAGGTATTCAAATGCAAATGCAGAAATAGCAGGGCTAACTTTATATGGGTAATTTATCCATATCAAATTATGCTAGCATATTCAGCAATCAGACATACATGAAAATATGCTCGCAGATATATCAGATAGGTTACTAGTATATCTTTAAGTGGTCATGAGACCACTAAATCTTGCTATCTCAGCGCCTTGTGTGTTTTTCACCCACCTCCTGATTCTTCATGAAGTTCTGCCAAAGTCTGCTGAAACTGAGCAGTTATAAACATGTCTTCATCTCCATTCTTCACCACCATCAGCTCATCATCTCTGCTAAATGGAAAAAGACACATTAGTCTCCTTTGCTAGCTGGCTTAAGGTCTAATTTCACTCCGAGCAGACATGCGCTCTGACATATTGCGAGCACATGAGGTGGATAAGCCCATGGGAGAATCCATGGGTAAGCTGGGAGCTGGTTGTAGGACGCCCACATTTTATTAATGACCAGCATTCTGTATAGATTTGAATGTTACAAGCAAAAGAACAAAAAGGAGTTCCAACCTAAAACTGCAGAAAAAACAACCGAAAGCAAACAAAACAAAACTGCAGATATGTACAAGACGTAGGCTAATTTTATTAATGACAAAAAATGATATGCAAAAAATAATATGCAAACCCTTTTACCAATTACCAATCAAGGGACCCGACACGGTCCGTGTTTCGGACACACCTTCGTCAGGGGTCCATGGTAAAGGTAGAGGGAGAAAACAAAAAAATCATCACAGAAAAACTGTATAAAGGTAGCAAAAATAAAACAACGTCGTTTTGACGACTTTTTACAGTGACGGATCGAGACGTTGTTTTATTTTTGCTACCTTTATACAGTTTTTCTGTGATGATTTTTTTGTTTTCTCCCTCTACCTTTACCATGGACCCCTGACGAAGGTGTGTCCGAAACACGGACCGTGTCGGGTCCCTTGATTGGTAATTGGTAAAAGGGTTTGCATATTATTTTTTGCATATCATTTTTTGTCATTAATAAAATTAGCCTACGTCTTGTACATATCTGCAGTTTTGTTTTGTTTGCTCTAGATTTGAATGTTAAACTTTAATGTGCAAAAAAGAATCTCTGTTAATTCTGTGTACACAGTGCCGATGTTTGCAAGAAAGTTTACACTAAAATTCAAAGATCTGATAAATAGGCCATATTAAAGAGGAAGCTATAATTTCTGTAACTCTGTGACTCTTTACTCCTTTTCATCTCTTATCTTAGGATTTCCATGAAACTCTCAGCTAAAGTTCAAATTCTTCTACTTGGACTCGCTTCACTCATTGGAGCAGGGAACAGAACATAAAATGGATGGGAACCCATTCTCCATCCTTTAGTAGCTTGGCTCATGAAAGTCTGGCATGGCATCTGAATGTTTTCGCACCGCTACTTGAACTTCCCTTTGAAGCTGTCAGACAAGCAATGGTTTAATATCTCATATGTTTTTAGTGACTACCATTTCAGTCAGAAAGGTGAGTGAACTACAAGACTTAGTACATTACCCACCATAAATGCAAAGTAGTTCTGTGCACCCAGGAAACGTACTCTACGTAGTCTCAGAGTTTCATATCAATCAATCTATAGTCATTCCGACTACTTTTATAAGCCTCACTTCAGTAAAGCAGTTGAAAGTTCTTCATATACTGGATTATTGTCAGGCCTTGCTTTATTACATAAAGAAAACACAAATGTTCTGCGAGTTCACAAGGACAGGGATTATCGGTGTCTACTCACACTTTAGATGGATCTCAGAATGCATCAATTTTTGTTACTCTAAATGTAATTTGGCCTCCCTGGGGAAAGTCAAGACTCACTGCCTGAGCAAAAGTTACTATTGCAGAAATCTGCAGGGCAACAACTTGAGCATCGGTTCATACAAACCACCACAAGTTTCAAGTTTATTTAAGGTTTCATATACCACCCAATCAGCCTTCTAGACGGTGTACAATGTCATTAAAAACATGTATTGACTAAAAAAACATATTTAGGGAAACAGCATATCGTTAAAAACAATAATAGTTATTAAAAACCAACAGAAACAAAAGGGAAAAGGACTAGAACTACAATGATCAAGTAGAGAGAAAGACATATAGGGAAGAAAACAAAAGGAAGGGTGGCAAAAAAATAAAACTATGTAGCCCTGAAAAGGACATTTAGGTCTCAAAAGCATCAAGGAAAAGAAATGTTTTTAACTTTGTCTTAAAATGGTGAAGAATTGATTCTTCCCGTAAATGGGCCGGAATATTATTCCAAAGAGATGGAGCGCTGACAGAGAAAGGGCGGGGCCGCGGCAGAGGAAGTAGCAGGGCTCACTGGCATCAGGAACCAACGGTAGGCTGCTTCTCCGTGCGGGGGGGGGGGGGGGGGCTGGGGGATGAATCGGACGTCGGGGGGGGGGGAACTATGTAAAAAAAAAATTGTACAACGCGTTTCTAGAGGAAAAGTCCATGGTCTGTTATTGAGATAGACATAAGAGAAAACCACTGCTTTCCCTGGATCGGTAGCATGGAATGTTGCTACTATTTGGGTTTCTGCCAGGTACTTGTGAACTAAGTTAGCCTCTTTTGGAAATAGGATACTGGGCTAGATGGACCACTGGTCTGACCCAATATGATTATTCTTATGCTCTTATTACTCAAATTATCATGTGTTAACATGCTACTAAGGCCTTTGGGGAAGGAACTTGCTCTACTTTATGTGGAAAGGTGGGTAACAAATTTCAATCCAATTTAAAGCTTAAAAGTGAATTCATTCATCTCCATAAATTTTGAAAGTCACCAAAGAACATTTTTCCTTCATATATTTATTTATTTATGTTGGAAAAGGAAAATTCTGCTCCTTAAACTCCACACTTATCTTTTGTTGACTGTTCTGCTTAAGTTGTATTCCAAGAAAAATATGAGAGTCTTACACAATGGATAAACATTACTAATGACATTTTCTCACACACAGGTTTTGGGTTTTTTTTTTCTTTACTTGGTGGAAAGCATGAGATAACCTTTGGGCTACTTCTCTCTAAAATACAAGGCAGCAAAATTCTAACAACAATGAGTTGCTGGCAGAAGCAAAAAAATATTTTACAAGAATTAGGGCTTCCTGTTCTATTTTTGATGACTGGTGACCTTGATTTAAGCAACACAAAATAGTATGCAGACAAAGAGCTT
This sequence comes from Geotrypetes seraphini, assembly GCF_902459505.1. Taxonomy (NCBI): domain Eukaryota; kingdom Metazoa; phylum Chordata; class Amphibia; order Gymnophiona; family Dermophiidae; genus Geotrypetes; species Geotrypetes seraphini. The sequence goes on from NC_047085.1 coordinate 361,711,945, forward strand.
GACAGATTTGAGATCCTGTCATATTAAGAGGGCCTGTAACAGCACAACAAGTAGATTCAAATGAGCAGTGTGGGCCAAGGGGTCCTGATCTACCCATGTATTCTGTGTTTAAACCTCCCCCACCCCCAACACTCCTGCCTTTTATGTTCTGCTGGGTTTAGGGTTTAATCAGCTGGAAGTCAAAATAAATGAAATCAGATTAATGCAGCACTTCTCATTTTGCCTGTTTGATAGGGAGATGGTAGTGCAAATGTCCTGCTGAGAAGGTTCACAGACTTCAGGGTGGTCAATATATGCACACATTTTTTTCTGTGTACTATGGTTAGGATTTGGTGTAAATTGCAAGGGTACTCTTGGGACATCCCTCTGTTGCTGAACTGTGTTTTAAAGTTTCAAGTTTATTAAAAAAAAATTTTTAACCGCTTAATCAGGTTTCTAAGCGTTTCTAAGTATAATATAAAAATTATATAAAAACAAATTTAAAAGTTTAAACAATACCAAAAGACGCATAAGATGGACTAACTTCAAACAGTAGGGAAGAGAGGAGAGAACTACAATCGCGAGAGAAAGAGCACAATGAAAGGGAAAAAGACAATAGGTTAGGGTAAAAAGCGATAAAACTTGATTTGGTCCTTAAGAGGACAGTTATTGTCCAAAAGCATCCTGGAACAAGTATGTTTTAAATTTTGATTTCAATTGATTTATTGCGGATTCACTGCACAACTGACTTGGGCGGTGACCGCAAAATTATTGGAACGCAACGTGCCTGCGACTTTACCAGGTACATTTGTACTTAAAGTGCACCTCCAGAAAGCCTAAAAAGTATTAAGGGGAAATGTAACTAACTGTGGCAAAATGACATTTTACCATGGCACAGTTTACCGCGAGAGTCACTAACCTGCAGAAACTCAGTAATGCAGGTTAGTGACTCCAGTGGTAAAGGAATAGTGCAGACTTTGATCCACATCATAAGGTGCATTATTTTGCTCCCCAGGAGCACTGGTCACTAACATGCAGCCCAATACTCCAATGGAAGCTTTTTTAAAATAGTTGGTACAGCAGAAAAAAGCAAACTCCACCCCTCACTGACCCCACCAATCCCCTGAAGAAATGTTATAGCCTCATCATTCCCTGCCCCGCAGTGCCTATTGCTTACCTCATCTACCATAATTATTCCCTGGTGGTGTAGGTATGCTAGAGCAGACGGGATCCCCAATCACTCTGGCTCAAAATAGTGGTTGTGACCCATATTTTGAGCATCACAGTGCACTAGTGGATCAAAAGAATTTTGTAGAGGTAATATTTGTGAAAGTGGATATTTCTGTGTTACATGTCGCAGTCTACCTAAGCCTACTGTGACACATTTATTCTGGGGTTGTTTTATTCTTTGAGGCAGAGGTGATAAGTTGGTATGATTTTGTGGAGCGATGGAAGCTGCTTTAATTGTATTCAATTCCTGTTTAAGTTTGCAGAGTTCCTATACTTCATTCTCCCTTCAACCACACAAACCCATGAAAAAGGCCACCAGCTAGATTTGGTAACTATGTCCTCAAAAGAAACCCTAAATCCCACTATTTCCATATCAAATGGCATCTGGAACCATGACATCTGGTCCGCTCATTTCACTTACTACTTTAATTTAATCTGGAACCAACCAAAAGAAAAAACTCACCCAAAGATAAGAAAAAAAGAACATCTCACAAGAGGCCACATTAACCCAGAGGAATACGGGGCCCATTATGAAGCGCGAGAGGAGACAAACGAAGAGGATGAATTCTGGGAACAGTGGTCGAAAACAAGCACAACCATCCTAGACAAAATAGCTCCTAAACAAAACAGAACAAACCGCTCAAATAAATATAACAACTGGTTCGATTCCGAACTACTAAAAATGAAACAATCAATACGACGTCTAGAAAGGATCTGGAACAAAACAGGTGAAACATCTGACAGGAACAATTGGAGATCAAACATAAAGGAATGCAAACAACTGATAAAAGAAAAAAGGAAAACTTTCTACTCATCCAAAATATACACATCCAACACAAGTTCAAAAGGAGTCAACACTCGTGAATTGTTCAATCTAGCTAAAAATTTATTCGACACCACACGCCACAGTCAATCCACGCACGTCACAAAACTTCCATCAGCAGACGACCTAGCACAATACTTTGATTCAAAAATTGCGAACCTAAAGATCAACTGCCCAGCAAACAACACAGATGAGCAGCAAATAGCCAACACACATGTAAATGAAATACCAGCGGACATGTTTTGGAACGCCTTTCAGGACCTAGAATGGAACAATTTCATAAAACTCTACAATAAATACACTAAATCAAACTGCATCCTAGACCCCTGTCCCCCCAACATAATGAAAGCAGCCCCATTAGACTTTAAAATAACACTATGGACTCACATGTCCAATAATTTCAAAAACGGAAAATTCCTATCAAAAAATGGTCACATTATAATCACCCCAATCCCAAAAAATCATAAACTACCCCTAACATCAGCAACCAACTATAGACCGGTAGCATCCATCCCATTTTTCGTAAAAATAATGGAAGGCTTGGTACAAACCCAATTGATGAACTACCTAGATCAGTTCTCACTACTACATGAAACCTAGTCTGGCTTCAGACCTTTGTTTAGTACTGAGACGGTGATTGCAGCGATCCTAGAATACCTACGTAACTTATTCAGCAAGGGCCATAAAGCCTTAGTCATGCAATTTGACATGAGCTCGGCCTTCGACTTGGTGGATCACAAAAAGTTACTACAATGCCTAGACGCAATCGGCATTGGAGGTGAGGTGCTGGACTGGTTCAGAGGATTCCTTACAACCCGCACCTATCAAGTTCGCTTCAATTGCAATCTCTCTAAAATCTGGACAAACCCATCAGGCGTGCCACAAGGGTCCCCACTATCCCCACTACTCTTCAACGTTTATATAGCTTCACTAGGTACGCAGCTGACCCAGCGAGGCATAAAAGTATTTAGTTATGCAGACGACTTCACAATCATTATCCCGTTTATTTCATCTCCCTCTGAAATCACCCCCACAGCAACTGAAGCGCTAAACACGATGGAACAATGGACCTCAGAGTTCAAATTGAAGCTCAATCCGGATAAAACTAAACTCTTTATAGCCTCACCACACGCACATAAAACGACAAAATCACTACACATAAACAATCTCAACTACCCCATTCAACCAATGATGAAGATCCTAGGAGTAGTACTAGACCAAGGTCTAACCATGAAAGACCATATAGACTCCCTAATCAAAAGAGAGTTTTTCACTCTCTGGAAACTTAGGTCCATCAAGGCGTACTTCCACACTTCAGCGTTCAGAATTCTAGTAGAATCCCTAATACTAAGCCAACTGGATTACTGCAACATCACCCATCTGACAATCACCCAGAAGCAAATGCATAGACTACAACTGATACAAAACACAGCAGTCAGGATGATTTTCGGACTGAAGAAGTCCGACCACATAACCCCTTCCTACAGACTCCTACACTGGCTGCCGATGGGAGCATGCACGAAGTTCAAGCTAGGATGTCTCTGCTTCAAGGTATTAAATGGACTAGCCCCCAAATACATTACAGACCTCTTCTCATTCCCAACCAACAGACATGAAAGAAAAACACACCTGAAATTTGTCTCCCCTCCGGCCAGAGGATGCAAATATAAGAAATACCATCAACAACTGCTATCGTACCAAGCAGCCACATGGGGTAAAGACCTAGAAAAACTAATTGCACACACAAACAACTATGGAGAATTTAGGAAACACCTAAAAACCTACCTGTTCTTAAAATACCTAGAAAACGAACCAGGACATCAACCCTCGTAACACCATCACAAACCTGATCTTGTAAACAGCTAACCCTAACCCCTAATCACCAACTACGATCACTCCATTCAATTCATGGAATATTTCTACTTCTCTGTAAGCAGCATGGCACTTCTTGGCCTTGCAGCCCACAAACTGTTGTTACTACTATTAATGTTGATACTATCAGATGTACACTGCAATACTCCTTAATTCGCTGTATGTACAGCTTCTAGTTAATGTATTTACAGTTTCCCTTTATTGTAAACCGCCTAGAAGTCGCAAGATTGTTGGCAGTATATAAGAATAAAGTTATTATTATTATTATTAAGCCTCCAAATGGTGTGTCTTGGAATTAAAGCACCACAGTGATTGCACTGAATAAAACTCATCTTGATTGTTTGGAAAGTGAATCGACTGAGTAGTCTTGATTATTAGATTCTTATATATGAGCAGTGAGCCCTGGAATGGGTGGGACTTTAAGTCTTGCCCTTTTTCCTATGAGGAGGAAGAGAAAATATGACTTAACAGAGGACAGAGATTTTTTTTTTTTTTTTAAGCAAGAAAGCAGTTAGGAAGGAGAAGAGAATTTAGGCAGGTATATTGTTATAATCAGTGTTAAGAGCAGAAATATGAAATTCTGAATAACACAAGTTTCTACATATTTCAGATTAACATTGCCCCTCAGCAAAGCTGTATTTTCAGAGTGCAAAGATCTTTTAGGGTAGTAAACAGTCGTCCTTTCCTTGAAATACTCTGGAATCGTACCGTATAAAAATTGATCACAAATCTTCACAACCTCGTATTGCACTCTAAGGGCTCCTTTTACTAAGGTGCGCTAGCGTTTTTAGCGTGCGCTGCCCCCATGCTACACTTTCAATCTAACGCCAGCTCAACGTTATCTTAAAAACAGCTGTGTGTCTGTGTTCTGAGAGAGAGAAAATCGATCGCAGTGCACAGACAAGGGGTTGGACTTCTAAAATGCAAGAGAGTGAGCAGAATTCACCACATTGAAGAGAGAAACCCTAGCCCCCCCCCCCCCCCACCTCCCCGAAACGGAAATGGTTTTTAAGGGTAATGATTCAGAGGAACTAAAATAAATCTCTGAATCTGGAAGATGCACCAAGCAAAATCGACAAGTTAAAAAGTGATAAATCACCTGGACAAGATGGTATACATCCCAGGGTACTAAAATAATTCAAATATGAAATTGTTGACCTGCTGTTAGCGATCTCTAACCTGTTGCTAAAATCGTCTGTAGTACCTGAAGATTGGAGGGTAGCTAATGTTATGCCGAATTTTAAAAAGGGTTCAAAGGGAGATCCAGGAAATTGCAGGCTGGTAAGCCTAACTTCAGTGCCAGGCAAAATAATGGAAACTATAAAAAATAAAATTGTGGAACACATAGACAAACATGATTTAATGGGACAGAGTCAGCATGGGTTCAGCCGAGGGAGATCTTGCCTCACAAATTTGCTTGACTTCTTTGAAGGTGTGAATAAACATGTGGATAAAGGCGAGTCGGTTGATATAATGTATATAGATTTTCCAGAAAGCTTTTAATAAAATTTCTCATGAGAGGCTCCTGAGAAAATTAAAGTCATGGGATAGGAGGCAGAGTTCAGTTATAGATTAGGAATTAGTTATCAGGGTAGGATTAAATAGCCATTTTTCTCAATGGAAGAGGGTACATAGTGGAGTGTCCCAGGAATCTGTAATAGGACAGGTGTTATTTAACTTATTTATAAATGATCTTGAAATTGGAACAAGTGAGGTGATTAAATTTGCAGATGATACTAAACTGTTCAAAGCTGTTAAAACGAAAGCAGATTGTGAAAAATTGAAGGCAGACCTTAGGAAATTGGAAGATTGGGCATCCAAGTGGCAGATAAAATTTAATGTGTACTGATGCAAAGTGATGCATATTGGGAAGAATAACCCAAATCATAGTTACCAGATGCTAGAGTCCACTTTGGGGGTTAGCGCCCAAGAAAAAGATCTGGGTGTCATTGTAGAGAATATGATGAAAACTTCCGCCCAATGTGTGGCGGTGGCCAAAAAAAGCAAACAAACTTACTTTCATATAGATGATAAATTAATTTTGTTTACTTAAACATTTCTAGCACACCTATTACCTAGGCAGGTTACAATAAACCATACATATTTAAAACAACAATTAAAAACAAAAGAACACAATACTCTTCAGTATTCCATATCAAAATATCCTCATAACCATATCCTAACACTGAACTGTCGAAAAATAGATGTTTTTAGCTGCTTCTTAAATATTGATAACTCTGTGAGCATGTGTAAATGATAGCTTTCCTTTCAGCTAGTACCAGTTTGGAAAATAATTCCTGGAACATGATTGCAGTTGACAAGTTTTGGTGTTAACCCCTTGGAACCAGAGCATTTCACTGAGGCCTAGATTTTCAAAAAAAACATGTAAAAAACTAACGGGCTGCTGTTGCAGGTGTTATAGTAGTGATTTTAGAAAAGCGAGTCATTCTCCCAAAAAAGTTCATGCAAATGATGTTGGCAGAGAGTAGCGAAGACTCGCTAAATTAGCATGTGCCCATCGCTAGTTATAGAGATGGGCACATGCGCAGAATAAATGGAAACCCCCCCCAACAGTGGGAGAGATTCCCAGTGTCTCCCTCCAACAACCAATAACCATCCTACTCTCAGCAACGGGAGAGTTGCCCCTGTTCTCCTGCCGCCAACCAATACACACCACTGACAGGCTCTTCTGCCCAAACAACACCACCCAACCCCCGCAGCAGGAGAGTTGCCCATGCTCTCCCATCCAAACCGACACACACACACACACCCCAAAGCGGGAGAGATGCCCAATCTCTCCCAATGCCAACCAACAACCCCCTCAACCTCCTTCAGCAGCAGAAGAGTTACTCATGCTCTCCTGCCCAACTGATACCCACCCACCCTCTATCCCCCACCCCCACACAGCGGGAGAGATGCCCAATCTCTCCTGCCGCCAACTAGCACCCCCCAACTCCCCTTGGCAGCGGGATGCCTCAGGCCCCTCTCTGGTGCATTCCAGGATGCACTGGGGTGGGGAAGGCATGCCATTTTGAAGAGGCAGGCCTGCTGGCTAGAGAAAGTAGGCATCCCTCTGGCCAGCCGTCAGAAAATAAGATAAGGGGGAGAGGTCAGGGGTCATCTGTGGCATGGGGAGGGTTTGCGTGGTGGCGGGAGAGCATGGGCAACTCTCCTGCTGCCAAGGGGAGTTGGTTAGCGGTGGGAGAGATTGGGTATCTCTCCCGCTGTTTGGGGGGGGGAGTGTTGGTTGGGCGGGAGTGTGGACAACTCTCCCACTGCTGAGGGGAGTTGTGGGGTATTGGTTGGTGGCAACGTAGCAGAAGAGAGAGGATATCTCTCCTGCTGAACTTCAATTTGGGATTTTTTTTTTTTTTTCAAAACACATGCCAGAGATGTGTTTTTTACAGTACTGTCACTGTACCGGAACCCCCAGACCAGTCGCTGATTTTTGCCGCCAAAAGCTGACGCCGCTCTTGTAGAATGGCTTGGCTATGTTTAAGAATCCACCAGAGTGCTTGTTTGCATACTGTAGAGCTCATTTGCATGGCAGTGTCAGAGACTGCTAGAAAGCTCGCAAAAGACTGCCATAAGCCGTTTTGATAATCTACCGCTAAAATGCATGCAGGCTAAACCGTTAGAAACCAGTTTAGCAACTGCATTAAATGCCGATTTTAGTTTTGAGAATCTGGGCTTAAATTTCTTAGAGCAGAGGTTCCAAGCATGTTCTGGGAGAATCCCAGCCAGTCAGATTTTCAAGATATGGACAATAAGTGTGCATGAGAGAAATTTGCATGCAGGAGAAGCAGTGTTTGCAAATTTATTTCATGAATATTAATTGCAGATATCTTGAAAACCTACCTAGCTGGAAGCTCCTCAAGACAGGTTTGGAACTCGTTTGGGAACATTGTCAGTAAACTGTTGATAAATGTGTTTTTGGGCACCAGAATGCATAAAAGCATGAGTAACCTAAAACTAACTTGTAGCTTACCTGTACTGCTTTTGAATTAGCAGTGTGTTTAAGCTTAAATAAAGAGTTAGTATTTGCTTAGTGCTTACTTCTAGCAGCTTAGTGAAAGTTATACACAAATGTGTAAGCCATAAAAGAATTGAGCCTCCCAGTGTAACTGCAGCTGCAAGTAGATTCACTCCACTCATTTCTCTGTTACTTATTGGCATATAAGGGAGTTTCAGGACTTTGTTTCATTCAACGGCACTGGTTACAGAATCACACCTCCGGCACAGGTAGGTATCAGAAATATAAGTCAGGATTTTCCTGGCCTACATTTCCAGTGCTTACCTGTGATGTGAATCGGGCCCCCATAGGCGCTTTAGGCTGTCTAAAGCCATGCCTACAGTGGCGTTAGACAGCCTAATCGCATACAGAGGCATGATTCCGGAGCTAATTTTTTAGGCGCCAATAGGTGTCTTAAAACTCAGTTAAAAACGTCTTTTAAATAGTGTTTTTTTACTGAGCTTGGCTGCCTAAAAACCCAGTACTGTTTAGACAATCCAAGCCTAAGGCCGTTTGTGTGTCAATGATGCACTGGTGCGGGCTACAGAATCACGCCTCCGGCAAAGGTAGGCACAGGAAATGTAGGCCAGTGTTTTCCTGGCCTATATTTCCAGCGTCTACCTGTGATGTGAATCACACCTCTGTAGGTGCTTTACAAAGCCTAACACCACTGTAGGCATCGCTAATGCCGGAAGTGGCATTAGGCGGCCTAATTGGCGTGATTCTGGTGCCGATTTGCACTTGAAACTCAGTAAATGGCTTTTTTTTTTTCTGAGCTTGGGTGCCTATTGGTTTCTAAAAAAAAAACCCACAGCATCGTTTAGAGAATTCAGGCCTAAAAGTATAATGGTTAATTGCATTTTATGTATATAATTCCCATGGTCTCACAGGCCACATAAAATGCAATGGTGGGTCGCAAGCTGCCCGCCCCTGTACTAGAGTCTGAAAAGAAGTGGTGAAAATGCGTTCCAGTCCGTTGCTCCAGAAAGTAAGCCCTGGCGATTGGAGACGGTCCCCTCTTCCTTAATTTTCTAGCAAATGTACAAGGAAGCCTGCTAGAGGCCAACATAAATGAAACAGCTATAATTTAGTCCCTACTGAGAAGTCCAGCTTTTCATCAATTCGGATTTGTTTTGAAAGCTTTGGAAAAACATTGGCTCTCCAAAGCTGCCTATCCCTTTCCATCCTGCTGATGTGCCTGCCCTCCACAGCATTACAGCGTAACAAACAGCTTCTGAATACCCCCTTCATGTCGGGAACACATTGTATTACAAGCTACAAAATTTAAAAACAGAATGGCAGAAAAAGTTTGGGGTGTAGGACTTGATGAATTCATAGCCATAGCTCTGAACACATTTCAGCCCTCTGCAGATTTACACATGCCCGGAAAAGAGCCTTTCCTAAAGTAAGTGCAACATTTTCAAAGGCTAAGCATAAAAAAAGACAATTTTAAAAACTGCAGTTATGCGTCAGGGCCCTATGTGCTACTTTATAAGGGCGTGTGTAGGTGCTATAGTGTGTAACTTCACGGCAACATACATGCATGCACAGTGATGTCACATAAGCACTGAACTTACAGAATATTGTAAGTTATGTGCGTTGCATGCTGCCCTTAGGCACACCTATTTATATCTGCCACTGACCTGGCGTAAATGGGCACGCCTACTTTTAGATGCACCAATGTGAGTTTACACTGGGTGTTCTAGAATGGAATCCAGGCACCCAGATGCTGTAACGGAACAGGCGCCCTCTGTGCTGCATCAAGAGAACTGCACTCTAAAAGGCGCTAGAAGTTTTTAATGTAGGCCAGTGAGGTAAATGCTCCAACACTCATAGGCATTCTTTGAATGTCGTAACAGTTACCTCGTCAGCCCACGCTAAAAACCTCTAGCACTGTTTAGTAAAAGGAGCCTTAAGAGTGGTAAAAAGTTTAGAATTTTTTTTTTTTTTTTTTTACTAACCCATGTTAAGCACTTAGGACTAATTCTATAAATAGGTGCCAAAAGAGCACACTGAGGACCTGATTCTCTATAGCGTGCGCTAAAGTTAGGTGGCGGTAGGCATGCTACTGCCACCTAACTAGCCAATGGCAAAGCACGTTTAAAAAAAAAATTAAGCGCACTGTACTAACGTGCCTAACTCGGGCGCACGAAGGTGCATTTTGATACCTAAGCACATGTAAGGCAGGCAGAGGCATGGTTTGCACAGGAAGTTACACATGCTTAGGCATCACTAAGCGCCTCTGGTGCTTGTGACACGCTGGCCTAGTGGTTGATTGACAACCGTGTGCTAAGGCATGCTATAAAGAATCAGCCCTAAATGCTATTCTATAAATAGTGCTCAAAGTTGGATGCTGCTTATTCTATAAACGCTTGGCACCAGGATCTGTACCAAATTTTAGGCATGAGGATTTACACCAACTGAACTCTGGCGTAAATCCCCATGCCTAAATTAGGCTCGCATCTCCTGAATGATACAGCTCTATAGAAAACACTGTGTGCAATTCCTAGAAATGCCCACCCATGCCTCGCTCATGGCCAAGCCCACTTTACAGATTGCCAATTAGCGCCAACAATCAATTGTTTGTGCCCAATCATTGTGCTAATTGGCTCGTTAAGCAATTTCAATTGCATGCTCAATCTGGGCACGTGTCCAAATTTGTGTGTGCAATTTTGAGCAGTATATAAAGAATTAGGAGGCTAATGTCCAGTTTATGCCATGTTAACTGTAAGTGCAGAGCAGTGTTAAGGGGTTACTGGTATTTTTGCAATTAGCATGCAGTAAACTGGGCATTAAGTAGCTTTTTGTGCCAGAGGGTGTGGTATAGGCGGAGAGAGTGGGCATGTTTGGCAGTTAACATGCTGCACTTACTGTATGCTAACTGCCTAAAACAGTTTTAATGTAGGATCACTTAACATAGAAACATAGAAGATGACGGCAGAAAAGGGCTACAGCCCATCAAGTCTGCCCACTCTGCTTACCCACCCCCTGTCTATGCCCTAATGACCCAATTTCCTTATCTTGACCCTCGTAGGGATCCCACATGGGTATCCCATTTATTCTTAAAGTCTGGCACGCTGTCTGCCTCGATCACCTGCACTGGAAGCTTGTTCCAATGATCAACCACTCTCTCTGTGAAGAAATACTTTCTGGTGTCGCCATGAAATTTTCCGCCCCTGAGTTTGAGCGGGTGCCCTCTTGTGGCCGAGGGTCCCTTGAGAAAGAAAATATCATCTTCCACTTTGACACGTCCCGTGAGGTACTTAAATGTTTCGATCATGTCTCCCCTCTCCCTACGTTCCTCCTTAAACAGGCTGCGCATTAATCTCAATGTTAACGCACAACCTGCAATGCAAGATAATGAGAATGTCCTGAATGATTGCTGCATCCAAAAATTGCAGCTACCGCGGGCTGAAGTCCTGTGTTAAGCCACAGTAACTGCAAATTTTTCTGAGGTTTAGTAAAAGGGCTCCTTAGTTCAATGTCCTTTAATTTCTTTAGAAATCAAAACATAAGGAATTTCTAAGAACTCTGACAGTAATGTTAGACCACACAATATTTATAGAAAATCAGCATGGCCCGCCTAACCTTTTTTCAACCTTTGTCAGAATGCTGTTTTATCAGGTGACCTGGGATATTCTGTTCTTTGGTTTAAATACTGTTATTATTAGGAGGGGGGTGGTTGTTTTCTTTTACTAAAAGGAGTTCTTTGCAGTTAATCTTTGTTCACTTGTTAGATAAAATAGTTTGGCTTTAAAGGACATTTGCCTGAAATATATGTAACTAAGGTTTTGAATGTAGGCTGCAAAAACAATCAACATACCTCTGATGGTTAGTCCACAAGTCGTCGCTGTTGGACGATATGGTCTGTACAGGACACAACTGTGCGATGTAAGTTACGTCCGCATCTACAGAGTCCTCATAATCCCAAGACAGTTTTGGTTTTACACAGTCATTTTGTAAATCCAGAGATATGGTATCTGATGGGGAGCTCACCACCCCAGAGTCTTCAGTAATATCTTCCGACATGAGCCACATGTTCGTGGATGTTGTTTCTGCCCCATCCGAAGACTCCATTGCCATGCTGACATCTGGGCAAACACTATTACCTGATGCACATGAGAAATTAGCTGAGTGGAGTAAAAGGCACAAAGTTAGGAACCTTCTCTAACCATTTCAAGAATGCATAGCATAGGCAAAACTGTTTACTTGTCTGGATACAAATGAATGAAAAGAGTGTGTGAAAATAGAAAGTAGAATGGGTGTATTAAATGCAGTGGCATACCTAGCATATGTAACACCCGGGGCCCATTATTTTTTGACCCCCCCCCCACCCCCATCTGTACGAAAAACATGATTTTTAGTAACAAGCCACATGTCACACATGAGTACCTAGGAAAAGGCAGCATCTTACATACTGCAATGAGCAGTACAACATCAATACACCCATTGTAAAACTAAACAAGCCAGACTAGTACAGATCAATCCTGCAGTCAATCCTAACAAAAAAACCATGTCTTTCAAACACACAGAAACACCTTCGCCTTGTATGGAATATGTCATCACAAACTAACCCCTCCCCCTTTTACAAAACTGTGGTGTGGATTTTAGCCACGGTGGTAACAGCTCTGACGCTCATAGAATTTTGAGCATCAGAGCTGCTACCACCATGGCTGGCGCTAAAAAACGCTCCACACTTTAGTAAAAGGGGGGAAAAAATAGAAATACATAGACAAAGGTTAAATTGAACCAGTAAGAAGCTGGACTCTGCATACAGTGCACCACAGAAACAGTGACACATGTCTCCTAAAGCAATAAATAAATAGAAAATTTTTGTTCTACCTTTATCTTCTCTAGTTTCTGCTTTCCTCATCTTCTTGTTACTCTCTTCCTTCCATCCACTGTCTGCTGTCTCTCTTCCCCTATATGGCATCTTCTCTCCTTCTATGCCCCTTCCAGAAACTGTATGCCTCCCCCTTCCATCTTTCCTTTCACCCCCATTGGTCTGGCATCTCTCTCCTTTCCTTCCCTCTCCCACACCTCTCCTCTGCAATCCCTATCCCTTTTTTCCCTCATTTTCCTTTTCAATTTATTTTCTGCATCTGTCTAGATTACGTTCTTACTACCCTCTCATCAATGTCCTTTTTTACTGTCTACCTAAAGCTTGCCACCTCTTTCCCTCACCCCTCCAGTGTTTCCCTAACTCAATCCTTTTCTCCGCCCTCCTTTTATTTATCCCCTCCTTCCATCATGTATCCTCTTTCTCCAACCCTTCCATCTAGTACCTTCTCCTCTCTCTGTCCACTTCTATCCAGCGTCTGCTGCCCTCTTTCTCTCCTCCCATTTCCTTTCTGCATTTGCTCCCTTATCTCTCCCATCTGCACTTCCATCCAGCATAGGCTCCCCACTACCATCCAATGTCTGCCCTTTCTCTCGCCATCCACCCCTCTTCAATCAGCATCTGCCCCCTTTCTCTCCCTCCAATATCCTTCCCCTTATGTCTCTCCCCTTTCTCTGTACATCAATTCTATCAGCACCACCCTTCCATACCACCCTGCCCCCTTTCTTTCCCTCCACCACTCTTCCATTCCAGCAATCCTGCTCCTTTCTCTCCCTTCATGCAGCAAGGTCCCACGATGATTGTAGCTGCTGGCTGCCAGTCCACCCCACTCCGACGTACTTGCTCTGGAGCGGACCTAGCAGCCGCATGCTGGAAGGTCCCGCGATGACTCGTCTGCTGACTCTGCTCCAGAAGAAGTAAGTTACATCGGAGGGGGTGGACCCGGCAGATGCAGGGAGTTGTGGCAAAGTCCCGCAATGACTGCGTCTGCCGGGCCCACCCCCTCCGACGTAACTTACTTCTTCTGGAGCAGAGCCGGCAGACGAGTCAGCGCAGGACCTTCCTGCACCTCAGCAAGGCTGCCGACTCTACTGCAGAGAAAGTAAGTCAGAGGTAACATGACCATTTATTTTTTTCATCAAAAGGGGACATCTATTAATTGACTTTGTATTCTTTCTTTCATTTCTTTCTTTCTGCACTCAGGCCCAACAATTGACCCTTTCTATTCCCTCCCTCCTTCCTTCCCATGTCTTTAGTGCCCCCAGTGCCTCAGTCCTGTGTCCATAGTGCCCCCAGTGCCCCCGTCCTGTGTCCATAGTGCCCCCAGTGCCTCCATCCTGTGTCCATAGTGCCCTCAGTGCCTCCGTCCTGTGTCCATGGTGCCCTCAGTGCCTCCGTCCTGTGTCCATGGTGCCCACAGTGTCTCCTTCCGATGTCCTTAGTGCCCCAGTGCCTCCTTATGTCCCCCCACTACCTTCCAGATTTTGGCAGTATCTCCCTCCCTGCTGCGCTAAAGCCAGCCAGCTTGCCTGCCTACATCCTGCCGCGGGGAAAAAAAAAGCGCCTCTCCCCTTCCTTTCCCCCGGTCCGCGCCTGCAATCTTACCTCCCCCCGCCGACAAGAAGTCTTTCCGACATCAATTCTGATGTCAGAGAGGACATTCCGGGCCAGCCAATCACTGCCTGGCTGGCCCGTAACGTCCTCTCCGATGTCAAAATTGACGTCGGAAAGACTTCTTGTCAGCGGGGGGAGGTAGGATTGTAGCGGCGCGGCCAGGGGAAAGGAAGGGCAGGAGGACCCGGCCGGTTGTGCACCCCCCAAGCCGTGCACCCGGGGCAGACAGCCTCCCCCCCACCCCTCCTTGGTGCGCCACTGATTAAATGGTTGGACAAGCCAATGCTGTACAACACACATGCTAGCTTCTTAAGGTAGGTACAGGCAAGTCATGGGTGTGACATGGCAGAAACCGGGCATAGCCACCAGTGGCAGCTAGAATGCAGGTTGTTGCCACTCTGTCTTCACTTCAGATGGTGTGGCTGTACTTATTGCCACCTCAACTGGCAGTGTTAAGTGCAGCTACAATTCTGGCATTTCAGTAGTGCAGTTGCTGCCCTCAATTAAAAGATTGCACTGTAAATGCTTTGGTGGCGATATAGCTCCTCCCAATCTTTCTGTGTAGAATCCTTCCTTCTGTTTCTTCTCAGGCAGAATCTTCTTTCTGATACCCACTCAAGCAGAAATCCCCACTCCAATCCCCCCAGGCAAGAACACCCCCACACCTCCCCAGGACTCACTTGGGGGTTCAATTACTGTGACAGGGTGAGAGCAGTCCCACTCCTGCCCTGCTGGCACCTGGGGTTCAAAATGGCACCTACCTCCTAATGGTGGTCTCACAGTACTACACCAGCCATATAAACATGTAAGGCCCCTAGCCATAGATTTTCTGAACAGTGACAGTGAGAATCCCTCTAAGCACTTTGGCTCCACCTGAATAGTGCTTGGGTGGAACAAAAAACTACTGGCCAGTATTTGTATAGCTGCCGAGCCCCCAACATCCATATACTACCCCTTAGTCTTTACTCCCAGTCCTCAAGGACTATCAATGGGCCAGGTTTTCATGGCATCCCTAATGAATACATGTGCCCCTCTGGGATGCTGCATCTGTGTAGCTGCTGTTTCACAAAGAACAGCCTTTAAACCAGTTTATCGCAAACTGTGTGCCGCTGCACACCAGTGTGCCTCCTGAGATTTCTGGTGTGCCGCGACAAACTGGCGAGGAGGAGAGTCGTCCACACTGGATGCCTGCTTACAGGATGTGCCTCTCGTGGCGAGAGGCACGTCCTGTAGGAAATCAGCCAGCGTGAATGACTCTCCTCCTGGCCGGTGTCTCTCCTCTCTGCACCTCCTGGATCCCTGTAACGGTGGGGTCACGGCAAGACTGGCCTCCGCGCATGCGTGTGATGTCATCACGTCAACTTCCGGGTGCCTTCTGGCCAGGGCACTATATTTAGTGTGCCAGAAAAGTTTGCGGGACACTGTTTTAAACCATATTGAAGGAGGGCAACTTGCACAGAACCTGCTAATGCAGTTAAAATGCTTTTTTTGCCCAAATGAATTCACTTGGAAAAATGATCTCTACAAAACATAACAGAATTGATATGATTTTGTGCAAAATATAACAAATGCATTTCAAGCCATCACTTAGGGGTCCTTTTATCAAGGCGCGGTAGGGGGTTTAACGCGCGTTAAACCGCGCTAGTCGCTAACGCCTCCATTGATGAGGCGTTAGTTTTTTGGCTTGCCGCGGGGGTTAGCGCGTGATTAAATGTCCGACGCGCTAACCCCGCTAACGCACCTTAATAAAAGGAGCCCTTAGCTTAATAATTACAAAAAAAATAATTTATCTTAACAAGAAGCTAAAAATAAGTTGAATACATTCTATAAGCTTTTGAGATATTTTACAAGAACAACAGGACATAGAGAATAAAGTATAGCAAAGGATGAGAACAGCTTGAGTAAGAGTTTATATGGAGCAGAAAATGATTCAATAGTAAGGCACAATGCAGTATATCTTCACAACGGCTGTGCTATAAGCTGCTTATATGTGCATATGATAAATGGCAACGCGAACTAGCTAGGCAGTGACAGATGCTTATATTGAGCACCACAGCCTATTCTTGATGGTACCAGTACTGTAGGAGGACATTGTTCTAAAAAAAATGCAGGAAAAGATGGTTCGGCAGTTATCTATCATTTGTTTTAGGTTGGCTTGTTTGATGTGTTCAAAGTGTGGTACAACAATAATCAATAATTATAATATATCATAAATTACAACAGGAAATACGAGGGGATGCTGAAAAGTTCTCAGCATAACCAAGAATAGAATGACGTGGATATGGTTCAATCAATGATTTGAAACAATGTCAAAACATAGAATTTTGTTTCTGCACTTTGGCAGTTAGCGAAATAAGATAACACTCTTTTTAGCTACAGTGGCAAAATAACGCTCAAAATTTAGGAAGTTGGTTGGTTGGGCTGAGAACTTTCCAGCACCCCTTCATATTTGAGTATCATTAATTGACATTACAGTAATATCCTCAAATATTAAATCAGTGTAATGTAGATGACAAAAAAAAATCCATAACAGTTAACAGGGCTTTCCCTTAGTTCTGCTTCCCTTGTTTCAGTAGCTGAAAAGCCGCAGCTTTGAAGGTCACACATTGTTAACACATGGTACAACAGAACAACAGGTACGTCACTTGTACTGTCAACCACAAAGATCTAATACTTTAAAAATTCTACTATGGTCATTTCTTGCTCTTTATCCTCCCCTCTCCAGATTTCAGGCTGGCAGAAGACTACAGAAAATCTCATTCTTATGCAAGTCAGAATTGCTTCAGAAGGAGGCCACTATCTTTCTTGGAGGCAGAATATCTGAACCCAGTCCTCCTGTGATACAAGACATAGCCACAGTGAGTTCATGTTCCAGGAAGGACTTTCAAAATTGGTACTAGTTGGGAGTGGAGGAGAAGTCTAGTGGTTAGTGCAGTGGACTGTGCTCCCTGGAGAGCTGGATTCAATTCTATAGCCCCAGCTACAAAAAATTAAGATCGTGAGCAGATAGGGACAGAGAAAGTACCTGCATGTAGGGGCAAATCCTGAAAAGGATTCCTAAAGTTAGGTGTTCACAATGTGGACATCCAGCAACTTAGGCATCCAAATAAATTGGATAAGCCTAATTAACAACTTTAATAAGCAATAGTTGAAAGTTAGACATCCAAAGGCTTTGTGCGATTCACAAAATAGGCATCCAGAATTTCATAAATGCCCATCGGAAAAAGCAGCGCCTAATGGGATAGGCGTGGGCATGGTTTTAATTTGGAAGTCCACTTACACAATCGCATGCCGCTCAGCCTCCTAACGTATCTACAATCGCATCTAAAATGTAGGCGTTGCAAAACCAGGTCTACTTTTCAATGCAAGTTGGGCATGAGTTAGGTTGACGTGACTTAGGCGTCACTTATGCGTGCCAGAGGCGCCCACATATAGGTGAATGGAACTTCTATTTTTTGGAGTAAAGGAGTCCTCTTTAATAATAATGGAAAAAGGTGTTTAATAATGCATTATTTAAGCAAAGCACATGAAAAATAAAAATATATATTGCATACTAAACCTCATTCCCAAAGTTTAAGAAAAGAAGAGAAATCCTACTCATAATGGCTGTGGCTCAGAGCAAGTAAACATTTCTGATGTGTAATCTTGACATCATTGTGACCTCATCAATGTGCGCCTATCTAAAAGGAAGCTTCACACAGCCCCCCCCTCCCTCACCCCGGTACCTGATGGCTCATTGGTTAAAGGCACTGCTATCTTCCACAGATCATGGGTTCAAATCTCTAGTATGGTCAGCACATATTCCTATTTTTTTGTGGCAATCTGCTATCTAGGTGCACATTGATGATGTCACAATGATATCAACATTGTGCATCAAACATGTCTACTTGCTCTGAGTCACAGCCATTGTGAGTAGGGTTTCTCTTCTTATTTTCTTAAACTTTGGGAATAAGATTTAGGATGCAATACATTTTATCATGTGCTTTGCTTAAGTAATGCATAATTAAATTTAATTTTCCATTATTATCGAAGAGGAGTCCTCTTTACACCAATAAATAAGTTTAGTATGCAATATATATATATATATATATTTTTTTTTTTCATGTGTTTTGATTGAGGAACACATGCCAAAAGAGGAACTGGACAAGTGTTGAAGGTACATGCTTAATATTTATCCTAGATAAATGACTGCTTATGAATCAAGAGGATATAAGCTTGACTTCTGAATTGATGTGTGGTTTAATATCCGAGTGTACATGGTGCAGTGGTTAGAACTACAGCCTCAGTACTGAGGTTGTGGGTTCAAACCCTTCACTGATCCTTGTGACCCTGGGCAAGTCACTTACCTCCTGTTTTACTAAGATGCGCTATGCGTTTTAGCGCATATTTAAAATGTGATAAATATACACACACGGTAACCGCTAATGTGTCCATAGACTAACAGGCATGCATTAGCGTGCGCTAAAACGCTTAGCGCATCTTAGTAAAGGAGCCCTAAATCTCCTTGAGCCCACCAGGACAGAAGGGAAATATGGTAAAGTAGCCGGATGTAAAAACTACTTAGAATATAAGTGGTATATAAATTAAAAGATAAATAAATAAAATATTATAGTGGTACTTTTGTAAAATTGGGCTGCCTTCTGCATGCTAATTTACTGCATACAGTTTTAATGTAAAAAAACAGCATAAAATCGTCGTTCTAATGACGTCGTAATGCTAAAATGTGATAGCATTATAGACGTTGTGAAGATGTCTAAGCAACACCTAAAAGGTAATTCTATAAAGCATGCCTAACCATATAGATGCGCTTAAATTTGTTGAGCGCCATTCTCTATTGTGCGTCTATGCTTAAGAGAATGGCGCTGAGTGTTGTGCTGCTAGATGTCTAAATGACGCCTATCTTTTAGATGTCCTTTACAGAATTTGCCCCATAATGTGTACAGCACTGCATACATCCAGTAGGGCTATAGAAATGTTTATTAGAAATAGTGGCATTATTTGTCATCTGTATGAAAGGAACAACTTACATAAAATACATTAAAGTAACATAGCAGCTTACCTACACTTTCATTTCTGTGTTATACAGCAGAGTATTGTCTTATTTAATGGCTTTTAGGAGAATTTCAAGATTTTCTATGTTGACTGAGTTATGGGTTAGACCCCTGCAGTTTTAAAACAAAGCCAATTACATTTTTTTATCCTACCATTGGGAAGAAAAAGAATGAATGAATTAGGTTATTTTTCTTGGAAAATTATTTTTTGATTTGTTTGTAGTAAAAATCGGTAAAAATTGATATTAGCGCTTGATGCCTGTATTAATGTGTTTTTCCTTTACTTGTGAGTGATTGCTTCATTATAACTTTCAGATTCCTTCATAATGTGGACTAGTATGCTTTAGTTTTCTGATTTTCAGGTTTTGAATTAGAATGCTTTTCTTAAATATTCACATTGCCGATTATATTCTTGTAATATATTTAAAATCTTAATTTTTAAAAACCCCTATTAAATGACATAAAGAAATGTAACATTTACAAGTAAATGCAGCTAATGGTGTCTCGTAAAAGTGTTTATTGCTCACAAACTCACCTTGCCAAAGCTCTCTTATATTTATTTAATGACTCTTAAATAATAAGGGGCAGCACCAGAAGCAACCATTGCATGAGAGTCGATATTCTATGAGTTTGCAGAATTCTGCATGATTTAAAAAAATTTTTTTTTTTTAAAGTCCAGATTTGCCTTTATTTGCTTGAGACTTAGATGGACTAGCTAGATCTGATAATTCTGCTATCTCTGGGAGAAACACATGGAAAAGATGAGCACAGATGCTAAAGTTCTAGCAAAATGTTGGTGGGCATGAAATAGCACACATGCTCTCTCCAATGTACCTGCCTTTCTACTGAACCTCGTTCCTGCTAATTCCAGGGTAAATATATATGCATCCATTATGCTTCTCTTTCTTTCTAAAAATAAATATAATAACATCTATGTTCATCCAAGGTCAACAGCCGAAAAACCATAGGCCACTTAACATGGTTCCCACGCCCACTGCCTGCCTAACTTACAATTACAGTGACTCAAAATAGCTTCTCTCTCAATGGCTAGAAGTCACATACCTCAGCATAAGCCACCAATCACACAGAGGCACTTTGCTTCAGGACTTTCCCAGCTTGCATCAGCTAGGCAGCCTCCTTCTAGTTAGCACAGACCCTCAAGGTTTTACCATCAGAGTTGTCTGCGACATTTCTCACTCATTTTTATGCCCCATTCAAGCCACCATAAATGGAAGCAAGATGCATTAAACAATTCAATAAGATATACTAAACATACAATATCTCTAATGCAAAATCAGATCTATAAAGTTCACTTTCTCTGCAATATATTTAATTAGACACGGGAGCTGTCCAAAAGCCAAGTGGCAACATTCTGTATTATTGAGATCCAGGTTTTAGTTTAGTTTATTCAGGGACATCCTGATGGCAAGACACTGGAATGTGCGGGGCAGGGAGAGCTGCATCCAGAGGGGTTTCAAGATGTCTGCTCACTAGCCATCATGTTTGACTCTTCTTTCCTTTTCTGAACATATTCAAGAAATTGCTAAAATCAGGGGGGGGGGCTCCATAATGCTAACAAAATGTGCATCTTCCTTTCTCAACACAATATCTCGCTTAGGCTACTGCAGTCTGTTCCTCAAAGGTCTCCAACTGAACCATTTCTCTACCCTTCAATCTGTTCAAAATTCTGCAACATGACTTCTCTTCTGCCAATGTCGCTATTCTTACATACTAAACTATAAGCTCCTCTAAGTTTGCCAAAAGGTGCTTAAAAAGATACAAAAAGGAGGCAAAAAATGTCAATAAGGACTCTATGAGTGTGTCTATCAGCTAATCACTCCTAACAAACCAAACCACACAAGTACCAAATATCAATTGAAGGATAGGGGCGCTCTCAGTGTGAGGTTGTTAGCGACGGGAGAACAAACTCCAGCGCTTCCACTTACAAAGACGGAGGTGAATCACCCCGCCTGCACACCATCATCGGGCGTCCCTAGTGTGCAAAATCAACTGTGCAGAATTAATAACAATAAATAAGTCACAAACAGTGAACTAGTGAGAGAGTGAATCAAACTGAAAACCCACTCATAGAGTCCTCCCCAGCCTAATCCCCAAGATACAAAATGAAACCACAGCCAACTTAGCTTTTTAAAGCGAGCCAAATGAAGTCAATGAGCATTGCGGGAGACCAGAATAGTCATAGGATCAACCGGTTTCGGGTGAAACCCTTCATCAGGATCTTAAGGCTGGAGCAGAACCGGCTTCCCTCCCAGCCGGTTCTGCTCCAGCCTTAAGATCCTGATGAAGGGTTTCACCCGAAACCGGTTGATCCTATGACTATTCTGGTCTCCCGCAATGCTCATTGATTTCATTTGGCTCGCTTTAAAAAGCTAAGTTGGCTGTGGTTTCATTTTGTATCTTGGGGATTAGGCTGGGGAGGACTCTATGAGTGGGTTTTCAGTTTGATTCACTCTCTCACTAGTTCACTGTTTGTGACTTATTTATTGTTATTAATTCTGCACAGTTGATTTTGCACACTAGGGACGCCCGATGATGGTGTGCAGGCAGGGTGATTCACCTCCGTCTTTGTAAGTGGAAGCGCTGGAGTTTGTTCTCCCGTCGCTAACAACCTCACACTGAGAGCGCCCCTATCCTTCAATTGATATTTGGTACCTGTGTGGTTTGGTTTGTTAGGAGTGATTAGCTGATAGACACACTCATAGAGTCCTTATTGACATTTTTTGCCTCCTTTTTGTATCTTTTTAAGCTATTCTTACATAAACATCTCTTCGTAAGATACTTCATTGGTGTCCTATCCATTTTTGTATATATAGTTCAAACATATCTTAACGACCTGCAGCTCACTGTTATTTTTCCTCTCTTATCTCTCCTACAGTCCTCCTTCAGGACTCCACATTTTGGTTGAGTCACACTATCTTTGTCCTTTTCCTCCACCGTCACTCCTGAGTTTTTCCCTTCCATCTTGTTGCACTGTAAGCCTGGAATAGACTTCCTTAATTGTTACATAATGCTCTGTCTCTGGTCCTATTCAAGTCCAGGCTTTTTCAGACTACTTTTTACTCTTAACACTTATTTGCCTGTTTAACATTCATGTTGTTCTAATCATTCCCTTAATAAGTAAAACTCTCTAATCTCTGTCTTCTTTGTCTGTTTCAAAGAGACTATAAACTCTATAGAGCAGGAATGGTCTCTTACGTATTTGATGTAAAGCGCTGTGCATACTTGGGTGGGAATTCATCAAGCAGTGTTAGGGTTTAATATATCTTAATAAGCATTTAGGGAATTAGCATGCGTTAAACACATAAACACATAAACACTATAAACAGTGCCCTAGTTAGGTAGCTCTAGGCCCTGTAATTGAGGTCCCCTAGCGATGCCAAACTAAAATCTGCATCAAACCTAAATTAAATCAATTAACTTAAATGGTAATTTAAGTTAATTGAATAATTATTAAAAAAATTAAATTAAAAGTTAGGTGCAGAATTCTGCACAGTGCCTAGCACTGTTCCATCTAAGCTGAGCAGGAGTCCTCCAACTGTATTACAGCCAGTAAAGGGAGGTGCCTCACTACTGTGTTTTTAATCACTAGAGCAAAATAGAAAACCCTATAAGATATATAGCCAATAAAAACTATAATCAAAATACTCCTAGAATTGGCTAAATCCCCTTGTGCCTGAGCCAGAAGTCTGTAACTGTACTAAATACAGGAACAATAATGGAGTTAAGGTCAAAGATATCAGTATGAGCCCACCATGAATCATGGGAACCTTTTGACTCAGGCTAAGTCTCACAGGTGACTAGCACCAGACGTTCGTCTAAATGAGAATTGCCTCATACATCATAAAATCTATGACCATCTCCCATAAATAAAATCATTCGTTTCAAATGAAAAGACAGGCTTATAGTTCAGGAACAAGGGGAACATAAGGACATAACAAACAAATACCCCATCAGAGACTAAACCAACACAATAAATATGATAAGTTATGAAAACTAAAGAAAATATGTGAATGGTGGTTGAAGATTTACACATGCATAATTCTAAATTTCAAGTTTAATAAATACTAAGACATTTAAATTAATAAGTTAATGTATGACATCTAAAAGTTAATCTGAATAAATATGAAATTCCATTAAAAGGATTATATTGTGCAAATTATGCTAAATGTGCAAATCTGCCCAGACCCTGAGAAACAAATAACTACAGTAGAATAACAGATTATATGCTCATGAAAAGTGCCAGTGCCAGCACCAATACAAGAATTTCTACCTATAATAGCAGCAAAATCTTTCTCATTAAAATAAAGTGCAATGACTCAAGTACCAATCCTAAATTTCAAACATTCAAATGCAAATATAAAAAATATATAAATATCACTCATATGACCCAACTATAGTGGCTAATAAAACATCGGTACTATAACATATAACTATAACATATAACCAGGGGCTCAGACTATTACCAACCCCACACATATGCACACACACCACCACTCAAACCAAAAACATATCATCACTCATCACCACTCGACAGAGCTCCGTTTCGTGTCTTCATCAGGAGCAGGATGCCAAATAATATAATATAATGGCCCAGTGGGAAACACCGACAACCAAATTTCACAGTTAGTCGGTCCAAAGTTTCAAAACCAAAAATCAAGAAAAATAATCAGAGCTAGCGTGTACAAATCAAACAACGCTGTTTTCATAACTTATCATATTTATTGTGTTGGTTTAGTCTGTGATGGGGTATTTGTTTGTTATGTCCTTATGTTCCCCTTGTTCCTGAACTATAAGCCTGTCTTTTCATTTGAAACGAATGATTTTGTTTATGGGAGATGGTCATAGATTTTATGATGTATGAGGCAATTCTCATTTAGACGAACGTCTGGTGCTAGTCACCTGTGAGACTTAGCCTGAGCCAAAAGGTTCCCATGATTCATGGTGGGCTCATACTGATATCTTTGACCTTAACTCCATTATTGTTCCTGTATTTAGTACAGTTACAGACTTCTGGCTCAGGCACAAGGGGATTTAGCCAATTCTAGGAGTATTTTAATCACTAGAGACAGACAAGTTCCTGGAAATGCTACAGAATTTGCATGTTCCTCACTATTGAAAATGTGATAGTGAAACAGTACCCCCCACTGGTAGGGTTCTAGGTAGAGAGCTTCTGCTCAGCTTAGAGCAGTGGTCTCAAACTCAAACCCTCTGCAGGGCTACATTTTGGATTTGTAGGTACAGTGGAACCTTGGATTATGAGCATAATTCGTTCCAGAAGCATGCTCGTAAACCAAAATACTTGTATATCAAAGTGAGTTTCCCCATAGGAAATAATGGAAACTCGTTTTGATACGTTCCCACCCCCCCTCCCCCTCTCGAGGCCAGTGGTGCTGCTCCCCCCTCCTGAGAATCTCACCAGAGAGAGAATTAGAAGGCCTTGAGCATGCACAGATGCATGCTCAAGGCCCGGCAGAGGCAGGAAGATCTTCTAGTAGCACTGGCACGTCCTGTGGGTTGCGTGCCGGTGCCAGACCGGTGGGGGGAAGGGGGTAAGTTCAAGTTGTTCGGGTGCGGGGTGCCGGTTCGAGTGGGGGGAGCGATGCCGGTTATCGGGAGGGGGGGTGCTCGCAAATCGAGTCAACACTCGATTCGTGAGACAAGTTTTGTGGGAATGTTTTGCTCGTCTTGCAAAACACTCGCAAACTGGGTTACTCGCAAACTGAGGTTTGACTGTACTTTGAGGGCCTCAGAAAAAATAGTTAATGTTTTATTAAAGAAATAACAATTTTGCATGAGGTAAAAACTCTTTATAGCTTATAAATCTTTCCTTTTAACTAAGTCTTAATAATAATATTGTAATTTATAGCTAAAGAGATCAAGAAACTGTTTTATTTTACTTTTATGATTATGATAAATATACCGAGGGCCTCAAAATAGTACCTGGCGGGCCGCATGGGGCCTCTGGGCCACGAGTTTGAGAACACTGGCTTAGAAGAAACAGTGGTGCATAGTAACACCTAAGTGAAAGAACCTTCCGACACCTACCTGAAAAGTAGGGGTGGAGAACAGGCGTGCTTGAGTTACAGTAGGTATCACTAGGTATCCAAGATAGGGGCTGTTAAATTAGGCCAGTGAAAACCAAGTTTCCAAGTTTATTAGTATTTATATACTGCCCATCAATGGAGGCTGTCTAAGCATTTTTTGGTGTGTTTTTTTACATTTAAGTACTCAAGTATTTTTCCCTTTCTGTCCTGGTGGGCTCACAATCTACCTGGGGCAATGGAGGATTAAGTGACTTGCCCAGGGTCAGAAGGAGCAGCATTGGATTTGAACCCGCAACCTCAGGGTGTTGAGGATGTAGCTCTAATCACAAAGTCATTCCTGACTTAATGTAACTGTGCCTACCTTTAGGACATCTAGCGACATCTAGTCTGCTTAAATGGCACCTAGCGGTTAATTGATGACCACACCGAGTGGTGCCTACAATCTAGTTGTCTCGAGGCACAGTTTATAGAATCTGGCGCCTACATTGGGGATGCCTTACAGAGTTCCCAGCGGAATTCAATATTTGATTAATTGGTTAAATTGGAATGGTAATTGACCATCTGTTTCTGCTGGATTTGCATTTTTTGTGGAGTTTTAAGGGTGAAACTTTCATTTGTGCTTATGGTAATTGACCATGCCATTAAATTCTCATTTAGAAAAATGAAAACTCAATCAATTAAAAGTTCCGCACAGAACTCGGAACGGCACCTACTGATAGTAATATAGTATATGACAACAGATTAATGGTCCATCCAGTCTGCCCAATCGTACATGCTCTATAAATTAATAATTTAATTTAAATGGTCCTTTTTCTTAGATATTTTTGGGCCAGAAACCCAGAGCTCTGTCCGATAGTGTGCTTAGGTTTTATCTACTGGAGTCTCCATCAATGCTCAATCTAGCCCATCTAAACCATCCCAGCCATTGAATGTCTATTATTTTTGAATTAGAGATCCTCTGAGTTCATCCCATGCTTATTTGAACTCTGGCACTGTTTTCCTCTCCACCATCTCCTTCAGGAGCGCATTCCAGGCATCAACCACCCTCTCCGTAAAGAAGAATTTCCTAATGTTACTCTTGAATCTACCACTCCCTCAACCTCAAATTATGCCCTCTGGTTTTACCATTTTCCTTTCTCTGGAAAAGATTTTGCTCTATGTTAATACCTTTCAAGTATATGAACGTCAGAATCATATCTCTCCTGTCCCTCCTTTTCTCTAGGGATGCCTAAGTCAAGGTGCCTAATGATGCCTACCTAAAAAGTAGGTGTGATTAGGGGCAGAGAATAGGCGTGGTATGACTTAGGAGCTGGTAAATTAGAGGTATGTTAAGCCCTAACACTGCTTGAAGAATTTCCCCCTAGTAGCACTATGGAAATGATATATAGTGTAGTATATAAAAGCACCTGAACTGGATTAAAGTGAGACAAATGGAAATGTCAAAAAAGCTTCAAAGAAATCAACTTGAAGACATATGCTTCTGTACCTGCAAGTAAGGATCAAGCAAGTTTGAAAGAGATGGGCTACCACACTGGAAGTGACAGAGGAAAAACAAGTCAGGAGGCAGCATCTAAGGGGGAGGTAAAAATGACACAATATGAAGAAACTTGGAAACAGAAGTACAGCTCTCTTCTACTTCGTCTTTAAATAGAAGTACATCTGTCTGGTGACAAACATCTTAGAGGACTCCATTTCCAATTCAGCTGCTCATGAAGTAATTTACTGTGCCTGTACATGCCCAAGGTCATGGCATTTGAAGGCATGCTAGTATTTTCATTCGTGCTCATTCAGTCACTGAAAAAAAATTTTTTTTAAGATGTTGACAATATATTGTTTCTTGCATAACTACAGTTTTGGAGGAACATTCTTGACAAGCAACACGCATTTTCACCCTATAAAAGTAGTGTATTTGTCTCCACTTTTGCTCATGTAATCTGAAGTTGGCTGGCTTTAATGACCATTCTCCACTGTCCTTTATGGCCATCTATTCTGGAAAAAAAAAATGTCCTCCCACCGGACACATGCCATACATTTGTAAAGTGTAAAGAAATCTTCCCTTAAGTTTTGATACCAATTTAGATGATGTTACATTATTTGTTGTCAACAGATCTTGTGTATTTGTGCAAGTGAGGAGGAGAAAAGGGAATGATGACAGAGAAATACTGTTAAGCTTTGTATGGGTGCAGAATTAGTAGCTCCCTGTACTTCAGCTGATGCAGAGTCAAATGAAAACAGCATATAACGAAAAAAAATGTTCTCATCAGATTTCAGGACATTTCTATTCCAGAGCTTTTTTTAATTCTGAATTTGTCTCTAACTAGGAAATATCAGATTTTGGGAAATCCTTCTGCCATACTATCAGCTGACAATTTTCAGCTTTGGTATGTCCAATTCTGTGCTACTAGAGCTGCCCGGTCAACTAATACAGGCCTGCAACTTGCTCAGAATTCTGCAGCATATAGATTACTTGCTGGATTTCCTTGTTAATATCATATTTCTCCAATATTTAAGGAACTTCTTTGGCTCCCGATATGTTCTGGTATTCGGTTCAAAGTATTACTTTTAATTCATAAGGCAGTAAATAATGAGGCAACTTTAGCCTTAGTAAGAATATGTTGTCTGAGTCACAGTCCGAGGTCTATTGATAAACTGTTATTGGATGTTCCTAGTTTTCAACATATTAGACTTGACATACAGAATATTGCTCTAGAATGGTTCAGATTAAAGGGGCTAATCTTTGGAACTCTTTCTCATGAGATAAGAAGTATAAGCTCAGTTTTACAGTTTAGAAAGCAACTCAAAAATTTCTTATTTGCACAATCTTGCTTAGTTGTCCTGTTTTTATTTTTATTGAATTTATATTTACAGTAAAACCTCAGCATTGACTTGATTTGCGAGCCCCCACCTGACCCGACCACGGGAACCAGCAGTATTGCTCTCCCTGAAGCCACCGGTGCTGCTCCCTCCCTTTGCGATCGCCTCCCCCCCCCCCACTGTCTGGCCCAGTCCTTACCCGTGTGCCGCCAGTGATAGAAAGTGCCTGCCGCCAGTCTGCTGCTGGGCCTTGAGCATCTGCGCATGCTCACGGCCTTCTGGATCTTACCCTCTACGAGATTCTCATGAATTATGCTTTTTGATTCTATGTGGGGCATTAAATTTATCTACCTGAGTATGAAAGAAAGTAGCAAGTGTGTTGAAACAAGTCTGTACATGTTGTGACATGTCTCAAGGTTACTCTTGCACAGTTGCAGCTCAATTTGAGTCTAATATTTCAAGAGACAGTATGTCGAGTCCTTGTGTGAATCAAGTAAGAAACTGCTAGATTTGGAAAACTGTTCAGTGCTAAAATGTTTTGCAAAACAAGGGAAAAATCCAAATGAAATGCATGACTACAAATAAAATTTGGGAGCAAGTTTAAATGGGGTAGAGAGTCCATTGAAGATGACTCTCACACTGCAAGGCCTGTAGAAGCAACTTTCACAGAAATGTGCAAGAAAGACAAGGATTTAATTTTGTCAGGCATAGGAATTAAGGTTTCCCAAATAGCTGAAGAAATGGGCTGAAGGTATAGTTTGGAAAATAATTCATGAAAAGTTGGGCATGTCCAAGGTCAGTGCAAGATGGATTCCAAGAATGCTGACACCATGTCAGAAGGCCACAAGGCTCCAGTGTTGTCATGAGAACCTGGAGATGCTCCAAGAAGACAAAGTGATTTTTTTTCATCATTTGGTAACTGGTTCTATCACAGGGATCCTGAGTCCAAAATGGAGGCAATATAGTGGAAGCACAAGTCATCCCCCACACCAAAATAGTTAAAGACAGAAAAATCTACAGGCAAAGTCATGGTAACTGTCTTCTGGGATAAAGGACTTTTGCTTCTGGAGTTCATGCTACACAAGATAACCATAACCGGGAAAAGTTATGCCAATACAATGATTTCTTTACGGGAGTTAATCAAGGAGAAAAGACACATCAGGAGTGCTGCTTCTTCTCGACAATGCACCAGTACATATGTTCCAACAGTCACAGGCTGTCATTCGAGAATGTGGTTTTCAGCAGCTGAACCATCCGCCCTACAGTCCTGACCTGGCTCCCTCATATTACTTGCTGTACTGAGTTTTGAAGAAATCTCTCTATGGACAGCAGTTTTCAAATGATGAAGACGTCAAGGAAGCTGAAGGTCAAAAAGAATTATTTTCAAAGGGGTTAAAGTCATTGCAGGAAAAGTGGATGAAGTGTAAGGAGCTATCAGAGGACTATATTGAAAAATAAAACAAAAAATGTTTTGAAAACTCTTTTCTTTCCTACTGAGGTAGGTAGATAACTTATTGAAAGCCCCACGTATGGATGTACAGCTGGTGCGGTTTATAAATGTTTTAAATAAACAAATAAATATTTCATGAAATATGCTAAGCAGGTTTTATCAAGCGCTAAGGCAAAACCTACCACGCTTTAGTAAATCGGCACTTAAGTAAACTGTGTGTTCCCACAACCTTATAAATTGCTGTAAGACTAGTATTTTAACCTAAGTCATATTATCTCCCAATATCATTCAAGACATGTTGTTTGAACACAGTTTTTCTCTAGCAAACAATAGTTTGAACTTTCTCCTAGCAAAATTGCATAATACTGAAGGTACATTGATCCATTTCAAAAATTAAAAACAGTTATGAATCTGTGTTCACACAATTTTTCATTGCTTTTTAAAATGTTTGTCAGCTTTTTCATTCTTGTAAATTTTATTCTCCTAAGTTGATTTTTGTTGAGTTATACAATGAATCTTGCATTTTCATATTTTGCTTCAGATGCTGGGTAGATATTTTATTCAACTGATATTTTTGATAAAGCATCAGTAAAATACAAAAAAAAACATGAAGTGTCAAAGAAAAACTAGCAAATAACTACAGCAATGGAAATTACCAGAAAAGAGCATATGCATGATTAAAAATATCAAATCAACAGAATATTGAAAAGAGTACTTATTGTTAGCTATCTGTTCAGAGAGGCAGAGAAGAGAAAACAGTTTAGAAATAAAAAAGAGAGAGAACAAAGAAAAAAAACAAACACATTTTTGGTGAGGTTTTGCAGTATGATCCTGGTAGTTTGATATGAATACAGCTGACCAAACCCCTTGTGATCTGCTGGTTCATAAAATAACAAGAATAAAAGAAGGTTTGGATGTTCTCAGCAGATGCAATGGGCTCCACCACTGGGAGTAGAAGACAAGTGAAAACACATTCTGGGTAGCAGAAGACAGCAAGGGATGGAACTGAGACATGACAGTCTAAGGCACGATTGCTCAGGAGCACCTGGTGTGTGATGGGAATGATGCACAGCAATAAACTGTTGAGTGGAGAAAAATCAATTTAAGTGCAAAGTATGGATGGGAAAAAGGCAGCATCATAACATAATGGTAGCAAAGAGATTCCTCCATTCAGTGCAAACTCACAGCAAAATTCTGGTAAGTAGAAGCCATGAACAAGATGCACAGAGGCTCATGCGATGAGTAGAAGGGAAGTAACAAGTGAAACCAGCCACACACTGCAAGCAGAAAATGAAAATGGGGGGAAACCTAACCAGATGAGAATAGCTCACACATTCAGTACTAATTCATGACTGATTACTGATACCCAATTCCTGCTTCAGTACCTACTGTATTTTTTAATGCTGTTTTATTTCTTTGCTGATCATGTCATTGTTCTTGACTATTTGATGCTTTGATTATATATTGTAACCTGCGTAGATTTTTATATAATGCAGGCTAGACATTTTATAAATAAATAAATATTGCAAATGACAGCAATCTTTACTTTCAGAATGGGTGCACAATTCGTCATACTGGTTCCCGACAGTCCTGTACAGCAGTGGTTCTCAACCTAGCCTTTAGGACACACCTAGCCAGCTGGAGTTTCAGGTATCCACAAAGAATATGCATGAAATGAATTTCTGTGTACTACCTTTGTTGTATGCAAATCTGTCTCATGAATACTCATTATGGGTATTCTAAAAACTCAATACACTCATGTCTCTCGAAGACTGTGTAGATAACAGCTTCTTGGCTAATCAATATTTGGTCAATCCAAAAAGAGTTTGCGTCAGCTCCAAATAATTCAGAATGTTGCAGCATGACTTATAGAAGGCTGCAAGCAACGTGAACACATCACACCCTTCCTGCAAAAACTACACTAGCTACCAGTATCTTACAGGACTAAATTAAAAACCCTCTGTTTTTCAAGATCCTCAGAGAAAATGGGCCAGAGTATTTAAAGAATAGCTCCCCCTTTTACAAAACTGTGCAAGAGGTTTTTTTGTGGCGGTCGGCACACTGAATGCTCTACGCTGCTCAGACGGTCATAGAATTCCTATGAGCGTTGGAGCAGCGCAGAGCATTAAGCATGTCAGCTGGCGCTAAAAACCTCTTGCGCAGTTTTGTAAAAAGGTGTGTGTATGTGTGGGAGGGGGAAGTTAGCCCTTTACACATCTTTGAGATCTCTAAGGTCCTCTCAAGGAGCATCACTATCTGTACCCTCATCAAAAGAAATTGTGTGATGCGATACCCACCAGGGTATCTTATTCCCAGGGAACTTATTCCCAGAGGAGCTATGTCTAACTTGAGCCCCCCTCTGCTTCACCTGGCTCTTCTCCCAAGCCTTTAATACAGGGGTGTTCAACCTTTGCCCTTGCATGGTCGGGTTTTCAGGATTTCGACCCTCGAGGACCGACGTTGGACAACCCTGCTTTAATACATAGGGTGACTGATTATAACACTCATTCTACACCTGGACCAGCTTGCTACACACACTGTGACTTAGATCAGTCCCTTGTATCTCATTTAACTGTACAGAGAATTTGCCTTAATTTTTGCCACCCATTTATTTATCCCAGCTAACTCTGCACTGCCCTTCTTGTCCCCATTTATATATCTGCTCTTGGCCTCTGGGCTATATTTTAAACTGTACTGCAGAAAAGCATTAGCATCATATCTATGTTATTTGAATGTTCTAATGCCTGAATATTAGGTGTTTCATTAGTATTATGCTGACATCATATTATATCCTCATTATTTGAATGTTCTTCCATGACTCTGATTGGTTCAGATGCCAAAGGCCCCTCCCAAAGGAGGGGACAACATCCTGGCCATTAATAATAAAAAAGCTGCTGTTCAGGGTGCTTTTTTTTAACATTACGGCACCTCCAGATCAGTCTGAGATTTCAGAGTGTTAAAAACCGGCGCTTCATTCTGTGCATCATCTGAGCAGTGCTCATTTTAATTTTAATGAGCTTATTGTAATCTATTTACATATGATTATCAGAGGCCATGGAAAAGACCGCAATTAGCCATTTTGGGCATTGATACTTTGACGTTAAACAAGTTAAAACTGGTTTAGTGTTGATCGTTAAAGAAACAGTAAGTTTTGAGCATATGGACCTGTGTGTATATCCCGCGTAGGAAAACTAGGAACATCCCTCCCCTTTAGAACCACAGAACTCTGGAACAACCTCACATCCCCGCTCAGAATTTCAAGCTCCCTCCAATCCTTCCGCAAACAACTGAAAACTTGTCTCTTTTCAAAAATATAACACCTCCCACTCTTTGGTACCCTGTCCCTCTTTATCTTCCTAGCTCCTTTCCTATAACCCTTCATTGTAGCTCTTTTTTAACCTAACCCTGTAAACCGTGCCGAGCTCTACGCTTGTGGAGATGGCACGGTATACAAACCTAAGGTTTAGTTTAGTTAGTTTGACTCCTTGGCTTTCTTCTTGCTTAACTGCTGAATCCTTGATCCCCTCTTTGCTCTTGGTAAAACTCTACCATCTCCCAAGTTTCAACTCAGCTCCTTAAGCTGGAGGATTGTTCCTTGACCACTGGAGCATATCCTGTAGGAAGCCCAGAACACAGTGGCTTAGTATGAGTGCATGCTCCTATGTCCTGGGCTGCTAGAAATTATTCTCTCAATCAGAATGCAATCTTTGAAGTTTCAAACTATGATCCTTGCTGGGTTCCCAAAGCTCGGGGTGAGCATGTGGCAAAGAATCTGATGTGGACTCTGCAGGCAGAATGGCTGTCATTAGTCTGGAATCTGTGAGTGCCAGGGTAAGTGCTGCAGTGCAAAAGGGGATGAGGAACCAGTACCAGAAAACTGGAGCCAAGGGAAGCAGAGCAAGGAAATGATCCAAGCCTGTGGTTAATGGGAAGTCACAAATTGAAGATGAGTTAAATCTACAAATAAAAGGAAGTCTCACGTGTAGAAGAGAGTGAGAAGTGGGGTCAGTGAAGTTAATAGAAACACAGAAACATGGCAGATAAAGGCCAAATGGCCCATCTAGTCTGCCCATCCACAATAACTGTTATCTCTTCCTCCCTCTGAAAGATCCCACGTGTCTATCCCAGGCTTTCTTGAATTCAGACACAGTCTTTGTCTCCACCACTACCCTTTCTGTAAAAAAGTATTTCCTTAGATTACTAAAAGTATTTCCTTAGATTACTTCTGAGCCTATCAACTCTTAACTTCATCCTATTCCACAGCTTCCTTTCAAATGAAAGAGACTCAACTCATGTGCATTTTCGCCACATAGGTATTTAAACGTTGATAGCTGAGGCTTTTTCTCCACTGATTATAAATGGTTTTTCATATGGTATTCCCACCATCTGGCTAATAACATTTTTGGTTACATTTTGAATTTAAACGTCTCTTATCATATTTCCCCTCTCCTACCTTTCCTCCAAAGTATACATATTGAGATCTTTAAGTCTGTCCCCATACGCCTTATGATAAAGACCATGTACCATTTTAGCAGCCTTTCACTGGACCGACTCTATACTTTTGAAAGTGTGGTTTCCAGGATTATACACAGTATTCTAAATGAGGTCTCACAAGAGCCTTATACAGGGGCATCAATATCTCCTTTTTCTTACTGGCTATACCTCTTCCTTTGCACCCTAGAATCCTTCTAGCTTTCACTGTCATTTTTTCAACCTGTTTGGCCACCTTAAGGTCATCACATCCAATCACACCCAAGTCCCGTTCTTCTGTTGTGCACATAAGTTCTTCACCCCCTAAACTGTACCGTTCCTTTGGGTTTTTGCAGCCCAAATACATGGCCTTGCATAACTTAGCAAGAAATTTTACCTGCCAAATTTCAGACCATTCTTCAAGCTTTGCTACTTCTTTCTTCATGATATTCACACCATCCGGGGTGTCTACTCTATTACAGATTTTTTAATCATTCACAACGAGGCAAATCTTACCTGACAGTCCTTCAGCAATATTGCTTATAGAAATGTTAAAAAGAACAGGCCCAAGAACAGAATCTTGAGGCACACCACTGGTAACATCCCTTTCCTCTGAGTGATCTCCATTGACCCTCTGTCGTCTTCCACTTAACCAGTTCCTGACCCCATGGCAGGATTGATTCTTCTAGGGCCCCTAGGCACACAAGTATATTGGGGCCCCCCTGGCCCTACCTTGCCCCACCCATAACCCACCCCCATTTATCTATTTTCTTCAAGCTGGAAGACTGGGCAAACAAATGGCAAATGCGCTTTAACGTGGAAAAATGCAAGGTCATGCATATAGGGAAAAAGAACCCGTTGTTCAACTACAAATTGGGGGGGGCATTGCTGGGAGACAGCAGTCTAGAGAGAGACTTGGGTGTGCTGGTGGATGCATCACTGAAGCCATCTGCGCAGTGTGCAGCAGCCTCGAAAAAAGCCAACAGGATGCTGGGCATCATAAAGAGGGGCATAACAACCAGGACACGGGAAGTCATCATGCCATTGTATCGAGCGATGGTGCGTCCACATCTGGAATACTGCGTTCAATATTGGTCGCCGTACCTCAAGAAGGACATGGCAGTACTTGAGAGAGTCCAAAGGAGAGCAACGAAACTGGTAAGAGGGCTGGAACACTGCCCATACGCCGAGAGGTTGGATAGGCTGGGGCTCTTCTCTCTGGAAAAAAGGAGGCTCAGGGGAGATATGATAGAGACCTTCAGGATCATGAGGTGCATAGAGAGGGTGGATAGGGACAGATTCTTCAGGCTGAAGGGGACAACAGGTATGAGGGGGCATTCGGAGAAACTGAAGGGAGATAGGTTCAAAACAAATGCAAGGAAGTTTTTTTTCACCCAAAGGGTCGTGGACACCTGGAATGCGCTACCGGAGGAAGTGATCAGGCAGAGTACGGTACAGGGATTCAAACAGGGATTGGACGGATTCCTGAGGGATAAAGGGATCGTGGGATACTGAGAGAGGTGCTGGGATGTAACACAGGTATAGAAAGCTAACCAGGTAATAAGTATAGAAACCCAACCAGGTCGTGCATGTGCAAGACCGGAGGGTTAGGACTTCGATGGGAAGATAGGACTCAATGGGAAACCAAGGTGGCAAGGGGGCCCCTTCTAG